>NC_135320.1:34074322-34699600 GCF_048772815.1 Callospermophilus lateralis | reverse complement strand
ATAAAAAAGGAGCTGGGGGTTGTAGCTCAGTAGCAAAGTGCTTGCCTAGCATGTGTGAAGCACTGAGTTCGATCCTCAGCACCACATAAAAATAAATAAAGATGTTGTGTCCATCTACAACTAAAAATTTAAAAGAAACAAAAAAGGGCTAGGGATGTGGCTCAGTGGTCAAGTGCCCCTGGGTTCAATTCCAAGGAAGGAAGGAAGGAACAGGGTCTTCCTATGCTGCCCAGACTGGCCTTAAACTTCTGGGCTCTAGTAATCTTCCTGCCTCAGCCTCCCAATTAGCAGGGACTGCAGGTGCACACTACTGCACCTGAGGCCTATTCATCTCTCTCTCCCTGCTCTCTTTCTTGCATTGCTGGGAATCCAATCCAGGGCCTTGCACATATTAAGCAAGTGCTTTACCACTGAGCTATATCTCAGACTCTTTTTTCTTAATTTATTATTTTTTAAAATGTGTTCTACTTAATCGTACATGACAGCAGGATGCATTTCAATTCATCATACACAAATGGAGTGTAACATTTCAACTCTCTAGTTGTACAATGATGTAGAGACGCACCATTCATGCAATCATATATATACCTAGGGTAGTGATGTCCATCTCATTCCACCATCTTTCCTACCCCAGATTCTTTTTTTAAACAGCTTCATTGAGTTGTAATTTAAACATCATAAATTTCACCCATTGTAAGTGTATAGTTCAATACTTCCTAGTCAGTTTATACAGTTGGATAACCACCAGCACAATCTAGTTTTAGAATAGTCCTATTCCACCAAAAAGAAAACATCAAATACTTCTTAGAAATTAGTAAATAGTGGTTGCCCTCAATCCTCCAAAAGAACCTTCTTCCACAGCCTTTGAAACCTCCTGGACTCCCTATGATCTAACTAAAGATCCCTGGTCCACCTACCAGAGTTTCCAGGACCAGGACTTTAACCCAGCAATGAGCAGCCTCTATTCTGGATGGTTGGTACCTGCGCCACAGGTACAGTTAAATAACTTATAGATTACTCTTGGTAAGGATCAAGGCAAGTACTCAATTCATTGGTTCCCAGTTCTGAGCTGCTCGCACAACATACAGCCTTTCAGGAAGCCTCTGTCCTCAGATGGTGGCATTATTGGGAGGTGGAAGCCTTAGGGAGATAAGGAGATAAGTTCAGTGGAAGGATGTTAGGTCTCTGGGAGCATCCATAAATCAAATTACAGTGTCAATATTGCAGCAATTGTCCCATGGTCCTTTTGTATTTTGACTGTTTTTTGTTTGTTTGTTTTGTAGTACCCAGGTGAGCTTAGCATTGAGCTATATCCCCAATCCTTTATTTTTTTGTTATGGGGGATTGAACTGAGGAGCACTCAACCACTGAGCCACATCTCCAGCCCTATTTTGTATATGATTTAGAGACAGGGTCTCACTGAGTTGCTTAGTGCCTTACCATTGCTGAGGCTGGCTTTGAACCCACCATCCTCCTATTTTTTTAGTTGTTGAGGACCTTTATTATTTTTTATTTTTTTTAAAGAGAGAGAGAGAGAGAGAGAGAGAGAGAGAGAGAGAGAGAGAGAGAGAATTTTTTAATATTTATTTTTTAGTTTTCGGCGGACACAACATCTTTCTTTGTATGTGGTGCTCCAGATCAAACCCGGGCCACACGCATGCCAGACAAGCACACTACCGTTTGAGCCACATCCCCAGCCCGAGGACCTTTATTTTTATTTATTTATTTATATATGGTGCTGGGAATTGAACCCAGTGCCTCACTCATGCTAGGCAAGCGCTGTACCACTGAGCCACAACCCCAACCCTCCTTTATTTTTTGAGACATATTTTGCCTTGTTAGCATTTTTGGATTTTGTGTTTTGTGCTTTTGCATCCCATTATTTTCACAATATACCTGTCTGTGCCTTCTATACTTACACAACCGTTGTTTTTTTTAAACTTTCAGTGCAGTGTTTAATAAATGAGATATTCAATACTTTATTATGAAATAGAATTTGTGTTAGGTGATTTTGACCAGTTATGGGCTAATGTAAGTGTTCTGAGCATATATAAGGTGGAATTGGCTAAGTTCTAATATTTATTAGGTTAGTATATTAGACGTATTTTCAACTTATGATATTTCTAAAAATTCATGATGGTTTTATTGGGAACATCTGTGAAAGTTTTCCTAATTCACAATTTTGTCTACAAACCAGTCCCACAAAATAAGCCACCTATGCAAATCATTGTTACTTTATTTTCTCTGTCCTTTATTAGGAGAGTCATGTGAAATGACTGGGTTGAGTTCAAAATTTTTTTTACAATAATGCATTTTGCTTTGTAAATATGCTTTTTTAAAAGTATCTCTCTAAATTGTGATTATGTAGTTTTTGCTATTTCATGAAATGAAATCCTGCATATACTTTAACTAGATGACATAAGAATGAAAAATTAGCTAAAGCCCTAAGTATTTCTGCATAAATTACAATAAAGCCAAGTTATTTCCTTAATATATTTAGAAAAGTGATTTTTAAACTTAAAATAGAACAAAATTCCTATTGCATTTTTATCTTAGACTTTTAACATTACATTTTTGACAACTCATTATAATTTTTAATTTCTTTTACTAGATGAATAGAATTTGCAATCTGGATGAAACTGAAAAGGTCATGCAGTCTGGCTTGCAAAATTTTGATAAGGAAATAAACCCAGAGAGATTAGGATCCTTGCTCAAGCTTGCTAACAACAGAAATAGGGTAAGAATATAAACTTCAAAATATTTATTTAGTGCCTTTTCAAACATCCAATAATCAAGTTATTGGTTGCTGAACTGCCTTCATTTCTCTAGTGAGATCAGCCACGAGGAACAAACTACTCTATAGAGATACAGACTCAAGCAAGGGACTGTGTGTGTGTGTTGAGACCCAGGACCTCACACCTCACACATGCTTGGCAAGTGCTCTACTACTGAGCTACATCCCCAGCTCTCCTTGTTTTATTTTTATTTTGAGACCTGGGCTGGCTTCAAACTTGTAATCCTCTTGCCTCTGTCTCCTGAGTAGTTGGGATGTTCCTACAAGGAAATCCTCACAGAACTGCTCCTAACTTTCCAATCTAGTGAATCACTAGAACAAAAGCATCCACTAATCAAATTACATTATCAATATTGCAGCAATTGCCCTATGGTCCATTTGTTTTTTGTTTGTTTACTTTTTGTTTTTTCAGTACTGGGGATTAAACCCAGGAGTGCTTTAGCACTGAGCTACATCCCTAATCCTTTTTATTTTGAGGTAGGGTCTCGCTAAATTGCTGAGGCTGGCTTGAAATTTGTGATCCTTGTGCTTCATCCTCCCAAGTAGCTGGTATCTTAAGCATGTGCTACCACACCCAGCTCCAGTATTTGTTCGTTTCTTTCTTTCTTTTATTTATTTAAATAGGATTTATTTATTTATTTAAGTAGGATTTATTTCCAGTGGTCCTTCTGTGGATCCTTCAGTGTTCTTAGTTTCACATATTTCCTCCTTTTGACTATCAAGTCCAGTGGCTAATTTTGTCCTCCATGTCTCAGGCCTTTCCTCAGACACATACACAGCTTATATATGTCCTGATTTTACTTCTTACTAGAAATGGAAGTTGGGGCATTTGGTAAAATGAGGAAGAATTGCCTCATCTCAATCTGCTTGTCTTACTGTGGAAATTTCAAAAAATACCATTATCAAATATAATATAACAATTCATTAGTATCATTTAAGATCCATTCTGTTTCATTTTCTCCAGTTGTCTCAAAAATATCTTTTTTACAGTTTGAAACAGAATCCAAAAGAGCTTAACCTATTGCATTTAATATTTAAGAATCTTTTACCACAAATGATGCTGTTAAGATTATTCTGTAAAGATATGGAAAACTTTAACTTCATTATTGTTGAAATGTTTTCCAAAGTGATTTCTATCGATGTGACTTCTATACAGTTTGTGAGCAATTCACTTTCTCTTCCACTTCTGAAATTGTCTGACATTTTAACATTTGCCTATTTGATCACAAGCCCACTCTGTAAAGAAATGTGATGTGAACCTAGTCTTCATGTTGCACGCTCAAGTGATTTATTTATTTGGGAACCAGGGATTGAACCGGGGTGTTTTGCCACTAAGCTACATCTCCAGACCTTTTTATTTTTAATTTTGAGACAAGGTTTCGCTAAGTTGCTGAGGCTGGTCATGAACTTGTAGTCCTCCTGCCTCAACCTCCCCAGCCTTGGATTATAGGCATTTGCCACTACAGCTTGCAACTGTTTCAGATATAACAGTTCATGCTTAGTTAACATAATAATATACCTCTACACTATCCAAAAGTTACTACTTTAGTTCCCAAGTATGCCAGGATCTATTACATATTTTTATTTTGGAGCTGAGGCTCAAGCCCAGGACCTTGAATATGCTAGGAATGTGCTTTAATATTGGACTACATTCCCACCCCTCTATTATATTTTAATGAAAGAGTGAAAAATATAGGTAATTTTGTGCTGTTTAGTATTTCATTCATGACTGATAATTGACTTTTTCCTCCTATAAAGATCCTTTCAATATATATGAAACCCAAGGGACCAAACATTAGTTTTACTGTGAGCAATGTCAGAATTCCTGCAACCACTTTTCTTTCTTCTTAGCATCTGTCCTGGCAGGCTATTTGCTCTGATGATGCCATAATGCTTTGTTTGTGGGATCATCTGGTGTCACTTACTCCTTTAGGTAGAATCAACTTTTAAGCAAAGTAACTCTTAGGATGGTAAGCTTCATCTTATGGAACAATTTTCTGAGTTTATAGGGATGAAGATCCTTAAAAGAAAAAAAATATCTAGAAACTTTTTCCTAATCTTACCTCTTTCATTGGGATATATGGGTTTTACTCACTGATGTAATGTTGACAACACAACTGGACTAACATTTGGTATGCTTCTGGTTGATTTCTGGTTGCCAAAAGCATTCAAATTTCCTCAAGGACAGTCATTGTGTACAAAAAAAGGGAAATCAGTTCATTTCTGGCAAAGACTGCAATTCAGAGAGGAAGAGTATACCAATATAACTTCTCTAGTGAGGAAGAACAGTGTGTCTAATATTATACCATGGAATAACTGGCATATTTTAAAGATCTTTTTCCTTTTTGAACACATTTCACATCTTTTTCCTTTTTGAACACATTTCACATTATGGATGTTCCCAGAGAACATAATGATCTATCTTAAGAGTGTGAAGAATGATATCCTACATTGCCTGTATTTATATCTTAGAGAAATGTCTAAAAAGAAGCCAAATGAATAAAATGACAGATATGCAGATACGACAGATTTTAAGCTTTCCTTCTGGTAAAGTAAAAGCTTCTACCCAGTGTGTTAGCCACCTTGATTTTTTTTTTTTTTTTAAGAGATAGAGCATGAGGTGCAAGATTTTGGTTTCCACTGTCCTTTTATAAACCAATGACATCTTCAGTACTGGAAGAGCTTTTAAAAATGTGGCTTTTTATAAATGTTGGCAGAACTGGTGCAATTCTTAGGATTCTCTATGCTCAGCTTTGCCTACCCAAATTCATCTGTAGTTTGTGGTGGGCCACCAAACTTTCCACCACCAAACTGCCCACTACTAAAAAGGCTAAAGACACCTGGATATGATAAAAGATATGTGTATATTATAACGTGAAGCTGGTATATTTTTTTAAAAAAAAACCATGCCTGGGGTAAAATCTCTAAAATTTAGAATGCCATTAACACCTATTTATGATACACATGAAGTTTCCTTGGCATAAGGGAGCGGAAATCAAAAATCAAAGAAAAACTTTAAAAATCTCTCTTTTCAGACAAGTTTCATATCTACAAATATAAAAGCCCATGCCTTTAAAATACCAGTGTCGTTCTGCTCTCAATTATCATCCCGTTGTACAAGGAAAAGTGGGTCTCTTTCCCAAATAAGGAATATGAGGTTTCCAAGTCCGCGTGGAACAGAAAGAAGCCCCGGAAGTTTTTTCTGGTCCCGAGGGATAAAACTATCAAAGTGGGCTTGGTGTGAAAAACACACCCGAAAATTAAAATCTGTAAACACACCTTATAGTTGGAAGAACAAAATGAAATAGAAATAAACCGCATGGATCCAGACGCATCAGGATCTCGCAGTACAGACGGAAAAACTAACTATGTTCGGGTCAAAAGTGGAGCGGCGACTCTTAACTCACTAGGGTAGCGGGTGGGCCAGGGGCGGGCTGGGATCCGGGGTACCCACAGCTCCTTTTGCCGCGCCCCTGCCCCTCCCCCGGGCGCCCTTGCACGCCAGCCAATCCCCTTGCGCCATTCCCTTCCCATCAGAGGCCCCGCCCCCCGCGCCCGAGATGTTAGGCCCCCGCGGCGTGACGCGAGCACGGCAGCTCCGCCCCCTGCGTCTCTGGCCTCGCTGGCCTTTGGGGGATGGTTCCATCATGGCGTCAATGCAGGTGAGAAGAGTTTGCTGCATCTGGGCGGGTGAGGGAGCTGCCGAAAGGGTGTGAGCGTTCGGGCGGGGGCGGCGTCTGAGACTCCGGGACCCAAGGGCGGGCTCCGGAGCCGTCCAAATGACTGGTCTTCTCTTAGCTTCAGGGCGTCGTGGAGGGGTGAGAGGCGGCGAGAGGAAGGGCGCGGGGGGGGGGGGGGGGCGGTGTTTCGGTCGGTCGAAGCGGACACCAGCCGGCCGGGAAGTTGGGGGATAAAGAAGGCTTAGGAGGAAGAAAGGGCGAAGTTTGGTGTTGGCTCCGCGATGGTGGTCTTGGAATCGCCGCCCTGCACTCATAGAGTGCCGCGGCTGTCCTTTCTGTCAGCTCCGGGGATGCCTTTTCTTCCTCCGTGCCCGGCCTGGCGGAAGCAGCTGCGCCCGCCGTTGTCGCCCGGGCAGGGGCGGCCCTCAGAGGGGCTGAGTTGAGTGTGGGGGAGCTTGAAAAGGCGTTCCCAGAGAAGGCGTTTAGCGGCCTCTGCTCAGCCTCCCAAACTGCTCGGCCCCTTCTTTCTCTTCCCTTTGACTCTTAATCATTTGCCCGGTGGGTACCTTCTTCTGTTAGCTCGGCACTCGTGAGCAATCCTGCAGCAGCAGCCCCCCGCCCCCCAGCCTTCTGAATAAACTCCTAGGCCACGTACATCATTTGTCACCTAAGGTGCGAGCTCTGGAGGTTGGTCACTAGCCGCCTTAAACCTCTAGAGATAACTCGCCCTCTGATTTTTTTTTTCCCCCCCACAATGCCCCACCCTTACGGTCGCGGTAAGGGAGTAGCTCTTTGCCCTTCTTCCCCACACCTTTAAATGGAACCTTAATTTGGTGGAAGACGTTTGTTATCTACCTGACTGGTCTTCTGGCTTTCCAACTTAATTTGTCCCCCGGCGTCCCCCCCCCCCCCACGCGCCCCAGTCCAGGGAGTTTGTTTTTTCAGGCAAAGATGGCAACCACAGTTGTAGTTTTTCCTGCATTATCTATTCTGCATTTAATTCACAAATAAGACTAGCGGTATTTGAAACACGTGAGAAGAGAAGGTACAACTCTCCTTAGGAGTGTCAGCTGAATGCCGTTTAGAGTTTTAATACCATCCTCTTAAGAAAGAGAATACATTTTTACTAAAAGGATTTTCTTGCTTTTGTTTTTAGAAGAATAAGCAAGTGTCTGTCCTCTCCATTTTTTCCCCTATGCTAAAAGTGTTTTTCTTTCTTCATTTTCTTCCTCTTTTATTCAATACATATAATTTTTGCTTCATATTTACTTCTGTGCTTTTATGTTGTCTGTCCTATTTCTACGTATTCTTTATGATATTCTCTTTACCTTTGCTTCTCTTTGGCCTTTCCTGAAGAACAATAAAATTGCGCAAAACATTACTAGTTGAAGAGATGTCACGAAGTGGTGCAGAGAAAAACAAGGAACAATTTCAGGAAACATTATATTTCACACTAACCTCCCCTGAGATGTTGGAGAAGTTTCGTCATTTGAGGCCTAAAAAGGAACTGTGGAACACCAGTTGAACAGTAGTAGATGGCTATATTACCGCTTTAAGATTTTTATCTGTATTGAGATTAAAACATTATTTGTTATGACCAGCTGAACATTATTTGTATTAAGATAAAAACATTATTTAAGACTAAAAATTAAGATCTAAATATATACTTGTGAGAATCCTAGGGATGATTGAACCCATAACCTGGCAAATACTCTACTGCTTGAACTTTGTCTCAAGCTCTTTTTAATTTATTTTGAGGCAGGATCTAAATAAATTAGCCAGGGTGGACTCACCTGGAATTTGTAATCCTCCTGCCTCAACCTCTAGAGTATTGGGATTATAAGCAATTGCCACTACACCTGCTTTGTGACTATATTTGATATGAGAACAGGGATACCTGGTTAGGTTTATATTTCAAGTATTTGGAAGGCAGATTTGTTTTTAAGAGAGATGCCAATAGTCTTAACTTTTACTTGGTGACTTAAGCAGTGAAAAAAATATTCGACATTGCAATAGTGCATTTTCCTGTGCCTTAAGTACTACCTCAGAACAAAATATTTAAGTTAATTGTAAATTAGAAAGTGATAGTGTTGAGGAGAAGAATCATGGAAGGAAGTTAGAAAGTCAGTATTTGAGTGATTTTGGTTGGGAAAAAGTATGCTATAACACAGAATGCTGCTCTGCTGATGCCCTTATTTAAAAAGCTTTTTTCCACCAGAACTGGTGCTAGAATCCAGGGCCTCGAGCATGCTTGACAAGCATTCTACCTTGGAGCTGCATCCCTGGCCTGTAAATTTTTAACATTTTACATTAGGATATTACTGCTGCTGAAGAAGTAAAGAAAAGGTTACTTATAAAGCTGCAAGGGCTTCTTTTTTTATTTTATGACACAGTCTTACTAAATTGCTTGGAGCCTTGGCAAGTTGCTGAGTCTGGCCTGGAATTTGCAATCCTGCATCAGCCTCCCAAGTTGCTAGGATTACAGGTGTGCACTACCATGCCCTGCTGGAGGAATTGTATTTTTAAAACTTGCCATATTGGGACTAGAGTTGTGGCTCAGTGATAGAGTGCTTGCCTAGCATGTGTGAGGCCCTGAATTCCATCCTTAGCACCACATATAAATAAATAAAAGATCCATTGACAACTAAAAAAATTTTTTTTAAAAACATGCCATATTATACAAATATAATGTGGGATTTGATTACTTGATAAATGAAATTAATCTTTAGGATCAATGCAGTAAAATCAAGTAAGGATAAACAATTTTTTTACTGGTGAGTATGTATTTTAGAATTGAAATTGTAGCTACTTTAAGGTAGTCTGTCAGTGCTTCTCAATCTTTCAGGTTATGCCACATTTAGGAAAGTTTTTTTTAGTAGTACACTAAGGTGGATGAGGTTATTGAAGCCTAGAAGCACCTGGCTAGACAACTCTGTGACCAGTGGTGGGTGATCGATATTCTACTACACTTACAAGGTTAGGGAAGCTCTGTTATATGACTAAAAATCTTTAATTTGCAGTTCAAGGTAATGATTTCCCCACTTATTTGGGCTCCTAGAGGCATTCTTTCCTGATTTTTTTTCCTTCTATTTCTTCCTAGAATAGAGTCACATTGCCAAAGAACCATTCTTTTTTCTTTTTCTTTTAAAATATGTGCTTTTTAGTTGTAGTTGGATACAATACCTTTATTTTATTTATTTATCTTTATGTGATGCTGAGGATCTAACCCAGGGCCTTGGACGTTCTAAGCAAAGGGTCCACCACTGAACCAAAACCCCAGCCCAAGAAACCATTCTTATTTATTTATACTAGGGCTTGAATCTTGGGTATTTTATCACTGAGCTACATCCCCAGTCCTTTATTTATTTTGAGGCAGAGTCTCACTAAATTGAAGAGGATAACCTTGCCCTTGTGATCTTCTTACCTCAGCCTTTGAGTCACTAGGTTTATAGGCATGTGCCACTGCACCTGGCAAAAAAGCATTCCTTTTTTTTTTTTTTTTAAGTTGGAAGTTGAACCCAGGGATCCTTTGCCACTGAGCTATATCTCCAGTTCTTTTTATTTTCATTTTTATTTTTTGGTTTTGGGGTTTGAACTCAGGGGAGACTTTACCACCCAACTACATCTTCAGTGCTTTAT
The DNA here is from genome assembly GCF_048772815.1 of Callospermophilus lateralis. Lineage (NCBI taxonomy): Eukaryota > Metazoa > Chordata > Mammalia > Rodentia > Sciuridae > Callospermophilus > Callospermophilus lateralis. Next base: position 34,689,487 of record NC_135320.1, on the reverse strand, counting down.
ATTTTTTATTTTGAGACAGGTTCTTGGTAAATTGCCTAGGGCCTTGCTAAGTTGCTGAGGCTGGTCTTGAACTTACAGTCGTCTTGCCTCAGCCTGCCAAATTGCTGGAATTACAGGTGTGTATCACCATGCCTAAGAAACCATTCTTTGTTTTTTTTTGATGTGGGGCAGGGTGTGCCAGGGATTTAACCCAGAGTCACATTCCCAGCCCTTTTTAAAAATGTATTTATTTATTGAGATAGGGTCTTGCTAATTTACTGAGGCTGGCTTTGAACTTGCAATCCTCCTGCCTCAGCCTCCTGAGTCACTGGGATTAAAGTCACCGCACCTGGCTAAAGAAATAATTTTTTAATTCTTGGTGATACTTAAAATTGGCAAGAGTAAAAGGAATCTACATTTAATTTTTGTTAATTCTAGAAATCTTAAAATATTACATGAAAAGTAGTTTGTAACACATCTTTAGTTGTACTAGTTTACAATTTCTGATTATTTGGTACAAATTTTCCATCCCCAACTGTAAAAGCAATTATTAAAGTGAATTTTAATTAGTTTTTTCAGTGCTGGTAATTGAACTCATGGCCTCATGTATGCTAGGCAAGCCTTTTTTATTTTATTTTGGCACAGTGACCCTGAACTTGTGATCGTCCTGCCTTAACCTCCTGAGTCTTATGGGATTACAGGTGTATGTCACCAGGTCTAGTTGTATTTTCCAATTTTAGAGTTTAGCTGCTTCATTCAGACTTCTCTTCAGTTAGAAGTTTTAAAGTATACCTGGTATATTTTTCTAATTCGATGCTATTCATTTTAGATATAGACTCTTCTTATGTTATGTCTTAAGATCTTGGAAAGTCATTGAATAAGAATTGATGCTAACTCTAAAAAAGTAGTGATATATTTGAGAGAAATAATTAAAATTGAATTACTTGTGAGTTTTCTGCATTTTTTTCCTCTTACCTAGCTGGGCTTATTAGATTGTTGGAAGGAGATTGAGATTAAGTAACAGGAGATAGAGTATAAATGTGTGTTTATTGTCAGAAGGTTTAGAAATAATGATTTGGAGTTATTCACAGCTCTGTGTTGTTCTTTACCCAAGTAATTGGATGTAGTGAATCAAAAGTTAGAAAATTGACTTGTCATTTTGGATGCTGAGTTTCATTAAGCATTGAGAACTTGAATCTTAATATCTGAGGTTTGTTGGATTCTTTAGTCATAAGGCCCCCCTGAGAGCTGTTGAAGTAGGAGCCAAGGGAAAAAGCATAGAAAGAATTGAGGATGGTCTTTGAATGCTAAATGTAAGTAGATAGTAGACCATATGTAAACAAAATAGTAGTAATCTTCTTACCTCAAAGCAGTTGATTTTGTACTCTTGCTTTTACTCAATTATCACTTTATGAGATCTTTTATTTTGGTATGAAAAGTGTTTATTTATTTAACTTTTCAAATATCTTCTCCACTGGCTATAGATTTCATGAAAGCAAAAAAAAAAAAAAAAAGTTTCCCTCTGTCCCTTAAGTGTACATATAGTAAACAGTTGTCCATCACTTGACACTTAAAAGGAATACTTCTGACTCACAAATTCTGTATTTTAAATTCTATTTCAGGGGAATTTATTAAGCAGTTCTATTAAAGTTGAATACCTGTTAAGAAGTAACTTATAATTTACATTTATATATATATTCCCAAAAGTTGCTTTTTTTCTTGACTTACGTGTTTGCCAAACTTTGAGTTTTTTCAAATATTTTTATATTTATTTTTTTCCCCTATGAATTCTTATTACTACATTGTAAAAGGGAATTTCAGATAACTTGATTTCGTTCTATAGAGACATACACTGTGATTTCTGTCCAGTAAGTCATTACTTATTTAAGTAAGTGGTTTATTTGAAATTACATAGTAACTGAGTAGTGATATCAAACTCTGAATTCGACTGATGCTATGAAGTTGTAGATAATGAACATTTTAATAAGTGTGGCATTATAGAGAAATCATTAGGATAATTAACCTTTTAATTAAAAATTAAGTCCTTACTAAAATGCTGTTTAATAGTATCTGTAGCTAGGAAAGGAGGACTGGGTTTGTGGCTCAATGGTAGAACACTTGCCTAGCACACTTGAGGCTCAATCTCCAGCAATATAAAACCAAAAAAATTAAATCTGGAGGAAATGAGAGGAACTATTTCATAGGGTTTTTAATATACAAGGTTACTCTGTGAATAAAATTTTTATTAATTTGTAGTGCTGAGTATTGAACCCAGAGCCTGCTCATGGTAGACCAACACTCATATCACTGAGCTACACCACTAGCCCTATGAATCAAATTTTAAAAAGAGATTCTTTATGTGTATACTTATGCAGTGAATAAAATTATAATGGTACATATTTTCAATTTAAAGAAAATCTTTATTATTAAGGAGAGTTTTAAAAGTGGGATGATCCAGTATCTTTCTGAAAATACATTTTGCTTAGTATTTACCTAAATTGAGCAGTTATCAGATGAATTTTATTGCATCTTCATATCAACTGTCTTCCTCATTATGAATATTATCTGCAGAATACTTGCTCATGTTTGTCAGGTGTTTAAAAATTTACTCTAAAAGGTGCTAGGGATAAAGCTCAGTGGCAGAGTGCTTGTCTTTCTGTGTAAGGCCTTAGGTTCCATCCTTAGTACTGGAGCAGGGAGCAAAACCCCTCATTTGATAGTCTTTTATCTGTGAGGCTTCCAAGTGGTTTGGGGGGTTTCTTTGATGGTTTTGGGAACAAACCTAGTGCCTCGCATATGCTAGGCCACTGCTCTACCACTGAGCTATACCCCCAGCCCTGTGAGTGTAATGTTATATCACCAACAAATAGTACATGTCTTTGAGTTGTTTATAATTCTGAGAATAGACTTTAATTTGATTTAGTTGCCATTGTAAAAAAAACTTTATTAGAAATAAAGCAGGATCTGGAATCAAAAGATCTGAAGTCCTGTCCTGTTTCATTACTTAAAAAAGTTATACTGTACAAAAATCAGCTAGGGTTTGGTGGCGCATGTCTATAATCCCATCAGCTTGGGAGGCTGAGGCAAGAGGATGGGGGAGTTCAAAGCCAGCCTCAGAACTAAGGCACTAAGCCACTCAGTAAGACCCTGTCTCTAAATGAAATACAAAATAGGGCTGGGTATTTGGCTCAGTGGTAAAAGCTCCCCTGAGTTCAACCCCCAGTACCAAAAAAAAAAAAAAAAAAAAAAATCAATGTGTGGTTTAGACAAAAGTAGATTAGCAGAAGAGTAAGCATATATGAAATTTATTTTTTATCTTTCCTGAACCTGTTTTTTGTAGTATTCTCCATGTTGGTACATAGCAACTTCATTCTTCATTTGCTCAACTAGAAATCTTGGATTCATCCTATGTCATAGACCGTCAGCAAATCACGGCAGTTCTATCTTCAAAATATAACCAGCGGACATGGTATCACACGCCTATAATCCCAGCTACTGGGGAGGCTGAAATGGGAGGATTATAAATTTGAGACCAGCCTTAGTGATTTAGCAGGGCCCTAAGCAACGTAGCAAGCCCTTGTCTCAAAATAAAAATGACTGGGGATGTGGCTCACTGTTTAAGCACCTCTGGGTTTAATCCCAGAAATCCCCCCACCCATGCCCACAAAAAAATTTTTTTTTTGATTTTGGTTTTTTAGAAATCTACTTTTGTTCCCTCTTGAATTATTCTCTGATATAGATAATCATCATCCCTTGCCTGAATTATACCATCAGCTTTATAAATGGTTTTTCTGCTTGTGCCCCTTGTCTTCTTTCAACCTATTAAGTTCAAACAAAAGTCAAATATCCTTTCTCTCACAATTCTACTGTGGCTTCCCTTTTTTAAGTATAATCCAGAATTCCTGCTATAGCTAAGGGGCCTTAACCTCACTCAGGTACTCTTATCTTTATAGCCTATTAATGACCTTAGTATTCCTGCCCCAGGGCCCTTGCCCAGGTTGTTTCCTCTGCTTTGAATGCTCTTCTCACATACCTGGAAGACTCCTTTTTACATTCTGATCCTTTTTGGAGTGTTATTCTTTCAGTAAGGTCTTTCCTACCACTGAATACAAAAATAACCCACTTGAATCAAAGTGTGAAATATGATATATCAAGAACTATGTAATGTTTTGAACAACCAACAATAAAAAAAATATTAAAAAAAAATGGACTAATGGAAGAATCATTAAAGGAAAGAAAGAAAAAAAAAATAGCCCTCCCGTCCAACACTAATAATTCCCTTCTCTGCAAAATTCTTCATATCTGTGATTTATTATTTATTAGTTTATTTACTATTGTCTCTGGATATAACTGAGTACCTGGGGATTAGTAGGTTCTCAGTAAATGTTGAATGGATAAATTTTTTTTATTTGGTGCTGGGGATTGAATGCAGGGATGCTTTACTACTGAGGTTCATCTCCAGCCCTTTTTATTGTATTTTTTAATTTCAAGACAGAGTCTTGTTAAGTTGCTGAGGGTCTTGATAAATTGCTGAAACTGGCCTCCACTTTGTGATCTCCTGCCTCAGCCTCCTGACTCACTGGGATTATAGGCATTTACCATACCTGGCTCTATAATTGGGTTTGGACTTTTAGTTTTGCCTTTTAATAGTTTGTAAACCCCCTCCCTAAAATAAGGGTGATGAAACAATCATATGAGGTAAAACTGCAGATTATTTCATTTCATGAGTTTTTGGAGTTGATTCTGAGTTGTGCTGTAGGTTTCCTAGTTTTAACTCCTCCCCTTTTTTCTTAGTTCCTATGTTGGTAATAAATGGGAAAAAGACAGATTTCTTTTGTGATTATGTGACATCTGAAGTCTCTTGTGTTTTCAGATCATAGGAAGGAGGATATAGACGTAGGATTTCCAAACAAAATAGCCAAATAAAATGTGAGCATTTTATATAAACTGTAAAAGGCAGGTTTTTTTTTTTTTTTTTTTTTTTTTCAGTTGAAATATATTTCACATATCATGAAACTTACTCTTTCAAAGTAAGTTCCTAATTCAGGGGTTTCTAATATATTCAGTTATTAACACTGTTGTTGGAACATTTTCATCGTCCTGGAAAAAAACAAAAACCTTATCTGTTAGCTGTCACTCTCAATTTTCCTTTTCCTCCAGCCTCAGAAAACCACTAATCTATTTTCTCTCTCCATGGATTTACCTATTCTGGGTACTTCATGAAAGAAATCACACTACAAGTGACCTTCTGTGACTGGCCTCTTTTACTTGTTTTTGAGGTTCATCCATATTTTTGCTCTGATCTGTACCTCTTCCCTTTTGGGGACCAAATAATAGTCTATTTTATGGTTGTATCACTGTTTATTCATTTATCAATTGATATTTGGATTATTTTTGTCACCATTTATCATTGTTTGACAATTTGGATTGTTTTCACTTTTTGGTGAACATTATTGCAATGAACATTCATGTACATATTTTTGTGTGCATATATGTTTTAATTTATTATAGATGTATGCCTACTAGTGGAGTTGCTGGATCTAACTTTCTAAGTCTATAGAGAAAAAACAACCACTGTTTTCGCCTACTCTATATGTACAACACTCACTGAAACTGGAGTTTAAGGCAAAACTAGATTCTCTGCTTTTGCTGGCAGGTGAGGTCTGCAAAAGCTGTAGGTCTCTGCGACTGAGAAAGCTTGTTCCCAGCTTGCAAAACCAGATTCTTTACCACTATCAAGTGCCATGTTGCAATCTTTATGCTGGTCTGTGCCCTCCAGTGTCGCAGCAGACCCCAGTAGCTCATCGCCAATTTCTTCTTTCTGGGTCTTGTCCTTAAAATTCGAAGAATGAAATCCACAGACACAGAAGAGTAAGTGTAAAAGAGAAGGATTTATTTAAATGGGAAGAGTCGGATCTTCAGGGCTGAGAGGGAGCCTGACGGGGGTGGGGGGGTGGGGGTGGGGGGGCTGCTTGAGTCCTCTAGTCTTGGGGTTTGTATAGCTCTTTGGCCATTGGTCCAAATTTATGCAGAGTCAGATCTTGACAAAATACTAACATTATTGGTCCAAATTTTTGCTAATCAGGTACTAACACTATTGGTAAATCCTAGAGTCTGAACTTTCCTGCAATGTCCATTCAGGTATGCCCCACTTCTGTTTTTTTGCTGCTTCTCAGGCCCACACCAGTGTGATGGGCTCTGCCAAATGTGGCCCGTGCTTGCCAATCACCCTCCAGCCTTCTCAGTCTGCTGCTGCTTCTTGGTGAAGATTAGAGGGATGTCTGTGGCTTGCATCCAGGGAGCCATATTGACCAGGACAAGGCATTAATACTACTGATACCATATATTCAGTTATTCCACACCAAAGTAGTTCTCTGACACCAGCTAGGTGTCCTATAATTCAATCCAGTAAAAACACTAACCTGAGTTAGCATAGATCCCACAGATCCTTAGTCCTACATGACTACTCCACTTTTTAGACTCCAATTACAAGTATAGGCCCAGGTTACCCACAGTTCCGACATGGCTACAAATGGGAAGTTCTAGACCACCCCCCCACCCCATCCTCCACCATTTTGGGTTCCATAATTTTTTTTTTTTTGGGCAGTGCTGGACAAGTGCTCTACCTCTGAGCTATGTCTCCAGCACCCAGGGTTGATAATTTCCTAGATGGTCTTCCAGAACCCTAGAAGACCGTCTACTCAAAACTGCCAATGTATTACAGAGGATATAAATGAATAGCCAGATGAAACTATACATACAGCAAAATTCCTAAGGGTTTTTCAGCACAGAAACTACCATCTATGAATTTGACGTCCATGCATGCTTTCTGCCTGAAGATTTCTTGGTCAATCCAGAAGCTCTACAAACACTGTTCTTTTAAATTTTTGAGGCTTTACTTTTTAAGAAGCATGATTACCATTTTTTTGCCTCTCACTAGAGGTTGGGAGGGTGGGGCTGAAAATTCCAGCCCTCTAATCACAGAATTGGTTCCTTTAGCAAACAGCCTCCATTCTGGGGCTATCCAGAAGCTTCTAGCTACCCGTCACCTCATTAATATATAAAAAAAAGAGGCTTTAGGGATTCCAAGAGCTTTAGGAGCTGTGAGCCAGGAATTTGAAAGAAATCTTATATAGCTGCCCTTTGTTATCTATGGGGAGACTGGTTCCAGGAATCCACCCCCCACCCCCTGCAAAAAAAAAATACCAAAATCCATGGATGCTCAAGTTCCTTATATAAAATGTCATAAGTACATGCATATCCTCCCATCTCCATCACCTTTAGATTACTTATAATACCAAAATATACCAAATACAATGTAATATTAGGTGATAGTCATTATACTGCATCATTTAAGGAATAACAACAAAAGTATATGTTTAGTATAGATGTATTTTCCCCCCCTTCCCCTCCAAATTTTTTTTTTTTTTTTTTTTTTTTTTTGGTACCAGGGATTGAACTCGGGCACTCAACCACTGAGCCACATCTCTATCCCTATTTGGTAATTAAATTAAATTTAAAAGGTGAAATACTACCCCTAAATTATGACTTAATTGAGCTGGCGTGCTTCCTGGATATTGGAGTTTTTCTTAGCTCCTTAGGTAATTCTAACATACAGCATAAGTGTAGGACATGTCTTCACTGCAGAGTAACAATTCAGGCAAATTATGTAAATTGGATAAATTGTATTGCATCCTCTTGGATCTGATTTAGAGTTCAGGAGACCTTAGGCATTTTTAAAAATAGAGCTTTATGGTTCATTTTGACAAAATCTTACATGTGTGGAATTAGATTTACTCAATTTCAGTCACTAGTGAACCTTTTTCTCTCTCCCCTTTTTCCTCCTCTATTATTTCTCTACTGTTTTTTTACTCATTTATGTATTTTTGGTGCTTTGTAGATATTGGGTTATTTGGGTTTTTGGCAATTTTTTTTTTTGAGTTCTTCATATATTCTGGATATTAATCCCCTGCTAGAGGAACAGTTGACAAAGATTTTCTCCCATTCTGTAGCTCTGTCTTTATGAGAAACTTTTTAATTTGATGCCATTCCATTTATTCTTGGTTTTATTTCTTAAGTTTTAGGGGTCTTAAGGAAGTCAGTTCCTGAATCAACATATTGGAAGGTTGAGCCTGTTTTTTTCTAGTAGTTATAAAGTTTCTGTTCTAATGCCTAAGTCTTGATCCACTTTGATTTGACTTTTGTACATGTGGATATCCAGTTTTCCCAGCACCATTTGTTTAAAAGGCTAAAGGCTATCTTTTCTTCATATACATAGGGCTGGAATTTTCAGCCCCACCCTCCCAACCTCTGTCAAGAGGCAAAAAGTGGAGTTGATCACCAATGTCGATGATGCTCTAACCAGTCACGCTTCTTAAAAAGTAAAGCCTCAAAATTGTATTTTGTATGTATATATATATATTTTTTGGTGTTGAACTTTTTTTTATTATTCTAATCAGTTATATATGACAGTGGAAAGCACTTTGAGAATTTTTCACTTCTGGTTGTGCATGAAGTAGAGTCACACCATTCGTGCAATCATACCCTTACCTAGGGTAATGATGTTCGTCTCATTCCACCATCTTTCCTACCCTTTTGCCCCCTCCCCTCTTCCCCTTTGCTCCATTCAAAGCTCCTCCACTTATCCTATGCACACCCCCCCCCCCCCCCCCCCCCCCGCCGCATATGGATTAGCATCCACTTGTCTATGAGAAAACATTCAGCCCCTGTTTTTTTGAGATTGGCTTATTTCACTTAGTATGATATTCTCCATCTCCACCCATTTACCTGCAAATGCCATAATTTTATTCTCTTAATGGTGAGTAATATTCCATTGTATATATGTACCAGAGTTTTTTTATCCATTCATCTATTGAAGGGCATCTAGGTTGCTTCCACAGTTTAGCAATTGTGAATTGTGCTGCTATAAACATTGAAGTGGCTGCATTACTGTAGTATGCTGTTTTTAAGTCTTTAGGGTATAGTCCAAGAAGTGGGATAGCTAGGACAAATGGTGGATCCATTCCACATTTTTTAAGAAATCGCCACACTGCTTGCACCAATTTGCAGTCCCACCAGCAATGAATGAGTGTTCCTTTTCCCACACATCTTGCCAACACTTACTGTTTCTTGTATTCTCTGATAACTGCCATTGACTGGAATGAGACGAAATCTTAGTTTTGAGTTGCATTTCTCTAATTACTAGAGATGTTGAACATTTTTTTTACATATTTATGGATCGTTTGTATTTCTTCTGAGAATTGTCTGTTCAGCTCTTTAGCCCATTTAATGATTGGATTGTTTGTTTTTTTGTTGTTAAGTTCTTGGAGTTCTTTCTTTATATTTCCTAGAGATTCCTGCTCTATCTGATGTGAGTATGGCAAAAATTTGCTCCCAAAATGTGGGCTCTATCTTCATCTCATTGTTTCTTTCACTGAGAAGAAGCTTTTTAGTTTGAATCCATCCCATTTATAGATTTTTGATTTTATTTCTTGTGCTTTAGGAGTCTTATTAAGGAAGTCGGGGCCTAATTGGACATAATGAAGATTTGGGCCTACTTTTTCTTCTATTAGGCATAGGGTCTCTGGTCTAATTCCTAGGTCCTTGATCCACTTTGAGTTAAGTTTTGTGCATGGTGAGAGATAGGAGTTTAGTTTCATTTTGCTGCCTATGGCTTTCCAGTTTTCCCAGCACCATTTGTTGAAGAGGCTGTCTTCTCCAATGCATGTTTTTGGTGCCTTTGGGCTGTCTTCTCCAATGCATGTTTTTGGTGCCTTTGGGCTGTCTTCTCCAATGCATGTTTTTGGTGCCTTTGTCTAGTATGAGATGATTGTATGTGTGCATTTGTCTCTGTCTTCTATTCCTTTGGTTTTCTTGTCTATTTTGATGCCAATATCATGCTGTTTTTGTTACTGTAATTATGTAGTATGTTTTGAGATCAGATATTGTGGTGGACCATAGGCATTTTAAAGTTTAATTCTCTGAAGGACCTTCAAGAATCAAATTTAAGGCTGTGGAAATATTCATATATATGCTTGGCTTTCTACATAATTATAGTCCTATTTCCGGGGCTGGGGTTGTGGCTCAGTGGTAGAGCGCTTGCCTAGCGTGTGTGAGGCACTGAGTTTGAGTCTCAGCACCGCATATAAATAAATAAAATAATGGTCCATCAACATCTAATTTTTTTTTTTTAAAGACCATCTATTTCCCAAGCCTATATTTCAGAGCACCATTTGACTGTCTTATCTACTTGACTGAAATTTCTTGTTTGACTATGTTGTAGAAAGAAACAATATCTGCCATGTGACTTTTTTAATGGAGCAGCATTAGTGTATACCAAGTACATTAAGGTGTGACTCTTGGGTGATCAGTGTGTTAGGAAATGAGTGATTCTTCTTGGCCAAGAAATTGTACCTGTGCAAACTTAGAAATTATTTTATAGAATGAATCTTTGGAATTGAATATGAATAAAAACTTTATTTTGAAAATAATCTTAGAAGCTCTGTATTAAAAAGTGAATAGTCCTTTCCAGTAATTGAAATGTTAGTCTCCCTCCACCACCACCACCAACCCCCCCCCCCTTTTTTTTTAAAAGTATTTTGACCTTTCATTAGGGGTATTTGATTTTAATTTTTTATTCTAATTTGTTACATATGATAGCAGAATGCATTACAATTCATATTATACATATAGAGCATACTTATATCACTGTACACAAAATAGAGTTGTACCATTTGTGTCTTCATACATGTAATTAAGGTAATGATGCCCATCTCATTCCACCATCTTTCCTATCCTCATGCTCACTCCCTTCCTCTCCCTCATGCCCCCTTCCCTTCCCCTTAGGAATCCCTAATTCTTCCATCTCCCATTCTAAGACATACACTGAACTTATTATTTGCTCATTAAAGCCTCTGAGAGTCAAGTTTTTTTATTGGTTTAGTCAGCTTTTCATCACTGTGGTCAAAATACCAGACAAAAACAACTTGGGAAAGGAAAGGGTTTTTTGGGGGTGGGGGGTAGTATCAGGGATTGAACCAAGGGGCATTCAACCACGGAGCCACACCCCTAGCCCTATTTTATTTAGAAACAGGGTCTCACTGAGTTGCTTAGCACCTCAGCCTCCTGAGTCACTGGGATTATAGGCACTCAGATAAGGGAAAGGTTTTTTTTGGCTTATGGTTCCAGAAGTTTCTTTCACAGTAGACTGAATTCATTGGTCTGGGCCTAGTGAGGCAGAACATCATGGTGGAAGGGCCTGGTGGAGGAGTACTGCTCCATTCGTGGCAACCAGGAAGCAGAGAAAGGGAAGGGGCCACAAGGAAAATGAATCTTTCCAATCTGGCATGCTCCTAGTGACTCACCTCCTCTATGCTAGGCAAGTGCTTTATCACTGGGCTAGCTACACCCCCAAACTTACTACAAAAATTAAGCATTTTACCATAGTTTTTGCGTGTAATGGTGGCCCAGGCCTGTATTTCTAATTTCTAGGGAGGCCAAGGCAGGAGGTTCAAAAATTACCAGCCTGGGAAATTTAGTGAGACTCTCTCTCAAAGTAGAAAATAAAAGATTTGGGTGGGGGGGAGTGGGAGGGATTTTAAAAAAAAGAAAAAAAAACAACTGTGCTGAGGGTATTGCTGAGTAGTAGAGCTTACTTGCCTAGCATTGGTGAGGCTGTGGGTTTAATCTTGGGAAAAAAAAAAATCTGTGTGTCTCCCCCTACCTTTACTTATTAAGTTCATGATTAACTGGAATTTGAATGTGTCCACCTTCTGTTATCAGGCAAAAGTACTGAATGCAGGCAGATGTGGTAGCACACACTTATAATCCCAGCAAGTAGAAAGATTTAACAGAGGAAGTTTGCAAGTTTTAGCCCATCCTGGACCCTGTTTAGTGAGACTCTGTTTCAAAATAGAAAAAATAAAAAGGGTTTAGAAGAAAGACTGGAGAATAGAGGCAAGGAGAAAGGGGAAGTACTGATGACTTAAGTGGAGCAAATTATATTCCTTGCTTGTATAATTATCTCAAAATGTTATACCCCAATGTTATATAATTATAATGCACTAATAAAAATTTTTTTAAAGGACTTGGGTTGTAGTTCAGTGGTAAAGTGCTCTTGGGTTCAGTCTCCAATAGGGAGGAAAAAAAAAGAAAAAGAAAAAGTACCAATACAGCAAATCCCTAAAAATCACAGGATGGCAAATCTCAGCAGACTGAGGAAAAAATAAATCACCTATATCCCTTGAGTATATTTGCCCAAATTGTCTTTTTATTAAGCTGATATTTGGGTTTAACAAAGTAACTAACCTGGAATCAGTAAGGTTTACTGGTTCATTTAAAGCTTTTATTCCTGCTGATATAAAATGTAAACAGTATTTAGAAATACATAGTATCTAAATGGGCAAAGGTAGCAAGGAAAAGGGGAAAATTATATTAAATATATTTTCCTTTATTGTTTTTAATTAAAAACGATAATTTTGTTAACTTTAGACAATGATGTCATGAGTTATGAACTTATAGGGTTTCATAGTAGTAATTTGCTCATTGGTTTAACTACTAAAGCCAACGTTTTATTATTAATTTTTTTGGAATACACTTGAAACAATATATTTCTGTAGTGAGGTGGATATGCAGAAATAATACTAGCATTTGATAATATTGTACAAGATATTTAAGATAATATAGAAAAGTACTAAAATTGTGATGACAAATATATATAAACTTTTGGAACTACAGGGAAGTAAATATAGGTGTATATAATTAAATTGACTGAACAGCATGTGCAGGAACCTGGTATAGCTTAAGTTTGTTACAGGTAGAATAATCTGGATTCTGAAGTTGTTTTTTTTTTTAATTAAAAAAATTTAGTGATAGATGGACACAATACCTTTATTTTATTTATTTATTTTTAAATGTGGTGCTGAGGATCAAACCCAGTGCCTCCTGCATGCTAGGCAAGCAGTCTACCATTGAGCTCCAGCAACAGCCGAAGTTTGTGAAGTTTTTGATCTAAAAGGAACTTTGTAGATTTAACTTTCCTAAATTCCCATAGGAAACTTATGGTTTACCTGCAGTTCACAAAAGGCTTCAGTAATTAATCCCTCTCAAAGTACTTGTAATTCATTTTTTCCCAGCTTTGTTTTAAAACTACTTGACAGAATAGAAATGCTCTCAAAGAAACTGTACTATCAATTTTACATATGATGAGTTCATTACAAAACTAGATTTTCAGTTCACTGGAAAATATTAACCTTAGAACAATAAAAATGACAATAAGAATGCAGAACATTAAAAATGTATAGAAATGGGCTGGGACTTTTGCTCAGTGGTAAAGTGCTTGCCTCGTGTGTGTGAGGTACGTGTTGATCCTCAGCATCACATAAAAATAAATAAAGATATTTTGTGTCCATTCTACAGCTAAAAAAAATTTAAATAAAATTTTAAAAAATGTATAGAATAACCTGGGCACAGTGTTGCATGTCTGTAATCTAGCAGTTCAGGATGCTGAGGCAAGAGGATTGCAAGTTCAAAACCAGCCTCAGCAACTTAGTGAGATCCTGTCTCCAAAAACAAAACAGGCTGGATATGTAGTTCAGTGGTTGAATGCCCCTGGGTTCAATCCTTGGTACCCCCCCCCCAAAAAAAAACCCATAAAAAACATAAAATAATTCTCTAATAGTAATATTCGATTAATTACAAATCCCTAGATATGTGTTCCTTCGGGGCTATTCTCTATCAAAAGGAGTAATCTCTTCTAGGTTTCTTTTTAAGCCTTAGAACTTAAAAAATAAAATCATTGGAAACTGCCTTTGGGCATAGAGTTGAGTTTAAATATTTACTTTAGAAATATGCCATGGTCTAATTAGCTATGTCCCTTTTGTTTCCAGTTTTTTATATTTAAACCTATGTGTTTGCTGCCTCCCCCAATTTTATGTCGTTCGTTAGAAAATTTTCAAGAACAGTATTACTAGATCATGGAATCAGTATTTTTCCAGCTTTTGAAATACTTGATGGCAGTGAATTTAAATTCACAGAGGGGAAAAAAAATGGTAGAAAACAGTTTTGCTTTAGGGGTCCCTGCAAGGAAGATGGACTAGCAAGTAAAACATAAGTATAGAAGAAATAAGAAGAGAACCAAGTTTGATATAACAGAGTCAAAGGGGAAAAGGTCATTGCATGAAAGATAAGTGATAAGAAGTACAGTGAAACCCCAGTAGATTTGATAAGCAAATGGCATTGAGCCCTGAGAAGCTTGTAGGGATTGATGTTTAAATGAATGTAAATGGAGCAGGAGGTAGAAGTGCAGGGGATATTGGCTGAGTTCAAGGAGTTGGACCATGAAAAGAAGTGGAGGGAGATAGAAGACAAATTTGGACTTTGTTTTAAAGGAGGAGAGACCCAGTTGGCGACCACTGGGCAGGGGTTATGAAATGGGAAAGAGTGAAGTTATTAGAAACCAAGTTGATTATTATGAGAACAAGATTCTAGGTGAGTTGATAAGACATGAGTTTCATAAGAGAAGGATAAGAAGATTTTTGAGAAGCGGAAAAAGTATTTTGTATCTGGGACTTAAGAACCAGATGCTGTAGTGACGGAGAATATGCATTGTTTTTATTTTGTTTTGACTTATTGGCTGAAAATGGAAAAATAAGCTGATAGTTTGCATAGAATTGTTGCTTAAAATGAAAGTTTTTATTAATAAAGTCTGGAGAGCATCCATGAGTTTGTTTTTTTAAAAATATTTCCCTTGCCAGGTGTTGTAGCGCACACGAGTAATCCCAGTGACTCTGAAAACTAAAAAAACTAAGGCAGGAGGATCACAAGTTTGAGCAGCTTAGCAACTTAATGAGACCCTGTCTCAAAATTTAAAATAAATTAAAAGTGTTGGGGATATAGCTCATTTGTAAAACACCCCTGGGTCCAATCCCCAGTGCAGAAAAAAATGAAAAAGCAAAAATAAAAATTAACAATTCCCTTAAAGCAGATAAAGTTAATACAAGGTTAGATAATATTTTTATTTGCTTTTTTATGAAGTTGTTTGGAATACACTCTTCTAGGATAATCATCCTTTTTTTGTCATCTGTAATTTTTTTTTTGTTAGATGGACACAATACCTTTATTTGTTTATTTATTTCTATGCAGTGCTGAGGCAAACGCTTTACCACTGAACCACAACCCCAGCCCTCATCTCTGAATTTTAATGCCACCCTGTTTATTTAGAACTTAAAACTTTTCAAATTATTGTTATATTTTCTAGCCCATTCATTCTATGCTTCAACAACAATTTAAGGGTGGGTGCATGTCATACATAATCTGAGTGACTCGGGAACCTGAGGCGGGAGGATTGCAAGTTTAATGCCAGCTTCAGCAACTGAATGAGACCCTATCTCAAAATAAAAAGGGCTGGGCTGGGCACAGTGCCTCACGCCTGTAATCCTAGCTGTTTGGGAGGCTGAGACGGGAAGATCACAGTTCAAGGCAAGCCTCAGTAACAAGTGAGGTGCTAAGCAAAGTGAGACCCTGTCTCTAAATAAAATAGAAAATAGTTTTGGGGATGTGGCTCAGTGGTCAAGTGTCCCTCAGTTCAATCCCTGGTACCAAAAAAATAAATGAATAAAAAGGCTGGGGATGTAGCAACTCAGAGGTAAAGCATCCCTGGGTTCAGTCCCTAGTGCCAAATAAATGAATGAATAAATAAATATCAATGTGAGGTTGATGTTTAATTATGAAAATATTAAGATATAGATTATTATCATCTAAAGTTACATATATAGTTTTTGAAACCAGAAATTGAGTTTTCCAATTAAATGTATTCTATTGGGCTGTTATAACAAAATACCTTAGACTAGGTAATTCATAAAAAACGGAAATTTATTCCTGACTGTTATGGAGGCTGGAAAGTACAAGTTCAAGACATGGCAGATTTGGTGTTGGTGAAGGCCTGTTCCACATAGGCAGCACCTTCTAGCTGTGTCCTTACCTGGGGAAAGGGACAAAGAAGTTTCTGCAGGCCACTTTCATAGGGCACTAATCCCACTCATATAGACTGCACCCTCGTGACCTCCCAAAGGTCCCACCTCTTTTTATACCAACACATCGGAGATTTCAACTTGGATTTTGGAGGGACACAAACATTCAGACCATAGTATACTCCTCTAGCACCTAATTTATACTTTTTTAAGTTTTCATTTTGCCTACATTTTGAACAAATAATACCCTAGTATACTCACATCTAATTCTTGTCTCTTGTGATAGATTTGCAGTTCAATGTGTAGGTCAAACCAATATTCTTTCTGAGGACAGTACTGCATACTTACAATAAGTATTGCATACTTATTATTTAAGGCTTGTTGTGTAACACGCCCTGTCCGTACGCATCTACATTTTCTACTCCGTAGTATATTTTGTGATTTTTTTTGACATTTTATTTGCTTGAGTAAATTATTTATTGTTGTTTACCAAAATCTCTGTAGGTGGCTGTATTAATCATCTTTCTGTCACTGTGACAGAATATCTGAGAAAGAGTAAAAGAGATTTATTTTGGTTCACAGTTTCAGAGGTTTAAATCCATGGTCACTTAATTGGTTCTATTGTTTCTGGGCCTGTGTTGAGGCAAAACATCATGGCCAGTAGGGTGTGGTAGAGCAAAGCTGTTCACTTTGTGGCAGCTTGGGGACCAAGCCTTCAACAAAGGAGCCTTTGGGAAGCATTCTAAATCCAGAGTTTAACAGTAGCCTAACAAAATATAGAAAGTTAAAAAAAAAATTAGCTGGTGCAATGGTGCACGCCTATAATCCCAGTGGTTCAGGAGGATCCGAGTTCAAAGCCAGCCTGATGAGGCGCTAAGCAACTCAGTGAGATGCTATCTCAAAATACAAAATAGGGCTGAGGATGTGCTTGGTGGTTGAGTATCCCTCAGTTCAATCCTCAGTACAAACAAACAAACAAACAAAAAATGTATCTTTAGAAGAAAATATTTAAATATTCTTCCAAAAAAATGTTTAGCATAAATTAAACGTCAACTCTATCAGATTTTGTACTGATTATTGCTTTTCATCTGTGGAATGAAATACAGGGATGAAGGGGAGAAAAGTATACTGCAAAAAACTGTTATTTTATTTCACTCTGAGTCAAGGTTTCTAGGTAACTTAAATATTTTATTTGAAGTGTTAATTTCCAGAATACCAAAGATGGTTTTTTTATTGAAACTATTACCCATTTTTTTTAAAGAGAGAGAATTTTTTTAAATATTTATTTTTTAGTTACTGGCGGACACAACATCTTTGTTTTGTATGTGGTGCTGAGGATTGAACCCAGGCCGCACGCATGCCAGGTGAGCGCGCTACCGCTTGAGCCACATCCCCAGCCCCGCCAAAGATGTTTTTGTTCTACCTCGAGAAATTAAGGTTTGATTCTGGAGTTGTAAGCTCTGGTTCTTGGAGCCAGGATGGTTTAAGGCACATATATTGGTTTCATGGTAGTATGCATACTACTCCTCAGTTGAATTAAACAGTCATTCTTCTGCTCTGGTAGATTGTGTTGTTTTTAGCTATCAGTCTGAATATTCCATAAGAAATTGGTACTTGGCAGCCCTCATGAACTGATCTTCATCAAAGATATGATTTAGAAGCTGGACTAGTTTAGAATGAATGAGCTTTTTAGGATGTTATTGAAAATAACATAGCTTGCTTTTTCAATTTATTTTGTGGTACTGGAAATTGAACCCAGAGACCTCTACCACTGAGCCACATTCCCGGCTCTTTTATTTTTATTTACCTATTTATTTTTAAATAAATAAATAGTTGTAGATGGCACAATATATCCTTTCCTTTTTTTTTTTTTTTAATACGCTGAGGATAGAACCCTCTCATGTGCTAGGCAAATGGAGCTACAACCCCAGACCTTTATTTTTATTTTGAGACAGCGTCTTGCTAAATCACTAATTGTTAAACAGTTACAGCAGTACTTTGTTGACAACCTGTCATCCTCAGCTGTCTGAACTATTGCATTGATGAGAATAATCAGAAACTGAAGATTAAATTGTGGTTTAACATTGCTAAACAGATTGTGGTCGTGAAACTGTTGGTGGTTGGTGCTTTTCATTTTATGAAGAATTGACTGTTTCTAATTTCCAGTTAGTTTCAGTGAGGCAGTATAATATAGTTGAAAATCATATAAAGCAATAAATGTTATCTAGTATTAATGCCACCACTGGAGATAAGGTTTGTTGCACCAAAATAATGCACTTATTTACTAAAATAAATAGATGTATTCATTAAGTGAAGGCAGGGGTTGGGAACAGGAAAACATCAACAAAAATGGAAAAAAGAAAAACAGTCACTGACAAGTGACTAAACCGATGACAGTTAAAACAAGTAAAAATAAAGATATCAAACTGCCAGAACTACTTACTAAAGGGTCATATGGGCTTATGAGCCTATTATCCATCTTATTAACATTTATTTTTATATTTTTTGATAACTTAAAAATGTTGATCTTGGGCTGGGTTTGTAGCTCAGTGGTAAAGCATTTGCCTCACATGCATGAGGCCCTGGGTTCAATCCTCAGCCCCACATAAAAATAAATAAATAAAAATAAAGATATTTTGTCCATCTACGACTAAAAAATATTTTTAAAACTGTTGACCTTTATATTAATTCAGTATATCTTCATTTCATGATTGTGCCTAAGGCAACATTTTTTATATTCAAACTTGGTTTTACATTATGAGTTTATGTTTGGAAAGCATCAGCATTTCAAGTTGAGGGGAACTGACTGATTAGTATATAATGTCTTTCTTTTTAAAGTAAAGTTCTCATAATTTGGAGGATTTCCATAGAAATATTCCCCATTCAATATGATCATTGAAGTAAGGTTTCTCAGAGATGCATTCCATATTGGGATGGGTTCTTTTTTGGGGGGGGGGAGGGGGTAACCTCTTTAGTCTTCTTCCTCCCCTTGGAGAATCACTGTGTATGTTAGGATATCAGAAGTCTGTAAGAAAATTCTACATTGAAGAAACCAATTTTTCTTTAAGAGTTTTTTTTTAAAAGTTTACTTGATTGCAGTACTTGATTGCATATTTGTTAACATTAGTAGAACCTGTTACCCTGTTCAAGTGTAGAAATTTGTTGCAAATATTTTGCCTCCTTATTCAGGCAGATTTTTATATTTTTATATAATCAAAATTCTATCTGTTGTGCTATCAAAATGACTATAAGCACTTTATAGATGCCATGAAGTAAAAAGACATAGAAACATTACTATATTGGTTATAATATTTAATTGTCAAAAAAGCAGAAGCCAGTTTGTTTTATACTAGGAATTGAACCCAGAGGTACTTCACCATTGAGCTACATCCCTAGTCCTTTTAATTTTTTATTTTAAGGCAGTATCTCACGAAGTTGGCCTCTAACTTGCGATCCTTCTCCCTGAACCTTCCAAACTACTGTGATTACAGGTGTTATTAAGGAGAGAACTCTGAATTATGAACAGATATTTATGCTTGGTTGTTCTGTTTACTCCAAAAATTTACACTTGTAAACCCAGCTACTTAGAAGGCTGAAGCAGGAGGGTCTTAAGTTCAGGGATAGCCTGGGCAACATACCATGACCCTGTCTCAAAATAAAAGGTAAAAAGAGCTGGGAAAGTATCTCCCAGTGATAGAGCACTTGCCTAGCATGTGAGAGGTCCTGGATTCAATCCCATCCATACTGGGGAAAAAATTAGAGTATTTATAATCATACACAAAATTGATTGTAATAACTTTGGTCATTTGTTGTTGGTTTTGTTTTTCCCCAGTGCTGGGGATTTAATGCTGGGTCTTGCACATACTATACAAGCACTCTAATATTGAACTGTCTCCCCACTGCTATTATTTCAATTCAGTTTGAAAGTGAACTTTCAACCCATAACCTATGGACTAATGTGGTTTTTATTTTCTTGCTTTGTTATACGCTGAAGAAGTATGTTTATTAATGATATCAAGGAAAGAGATACACAGTGAAAACTATACAAATGAGAATGCAAAATCCATATTCCATATCTGTGCCATTAGATATGTTATATTCTAATGTTGTGTAGTAAACAACATAACAATCAGAAGATTATGTGCAAATGATCCTATTTAAGAAAATAATTATGGCTGTTAGATCATAAATACTTTTTAAATTTTTCAAAAATTTTTTTTTCTTTCTTTTTTTACAAGAAGTTTAATATGTTTCTCTGGAAAGCTTGTCTGAGATGATATATTCTTTAAGGATTATGGAGAATATCTAGACTGTTAATACTTTATAATTTTCATAGAGTAGCTATGGAATTGATGTTTTTGTAAGTAACTGCTCTTCAGAACTTCACAGCATTGATGTTGAAATATTCTGACATTAGATTATGAATTGCAAGGGCAGACCATTCAGGTTTTGAGAATTAGGTATGTATAAGATATATAGAAGATATAAGGGATTTGTAAAGGTGATATATGAACATTTGGAGGAAATTTGATCAGTAATTTCAGACTGTATAACTAGAAAGAAATTATATTGTTAAAAATAAAATACAAATTGCTATTGACAATCTTTTCTAGAAACGACTACAGAAAGAATTGTTGGCTTTGCAAAATGACCCACCTCCTGGGATGACTTTAAATGAAAAGAGTGTTCAAAATTCAATTACACAGTAAGTATTTAAATTTTATTTTATTTTATTTTTTGTGGTGCTGGGGATTGAACCCAGGGCCTTGTGCATGCAAGGCAAGCATTTTGCCAACTGAGCTATATCCCCAGTACTTTTTTTTTATTGTTAGTATTGTATATGAATATATACTTTTTTTTTCTTTTAGTCCTGGAAATTTAACCCAGGGCACTTTACCAGTAAGCTACATTCTCAGCCCTTTTTTGTTGTTGGTTTGTTGCTTAGGGCGTCACTAGATTTCTGAGGCTGGTCTTGAACTTATGATCTTCCTGCCTTAACCTCCCGAACCTCTGGGATTACAGGCATGTGCCCCTGTGCCCAGCTATACTAGCTTTTAAAAATATCAAATTATTTTTATTTATCCCATTCTCTTAACAAGATAAGCAAACTTTATTCCATGCATTTAAATACCTAATCAGTTTTGTTTTACAAATGATGTCACAATATACATATGGTTACATAATTTGTAAAGCTTTTTCTTTTCTTCTTTTGCAGTGCTGGGGCTTGACTGAACCCAGGGCCTCATTCATACTAGGCAGGCACTCTACCACTAAGCTATACCCCCAGCTCCTTTTTTTTTTTTTTTTTTAAATAAAATCTTTGTTTTGGGTTTTTTTTGGGGGACGGGGTACTGGAGATTGAACTCTGGGACACTCAACTACTGAGCCACATATCCATCCCTATTTTGTATTTCATTTAGAGACAGAGTCTTACCGACTTGCTTTAGTGCCTCACTTTTGCTGAGGCTGGCTTTGAACTCTTGATCCTCCTGCCTTAGCCTCCTGAGCTGCTGGGTTTACAGGCGTGCATCACCATGCCCAGCTGATTTGGTTTCTGGGTTCTGTCTGTAAAGCAACAAACAAACACAAAAATCCTTTTTAAAAAATGCATGTAATACTGTTAGATCTAGTAAAATGCATCTTCTCTGAGGAACAGAGATATAGAAAAAAATTTTTGACTTATAACTCTTGTCAATATTTCTAATTTGGAGGATAACTTAGAAACAATGTAAATGTTGATAATATAGAAAGGGTTTATAGTGCAGTGCAAGAACATTACTTGAGTTATAGTCTTGTCAGCATGTTAGACAAAGTTTTGGGTAGTCATAATTACTTTTGAAAATTTCTTAGGGTGTATTGACATGTATCCTGTCTTACTCCACCAAAGCCAATTTTCCCTTCAGAGTAGGATAGCTCTTTCTTTGATTAGGAGCCAGTAAAGTGGAGAAATACCAAATTCTAATGTTTAAATGTTACAGATTAATAGGTACTCATACAGATTTAAGTGCTGAGACTGAAAGAATAGCATGCTCTCCCATTGCATTCTTACTCCAAGCCTGTGCTCATAATTGGGAATCGTAAACACTCATGGTTTCAATTTATATAAATGCACATAATGCAGCTACTGGATTTCATTTTATGTAGGCATCAATGATGTAGAAAATAGAAAACTGCAAAATGATTAGAATGAAATTTATCAAAAAAAACTTTAATAGTTATCTAGGGTGATTATTCTTTTTTCCCCCCCAATTTTCCATAACGAACATGTCATTTATAAATTAGTAAAAAGTTATTAAAATTTCCATAGACAAAATTATGTACAAAATCGTACATGGCCTTTCACCTGCCATGTACAGATATTACCTGATTAATGCACATTTGCTTAGATATTATTTAAAAAGCTGTGCTTGTTTAAATCACAAGTAAATTTATGGTACATTGTGTGTCCTAAAAATTGTTTATATAAAGAATGAAAGAGCACCAGAAAGTTTTCTGATTTTTCATTCTGCCTAATAGACATGGGGAGTAGATAAAGAGAATTTTGAAGACTAAGATCATCCTATTTCATAAAGAGAATAGTTTTATTTTACTTTTTGCTGTGCTGGAGATAGAATACAGAGTGTCACACAAGGGCTCTACGACTGAGGCTGCAACAAGTTTTTTGTTTTATACAGAGCTTTTTTTTTTTTTTGTACTGAGAATTGAACCCAGGGGTGCTTAACCACTGAACCACATCCCCATCCCTTTTTACTTTTTACTTTTTATTTAGAGGCAGTCTCACTAAGTTGCTGAGACTGGCTCTGAACTCATGATCCTCCTGCCTCAGCCTCCTGAGCCACTGGGATTATAGGTGTGCACCACCGCACCCGGCTGTACATAACTTTTGCATTGCATCTAATTTACTGTGTACAAGTTCTGATGTTATGAATGTGCTAATTTTTGTTTTGTTTTGTATATTTGCTATTGTTTTTATTCCTAATAATACTGAGCTAAATGTCTCTTTTATAGTTCAGGTATTCAGCATTCATTCTGAAAATGAATATCCATGTTCTTAAGAGTTTATATGCTTTAGCTGATTTCTTTCAGAGAATAGGCATATTTACTATTTAATATACTCCTAAGTTCATACTATGTGGCTAATGACTAGAACCCTAGTGATGTGTTCTCTTCTTTTATTTGAAATACTTGTATACCTGACAAGCATAAGATTAAAGAGATTGGCCATGTATGTACAAATATGTAACAACAAATCCTATGATTTTTTTTTTAAAGAGTAGTAAATCTTCTGACTTTTACTGTGATAACTGTTGATCTTTTTTTATTATCATTTATTTTTTAGTTTTAGGTGAACACAATATCTTTGTTTTTATGTGGTGCTGAGAATCGAACCCAGTGCTTCATGCATACTAGGCGAGCGCTCTACCACTTGAGCCACACCCCCAGCCCCCAAATCCTATGATTATGTGTAAGGATAATGTACCAATAAAATATATGGGGGGGGGGAGGTGTTGACTGATTACAATAAATAATACATGACAGAGCTATAATTAGGAACTCATTTTTTTTTTATTTGTGTGTGTGTGTGTGTGTGTGTGTGTGTGTTTGTATGAACCCAGGGGCACTCAGTTACTGAACCACATCTCCAATCCTTATTTTTTGAGACAGGGTCTCAGTAAGTTGCCCAGACTGGCCTTATACTTAGGATCCTTCTGCCTCAGCCTTCCCAGTTGCTGGGATTGCAGGAGTATACTCCTGTGTCTCTCTAGTTAGGAACTCATTCTTAATGACATCAGTTCACTTTTTCTTTTTTTATAACTTCCCCTATCATCTTTGCCATCTTTATTTCCTCTTCCCTCCTTAAAAAAAAAAAAAAAAAAAAGAGGTAGTGGGGGGTGGGTTTGTGGTTCAAAGTTAGAGTGCTTACCTCACGTGTCAGGCATTGGGTTCGATCCTCAGTACCACATATGGTACTGAGAAATGATTGTGGAATGTGATGAATATCATTATCCAAAGTACATGTATGAAGACACGTATTGGTGTGAATTTACTTTATTTACAATCAGAAAAAAATAGTTATTAAAAAAGAGGTAGTATTTAGAATATAAATAAAAACAGGTTTATGTTAATATATTAATGTATTAGTGTTATGTTATTCTTATATCAATAAAAACAGATTTATTGTTATATATGAAAACTAAGGTTGGAAAGATACCATAGAACTTTTTTTTTAATATTTTTTAGTTATAGACGGATGCAATATCTTTATTTTGTTTATCATTTTTATGTGGTGCTGAGGATTGAACCCAGTGCCTTACATGTGCGAGGCAAGCACTCTGCCGCTGAGCCACAACCCCAGCACCCCATAGAATTTTTTTTCTGGGTTTTATTAAACAACGAAAACAGTGAGAGATAAAGAGAAGTCACTGTAGAGACTTGGCTTTCAGCCATCAGACTAAGTAGACTCAGCTCAGCTTGCTTTCCTCCATTTAGTCTTTTTAAGAATACTGATGAGAAAATAAAACTCAAAGCCATAATTCTCTGTACTCATTGTTGCTACCTCCATCCCCCATTGCTTCTAACATTGACATCAGAAAGTTGACCAGTTTGATATTATCTATAATTATCTATAAAGTTGCTTTAGAAATAGTCTTCTGAACAGCCAGGCAGAAAGGTGCATTCCCATAATCTCAGCAACCTGGGAGGCTGAGACTGGAGAGTCATAAGTTCAAGACCAGCTTCAGCAACTCCATGAGACCCTGTCTCAGAATAAAAATTAAAAGGGCTGGGATGTAGTTCAGTGGTTAAGTGCCCCTGGGTTAAATCCCAAGTACCCAAAAAAGAAGAAAAAAGGTCTTAGGAAAAAAGTGAGTTAGTATAAATCTAGTAGGAAGAGCATAACACAGGCTTTTGTGTCCATACACCCGGAGTTTGGTTTTTTTGTTTGTTTTTTCAGTCATGGGTTAAAATGTGACTCTGTCCTTGACTAGTCATCTGACCTTGACTTAAGTATTTAACTCTGGAATGTCAGAGAATGGTGTTAGGGAGGGGTTATCAAAAACCCACTCTGAAAGTTGTTAGGATGATAAAATGTACTGTTAAAATTTATTGACTTCAGTAGGGCTGGGATGTAGCTCAGAGGCATTGCATTTACAAAGCCCTGGGTTTGATCCCCAGTTCCAAAAAAGACAACTCCACCAAAAAAAAAAAAAAAAATCATAATAATAATAAAAATGACTCTAGTCCCAGTAGGTGGCATCTCAGTGTTCCTTTTCCTTTTCTTACTCTAGTCCCTTTTATTTTAAGTTTTACATTTGTCTTTTTTATTCTAGGTGGATTGTAGACATGGAAGGTGCACCAGGTACCTTATATGAAGGGGAAAAATTTCAACTTCTATTTAAATTTAGTAGTCGATATCCTTTTGACTCTCCTCAGGTAATTGCCTTGCTTTTTAAAATTCTAATGTATTTTTATGTTATAGCAAAATACTGAATAGCGATTTTTGACCAAGTAGAAACTCATTATAAATATGTGAGTGGATTCATTCTTTCATTATCTTACTCGTAATATAATATCTTATCAACATTTTACTTATTGGGATCAGGGTTTTCTTGCCTTGTCCTTTTCCATCTATTTTAGCATAGAAGGGATTGGAAATGTAACCGGACTCTGAGTTGTGGGAGAATTTAGCATTTTATATTAATTGGGGGCACTTTTTTCTAGATCGGGTCATTGACTAGCATGTTAAACAGGCAAGTGCTCTACTGGAAAGGAGTGTGTCCTTGATTCTACATTGACATGCTATCTTTGCAGTCTACAAAAGCATAGTACATTAACAGTTAAACATGTATTTATCAGCTCAAAATCTGATCATTATGATTTGAGACACAGTTAATAACCTAATACTTAGACAAGGTATGGTGGTAGTAGAAGAACATTTTAATTTATTTTTATAAAGCATTGTATTAAGTATTATAAGTAATATGGAGATGATTTAAAGTGTATAGGAGGATATGTGCAAGTTATATGAAAACACTGTGCCGTTTTATGTATGGACTTGAGAATCTGTGGATTTAGGTGTCCACAGGAAGTCCTAGAACCAGTCTCCCATGGATCCTGAGGGTCAACTGTATTTCCAGATATCTCTTCCTCTTCTTTCTCTAGTTGAGATCACATATCCACTGATAAAGCTTTAAGCACAATTCATTTGGTTTTCTCAATTTTTTTAAATGTATCCCTGATTGATTAGTAGGTCCCCAAGCATGTTGAGGGATACTCAGTACTGCTGGAGTCATCTTGGTAGTCCTTGGATAAAGGGCATCCTCTGGTCCTGGAGCCAGGAACTTGTAAGCCTGAATTCTTGGAATGCTGACTAGTCTACAAGTATAGACAACAAAATAATTCTTTTAAGTCTTGATCAAGTTCCTTCTTCAGGCTGGATGTCTGTTAGTCAGCCTTGTGTTGGTGAGACCAAAATACCTGACAGGAACAATTTAGAGAAGAGAAAGTTTATTTTGGCTCACGGTTTCAGAGGTCAATAGTCAGCCAACTGTGCTCTAGGCCCAAGGTGAAGCAAGACCTCATGGCAGAAGAGGTATTTAATTGGTCAGTGATTAATTGGAGGTTAGAGAAAGGGAGACTTTCAGGTTTGTGGCTTGGTAAGATGGATAATGAGTTACTAGAAGTACTTTTTCTTCAGAGTATTACTACAATAAAATATTTAGTTTTTAAATTTGAGGATTGTGAGATCTGCTGGCTAAAATAAGATTTAATGCCAACTTTCTCTAAATGCTAACTAATGTGATGTTCTGGGAAATGAACTAAATAAAGGAAGTAGTTTCCTAGATAACCCGAAATTCAACTTGTTAGGTACTAAAATGTGCTATTTTGAGGAAAATCATACTTCTTTTTTTTTGTTTTTAATATTTTTTAGTTGTAGATGGACATAATATATTTGTGTGTGGTGCTAGGATTGAACCCAGTGCCTCACACATGCAAGGCAAGTGCTCCATCACTGAGCTATAGCCCTAGCCCTGGAAAATTATATTTCATTGCTACTTTCAACAGAATATATCACATAAAGATTGTTTTTTTTAATTGGTCATGTAAGAGAGTAAATGGAAGTCAGTTACTGTATTGTGCTATTAAGAAAATTGTTTCGGAGCTGGGGATGTGGCTCAAGTAGTAGAGTGCTTGCCTTGCATGCGTGAGGCACTGGGTTTGATCCTCAGCATCATATAAAAATAAAATAAAGATATTGTATCCACTTAAAGCTAAAAAATAAATATTTAAAAAAAATTGTTTCAAGGTGTAGGATTAAGTGAATACTGATTCCTTGAGTTCTAAAGTTTCTTTGAGGATAGAAAGCTGTTAAGACCTTTGATGTTTATTTTTACCATTTTTATAAATATTGAAAGTATAGTCATGCTGTCATGACTTCTAGGCATCTGTAGACTATAGTAAAAACCAAAGAAAGCATCTTCCTTCTCTCCAAAACTTTCTCTTGTCTTCTGGTACCCATCCTCTTGTCACCTTCAAACTACTCTTATTTCAACACCAGTGTGACATAGGAACTTAAGACATTTTCAACTAGAGGGAGATTGGAGAAGGGAAGTCAGAATTTTTCATTAGAGGAAAATGTGTTTCTATAAAAATAAAATAAAAAAAAGTTTTCTCTAAACTGTCTCCTTAGTTTCTTCTTTTTTTTTTTTTATGTTTTTAGTTGTAGATGGATGCAATACCTTTATTTATTTATATGTAGTGCTGAGGATGGAACTCAGTGCCTCACAAGTGAAAAGCAAATGCTCTATCACTGAGCCACAACCTCAGCCCCTTCTTAGTTTGTTCTAAGTCAAATATCAATCTTAAACATTTTTAATTTAATTTTTTAATATTTCTGTAAGTTATAGCATTTATAATAAGTTCTATCATTTTCATATGCCGCAGTCTGGCTGGGCACAAATCACGAGCCACTCACAGCTTTGTAGATTCAAACAGCAATTCTTTATTCCCGATCTCACACCGGCCTTCTACAAACACGTTCTGGGGAAATCCACGTTCTCTGCCCAAATCCACACCTCCACTGGGCTTCTGTCTCCGCCTGAGTTCCTCTTGAGTTCTCAGGGGATTCAGACAGTATTTTTGGGAGACAGAAGCCCAGTGGAGGTGTGGATTTGGGCAGAGAACGTGGATTTCCCCAGAACGTGTTTGTAGAAGGCCGGTGTGAGATCGGGAATAAAGAATTGCTGTTTGAATCTACAAAGCTGTGAGTGGCTCGTGATTTGTGCCCAGCCAGACTGCGGCATTCATATTTCTTTTATCCTCTTCCTCTGATTTTACTTCTACCTGTTGTTCTGATATTCCAGATTCTTTATTCAACACTCCCTTATTCTTCTCACTCTTCTTTCATCTTCGGTCATCTTAAATAATTGACTCCAGATCTGCCCCTCTAGGTACACTTTTCATTCCTTTTCCTTTTTGTACTATGGATTGAACCCAGAGGTGATTTGCCACTGAGCTACATCTCCCTACCCCACCTTTTTTTGGAGACAGAATCTCAGGATCTCACTAAGTTGCTTAGAGCTTCAGTAAGTTGCTGAAGCTAGCCTCAGGCTTGCAGTCCTGCTACCTTAACCTCCCAAGTTACTGTGAGTACCCGGGTTCAATCTCTGGTACCAAAAATAAAAAAAAAAAGGAATCCATATATTCTAAAACAATGGGAACAACTGCCCTAAAGCTTTTCACATTCCGCATATAATCTTTCACATTCTAAGAGAAAATTACTGTAAGGTTAAATAGGCACTTTTCCCATGCTGGTACTTATACCTACCTTCATACTTATACCTACCTATACACTGCAACCTGCCACCTTTTCTAAGGTTTCATTTCATACCTTTTGGACATAAAATATGTCCATACATTTCAAATTTGACACATCTTACCTGAACCCTTTTCAATAACAAAATATTTTCTTGGATTACTATTTATCTACTTTGCATAAAATTCTTCCCTTCTCCTTTTATGTGTGCTTTTTCAAATCCTTTTGCAATGACTAAGTCAGCTCATTTCTTATTATCATTGCTGTAAGCCCAAGTTTTTATCTTCCAGTTGGACTGTTAGAACAGCCTCTGGTTCTTTATATTATACATCCATTAGGTTTCTTTATTATTTCTTAGATAATAATTAATACTTCCTTTTGTTGAAAGTAGTAATTATTATCTAATTGGTTTTCATATACAAACACACGCCCCACCAGAACCCTGCATTCCATTTTATCCCCACCTTTTTCATCCACTACGGTAAAAATCTCTCTATGGTTCTTTATTTTCTATGAAATAAAGTCTTTAGCTTGGCATTCAGGTTCATTTATGGCAGTAAGAACTTAATCATTTCTGCACACTACCTCTGTGCATTTTACTATATAGAATGATGATTCTGTCACAAATACACTTAATAATTTAATTTCTATTCTTATATTATCTTCTAACAGCTCTTAAGTGTTTAGGGGAGGTAGAATCAGCCTCATTTTAAAAAAATTTCATTATACATGACAGAATAAAAGTATTTGATATATACACACACACACACACAAAATGAAGTATAATTCTAATTAGAATCCCTGTCTTGTGCACATGGTATCGAGATTCACTATGGTCTATTCATATATGTACAAAGAAAAGTTCTGTCAGATTTATCCCACTATCTTTCCTATTCCTCTTCCCTTCTGTTTGTATTCTTTTTTTTTTTTCCTTTAAGTGAAGGTCCATTATTTTAAGTGAAGAATTCAAAGCTTGTAGAAGTAAAGTGTCTCATTTATGGTTTGATACCTAGTTGTAAAACAGTCAAGACTTCAATCCCAAGTCTTTTCTCTCCTCCATGCCATACTACCAACTAGATGTAAGTACCAGCATGGGAAAAGTGCCTATTTAACCTTACAGTAATTTTCTCTTAGAATGTGAAAGATTGTATGTGGAGTGTGAAAAGCTTTAGGGCAGTTGTTCCCATTGTTTTGGAATATATGGATTCTTTTTTTTTTTTTTTTTTGGTACCAGGGATTGAACCTGGGTACTCAACCACTGAGCCACATCCCCAGCTCTATTGTATTTTATTTAGAGACGGGATCTCACTGAGTTGCTAAGCGCCTTGCAGTTGCTGAGGTGGCTTTGAATTTGGGATTCTCCTGTCTTAGCCTCCCAAGCTGCCGGGATTACAGACTTGCTCCACTGCGCCCAGTGAATTCCTTTTTAACATTATTTAATGTTATAGTCCCTCTCATCTCATAGAAATTGTATATTCTAATATCCATTAAGTGAGACAGTGACAATATTCTGGTCAATAATTTTTAAAGTTAACTTGATCATTTTATTAATCTCAGCATCTGTATGATTTTAAAATAAATATAGTGGGTCCAGCAATCAATGCTTGATGTCCATATAGATTTCAAGACTTTTTCTATAACTTGAAACTTGCAGAGGTTCATTACTCTGGGGAAGTGGTTAGAACCATTCTTTTAGGGCAGTAAAATTTCCCATTCACCAAAAGTCTTGATGTAATGCCTCAGCATTGACACTTGTTAGGTCAATTAGTCTTTCATATTTTTTAGAATCACTACTGAATTTGTCATGAGTTATAGGAGTAGGATTTAGAAAACCTGTCTGGAATAGACCAATCTCATTGTGAAATTATTACTTTTGTATCTGTAAATGAGATCTGTATTTACCTTTATAATTTGCTATGATTTCTTCCTCACTGGTTATGATTATTTTTTCACATTGCATCTCTTCTTCCTGTTCTCTGTCTAAAATTTGTTTGGCTTGGTCATTTGCTTTAAAAGAAATAACAAGAATGAAGCATGGTGGCACATGTCTGTAATCCCAGCTACCTGGGAGGCTGAGGCAGGAAGATCACAAGTTTGAGGCCAGCCTAGGTAACTTAGAGAAGACCTATCTCTAAATAAAAAGAGCCAGGCTGGGGATGTGGCTCAAGCGGTAGCGCACTTGCCCGGCATGCACGGGGCGCTGGGTTCGATCCTCAGCATCACATAAAAAATAAAATAAAGATGTTGTGTCCACCAAAAACTAAAAAAATAAATATTAAAAAATTCTCTCTCTCAAAAAATAAAAATTAAAAAAAGCCAGAGATGTAACTTAGTGGTACAACACTTGCTTAGTATGTGCAAGGCTCTGTGTTCAAACTCCATTATTGGGAGAAAAAAAAAAATGGAGGAGGAGGAGGAAAGGGAAAGACACACCAGATTTTCATCACCCTTTTCCATTAATGTTCATTGATTATCAGCCATACAGGAAATTATGTGCATGCTTTATGTGCCAAGTACCATTCTCTGTACTTGCTAGGTTGAAGAGGATGTGGAAATTTAAAAAAAAAGGCATGAACCTGCCTTTAAGGGACTAATAATCTGTTAAATATTTAGATAGATGATGGGCATTTTTATTCATCTATTCTGTAACTATTAAGCACATCTCATGGGACAGGCACTGTGCTAGGTACTGGTGATTAAATGGTGACCAAAATTGCAACAATAATTGGGTATGGTTGAACATGCCCATAGTCCTGGCATTTCAGTGGCTGAGATAGGAAGATTACTTGAGCTCAGGATTTCTAGGCCACCCTAGACAACACAGCAAGACCTTGTCTCAAAAAATAACTATAACAACAGCAAATTCCTCGTTGTGTAGATTTTAGTTCTTAGTGGGAATAACAGTTAATAAAAAGTAAAATAATGGGAAAAAGTAGAAGAGTGAGAGCCTTTAGGAAGATTTCATTGAGAAGATAACATTGGAGGAAAAATCTGAAAGAGTTGAGTAAGCCATGTGAAAGAGAAAACCAGAGAAAAGGAACAGGTGAGTACAGAAGGCAAAAGCCTTGAATCTAGAACTTGTAGAGTTGCTCCCAGAGTACTATATAAGCAAGAGGGTATAGTGTAGGACATAGGTCAGAGATAATTTGGGCTAAAGGGTCCATCACAGGTTGTGGTTATTAAAAAATACTGGATATTTTTATATTTTGTAAGAATTTGGATCTCCTCTGAGTAAAATGGGGAAGTCTTTGAAAATTGCTGAGCAGAGGAATGACATGCTATTTAAAACTAAAAGGATCATTCTACCTGTTGGCAAATAAACTGTTGAGGAAACAGAGAGTATTGCAGTAATCAAGTGAGAATCGATGGTGACTTGCACCAAAAGGGTAGCATTTATGGAAAGTGATCATAGTTGGATTTTTTAATTTTTGTGTTGCTGGGCATTGAACCCAGGGGTATTCTGCCACTGAGCTATACCCCCAGCCTTTGTTTGTTTGTTTTTGAGAGGATCCTGCTAAATTGCTCAGGCTGGCCTTGAACTTGCAGAACTCATGCCTCAGCTTCCCAAGTCACAGGGATTACAGGTGTGCACCACCATGTCCAGTTTGGACATATTTCGAAGGATGTATAAAAGGGATTTTCTGATAGATTAAGGAATATGAATAAAGGGGAGGTGTAAAAGAAAATTATGAGGGACAATAAATTTAAGTGTGAATTGTATGCTTTGGGAGCAAAAGGGAAAGTAATGACTAATTGAGAAGACTAAGGAAATAAAGAAACCTATCTGAAATGGTTGAACTGGGTTTCAAAGGACACAAAAGAGTTTTTGTGAAACATATAGGGCAAGACATGAAAGGACTTTGTCTTTTTGGATATTTGTGAACACATATGCTCTTGTATTTTTATGTATAGATGCATGAAGGAGTATAGACTGATTGGGAGGATATTTTAAGGTTAATCAAAGAGAATCTTGTAATGTGAAATAAATAGATATTTATTTGATAGGCATTGGATGTTTAGTCAGTCTCCATCCAAGCTTAAAGGCCTCAAGCTTAGTGTCTTAACTCTTGCTTTTCCTTTCTACCTTCTCCACATTAGGAGCTCGTCCCTTCTATAAAGTACTCCTTCTTTTGTCAAAATTTTTTATTTGAAAGAAATATATCTGAAGTGCATCTTTATTACTTTGTAAGTGTCTCAGTTACAGTTGTTGTTAAACTTTTCAAATCTAAGTTCCACTTGAAAAGACTATAGATATTTTAGAAATATTATGAGGAATATTTATTTAAACAGTAAAGAGAACTCTGTTTGGTCCTGAAGTCTCATTGATGCCAAGAGCAATGCCAAAGTTACACCTCCCTTGTCTAAAACTTTTAGAAGTAGTGGGGGAAAGGAATAATCACTCTTCTCATTTCTTCCTCCTATTTACACCTTCTTTATACAGAACCCCCTTTGTTACAGGGATCCAGAACCTGTTTTTATGGTGTCTTCATTCTTTCTTTTATACTTAGTGTAGTTCTTCTCTTTCATCTAATGGTGATCAAGCTTGTGTTCTTTTCTTTTTTTTTCTTTAGCACTAAGGATTAAACCCCAGGGGGCACTTTACCACTGAGCTACCCTCCAGCCCTTTCTCATTTTTTATTTTGCGATAGGGTCTCACTAAGTTGCCATGATTGGCCTTGAGCTTGAAATCCTCCTGCCTCAGCCTCCCAAATCACTGGATACAGGCATGTGTAACAATGCCCAGCTCAAGCTTTCTTGAATACAATTTCTATTGCCTAAAATTGCCTAAAATTCAGGACATCTGAAGAGCAAGAAGTTGAACAATGAACCCTAGTCATTAGTGTCTTAACTCTTGCTTTTCCTCTGTACCTCCTATATAACTTGGGGATGAAGTAGAGGGAAAATAAGGAGAAGACTAATAGAATAGACAAACAAGTATAAAGGGAAAAGAATGACTCCTATCAAAGAATTCAAGTTGAATTTCATCTTGTCCAAGAATTTTGTCTTTACAATACATGTAGAGCTGTATGGTAGAGATAATTGTGGAATCCCAGAGAAAAACGATTAATATTGATTCTGCTGATATATAATAGAGGACTCAAAAGGGAGAATTGCATTGAAAACTGTGATAACATTTTAAGGCCTTGTCATTTATGGAATTATTTATCTTTTATTTTAAACTATCAAAATCATATGTAATTAAATATGATTTAGTTTTTATTACAATACTAAACTCTTTGCTTGTATGCTGAATTTTTGTAGTTGTAATAACTACTATTGTCTGCTTATCACTCCCTCATGTTATCCAGAGAGGAACTTTGGTATCCAGATTATAGATGTCAGCTTTTATAACTTTGTGTTGTTTATTATATATACAGGTTTGATCTGTCTTGAAATCCTGTTAGGTGTCTGCCTTTCTCTGGGTGCATTATAATTAGGTGACTGCCTTTACCTCCAGATGACTAATCAGAATACAGAATGCCCTCTTTGTGATAAAATCTCAATATTTGAGGTCTTTCATTATTGCATTTAATATTCAGAAATCCTTTTTTTAAAATTTTTTTCCCTTAGTTGTAGTTGGACACAATACCTTTATTTTATGTATGTATGTATTTATTTAGTTTCTGTGGTTTAGGGGATCAAACCCAGCGCCTTACATGTGCTAAGCGAAGTACTCTATCACTGAGCCACAACCCCCAGCCCCTGATATTGAGAAATTCTCATATTAGAGTTAACTGATCTTAATCCTTTATTTTGTTCTTAGTAATAATGCTGAAGTTTTTGATAAACCTTATAAACATTATTTACAATTATGGATCTAGTTTCAATTACTGATTAATCTTTTTTAAGGCAAAATAAATATTGGCAATTATAAGATTGAACTGTTCTTAGACCATGTCAAATTTGAGCAGTATTCATTCTTTAGATTTTTATCACTGTAGTGGCTTTCAGTTTAGATTTTAGTAGATATTGCATGCACAGTACCCAAAAGTTACCCAGAGGTTCACCTGCTTAAAATTTTAGGTTGGGTGTAGAGTATGCATACTTACTTCCCTAATTATCCTGAGCATAGTTCTTTCTTATCTTTCTCATCTCCTCTTGAAAAATGAACCACACTGATAGGGAGATGTTTGGAAACTTAGAGACATCTGAGAAGCACTTCTAACAGTCTCAGAAATTCAGTTATTTATATACATTAGATCTAAGATTCTTTTCTAAAATGTCTTCAAAAATTCTCTTTTTAGTTAATTTGGTTTATGCAATGGGAAATGTGTACAATTTTCAGCTATTAACTGTTTTGATCTGTAGAATTAGTTTGAATCTGAATAAATTAAAACAAAATTCAAATCCCTTGAATTATTTTCAGATCCATTGTATTCAGTTGTTACATCAGTCCTAGATAGATTTATCAGCTACTTGGGACCCTAAAAATATTTTGAACTCTAGATAGAAACAAATTTCTTGAGCATTCTAATTAGCTGCATTAAAAATACTGAACTGTCCTCTTTGGGCCTCTACTTAGTATTAAATAAAAGGATGGATGATTCTTTGCACTTGAAGAAATTCAGCCTTAGTTACTGCCCCCATAACATGCAGAAAATTATAGTAACAAAGTTTACATTAAAATTGTGGAAACTGGGGCTGGGGCCACAGCTCAGTGGCAGAACGCTTGCCTAGTGTGCATGAGGCACTGGATTCGATCCTCAGCACCACATAAAAAAATAAACAAATATTTTTTTTATCTACAACTACAGGGAAAAAAAAAAAACAACTGTAGAAACTGTACTTACCAGCCTTTTACACAAATATAAACTGTTAAAAATTTTTTTTTCTTTTATTGCAGGAACTCACCTCTGGCATGTAAACTGAACCTTCCCATGTTTAGACAAACTTCTTAAATTCTGTAACTGGCAGGTTAGGCCCTAGGATTTACTATAATATGTGGAAATAATGAATTCTCTTGTTTTTGGTTGCTACAGGTTTCAGACTGAATGCATTTGCGCGGCATGCAGCATGTTAAAATGCCTCTGCTTTTTAAATATAAGGGTTTATTAAGATTGGGTTTACTTTTATTTCAGTCTCTGACTTCAGAGCTATTTCTTCTTGATTTCTTTTTCTTTTCTGTTTATAGAGTGCTGATTTTGCTGTAGGTGTCGTCTACTACTACTCATTCCTTTTCTTTCTCTTCTGTCTTGATTTCCTTTTGCTCATGGCATACATCTTGGCTCTCAGGTCACATGAGTTAATTTATAAGAATTTCTCTCCCAAGCCTGGAGCGGTGGCACACGCCTGTAATCCTAGCAGCTTGGGAGGCTGAGGAAGATGTATCGCAAGTTGAGAGCCTCAGAAACTTAACAAGGCGCTTAGCAACTCTCAGTGAGACCTGTCTCTAAATAAAATATTAAAAAGGGTTGGGGATATGGCTCAGTGGTTAAGCACCCCTGGTTCAATCCTCGGTACAAAAAAAAAAAAAAAAAATTCTCTCCAAGAAGAATATTGCTTTCCTTTTGCTTTGTGAATTGGCTAGTCAAAGCATGTCATGATAACCTTCCTATTTGCCTGTCTGTATTTCCTTAGTGGTTGCCGATATACTGATTGTTTTTGCCTAAGAAGATAACTTGGCAGTTCTTTATTTTTTTGGCACTTTAAGAGCACTATTCTTCTTGTTGATAAAGAGACTTGGGGGAGGGTGGGGGGACTGCTTTAAAAAGTAATTGTGGCCAGGGAATAATCTCTCTAGACATTGCTTGTGTTCTTAATGAAAATACCATTCTGATCAAAAGAGCTTTTTATGGCAAAATGAATACTCCAAATTCAATCCCCATTCTGTGAGATTTTGTAAATTCCCATTCTAGACATCTACAATATGTTGTGCAAATGCATATGATATAATAAATTACTGCTTATACTTATTAAATAAAATTTCATTTAAAAAACTAATTGTGGACAGACTAAAAATGTGGAACTGGAACTGCAAGATTATTGTGCAGTTATTTCTTTTTTTTTTTTTTTTTTTTTTTAGATTATCTATTTATTTATTTACTTATTTTTGTGGTACTGGGATTGAACCCAAGGTTATTATAGAGCAATACTTTTAGTAAAAATGTGAAGAGTACAGTAGGTCTGATA
This sequence comes from Callospermophilus lateralis, assembly GCF_048772815.1. NCBI lineage: Eukaryota > Metazoa > Chordata > Mammalia > Rodentia > Sciuridae > Callospermophilus > Callospermophilus lateralis. Next base: position 34,652,596 of record NC_135320.1, on the reverse strand, counting down.
CATGCAATTGAGATAAATGGCATTGGTAGAATATAGCTATTCAAAGGTGAAATCCTTTTAGAGTGTCTTTTATAATTGGGTAGGACAAATAACTTTGATTTCTCTTAATTTAAGGCTTTATTTTAACCCTTTTTTTTTTAAAGTGGGAATGAAAGTATATAGCCAGAATTTTAAAGGAAAAGAGAAAATTAAAAAAAAAAAAGTTTGTGCAAGTATGGAAAAATCATAGTTTTGAAATAATTCTTTTTCTCTTATATATTAGTTTCAGCCAAGAAAATTAGTTCTTTGTGTTAGTATATCTAAAATTTTAGAAGACTACAAATTGTATGAAAATACTGCTTTATTAAAATTAAATATTTGTAAAATTGTAATAAAGTTAGATTTGTAACTATAGCTTAAAAATATTTACAAATCTTCACTTATAGTGAATTCCTCTCACATTCAAAACATGGGCATACTTTTCTCTCTCCATAAAGACAAAACAAAACAAAATGTATGTGAAAAACAATATATATTTTATGAGTTTCTGTCATAACTTAATATAGGACACATACTTACTGATATTATGCTACATTTGATAGTTTGTAAGGGCTGAGAGATGTAAGTCTGATTTGGGAATTATTAATTTGTACCTGATGAGATTTATAAAAGTCTCATTCAACCTACTGAATCTACCTGTTAAAGTAGGATCCCTGAATTTGTGTTTTTAGTCAGATCTTCCAGTAATGTTTGATTTTTTTCTTTTTATGGTGAGATCAGTAATTAAGAATTACTGGGCTAGGGATATAGCTAAGTTGGGAGAGTGCTTGCCTTGGATGCACAAGGCCCTGGGTTCAATCCCCAGCACCACCACCAAAAAAAAAAAAAAAAAAAAAAAAAAAAAGATCCTGGTGAATTGCAACAGTACTAACATATAAACATTACTTAAAGACTGGTGGGTTACATAAATTTAACTTTTATATAAAAATAATTTTGCTGGGGATGTAGATTCAGTGGCAAAGTGCTTGCCTGGCATGAATGAGATCCAAGGGTCAATCCCCAGGACTGCAGAAATAAATATCTCACTCTTGAATTTTTATGTACTCCTTAAAGGAAAGGTAGAGAAAAATAGCAAGTAATTGGGAGATTCGTTCAACCTTGTTGGTGAATAGCCAGATGTGTGAGGGAAGTTGTAATATACTGAAGTTATTTCCTTTTGCATATATACCTCAGGTGTGAGCGTTGTTGCAAGTGGTAGGGGGCATTCCTACTACCTGTAATTAATACTGCCTCAAAATTGAATTCTTTTGTTGGGAATTTTAGTGTATGATTTTTATATACAGAGAATAATGAGTAGAATTTGAAAAACTGTTCTTTCACTAGTGAACACAAATACATTGAAATTTAAAAATTTTAAAGGGAATTTATGAAAAGTAACTGAAATATAAAATAATTCAGCCCTTCCCAACAACATGTTCATTCATTCATTGAAACTAGTTCTTACTAAGTTAATGAAAATAAATAATCAGTTGTTTATCCTTTTCCTGGGACTAATTTTGGTGTGTTTGTTTTTATTTTTTAATCAAAACTTGTTATATGTGGAGAATATTTAGTTTTTGGTAGTAGAGGATATTTGAGTGTTAATGGAATTTTATTCTTTCTTAGGTCATGTTTACTGGTGAAAATATTCCTGTTCATCCTCATGTTTATAGCAATGGTCATATCTGTTTATCCATTCTAACAGAAGACTGGTCCCCAGCGCTCTCAGTCCAGTCAGTTTGTCTTAGCATTATTAGCATGCTTTCCAGCTGCAAAGAAAAGGTAGGACTTTTCAGAATTATTCCAGGTAATATTTCTTCTTTCAGTTTAGGTAGATTAACAATTTTAATACATAATTACTTTTATTTGAAGGAAGGACTCATGTTTTTTTTTTAAAATTATAGGGAATGTCATGTTTAGTAATAAATTAGGAAGTTATTTTGATTGTCTTTCATTCCACATATGAAGTTTCAAATAGAAATTTTAAACATTATGTGGGCTAGGAGTCAGATTTACTGTTTTATGTTTTAAGAAAATTTGTGCACATGTTATTAAATAATCTGAATTTTATTTTCATAAGCATGCACGAGGCAAAGTGTACAAGAAATTCTTATTTCTAGATTTCCCAATGGAAAACCCAGAAATAAGTGTAGTTCCTGTCACCTCTTTGCTAGCTCCCATTTTCTCAGCCTTTTAGGATATTTCCCAGAGATCAGAACTCTACTATCCAAATGATTAGGTTGAATGAAAAAGACCGTTACTATTAGAATTTTCAGGACTTTCCTTCTCTTCTCCCTACTCCCTTTCTCTACAGACTTGTATTTCTGGTGGAGGTGGGGAAAAGCCCAGAATGAAAAATCTCATGAGTTAAATTTAGTATACCCTTTAAAGTTATCTGAATCCTGTTTCTGGCCCTCTTATTATTTCTGCTTAAGGGTTAGTGTAGCTTAATATTTATATATTTGTACATTTTAAAGTCTCTTTTCCACAAGGGTTTCCTTTTGTACTGCTAAAAGGAGGAACAGATTTGCCTTAGACTGTGCTTAGCATTTTTTCTCCTCTCTTCTCCAAATTAAACTGATGGGACTGCTGTTTTTTTATTAGCATTTAGAGAACCTTTAAGATAGTTATTTTTAAAATGATAATTTATGAAGAATCTGAAACATTCTTAAGCCACTGTTTCACAAAGTGACTTTTTGGAATGTTAGGGCCATAAGAAGTTTCTTGATGTTCAATTTAAAAAACAAAACCATTCTTTGTTTAAATAATGGGAAATAATGGATTGAATTGTATTTTTTAATTATGGGATTAAGAGCCCTTTATATGCAATTTTTATGTATCATATAAGAAAAACACTGGCAAACTATGACACCATAATTAAAAGACATATATCCCTATTTAGGAATATTAAAGTGTGCAGAAAAAAAACATATCTTAGATGAAATAAGGCATATATATCTAATATTAACACACACACCTCCCCCCAGTACTGAGGATTGAAAACAGGGGTTCTATACCACCAAACTACATCCCCAGCCCTTTTTTATTTAGTTATTCATTTTTAGACAGGTTCCCTCTAAGTCACCCAGGCTGGCCTTGAACTTGTCTGTCATCTCAATCCTGAGTCCCCAGGATTGCAAGCATGCAGCACTGAGCCTGGCTTAATGTTACTTTTTAACTTCATTTTCCTCTTTGTTGTGGGTTTTTCTAAGCTGCATTTTAAAGCTGCAATTGAGCTTTTGTTAATTTTGTTAACAATTCTTTTTCATTTCTTGCTTTCATATTTTCTCTTCTCTGTGCCCACCCCCCAACACACATGTGCACACATTTTAAATTTATGTACAGAGCACTTTGCAGTTAAAGGGCTCTCTCTATTTCTTTTATGCTTAATGACCATAAGAAAGTTAGGTGAGTAACTGTAGGATTTAATTTAAAAAGTTACTAAGACTTGATGAACAGTGGTATCTGCACATAGCACTTGCAGGGGCCTTGTGATTGTTAACTTCTGTTTATATTTAATTGTACTGATTTCCTCTTAAAAACCAGAGCATGGTACCTCTTTTACATCATTCCCTTCATTCTAATTGTCTGCTATTAGTGCTTCTTGCATACTTAGTACAAGACTAATCATTTAGCTGGCATGGTGGCGCATGCCTATAATCCCATGGCTTGGGAGGTTGAGGCAGGAGGATCACTAAATTCAAGTCAGCCTCAGCAATTTAGTGAGCCCCTGTCTCAAAATAAAATATAGAAAAGGGCTGGGGAGTGTGGTTTAGTAATTTAGACCCCCTGCATTCAATCCCCAGTACTTAAAAAAAAAAAAAAAAAAAGAAAAGAAAAGAATCATTTAAATTATTGATAAACTTTTAAGTAGAATTTTTCTATAATACATTTAACCAAGATGATAATCTAGAAGTCAGAATTTTTGTGATATATTATGCAATTCAACAAATGTTTGTTAAGTACTTACTGTTTTTATTTTGCAGTGTGCTAGATTTCTGTGAAAGGAAATAGCAATATAATTTTATAATACTGATTTTTTTTCTGGGAGTTTTCTCAAATTTACCAACAGGGAAGTGTTGGGATAGTTTAACATCTGTGCTCTAATGTTCTTTTGGGGGTTATTTATTTATTTATTTTTATGTGGTGCTGAGGATCGAATCCAGGGCCTTGCACATGCTAGGCAAACAACACTCTACTGCTAAGGCACAACCTAGGACCCCTTTTTATATACATACATACATACACACACACACACACACACACACACACACACATATATTTTAAATTGTTAATGGACCTTTATTTTATTAATTTATTTACATGTGGTGCTGAGAATCGAACGTAGTGCTCACATGTGCCAGGCAAGTACTTTACCACTAAACCACAATCCAAGCCCTCAAATGTTCTTTCTCTATCAAATGAAATTACTATTAATATAAACTCATAAAGACATTATGAGGCTCAACTAAGATAATAGTTATATATGTGGATTTTAGAAGTGTCAGGTTAACTGCTTTTCTGCTATATAGGTAGTCCTTCTTACCATTGCTTTCTCAGTGGACCTTCTGTAAATGATGTCTCTTTTGATTAGCCTATAAGAATTCCCTTATATTTCATTTTATTAGCTTAGCTAAGCAGAAATTAAGCCTGAAACTGCAAAAGAAATCATTGTCATAATAGTTCTGAAAGTAGACAAAAGGAAGCTAATGGATGAGGATATCTGTCATGATTTATAAACATTCCCTTGATAACTTTAATAATATAAATCTGACATGTTTCCAGATCTTTTTAGAAAATCTCATTTTTTTTTGTCTAGTTACTATCCAACAGTTTGCAGGGAAAATCTCTTCCATAATCTACTTTGAGTGTTATTGACATCACTATTTCTGATGTTCTCTTTCCATTTGTTACTCATATTATTTCAGTCTGTACATATGATTAACAGGCCAGTGTCTTGATCTTTGGGTCTGTCCTTAATGATATGATGTTACAAGAAAGTAATAAACCTTTGTGAAGGTTAATAGATTGCTGTAGTTCTTCAGACAACCTTAATTAGTCTTTACTGTTTTAATTAGTTTGCAAAAGTAATTATTTCATAGGGAAGTAAGCTGTAACAAATTTGGCTTCAAATATCTTATTATCTTTCTTTTGGTTGATGGGCATTTTCCAGTGGAACCTAACCCAGAACACATAAATACAACACTATTCTTTTTGTTCGTTTTTTTGTTTTGTTTTGTAGCAATTTAGGTGTCAAAAGTCCACATTTCCAGAATACATTTATAGTTTTTATTGTTTCAGTTATGCTGTCAGGTTTATATTGTTTTTACATATTCCTTAATAACTTTGCTTAAGCTTTTATTAAAACTATCTCCCCTTTAGTTATTCTATTTTAGAACTTACCTACTTAAACTCCTGTTTTTTTTTTTTGTTTGTTTCAGAGAAGACCACCAGATAATTCTTTTTATGTGCGAACATGTAACAAGAATCCAAAGAAAACAAAATGGTGGTATCATGGTAAGCAGTTTTAATTTGTAATGATAACTTTTAGTATTTTGATTTAAAAGAGTATATATCTGTTTTTCTAAGAGATGGGAAAATGAAGATATAATTGATATATATTTGTAATATGAACAATAGTTTTAAAGTATTGCAAGATATTTTATGGATAAGTTAGACTAGATTTTTAGTAGAACAAACAAAATCGTAGCCATCATGTAAGTAAAATAAGGCATTATAGTAACTTTCTGACACCATTTTACTGGACAAAGGAAGTCCTTAATAATCTTTAGATCAATAGAACCTAGCTATTAAGAAACTTGTCATTAAAGGTAGTTTTTTCCTTTTTTTTTTTTTTTTTTTTTTAATTTTTTTGCAGAAAGGATTAAACCCAGGGCTTTGTGTGTGCTAAGGAAGTAATTTTGATGCCTTGTGTACTTAATTCTGTTACTCTTAATAGTTTGGCGGGTGGGGTGGGTTGGATGTCATTTAAATTAAATAAAGCTTTCTGGATTGTATTATCCCTAAAAAAAAAAGTTGGGCTGAATCTCAACATCGTATACATCCACAAAACTGGGATCCTAATTAGAATAAGATATACTCCATGATTGTATAAATATATCTACATAGAATCTACTATCATGTATCATAACTAAAAAGAAAAAGTTTTGTCAAAAAAGTTGAGGTCTGATAATTTGACCTTTGTCAAGTACTCAATAATTTTAAGTGTCTGTTGTTCCTAATTCAGAACTGCTAGAATCATTTCTAAACTAATCTCAGTGCTTCCTGAAAGAGGTATTTTAAATTAAAAGCAAAAAGTTGATGTTCTTCTATGTGCTATTTTTCATGGGGTGCAGTGGGGGTTTATTCAATTATAGGGCCTTATGCCTGCTGGACAAATCTTTTACCATTGGGCACTAGTCTTCTCAATGTACTCTTTTGAAGCAAGTGATTAAAAATCACTCTGTGTGGTTTTGTATACAAAAAAATTATTTGTTTTTCCCAGTTGTTGGTGATTATGGTGGTTTTTGGTTTCCGGAAATCAGAACTGGCAAAACTAACAGGAATGTGCTCTTTCTCCCCTTATCTTTCCATATAGTGTGAAACCTTCTCTACCCTCACATAAAATTATTGAATTTTAAACTTTAGTTCTCCAAGTGTTTAAATAGAGTCAATGTAGTAGCACTATGCCAGCAGTTAAAAATTAGAAAATATAGTGAAAGAGTAATGCCATTCATGGGAGCTACACAAATATGAAAACTTGGGATAATGCTAATGAGAAATACTTGAGACCTAAAAGAAAAGAAAAAAAAACTTTTTAAGAACTATAAAAAAAGCAGAGATACTTTAATGAGAAAACATACTGTTCTTAAAAAAATGTAATTTCAGTAAGAATCTAGCGGAATGATATGCATTGGTTTTTTTAAATTTTGGAAAAATAAATGTAAGAGCAAAGCTTGAAGTTTGAATATAAAGGTAACGGAGGAGAATTTATCAGGCACTGAAACATTAAAATAGATCTTTGGGACTGGAGTTGTCTTACATGCGTGAGGCACTGGGTTTGATCCTCAACACCACATAAATAAAAATATAAAAGTATTGTACCCATCTACAACTAAAAAAAAAAAAAAAGTCTAAAAAAATATGTAGATCTTTGGCTGGGATGGTTTGTGGCTCAGGGGTAGAGCTCTCCCCTAGCACATGTGAGGCCCTGGGTTTGATCCTTAGTACTACTTAAAAATAATAAAGGTATTGTGTCCTATGATACCTCCTACAACTAAACATATATATTTATATACATATATAATTATTGTATAGAATTACTCTATTTAGACTCTGTTGTATATTGAGATTTGTTGAATGCATTAAAAATCATTGAAAAGGGGAAAGATTATTTAGTAATTAGGTTATTTTAAATCATCTGGGAAGGAATAAATTTAAATTTTTACCTCATATAAAATATTTCTTGTGGAACATTTTTTTTAATACAATAAAGGAGGGGCTGGAGTTGTGGCTCAGTGGTAGAGCACTTGCCTAGCATGTGTGAGACACTGGGTTTGATTCTTAGCACTGCACATAAATAAATGAATAAAATAAAGGTCCATCAATATCTAAAATTTTTTTTTTAAAAAAATATAATAAAGGAAAAAAGTGGGGTTTTGTTTTGTTTTAATATGTGTTTTGTTTTTGGTTTTGTTTCTTGTTGTCAGTACTGGTGATTGAGCCCAGGCCCTTGCTCATGCTAAGCAAGCACTCTTATATAGGTTGTACACCCGCTAGCCCATTTTATTTTTTGAGACAGGATCTCACTAAGTTGGCCAGGGTGGCCTTGAACTTGCAATCCCCCTCTGACTCATCTTCCCAGTAAGTTGGAATTTATAGGCATATACTGCTGTGCTCAGCAGAACAATGCATTTTTATTTTTTTATTAAATTATTTATTCTAATTTGTTATACATGATGGCAGAATACAATTTATTTCATGTTACTCATATAGAGTGCAATTTTTCAAGTCACTGATTGTACACAAAGTATTTTCACACCATTCTTGTCTTATACATATACTTAGGGTAATGATGTCTAATTCATTCCACTATCATTTCTACTTCCTTGCCCTCTCCTTTCCCCTCCCTCCCCTTTGCCCTATCAAAAATTCCTCCATTCCTCCAATGCTACCCACACACCATCGCCATTATGAGTCAGCATCCTCATATCAAAGAAAATATTCGGCCTTTGGTTTTTTGGGGATTGGCTTGCTTTACTTAGCATTATATTCTCCAACTTCATCCATTTATCTGAAAATACCATGATTTTATTCTCTTTTAATGCTGAGTAATGTTCCATTGTGTATATATACAACAAAGTTTCCCCATCCATTCCTCTACTGAAGGGCATCTGGGTTGTTTCCATAATTTAGCTATTGTGAATTATGCTGATAATAAACATTGATATGGCTGTGTCCCTGTAGTATGCTGTTTTTAAGTCCTTTGGGTATATACTGAGGAGTGGGGATAGCTGGGTCAAATGGTGGTTCCATTCTAAGTTTTCCAAGGAATCTCCATACTACTTTCTAGATTGGCTGCACCAATTTGCAGTCCCACCAGCAATGTATGAGTGGGCCTCTTCTCCCAAATCTTAAGAGTAAGAAAATCTTACTCTAAGGAAATCTTAGAGTAGTTTTGATTTGCATTTCTCTAAAGAATAATGCATTTTTAAAAGCATATTTTTAAAGTACAACCCTCTCTCCAATCTCACCCTATTGTTAGAGGGTACTATTCCTGTTTTTCCTTCCTCACTGCCCAAAAAAGGAATTTTAAAAAAGATAAAATGTTTTCAAATACCCTTTAGTTGTTGATGAATGTTGAATGTTCAAAATATTGAGGTTTTTTTTTTTTTTTAAGTACCAGGGATTGAACCCAGTGGTACTTAACCACTGAGCCACATCCCCAGCCCATTTTTATATTTTATTTAGAGACAGAGTCTCACTAAGTTGCTTTAGGACCTCATTAAGTTGCTGAGGCTGACTTTGAACTCGTGATCCTCCTGCCTCAGCTTCCCAAGCCCCTGGAATTACAATCATGCACCACCGCACCTAACCGAGAAGTTCATTTTTTTTTTTTTTTTTTGGTACTGAGGATTGAACCCCCAAGGTCCTCAACCACTGAGCCACATCCCCAGCCCTTTTTTATATTTTGTTTAGAGACAGGGTCTCACTGAGTTGCTGAGTGCCTCGATGTATTGCTGAGGCTGCCTTTGAATTTGCAATCCTCCTGCCCCAGCCTCTGGAACCCCTGGGATTACAGGCGTGCACCACAGTGCATGGCTGAGAAATTCTTTATCAAAGAATACTTTCAGAATTTCTTCTTACTTGCTTTTGAATAAGAAGTTGGGAAAGGTCATATAGTGAAAAAATAAATACAAGAATTAAGTCCTTAAAAAAAAAATAAGTCCTTACAATGATGTACAATTTATAGTAGGATTTTTTTACATTTATCTGTCTTTTTTTTTTTTAGTTTTTTTTTAGTTTTCAGCAGACACAACATCTTTTGTTTGTATGTGGTGCTGAGGATGGAACCCGGGCCGCACGCATGCCAGGCGAGCGCACTACCGCTTGAGCCACATCCCCAGCCCCTACATTTATCTATTACTGAGAAATCTGTGCTTTCCCAACTAAGATACAAGGTGTATTTTTTTTTTTATTATTATTACTTCAGGGATACATAATCTTCTATGTAAGCCAGGTACCCGCCCCCAAAGAAACTTCAAATTAAATGAACTACTTATATAATGTAAAATAGCCTGTGTGTTTACAGGAATTAATATTGTCAGTAATACTTTTTATTTCCAATATAAATTAGCCATTTTTACAAGGCATTGGATTTTTTAAAAAAAAAATTTTTGTAGCTGTGTATGGACAGAATGCCTTTATTTGTTTATTTTTATGTGGTGCTGAGGAACGAACCAGTTCCTCACATATGCTAGACAAGTGCTCTGCCACTGAGCTACAGCCCCAGCCGAAGGCATTGGATTTTAATTCACCTCAATGTAATTATTCTAGTTCATTCTCCAATCCCTGGTGTGTGTGTGTGTGTATGTAATTTTTTTTTTCATTTACAGATAATTGTGTTTAAAATATCCTTGGTTTATTGACTTACAGTGACTTTATTGTCTCCAAATATATTTTCTGTTCCTGCTGGAACCCTGAATACCTAAGTTATTCACTGCCAGCATTACCCCTTTAAGGGACAAATTTGTTGCTTAAATGAGTTTCATATGCAAACAAGGAATAATAATATTTGTAATTCACCAAGATGGTAGAGCCGCTGTTGATGTCATCCAACTAGGATGGCTGTAGAGGAAAAAAAAAAAAACAAAAAACAGGCATTTCAACTGTGTAGCACTATATTGTCTACATCAGAATGGCACAGTTGTAAGCTGTGTGAATAAGAGCTTATCTTAGCATTATAGTTGAATCTGGATAATTTATCAAGAAGGTAGTCATAGTCTTAGAAAGCATAACCCATCAGCTTTTATTTTAATACACACACACACACACATTTAGTTGTTGATGGACCTTTATTTATTTGTATGTGGTTCTGAGACTCAAACCCAGTACCTCAAACATGCTAGGCAAGCGCTCTGCCACTGAGCTACAACCCCAGCCTGTCAGCTTTGTTTATTAAAACTTTTCGGATGTCAGCTGGGTACAGTGGTGCACACCTATAATCCTCCTGACTCTGAGGCTGAGGCAGGGTAATGGCAAGTTCAAAGCTAGCCTCAGCAACTTAGGGTCTCTGAAGAGCTGTGGGTATAACTCAGTGGTAGAGTATCTCTGGATTCAATTCCCAACCCTCCAAAACAAAAAACAAAACCAGAGATTGAACAAAAGGTTACTTGGAATTAGATAAACTTATTGGAACACTTAGCATTTCAGTTTCTAGAAACTAAATGGAGTTGTATGTCTGAGGTATCAGGCTCCACAATTGTCCTACATGGTGTTAATCACAGGATGGAGACACTCTTAAAATAAAAATATGAATTAATTGCCTCCTGGTCGTATAAGAGGAAGACAGCTTTTGTGCCAAAGTTGAGCTGTTAGATACCAGGATTGGGTTCTTAGAAAAAGCCTCTTTCAGTGTAAATTTGTGATCTTCCATATTATTAATTAGTATCCCTTGAAAATTAGGTCAAGCCTGCTACCATAATGTTACTATGCATATATCTTTCAAGGTTTTTTGATACAATGTATTAAAGTTTAATAAGTATAACCAATATTAGTGCTGAGAGTCTTTGGATATAAAAAGTTGCATTTGTCCGTGAGTATACTTTCCTTAATTGTTATTTACTTGACATTTACTATCAAGGTGTTTTCCAGAAGTCTTACTATTTCTGTTCACTGAGGAATTAATATCATATCTGCATTGAAATGCAGGTATTATGTGTTGCTACTAAAGGCAAGGATCCATATGCTTTGAAAAATCAATTGCTCAGAGAGAATGGGATTTAAAAAAAAAAGCTAACCAAAATAGGTTTATGAAATAGATAACTCACTTCAGCATACAAATGAACTGAGAAATTTACTAGTGATTCAGACTTAGAATCTTCCTTAGAAAACAGGGCCTCATCTGATTGAGTGCACAAAAGAATGAATGATTGAGGTCCCAAAGTTATATATTAAAATAATTGTTCTTGATAAAGGTACAAATTATCTTTTTGTTAAACAATAAATATATATCAATTAGGTAAGCCAAATAGAATCCATTAATAACACAAGCCATTTGTTTTCTGGGGCCAGTATTCAACATATTTAAGCTTAGTTTCATGAGCAATTGCTTTCCACAGACAGAAACCCACATCTGTGATTCTTGGAGCACTTTCCTTAAAGTGATAAAAGGTTGGAACATTGGTCAGTTTCAAACTATAGCTTAAGGTTGTTATTGAGTATTGACTTCAGAAGCCTCGTTTTTTAGGAAATAAATTGGAATAGTATCTAAATAGCACATCTGACCAACTGATAAATCTCTAATTTGTCAAGGAGTAGAGCAGTATCTTGTTTTGTTTTGTTTTTTTTTTTTTGTCTTTTTTTTAAACCATGGACTATATTCTATGTAGAATATTCATTTATATGCAGGAGCATAAAATTATCTCAAATTGGTAGAATCAAACTCCTTTTCTTCCCGCCTTATACCTTCTGTCATAGATTTACCTATATTATAAACCTTTTGGTTCTTCCTTTAAGGTTATAAAACCACTTATTAAAATTTTTCAGGCCAAACTTAAAACAGTTTGTACCCTCTGCTCCTGCTGCATAGAGATTCTATTATCTGCCTACTCTGAATCAGTTCATGAAAGAAAGCTTTAATTCCCTGAATTCTTGAGAGACAAAAAATAACTATAAATATAGTTTCTTTCTTGGTGGCAGCATCCCACTTAATATTTACTGACCTATGTTACTGTGTTTCTTTTTTTCTAATCTTGTGTCCCAGGGAGTGTATATGGAGATTAGTTTTCTATGTATACTCTGGGGAAAACTTGAATGACCATTCTTATCTAATACAGCTTTCTCTCTCATTTGTATTTCCCAGAAGCACAATGAAGTTAGGTGTAGTAAATGTTACTTCTTTGGAACTTAGAATTTGTATATTTGAGAATGCAATTTTAGTAGGAGTCTCTATAATTCCAGAGAAAATCAAAATCATTAATAGGTGATTTTATTTTTCTAGCTATTAGCTTGTTCACAGATACTTTAGCTAAGAGGCTAAAAATATTATGGTCTTTTATATAACTTTTTGTAGATCTATGTTTGTCTTGATCTAAGGTGGATTTACTCCAGCTTTTTGTGTGACAGTCCTGGTGTCTAATAATCATTTCATCTAGGTACAAACTGTTCTTTGTAGTCACAAATGAGCCCCATCCCCCTCAGTTGTGGTCCTTTTATTTAGGGAAAGGATGGCCATGACTTTGAATCATACCAGTCTCTATACTTTATTTGTGAACTCTTGATTACACGTAGTCATCATGGATTAATAATCCTACAAATCCCTTTGGGTCCTGGTGTCAGATCATAGGACTGTATCTTCAGAACGTATTTATTAAGTTTCTTTCCTCAAAGCTAGGGTATTTATTTAAGGCAGACAATATGATATCAATCCTAAATCTCCTTTCAACATCTGACCCAAGATGAAGATTGGGACATGAAGAATAGCTTCACAGAGATTTCCTAGTCATTTTGGTAGCACATTCTGCAAAAGCCTGTCTACTGAAAACTTTCACAATGAACCATCTAATAAATAAAAATACCTTAATGTACCACCTACCAAAAATGGTTTGGGCGATACAAGCTTAGTTGTGATTAACTAGATAACATTATGTTCAAATTGAATTTTGTCACTTAATTCTTAACTGTGTACATTGTCATCTGTTATCTTAAAGTTTATCCTAGTAGCTTGACATTCAGTAGAATTCAGTACCCTCTTTTAGCATAGAGATTGAAGAATGATAAATTAGTAGTATTAATTTTGAGAAACTGTGCTTCAAGATATTTTATTGGAGACATGAAGTTTTAAAAACTTCATTTTCTTACATTTGTTCTACGTCTATAACATGTATGTTCTTCATTCCAAATTCCACAATAATTTTAAGAAACATACTTACTCGTGCAACTTAAAGGATAGAAACTGCCTACTGTTTTCTTAAATGTTATTTTAAGTTTAAAGGGTTCTAATGAATTAGATATTTTTGCTTATTATATATTTCGCTCATGGGGATTGAACCCAGGGCCTTCTTTCTTGTGCTAGGCATGTGCTCTGTCACTAAGATATCCCTAACCTTACAATTTTTTTTTTTTTTCCTTTAGTGCTGGGATCATACTCAGAGTCTTGAGCATGCTAGGCAAGCGCTCTACCCCTAAGCTATCCACCTAGCCGCTGGTTTATTTTTAAAATTTGGTCTGTTTCTTTAGATTATTCACCCTTTAGATTAACCCAAAATTATGGGATTATGGAATACTCCAAGAGTTTTTCCAGCATAGCAGTGAGACTTCAGTGAGTTTTAGTTCTTGTTTAGTCTCTATGAGTGAGAATTTTAATAGCAATATGTCAATTCTGACATGGAATAGTTTGTTAAATATTTTTGGTCAGTATTTTCTGAGTTTTCTTTACAGCTTAAAATACTCTCCTGTCGTTGCCACCAGTCTTCCTGCTTTCTGAAGAATATCTTTTAGATGTGTTTTGTGAAATAATTTTATAAAATATATCATGAGTTAAAAAAAATTGTCATGTTACATTTAATGTAATGTGCTGAGGCAACCAGAAGTTAATTACAAAATAATTCTGTGAGATTCTTTTTTATTTTAATTTTTTTATAGTTGTAGATGAAGAACATGCCTTTATTTTGTTTATTTTTTTTTATGTGGTGTTAGGGATCCAAACCAGTTCCTCACAAGCTAGGCAAGCACTCTGCCACAAAGCCCCCAGCCCCTTCTGTGTGATTCTAAAGTGACCACTGCATGCATATATGTATGATAAAATATATATATATATATATATATATATATTTATATATATATTTATATTTATATATATTTATATTTATATATACATATATATGTATACTTTATATGTATACATATATATACTTGCTGAAAATTTATTTTCTAAAGGGAAATTAATAGCATTAATTTTCTATTGATTGATTTGGAGATCATATCTCATTGGTGAAAAAGTTTAAATTACCTCATATTCTAAAGACACAGCTTACATTCAGTTAAATAGCATTGCAGGAATTTACTTTCTTTCTCGTTACAATTTTATTGCCTATAAAAGAATTCTCTTAAGATTGCTACATCCTGAATATATGCTAACATAATGGTTTCAACTTATAAGCATATTAGTTCTATATAAAGTAATAATACATTATGTTAAGGTTTGTGCAAACTTTTTTATACTAAAGGAATAAAACATATCACTGTATAATTGAACACAAATTGGACTTTCTGTTAGACTAACTTGTAGATTTTGCTTATGCATTCTTTTTAATTATCTTTTTTCTCCTTTTCTTAAAGATGATACTTGTTGATGCCACTGTTATCATCCTCCTAGCAGAAGATAGTCCTACTGAGAAAATGAGCACTTTGATCATTCAGTCTTTGAACTTTAACCTTTGACTGGAAGTGACCTATAGGCAATGAAGACTACTTCCTTTTACTGCATTTTTACTCGTGTGCATTCTGGGCGCATGTTGATCGCTGGTTCAGTCCACGCAACTGACATGCTTTTATTAGTCATACAGTATTAATGCAGGTGTCAGGAAATGTCAAATATAATTCCATTTTTTATTTTTATTTTTTTAAGCTTTTGGAAAAGTTCCAGGTCCTCATGTATTGTGCAATAACAATGACTTCCTTGGTGGTTTTGGGACGTTCATTGCCGGCAATGGACGTTGTAACAGGAAAAGTTTTCATTAACTCCTGCCACTCAATGATTAATGCATGATAGGGCCTGTGAAATGAACTTTTATCAGCTATGGTGGGATTATAAATAAAGTGAGGGATCCAACATTACTTTGAAAGTCACCCCAACTGTTTATATTTGGATTCTATGCACTGTGATCCTAAGGTTAACAGCATGAATTAACATGCGTCTTTAAAGGACTGTAATGAAAGATCATTGCATATTTATTTAATTGTTTATATCTGCTGTCAAATTGTTTTGACATGGAAGGTTTTCAAGTAACATTGGCAGAGAGGTACAATATGTTATCCCTATGGTGAAAATAAATTCATTTGTTGTATATAGTTCCTCAATCTCTGAAGTAAAGGTATGAGTAATATAGGGTATGAGTGATTTAATCAAGGCTTTATTTTGGAAGTAAGAAAAATGGCAGTGATGAAAAAATTGCTGCAGTCCATCATTTGGGCTTGTTATTTGTACATTAAAGATATTTTTTCCAAGTAGATTACACTCTGTTACTTCCTGCTAGCCATCAGCATGAGCCCTACTGCCTAAACACTATTTCGTTTATTTATGTTTGGAAAATCCATAAACATTTTTGTTTGCAATCTTGTTGCTTTTGTTACATTTTAAGTCAAGTTTGAATGTTATAGTACTTTAATTGAAAAATTTTTGTCAAGTTTTTTCTTGTAAAATTTCTTTACCTGTAAGTATCATCTTGTTCTTTGATCCTGTACCTAAAATAAGAAATACATTTTTGACAGAGGCTTAATGTTTTAACAAAAGAGTGTGGACATTTTTATTTTAAAATTTAGGCAAAAGTACACTATAAAATGGTATGCTTGCTTATTTGTCTCACACAGCCATATAGATTTTCTTGGAGGATTTTGTTTTGTTTTCTTGTTGTTGGAAAGACTTACAGCTAGATAAAGTTTTTCTATTTAAAAAAAAAAAAATGTTGAAAGGTCCCATTCTCAGTACCATGTAAGTTAATGATACTACAACTAGGTTCTCTTTTTAAAAAGTGATTAATGTATTTTATAAATTACCTTTTCACATATGCAAAATCTGTTTCTACTACAATGTTATTTTTACTAATGCCTTATTGTTGCACTCTTTTTGAAATATCCTTCAGTGAATTTATTAAGCAATTTGGGCTTTAAAATAAAAGCCAGTTGGCTAAAAGATCTGAAATATGTACCCCAGTAAAACCATCCAATCAATAATTGGTAAATAATATTTTAAAAATTGTTTTTAATCTCTGTGTAGATGACATTTTGTAGCTTTATACATGTTGTGAATTAAGGGCATATAATTTTACACTCTAAAAGTATAATTGCTGAACTCAGGGGTGGGTAGACTTCAAAAATATGTCTGCTGTAGAAACAACTTGAAAATAGTTTTAAACCATGGCCAGCCACCAAATTGTGGACACTGTTTATACTGCTTGTTAGCAACTACCACTTAGAAAATTATAAGCATTTTTTTCTGTTTTAACTAGATATATGTAAGTTCTCACAGTGATCACTATCAGTTTTATCAGTTGCCCTGTTTAACCTAGTTAAAAAGACAACTTTGGATTATTCTTAGTTTTTAATAGCTTTTAACATAAAAGTTGTAGCTGTAAATTACGTATTTTCATATTTTACATAATTGCTCTAAACTACTGATTAACTTGATCTTTTTCTGGGGGAGGGGGGAGTGGGAAATCTTTCTCCATATTGCTGATCCTCTTACTAAAATCCTTTTATAAAGAAATGACCTGTGACATTTATTCACCAAAGGAATCAATATACCAGGTCAAAGAGTAACAATGTTAAACTATATATTAATAGGTCTTATATAGCCTCAGTTGAGTTTTTTATAATAGTGTTTTAACATACCTCTCTCTACATAATAGATATCATAAAAGTAAAATGAAGCAGAGGAAAGTAAAAGAAAACCAAATGATTTCGGTACATTTTTCTGGCTTAAGAGAGAAGAAAATAAGATGAAATATCCTAAATATAGGAGCACCAACCATTCATAATCAGGTTAATAGTACTCCCTTGAATTTCCTTGGAGTCATTGAAAATTCCTTTGCACTTAGATTTAATTATTTTTTATGTGTAAGTTACATATTAAAAGTCATAAGACATTTAACTGAGTCATTGCTTTTCCAAGGGCAAGTAATGGCTTTGTAATAAGGAAAAAAAAAAAAAAAAAAATCTCTGTAATGTGTTGTTTAAAGACAACCAAAATACCTAGAAATGTACATAGGAATATACTAATACCCTCTTCCCTCCCTGGGGCTTTATGCCTGCAGAATATGCTTTCATACCTAGAAAATATGTATTCTTTACTTCCTTATTTATTTATTTATTTATTTTAGGCCATTCTTGTTTGCCAAATTCTGTTAAGACAGTGATACATTCAGTTCCTTTTTATGCATGCTTAGATCATGAACTTGGTGCCCTTTCAAAAAATTTTGTCAAGTAGGGATTAATGCTGGGTTAATGAGGGTTTTATGAGAAAAGATTGTTTTCAGTTTTTCAAGGGAAATTTTTAAAAATAAATTTTGTGGCTCTTAAGGAATTAATGTTCATCTCTAAAGAACTTGTAATGTGTAATGCTTCCTTTTAGCCCGCAGGGAAATTAAGCATTTTTATACCCAGAAAAAAATGCTGAAAATAGCTTTTATATAGTCAAAAGTTCAACTGGAAAAAGATCTTAATCCTTGTTGTTTTGGTTAGTACATAAATATTTGTTATAAAGTAACTAGTTTATTACTTTTTCCCTTCGGAATTTTAAAGATATGCAAATACATATACATATATATATATATATGTCATTAGATACCTGCAGTGGATAATTGCTTCACATTCTAAAACAGGTACCTAGTGACTGCTTAATTGTTCCCAGATTGCATCAAAGATGAATTGACAAATAATGGCAATGAATAGTGATATGAAAATGGTATGTAACTACATATTGTTTCTGGTAATCAAGTCTTATTTTTTAAAAAGCCTATTGTTTTTGAGAAATGAGATATTTACAACTTGTTAAAACTTCTTCCTAAAAATAGAAGAGAAGAGGAGGTACTGTGTGTTCAAAAATTTTTTTAAATAAAGAATTCAGTGTCACTAGTTTAAGCCTTTATGGTTACTGCTGCTTATGTTTGTCTATCTCACTTTTATTAGTTTTTTTATACATATCTTAGCTGAATGTTTAAAATTTACAGTTATGTATAATTGCTAATATATATAAATTGGTTTTCAAAAAATTGAGGATTAACCATATTTTACTTTTCTGAAGATTCTTTATCAAAAAGCTATAGTACTCTTCTGTTACATATGGTTGAGATCTGTCTGAAGTACGTGAAGTGTCTTTTAATCTCTTACCCACTGACCCCAGTCGTCTTTGAAGTCCTTTAAAAAAAAATTTATAACACCCTTTTATTTTTATTTCTTTCTTACTGTCTCTCTCACAAATTTGCAGTGTATCAGTGTTCAACACTTTGCTTTTCTGGCTTCTAAATTTTCTTTTAAAGGTTAGGAAATCTAAAGAAGGAAGACTACTATATCAGAAATTGTTTAAAACCTAAAAAGAGGTCTGTGGATATAACTCAGTTGGTAGAGTACTTGCCTCGCATGCACAGGCCATGTGTTCAATCCCCATCACTGCCCCCCCCCAAAAAAACTAAAAAGGATTCTCCTTCCTATAAATAAAATAGATGTTCTTGGCACCTAATTTCATTTTATTTTAAAAAATGGCTAAATTTGGGGCTGGGATTGTGGCTCAGTGGTAGAGCACTTGCCTAGCACATGTGAGGCCCTGGGTTCAATCCTCAGCACCACAATATAAAGATATTGTGTCCAACTACAACTCAAAAATATTTTTAAAAAGGCTAAATTTGTTGAATAATTGACCTAAATGAGCTGTTAGTCCTAATTAATTTCTTTGGTACTATATGGGAATTTTATTTCTTTTTGGGTGGGAACTCTCCCAAAGTCTACTTATTGGTCAAATGAATGAATGAGTTAGGGATTTTCCATTTAAATCTTTAAACCATTTTGAGATGTAGAGTTATTTTTCTAAAATAATTTGTGGAACACTTTTGCTTTCTTAACATACATTGTATATTAATTTAAGGACAAGATTATATATACTTTATTTTTAGACATGGAATCTAGACATGTACTTCAACTTAGCTCTCTGTCTTGAAAATTGAAGTTATGGTTCTGACTATTATCCTGGTAAGTGATGTGTAAATTGTAAATTGAATTCTCAAATTTAGTATTGTGGCTTATATTTGGTGACAAATCTCCAGAATAATTACATGATAGTCTTTTTAAGAAAATTCTTAGTTGATATAATAATTATCTGAAGCTGAAATTTTGAATATATGGAAGGAATGAATAGAAGCAGGTCTAAACATAACTCCAGTTGTATATGTTGAGTGAAAAATTGGTGGGAAGTTAATCCAGTTCTTACTCTGTTTCTTGGCATATAACACTGTCTGGATTTTTGAGGAAAGGTTTATCCTCTGTTTTTAAGTGTTTTTTTTCCTGGGCAAAAGCTTAATTTAAAAATTTTCTTTTAGTGGCATAACTTGTCAGATTTCCTGATACATAAAAGTGAATAATATTGCCTGTCATTTAAGCCTGAAGAGACTATTGAGGAACTCAGTAGGTTTTAGCGGATACCATTGAAAACGCAAGTCTTTTCCTAGTTAAGTATAATTTATATAAATACAAATTAATTATCAGGCTCCAGATAAAAGAATTATTTGAGTGGATTATTGGGTTATTATCTAGTAGCCAAGAATTAAGTGCATGCTCAGATTAAAATGGCTTTTAATACATACAGTTTTTCTTTTGATATTCAGAAATACAAATTGTGCATTTTATTAATAGAAATGGAAATTTGTGCTTGGTTTGAGTAGGGTGGATATATATATTTTATAAATTCAAATTGCAAAAATATGTAAAGTTACTACTTTTTAAATAGAAAAATGTTAAGACAGATGTCTGTTATATATTTTTAAATACATGTATCAAACTTTTGTTAGTTGAATATAGGTTACTTTGTGTGCTTTATGGAATTCAGTAACTTTTAATAATAAAGCAGTTGTCATTTGATTTTTTTTCTGTATACTTGAATACTAAATTAAATAGATACTAGACTTCTTTGTAGTTTATAATAATATAAGACTGAATTTTGGTTCCTGTCTGCAGAAGATAGAGCTTATAAGGGTTATGGAAACAAACATGTCCATTTCCAAACTGAGTGCAACAGAACAAAGGTAGCCACTAAAACTGTGTAGTTATTAATTCAACAGATCATCTTTGCTTAATCATATAGCTAGTATATTTTAGTAGTTCTTTATGCTGTGATTAAATGAGTCTTGATTAAAGACTAGGTGTTTTCAGAGAAGATAGAAATTGAGAGCCGGGCACTTCCTTAGAGTTACCATGAATCTGATGTTGCTGAACTACAAACTACAACTAAGAAGGATGTACTACTGTAAAGAACTTCTGGATGCTTTTCTGAGTATACATCAATTTACTTAAATGAGTTGACTATTGAAGCAACAAGAAGAGAGAAGGAAATACGCAGAAGAAGGAAATATCGCTGCATCTATTATTCCTGGCAGGAAGAAATTAAATATGCTCTGCTGATGCTCTTTAAGTTTTCTTTTTCACAGGGAATCTTCTTGCTCCAGGAGCATCTTGGTTCTCTTTGGGGCAGCCATACTACCATAAAAATCATATCTCAACAAGCTGTTTTTGCAGACTTAGATTAGTAGATGGTTAGAGACATTCAGGAACTTCCTTTGTACTTTGATGGCAGTCTTTTCCTTTATTTTAATCCTTAAAATTATTTCTACTTCACATAGTAGAAAGAACTTTTGCCCACTAGTTTAAACTGCTTTGCTTAAGTGATTCTGCTGAAGTCCTCTCCCTGTAACTTTACACAGAAGGTAACATATAACAAAATTAAACACAAACTGAATTGAAGGTCCAGTGACAGTTACAGATTTGTTCTACTTGAATAGTAAGGCCTAAAGCTACAGTTGTTCTACATCTGTCCTGTTGGAAACCCCTCTCAATATATTTCTAATTGCTCATGTGATTTTTCTAAAAATATTTGCCTGATGTGAATGCAAAATATGTAAGTGGGAAAACCTGCGTGCCTTTTATAGTTCAGTGGAAATAATCTAAGGAAAGTTGAAATAAGAAAACTAAGGTAGAAAATATCTTCTCATGAGTCCATACCTTGCATTCAAAGACATAATATGGGTGAATCACACCATTGGGCAAGAATCTTCTATAGATGACTGGATAATAATTCTTGTCTTTTTCTTCCCTCCCTACCTACCACTCATCTATCCTAAACTTTCTGATAATAGGCACAGTATTGCAATTGTGTTTATGTCCCCAGCACATAGTATCTAGCATTTAAGCTTTTAATAAATAAATCTTGAATTAACTTGATTATATTTGTATTTTTCATGCTATTTTTTTTTTTTTTTTTTTTTTTTTTTTGCTATTTCTAAGGCTTGAACCTAGAGGTACTCTACCACTGAGCTGCACTCCCAGCCCTCTTTATTTTGAAACAGGTTCTTGCTAAGTTGCCAAGGCTGGCCTCAAACTACTTCTGCCGCATCCCAAATTGCTTGATTTGGCGGGGATGCACCACAGTGCCTAGCTCAATTACTAACAATTCTGAAGCATCCAGACCACCATCAGAGTGAAATGTAGCAGAACACAAAATCCTTCTGGCCCCAGTGAGTTTGAGAAGTTTGCTTTTAAATAAATTATAAATCATTGTTTGTGATTTCTTTTTGTATATGCTTCTCCTATCTTAAAGTTATTTTTCTTGAATTATATTGAATTAAGAATATAAATGCTTTAACCTAAATATACCTGAGGAGCAATGAGATCATAAAAGAAACCTGACACAAAGGTTAAAAACAAACATTAAGCATATCTGTTGAGTGTCTCATGCCAAGAGGGAAGGTAGATAAGAAAATCTATACCTGAGACCTATGTAATGACAGAAATAGGTGGAAAGGTACAGATAGTAAAAAGAGGTGACCCCTGTAAGGCTCAGTTAAATGGTACTTTCAGATTATTACAGAAATAAATTGCGACAAGTACTGTCCTGGCTTGAAAACTAAATTTTGTAGATGGGTTCCAGGCAAGAACAAAGGTCAAAAACTACAAATCCCCAAGACTAGAGCTATGTGAATATAAGCATAGATCAGTATAGCTGGCTGAGTGAGCCAGGGGGAGAACAGAGTAATTGGGAAAGAAATCCTGGGGCCTGATCATATGGGTCCTTCTAAGAGGTTATTTGGTCCTTTGATTTCCATTGGCCAAGGTGAGCCAAAGAGTTGTTTTTATCCTCTTGTTTATTCAATTTGGAAGGATATAGCTATGAAATCGAACCACCTCTGAACAATATCTCAGAAAGTTGCCTGGAAAACAAAGTCAAGGATATTCTTTTTTTTTTTTTTTTTTAATATTTTTTAGTCATTGATGGACTTTTATTTATTTATTTGTATGTGGTGCTGAGAATTGAACCCAGGGCCTCACATGTGCCAGCCACTATTCCAGCCATGTCAAGGATATTCTTGAACACTAAACCACTACCCCAATGTTCCACCCATTCAAAAACAAAACCTGTCACCCAATGGGGCTATGTCCTCATGGTGAAGGCCTGCTGAGTAAACCATTCCTGATTCATTCTTGCTTCATATGGCTGTAGAGGGAATGTCAAATTTTCTACTTAAAAAGTGTGATCCCTGACTAGCAGTGTACTTGGGATGCAATAATAATCTAATTATTAGGAAATTATTTCATCTACACAGAAATCTTACTATGCTACCTGTTATGGTTGAAATTGTGTCAGAGATGTGGAAATCCTAACCCTCAATTCCTCAGAATGTGTCCCTATTTGAAAATCCAGTCATTGCTGATGTAATTAAAGCTGAAGTAAAGTGAACTGGAGTTAGGCAACTGCAGGCCAAAGAATAGCAAGGTTTACTGGTGACCACTAAAAACTGGAAAAGATGAGTGTTTTAGTCAGTTTTTTTGTTGCTGTGACTCAAATATCCAACAAAAACAATGTGGAGGAGGAAATATTTGGGCTCAGGTTTAGTCCTTAGTCAGCTGTGGGCAGAACATCATGGTGGAAGGTCATAGTGGAGGAAATCAGCTCAGGACATGGCAACTAGGAAGCATAGAGCTCTGCTCACCAGGGACAAAACCTCAAAGTCACCCCCTAATGACTTAACTTCCTCCAAAACCCTACCTATCAGCAGTTAACTGCCCAGTTACTGTATCCACTGATTAAGTTACAGCTCAGAATTAATCATTTCACTGAACATTCTTTGTCTTACACAAGCTTAGAGGGGGACACCTCAAATCTAAACCGTAAGATTCCACACCAACCCTAAAAAGCTGATGCTAATCTCACAATGTAGAATGTATTTAATTCATTTCCAAGAGTCCACGTAGTCTAAACAGTTCCACCATTGCCCAAATGTCCCAGTCCAAAATCTGATCTGAGACTCAAAGCAAGATGGGCAGCTGGGTGCAGTGACACACTCCTATAATCCCAGCAGCTCAGGAGGTTGAGGCAAGAGGGTCGTGAGTTCAGAGCCAGCCTTAGCAACAGTGAGGCCTAAGCAACTCAGCAAGACCCTGTCTCTAATAAAGTAGAAAATTGGGCTGGGGATGTAGCTCAGTAGTTGAATGTCCCTGAGTTCAATCCCTTGTACTCCCCTCCCCTCAAAAAAAAAAAAAAAAAAAATCCAGCTGCACAAATAAGTCCTGTAGCTGCATGTCCAGCATCTGGGGCCCATCGCATTATGATGTTCTTTCCAAGGGGTTACTGGTCTGAGTAGCTCCATCCCATGGCCTTGCTAGGAGAAGTCCACATGGCCCCTCTCAGCTTGTTTCTGTTCCATTCCTGCATCTTCTTTGGCAGAGGTTCCACATTACCAGCATCTCTTAATTTCGGGGGTCTCCCTATCAGCTTCCTTCTCACAGCTTTATGCATCATCCTCTCAGGGGCTGCCTGTAGGGAATCCAACCCTGCTACCGTTTGTCTGGCTTTCCAACCTTTCCTTAGAAATCTTGGTGGAAGCCTTCATGATCCCCTATCATCCTTGAGGTTTAGATAGGTATGGTCTTGCCAGTTCCTAAGATTGCTTCAAGCCTTCTTTCCAATTGTTTGTGGGTAAAGCACTTAACATCTCTTAAGTGGCTGTGATCTCTTTAACAACCACACTTTCCTTAGTCCCAGTTTTATACCTTTTTTGGCCAAAGTGCAAGTTTTTCAGTCTTCCTGGTCTGATTTCTTCTCCCAAAGAAAACTTGGCTAAAAGCCACCAGCTGTTGAGAGCCACAGCCAAAGGGGCCCCAGCAAACTTTCAGACTGCCAGCTGATGTGGCTCACAGCAGCCCCAGCAACATCTAGCTGATTGGCTCCTCTGCGGTGAAGCTCATTGGGCCTTTTCCCTGCCCTTTCAGGTCACGGAGCTGCTCATTGGGGGACTTTTTGACTCCACCCATGCGACCCAGCCAATCGGCCTCAAGAGGAAGAGGATTGTGGGAGGTGTGGAGGCTGGTGGTGGGGGAGTGTGGCTTGTGGGAAGCCGGTGGTGGCAGTTGGGCTTTGAGGGTTTTTTCCTGAGGAGCTGTTTTCTTTGGCTTGTTTCGCCAGACTGTGGCATTTGGTGGCCCGTACGGGGAACGAACCCGCGACCTTAGCATTATCAGCACCAAATGCCGCAGTCTGGCTGGGCACAATTCAGGAGCCACTTGTCAAAAGAAACTAACTTTATTTTTAGAACCACACAAGCCAAAGAAAACGGCTCCTCAGGAAAAAACCCTCAAAGCCCAACTGCCACCACCGGCTTCCCACAAGCCACACTCCCCCACCACCAGCCTCCACACCTCCCACAATCCTCTTCCTCTTGAGGCCGATTGGCTGGGTCGCATGGGTGGAGTCAAAAAGTCCCCCAATGAGCAGCTCCGTGACCTGAAAGGGCAGGGAAACAGCCCAATGAGCTTCACCGCAGAGGAGTCAATCAGCTAGATGTTGCTGGGGCCGCTGTGAGCCAATCATCAGCTGGCAGTCTGAAAGTTTGCTGGGGCCCCTTCAGCTGTGGCTCTCAACAACCAGCAATACCTGTGCCACCTGATGAATGCTGTGCTGCCTTGAAATTTTCTCCAGATGGATGTTATTAGCCATTCATTCAGCCTCACATAAAGTATCAGTACATTGGCAAAATGGACTAATTTGCCAAAATGTAACATAAATTGCCTCTAGTACAATTTCCAATAGGGTCATCCTCTGAAACCTCATGAGCCCAGTCTTTACTGTCTGCTATCCTGTTCTGACATTCTGATCTGAGCTCTCACCAGAATTGCCCATTAAGCTTCACCTATAACACTACTTAACACTACTTTTGCAGCTTACATCTCTAAACTTTTCAAAATTTCTCCCACAAACTCCAAAATACTCCAAAAGCTTCCGAACCACATGGTCTGGTTAGTCACGGCAATAACCCTACTTCTTGGTACCAATTTGTTTAGGTCAACTTTGTGTCATTCTGGCCAAAAGACCTAACAAAACAATTTAAAACAAAAACAATTTAAAAGAGAAAAAGTTAATTTGCCTCATGGTTTCAGTGATCTTGTTCCATAGAAGGCCAACTCCATTGCTCTGAGCCTAAGGTGAGGCAGAACTTCATGGTGGCAGGAAAAGTAGCTCAGAACATGGCAACCAGGAAGCAAAGGGAGAGCTCTGCCCACCAGGGACAAAAAATGAGCCCCAAAGACATGCCCTCCAGTGACCTACTCTTCAAGCCCACATCCACCTGCCAAGAGTTACCACCCAATCAATCCACATCAGTGGACTTACCCACCGATTAGGTTAAGGTTCTCATAACCCAATCATTTCACCTCTGAACATTCTTGCATATTCTGACACATGAGCTTTTGGGGAATACCTCATATCTAAGCCATAACTATAGGAAAGGCTTTTTCTTAGGGCATTTGGGGAGAGCATGGATCTGATGACACCTTAACCTTGGACTTCTGTTCCCCCAGAATTGTAAGATAATATGTTTGTTTGTTTGTTTTAACTGGGTTTAGTGGCTTTAATCTGTAGTCCAAAATAGTTGGGAAGTTGAAGCAGGAGGAACTTGAGCCCAGTAGTTCAGGAACAGCCTGAGCAACATACCAATACCACATTTTTTTAAAAAAAAATTAAATTTGTAGTACTTTATTATGGTAGACTTAAGAAATGAATGCATACTGTCAATCTCTTTTTTTCTAGTTCTGTCTTCTGAATACACAGAATAAAGTCCTAGTCTCTTTTCCAGATATCTCCAAATGCTTTAAGAACAAGTTTCATGGCACAGAGGGGGGGAAAAAAGACTTCTCCCTCACCAGTTTGTTTGTTGGTTGGTTTTGGTTAGTTTTAACTTTTTTTTTATTATTTGTTATTGTTACTTTTAGTATTTTGGTTTTGCTTTTTCCTTAAGATGGAGATCTCACTGGTTTCTAACCCCTGGGCTCAAGTTGTTTTTTTTTTTTTTATTCAAGCTGCCACACATTAGCTTTCCCTCTTAATTCAATGTCTGAGCTTTTGTTTTACATTTTTTAAAGCTAGGAACATAAGCCTACAGCATACATTTAGTATCTCCAACTCAGCTGTTATTTGAACATTGTAACTACTTTCAAGTTGGTACCTTTCTATCAAAAATCAAATTGCTATCATTCAGGCCATGTTCCTAAATAACATCATCCAAGAAAGGATATGCTGATTGTTCTCTTGCAACTGGTTCATGTGTCCCAAATGGGCATTCCTTTGGTTTCTCTTTGAATTGCTGAATTTTGCTTGTTGTTTTGCATTTTCTTATCAGTTGAAATCTACACATTCTGGTTTAAGAAAAAAAGTGTCTAGAGTGAATGCAAGGTGCATGACAGCTGTGGAAGTGTACTGCTCAGCCCTCATGACATGAAATCTTGCTAGTCTGCCACAAGCAGTGCAGTAGAGGAAAACACAACTGCAGCCCTTCAGGGTCTGTCTCAATTTTAGATCCAAGGAGTTTTCTCAAGCAGTTCCCAGCCAATGACTGCATGGTGGGAGCCTGGCCATTTCTGCCCACTGTGGAATTTAACATAATCCTCACTCAACCTCTCCCATTAGGTTGGTGAGAACTTGCCA
Source organism: Callospermophilus lateralis (assembly GCF_048772815.1). Lineage (NCBI taxonomy): Eukaryota > Metazoa > Chordata > Mammalia > Rodentia > Sciuridae > Callospermophilus > Callospermophilus lateralis. Next base: position 34,624,902 of record NC_135320.1, on the reverse strand, counting down.
GATTTGCCTCAGTTCAAAACTCCCTGCCCAAATCCATTTTCCCTTTCTTTCACAGGTTTCAAATCTACACCATGGTTTGTTTTTTGCAGTCTGTTATTATTTTTATTCTTGGCTTTTTTTTTTTTTTTTTTTTTTTGGGTACCGGGAATTGAACTTGGACGTTCAACCACTGAGCCACATCCCCAGCCCTATATTGAATTTTATTTAGAAATAGGGTCTCGCTGAGTTGCTTAGTGTTTCACCATTGCTGAGGCTGGCTTTGAACTCAAGATCCTCCTGCCTTAGCTTCCCAGGCCACTGGGATTACAGGTGTGTGCCACCATGCCTGGTTCTGTTGTTATTATTTGGTACTAGGGATTGAACCCAAGGGTGTTTTATTACTAAGGTATATCCCCAGCCTTATTTATTTATTTGTTTGTTTGTTTATTTTGGTGCCAGGTATTGAACTCAGGGGTACTTGACCACTGAACCACATCCCCAGCCCTATTTTGTTTTTTTTATTTTATTCATTTATTTATTTATTTATTTATTTATTTTGAGGGTGGGGGATGCTGGGGATTGAACTCAGGGGCACTCAACCACCAAGCCACAGCCCCAATCCTATTTTGTATTTTATTTAGACAGAGTCTCACTGAGTTGGCTAGCACCTTTCTTTTCTGAGGCTGGCTTTGAACTTGTGATCCTCCTGCCTCAGCCTCCTAAGCCGCTGGGATTACAGGCATGCACCACAACTCCTGGCTTTATTTATTTTTTTATTCTGAGACAGTTTTGAGGCTAGCTTAAGTTGCTGAGGCTATCCTTCAACTTGTGATCCTCCTGCCTCAGCCTCCTAAATTTCTAGGTTTACAGATTTATGTCACCATAACCAGCCTGATCCTATCTTTCACAAATTTACCTGCTAACAGGCCTTATATCCTCTTAACTCCTTAGTCTGATTCCTAGAGGCCCCAAGTCAGCACATTTGGCACTGGGTATGGTGCAAGAAGGCAGTAAAATGGGACTTTGAGACCCAGCCACTACTCTGACAATGAGGATTCTATCCCAGGTGGCATGTGGGGTATGGATACTCCCTGCCACAAGTTTTATGTGCCCTAATTAAAACTTTCACCAATAGTGACTTTGAAGAGTGCTCTGACAGAGGGAGCTACCATTGATAGTACAAGGGTTTAAGTCTTTTTTTCTTTTTGTGCTAGAAACTGAACCCAGGGCCTTGTGCAAGCTAGGCAAATTCTTTCCAGTGAGTTATATTCCCAGCCTTTGGTTCAAGTCTTTGAAAATCGGGAAAACAATGAGTACAAAGACAATGGAATTGCCTTTTTAAAAAATAAATTGTATTGACCCCCTGTCTTAGTTTGTACAAGCTGTCATAACAAGACACCACAGACTGGGTGACTTAAGCAATAGAAATTGATTTCTCATAGCTCTAGAGGCTTGAAGTCCAAAATTAAGGTTACTTGTAAGGTAGATTTCATCTGAGCCTTATGCTCATGGCATATAGGTAGCTGCCATTGTGCTTTGGTGACAAATCCTTTGTTCTTGTGAGAAAGGGGAAGAAAGATGTGTACCCCGTCGAGGTTTAGGGCTTCAATATTTGGAGGAAGGGGGGACACAGTTCAGTCCATAGAGTCCTATAGAGGAATAATGAAAAATTGAGGGTAATTAAACTATTGAAAACTAAGGCTGGGGGCTGGAGTTGTGGCTTAGCGGTAGAGCGCTCGCTTAGCATGTGTGAGGCGCTGGGTTCGATCCTCAGCACCATGTAACAATAAATAAAAATAAAGATATTGTGTCCAACTACAACTAAAAATATATTAAAAAAAATACTAAGGCTGCACAACAGAAGGCCTCTTTAGTAGCTGCCAAAGAAAGTCTCATCTCCTACAGTGAGAGTGGGAGAGCAGGAAAAGCTGAAGACCAGGGCCTGGGGGTAGAATGTCATTAGCATGTAGGAGGGAGGCCCTGGGTTTAATCCCCAGTAGAAACAAACAAAAATAATCTGAAGGTCAAATGCAGAATTTAAGATTCTGGGTTTTTTTGTTGTTGTTTTTATGTGTGTCTGTGTGTGTGTGTATGTACTACTAGGGGTTGAACCCAAGAGTACTCTACCACTGGGCTACATTCCCAGCTCCCCCCCTTTATTTTTTATATTTTATTTTTGAGACAGGGACTTGCTAAATTGGTCAGGGTGACCTTGAATTTGTTATTCTCCTGTCTTAGACTGCTGAGTAGCTGGGATTACAGGCATGTGCCACCAGTAGAATTTAAAAGATTCTTGGGCTTCAAAGATGTTTCAATGGCTCACTGAAATGAGTCTGTTATGTCAAGATCAGGGCCCAGGTTGGGGAAACTTGGGACTTTGACACATGGGAAGGATGGAGTCATCTGAGTAGATAACTCCAAAGATTTTGGCTCCCTTGACTCCTCTGAAGTCTTAGAGCTTATGGGGGTGGCTCAGTCCTCTCTATTGAGGGTATTAGAATATCCTCCCCATTGGAAAAATTGTCAGGGACCTGCCACACAATCTGCCCCCATCTCTTTGAAAAATGGTGCCTCAACTTTTGGGACAGTCTTTCTTGCAACTAGTCTCAGTTACAGAAGATGGCCATCATTGAACTAACTGCCAGATCTATACATAGGTTTAAGTCACTGCCTAGCTCACCTGGGATACACTGGCCCAATCATGGGGGAAAAGAACTATACTCCCAACATACCTGTAGTAATTATTTAGCAGATATGTACAGGACCCAGGAGGCATATCTGTAGGGCTGAATTTTGTAGATGATTAAACAAGGAGACTGGAGCGTGAGATTGATAATGGAGAGTTTATTGCTTTGGGGTTCTTCTCTTGGTCTATGGGATTTAGCACCTAGGAAAATAGTCCAAGGCACAGTATGAACTCTTTACAAAGCTAGGCCCTTTAAGTCAGGAGAAAACACTTAACCACACTGAGCCAAAATGAATTGCCACAGTAGAAGATGGAAAAAGAATAAAAGACTCAAAAGAAGTGGACTTGCTGCAATGGGCATTAGGTGAGGTTGGAAGATTTACTAGAGAATTTTGTTGCATGAGAGGCACAGAGGACAGACAGCTCATTACCAAGGCCATCTGTAAGATGTTAGTGAGATGGGCACTGGAAACATTAAGTTCAATAGTGGCCGTCCTCTGCAATCAAGACTAGTGGCAAGAAAGACTGTCCCAAAAGTTGATGCAACACTTTGCAAAGATGAGTGCCATCTCCCAGAATGCTGTATAGGCACCAGAAAGACCTCTATAAGGAACATTGTCACTAGTAGGAAGAATGCGCGAGTACTGGAATAATTACCAGAGTTGGATTCTTGCCAGGGGTCAGAGCAAGAGTCCCACTAACTCACAGCTACTGTCTTTGCACTGTGAATTCTTTTTGTCCAGGGACAAGCTAGGAAGGAGGCCATTTTGCCAGGCGAGGTGGCGGATCCCTGTAATCCCAGTGGCTTGGGAGGCTAAGGCAGGAGGATCCCAAGTTCAAAGCCAGCCTCAGCAACATCAAGCTGCTAAGCGACTCAGTGAGACCCTGTCTCTAAATACAATACAAAATAGGGCTGGGGATGTGGCTCAGTGGTTTAGTGCCACTGAATTCAATCCGTATTACCCCCGCCCTCCAAGAAGAAGGCCATTTGGCAGGAATATTGACCCTGATATTTAGCTCAGGAATCTAGAAGTAAACATTCAAGGCAAATAAGTAAATAAATAAATATTTTGGGGGGGAATGCTGAGAATCAAACCCAAGGTATAGCACTAGGCAAACTCTCTAATAATGAGCCACTTTCCCAATCCAAGGCAATCTTTTATGAATTTAGAGTAGAAGAATACACTATGATTTTGCCTAAGCATATTTTTTCCAATAAATGACCATTAAGTTCTTATGTGATAATTCCTAATTATAAATGTAGTTCCAGTATCAGAAAAGAATTTTTGAAGAACAGTGCCTTCTTACAGTATGGAGAATAATTGTGAACACATAAAATGGAACAAGAACAAAATTAAATACCTCTGGAAATTTAACTTAAGGCAATTTGCTTTGAGCTTCAAGTAAGAATAAATCTTTTACCTTCTTCATCCCCAGTTGCTTGCATATTGCCTAGAACAAATCAAGAATTCAGTAAATGTTTGTTAAATGAATGAATGAACTAACAAAAAGTTCTAACCCTTAAGTCTGAGCATAGAATTTCCCATTTATTCTCATTTTGATGTATCCAAATTACATCTGGAGTTACACAGTCAAAATCAAAATGTTTTCTCCATTCACAAACCTGAAGAGAGACTTTCATGAGCCTCCCAGAGACAGAAAGGGAAGAGGCATTGTTTTATTTTTGTCTCCTTAGGAAATATTTTTTACTTTTGTTCAATAGAGTTTTTTGAGTGACTAGTTTGACTCAATATCTTTCCAGTAAGAGTTGGAACCAGAATTTATACTTGAGGGAAACAAAACTCTCCTTATCTGATGCTGATGCTGAGCCAGGTGTAAGGATGACTGTTTAAACTCACTTTCAAGTTTCTTGGGTATAAGCAATGTTACATCTCCTTCAAACATTTATCCAGGAGGATATAAAACAAATTAATTTTCCTCTGTAATTTGGTATCCAGAGTGTAAATACTTACAGAGAAGAATATAGCAAGAGAACAATAGCAAACTTTAAAATATTTAATTTATTCTCTTACAGAAAGACTAGAAATAATTTCAACAGCTAAGAATTAAGAGGAAATATAGCTAGGTACCTGGCACATACCTGTAATCCCAACAGCTCAGGAGACTGAGTCAGGAGGATTGTGAGTTCAAAGCCAGCCTCAGCAATTTAGTGAGGCCCTAAGCAACTTAGTAAGACCCTGTATCAAAATATAAAAGAAAAAGGGCTGGGGATGTGACTCAGTGATTGAATGCCCCTGGGTTCAATCCCCAGTGCCAAAAAAAAAAAAAAAAAGAAGAAGAAGAAGAATTAGGAAGTACAATTCTATTAAGAATAAATATGAAATTTTTTTTATTGGTTGTTCAAAACATTACAAAGCTCATGATATATCATCTTTCATACATTTGACTCAATTGGGTTATGAACTCCCATTTTTACCCCAAATACATATTGCAGAATCACATCGGTTACACACTTACCTTTTTACATAATGGCATATTAGTGACTGTTGTATTCTGCTACCATTCCTATCCCCTACTATCCCCCCTCCCCTCCCCTCCCATCTTCCCTCTCTACCTCATGTGCTGTTGTTCAATTCTCTCCCTTGTTTCCCCGCCTTTCCCCTCACAACCTCGTCTATGTAATTTTGTGTAACATTGAGGGTCTCCTATCATTTCCATATGTTTTCCCTTCTCTCTCCCTTTCTCTCCCCCCAATCGTCTTTGTTTAATGTTAATCTTTTCCTCATGCTCTTCCTCCCTGTTCTGTTCTTAGTTACTCTCTTTATATCAAAGAAGACATTTGGCATTTGTTTTTTGCAATCTGTATACAGGGTAAAAATGGGAGTTCATAACCCACTTGAATCAAAGTTTGAAATATGATATATCAAGAACTATGTAATGTTTTGAACAACCAACAATAAAAAATAAATAAATAAATAAAAGAATTGGCTAGCTTCACTTAGCATAATCTGCTCTAATGCCATCCATTTCCCTGCAAATCCTATGATTTTATCATTTTTAGTGCTGCGTAGTACTCCATTGTGTATAGATGCCACATTTTTTTTATCCATTCATCTATTGAAGGGCATCTAGGCTGGTTCCACAGTCTAGCTATTGTGAATTGTGCCGCTATGATCATTGATGTGGCAGTATCCCTATAGTACGCTCTTTTAAGATCCTCAGGGAATAGTCCGAGGAGGGCGATAGCTGGGTCAAATGGTGGATCCATTCCCAGCTCTCCCAGGTATCTCCATACTGCTTTCCATATTGGCCTTACCAATTTGCAGTCCCACCAGCAGTGTACAAGTGTACCCTTTTCCCCACATAAATATGAAATTTTAAATTGAAGAAATATTTTGAGATCAGGGGCAAATCTCCTCACTGGTTAAAAAAAAAATGGGTTACATTAGAGGTTTTGCTTGCTTGTTTTGCATTTTTGGTGCTGGAAATTCAACACCAGGACTTTGTGTATGCTAGACAAATGCCCTACCACTGGGTTAACCAATAGCCCAGATAGGAGTTAGTTTTGTTTTATGGTTCTGGGGATTGAATGCAGGGATGCTCTATTACTGAGCTATATACCCTGGGACTATCTTTTTTTTTTTTTAATTGCAAGTAAAACTGTCTTACAGTAAAAGGAATTTGTTGATTTATGAAAATGGAGAGTCTAGGTGTGGTGCAGCTTCAGAATAGTTGGAAGAAAGAGCTCAAAGATGTTGTCTCCCATACACAGCTCTGGTTGGCTTTATTCTTTTTATCTATCTATCTATCTATCTATTTATTTGTTTTATTTTTTCCTGCTACTGGGGATTGAACTCTGGGATGCTTTACCACTGAGCTACATCCCCAGTTCTTTTTTATGTTGAGACAAAAGTCTTGCTAATTGCTGAAGCTGGCCTCAAACTTGTTATCCTCCTGCTTCAGCTTCCCAAGCTGCTGGGTTAACAGGCATGTGCTATACTGTTCCTGACTCTGGTTGGCTTTATTCTAAAGGCAGATTCTCCCCAAATGGAAGGCAAGAGTATCCCTGACAGCTCAACCTTCTCAGTTTAGCAACGACAAGACAACACATTTCTCTTTCCCAGTGTTTGTGTATTCATCTTAGAGAAGGTTCTGGATGGTCTTTTTCTGGAATATTATGTCCACACCACCCCTTAGCCACTGAAGTGGGAAGATGGGGTCCTTGGGCCAAACCTGGATCCATGACTGCCCCTTTGGCAGTGAGAGGGAGAGTTTCCCAATAGAATGCCAATGGGGTTGAGGAACTTTATTGAGCAGAGAACATCTGGCTTGCTTTCTTCATTATAGAACTGTTTGCATTGACCAAATGGGAGATGATAAATCTGAACTTGTATGTGTATTTATCTAAACTATTCCAGTCCATGAGGTTGCGTGTGAATGGAAAACATCTAAGGGAGTAGGCAGCCGGGAAATAACTAGGGACAGCTGGAAAGTTGCACAATGATTTAAGTTCCATTTAAGCTGTGATTTGAAGTTAAAAATAATGTGACATATAAGGTTCCTGTAATATGTCCAAATATAAAACTAATAATGAGTTTGCAACATAGGATAAGAATGATATGTTAGTAATACTGGATTAATTTTCAACACCTAATAATTTGAAGAGATAGGGCTGGAGGTGAAGTATTAATTCAACACTTTAATAAAACCTACCAAGATGCTACTAAAAGCTAATTAAACACATTTTCAAATTATCCCTATTAAATAGTAAATCTTGGACAAGATAGATGTAACACAGGAAGATAATTAAATCTTACAAATTATCAAATGTATGCTAAATACTAGAGCTTATATAAAATGTAGTTATAGGGCTGGGGTTGTGGCTCAGCGGTGGAGCACTGGCCTAGCATGTGTAAGGCCCTGGGTTTGATCCTCAGCACTACATAAAGATAAATAAATAAGGGCATTGTGTCTATCTACAACTAAAAAAATATTTAAAATGTAGTTATACTGTATATATTAGACTATAACTTGAAGTGTATTTTATTCTTTGTATAAATCATGTTTTATAAACAATTGAGTAAATTGTATGATTTGTGCTAAGATCAGTGAAATAGAAATAACTTTCCAAATTCTTTTTATAGCTAAGTGTGGTGGTTCACACCTGCAATCCCAGCTGTTAAGGAATCAGAGGCCGGAAAGTTGAAATTTCAAGACCAGCCTCAGCAACTTAGTGAGACTCTGTTTTAAAATAAAATAAAAAAGGGTGGGGAATATAGCTCAGTGGTAGTGTGCCCTCTGGATTTGAATACTCAAAAAAAAAAAATCAAAATACTTCTATGATAACTGAAATTATTTGAATTGTGTATCATTACTTTGCTTAGCACATTTTGTTTAAAATATTAAAAGAAACTGTATCTGTACATATTGCAAAAATAGTTCACTAATGTGAACTCCTGGTGGATCAGAAGACATTCTTAAGCACTTGCTTTTAAGAAATGATCAACTTTATGGCTGGGCACAGTGGTGCACGCCTGTAATCCTAGGGGTGCAAGAGGCTGAGACAGGAGGACCACAAGTTCAAAGCCAGCCTCAGCAAAAGCCAGGCACTAAGCAACTCGGTGAGACCCTGTCTCTAAATAAAATACAAAAATGGGCTTGGGATGTGACTCAATGGTCAAGTGCCCCTGAGTTCAACCCCCATACCAAAAAAAAAAGAAAGAAAGAAAAAAGAAATGATCAACTTTAAAGAGGAAAACTCTAGAAATTATAAATCTTTTATCTGGGCATTGGTACTTTTAAAACTGTTTGGTTTTTTTTTTTTAAAGAGAGAGGGAGAGGTTTTTTTTTTTTTAATATTTATTTTTTAGTTTTTGGCGGACACAGAATCTTTGTTTGTATGTGGTGCTGAGGATCGAACCTGGGCTGCAGGCATACCAGGTGAGCACGCTATCGCTTGAGCCACATCCCCAGCCCTAAAACTTTCTTAATAAATGATTTGCAACTGAAAGCATGAAATCAACTAGAGTAGTATTCATTTTACAAAAGAAAGAATAGACCAGTTACCCAGGATAGAAAAATCATAAGTCACAAGTATTAAATTTTTTTTCTCTAATAACTTTAACAAAACTTGTAAAATGCTACATGTAGGGGAAAGTAAGTGCAAAGAAGTATAAAAACAATACAAGCCATCCATATTCCACTTCTCTGAGATAATCGTATATTTAGTAGGAAGGCACATTTATGTTTAATTATATACATAAATATAAATGGAATTGAAATCAAACATAAAGAAAGCAGTGTGATTAGCATCATATGTCACTGGGGAACTGCAAATTGAAACAATGAAATATCACTACATGTTTATTGGAATTAGCCAAAATCTGGAGCACTGACAACACCAAATACTAACAAGGTTGTGAAGAGACAGGAAATCTCCTTCATTGCTGATGGAATGCAAAATGTCAAATCCACTTTGGAAGAAAGTTTGACAATTTTTTACAAAACTGAAGCCTACTCTCGGTATGATTCAGTGAATTCATTCTTTAGTATTTACCTAAATGAACTGAAAACTTTGTAGCTACTCAACATCCAGCCTCCAAATGTTTATAGCAAGTTTATTCCTATGTGTCAAAACTTGGAAACAACTCAGATGTCCTTTAGTATGTAAATGGATAAATAAGCTGTGGTATATCAGTAAAATGGAATATTATTTAACATTAAACAGAAATGAGTGACAGGTATAATTGGGCACGCCTTTAATTCCACGACTCAGGAGGCCAAGGCAAGAGTATCTCAAGTTCCAGACCAGCCTCAGCAACTAAGTGAGGCCCAAAGCAGCTTAGTGAGACTGTACCTAAAAATCAAAAGTAAAAAGAACTAGGGATGTGGCTCAGTGGTAAAATGCCCAAGGTTTAATCCCCAGTGCTACATACACACACACACACACACACACACAGAGAGAGAGAGAGAGAGAGAGAGAGAGAGAGAGAGAGAGAGAGAAAGGAGCTAGAAGAAGGAATTTTGAATGTTTTCACATAAAGAAATGAATGTTTGAAGAGACAGATTATGTTTAATCTGATTTAAACATCATACAATGTATCTATGTATTGAGACACCACATTATACCCATGAATATGTATAATTTTTTTCTTTTTTCCTGTGTATGTGTTTTTGTGAGGTACTGGGGGTTGAGTCCAAGGGCTTACACATGCTAGGCAAGTGCTCTATCACTGAGTTATATCCCCCAGCCTTTTTTTTTTTTTTTTTTTTTTTTTTTTGTGGTACCAGGGATTGAACCCAAAGACCCTCTACCACTGAGCCACAACTCCAGCCCTTTTTAAATTTTTATTTTCAGACAGGGTCTCACTAAGTTGCCCATACTGGCCTTGAACTTGCAATCCTCCTGTCTCAGTTCCTGAGTAGGGGGAGAAGTTCTAGGTCTCACTTTATTGCTCAGTCTGGTCTCAGACTCCTGGGCTCAATCCTCCTGCCTCAGCTTCCTGGGACTACAGGCCTTCATACCCAGCCAATACGTACAATTTTTATGTTTTCACAAATTAGTTTTTAAAATTCAATTTAAATTTAGAAGAAAAGAGTGAACCCAGCTGGGCGTGGTAACACACGCCTTTAAATCTAGCTGTTTAGGAGGATCCCAAGTTTAAAGCCAGCCTCAGCAACGACAAGGAGCTAAGCAACTCCATGAGACCTCCCATCTCTAAATAAAATACAAAATAGGGCTGGGTATGTGGCTCAGTGTTCAAGTGTTCCAGAGTTCAGTCCCCAATACCAAAAAGAAAGAAAAAAAAAAAGAATAAAAAGAGTGAACCCTAGTGTAAACTATGGACATCAAATAATAATGATGGTATATCAATAGTGACTAGTTGGTTATAACAAATGTACCATACTAATATGGGATGATAAACTGAGAACAGAGAGCAGGAAATATATGGGAACTCTACTTTCTGCTCAATTTTTGTAAACTTTAAACTACTTTTAAAACTAAATGCTTTTGATTTAATAAAGAAAGGAGTGTTATTAACTGTAAAACCTTTGAGAGTGTCCAGAAGTTTAAAAAAAAAAAAAGTAATCAGTTCTTCAGGCGGCAGCAGAGTGTTTGGGCTCTGGGGCGTGGGAGACTGAAGTCACACGCATTGTGTAATGCATTAAGTGGGAGGGGCCACAGTACAATGCCAGACCAAAATCTCCTTGGCTCAAGGTCAAGTGAAAATGCTAAATAGCTCAGTAATGGCTTCCCAAAGTGCACAGTAAAATACTTACAGCTAATTGTCTATAAATGTTAGACATTATTCATTGAACCTCCTTCTCTACCACCCAACACTCATAATTAAGATTAATAAAGGGGCTGGGGTTGTGGTTTGAGGGTAGGGCACTTGCCTAGCATGTGTGAGGCACTGGGTTCAATCCTCAGCCCCACATAAAAATAAATAAAAATAAAGGTATTGTGTCTATCTACAACCAAAAATGTTTTTTAAAAAAGATTAATAAAAATATCTCATGAAAATTTGTTTTGTCTTCTGTTTTTAGTTCTTTAATGTTATTGTAATTATAGCATATTAATTTTCTATGATTGCTGTAACAAATTTCCACAAAATTGGTGGATTAAAACAATAGAATTTTATTCTCCAGTAGTTCTGGAGCCCAGAAGTCCAAAATCAAGGCATTAGCAGGACAGTGTTCCCTCTGGAAGCTGTGGAGGAGTATGCTTCCTTGCCCCTCACCTCTCCCACCCCTGGTTGGTCCCAGGGGTTCCTTGGCTTGTTGCTGTGTCACTCCCATTTGTGTGTGTGTGTGTGTGTGTGTGTGTGTGTGTGTGGTACTGAGGATCCAACTCAAGGGTACTCTTCCACTGAACTACCTTTCCAGCCATTTTTGCTTAATTTTTAGACAAGGTCTTGCTAAATTGTTGAGGCTGGTCTGGAACTTGTAATCTTTCTGTTTTGGCCTCCCAAGTCACTGGGGTTTTAGGCATGTGCTACCACATGTGGCCTTCACTCCAGTTTCCACCTCTATAGTTACATCACCTCTTTTTCTTGTATCTGTCTTCTCTGTGTTCTATCCCAGAACTCTCTATTCCCTCTTATAAATGTGACTGCATGTAGGGTCTACCTCTATAGGATAAGTCTCTCCTTTCAAGACTTTAGTCACATTTTTTTTTTTTTTTGGCCATACAAGGTAATATTCACTCTTTACCATGTAAGATAATATTCACAGGATCCAGGGATTAGAATATGGGCAAGTCCCTTTAGCCCTGCGACTCATCCCCTACACATGGCCTTTGAGGATGAAAATAGCCTTCCACAGTCTTGGGTAGAAACCCAATATCCACTTAGGATACTTGAATTCATGAGAAAAATTAAATAAAACTTCAAAATGCCCTAGAACTTTGTATTAGGGTTCTCTAGAGGAACAGAACCAACAGGATATGTTTGTTTGTTTTTAAAGATTTATGATTATAAAAAGGGGATTTATTAGATTGGCTTACACTACCAGAAGCTGGAGAGTCCCACAATGACTGCCTGCAAACTGAAGAGCTAGAGGAACCAGTCCAAGAAACTGAAATCTCAGAACAAGTGGGACCAAAGATTCAACCCCAGTCCAGGACTCAAGGCCTGGAAATTCCCTGGGGAATCACAGGGCGGAGTCCACTTTCAAGCATTGAAGGAGCTGGAGTTGATGCCCTCAGAGGATTCCATCAGCAATCAAGAATCTGTTTGAGAAGAATCCAGGGGCTGCTTTCTTATTCTTCCAACTTTCTGTTCCATTTAAGCCTCTAGCCTATTGGACTATGCTGCCCACACTTAGGTTTTCACCTCAATTCGAGGTACCACATGCTAGTCATTCCCAGAAACACCCTCACCGAAACACCTAGAAACCTCTTATCTCTGGCCTCTCTTAATCCAATCAATTGACTATTCAGGTTAACCACCACAAATTTCTACAACCAACACTTTTTCTTGGAAAGAATTTGATGTGTTTTATTTAAAAAAATAATAATAGTAGCTGGTTACTGAAAAATTTCAAACAATTGTACATATATACTTGGTACACAAAAACACTTCTTGGGGGCTGGGGTTGTGGCTCAGCGGTAGATCATTTGCCTAGCATGTGTAAGGCCCTGGGTTTGATCCTCAGCACCACATTTAAAAAATTAAATAAATAAAATAAAGGTATTGTGTCCAACTACAGCTAAAAAATAAATCTTTAAAAACAAACAAAAAAAAAAAAACACCTCTTGGGTATTTCCTCATTGTTAACTTTCTCAGCTCCAGGGTCTTTTCTCTGATGACATTGTCTAAACTAGCACCAGCACCTGGTGCCTGTCTCATTCCCAGCCCCCCCTCACTTCTTTGATGGCCCTTGTTTCTAACTTTCTGAACTTTACCTTCCCACCCCAGATGTGAATAGATGCCTATCCTCTAATACATGGGACAAAAAATCTATCTACTGTGCAGATTTATTTCCCTCCCCTTACACCTCTATTTCCCCTCCTTCTTGTCTTTCTATATTCCTTTCTTTTCATCTTCTTCACTTTTTTTTTTTGGTGTGTTTGGTCATTGTTTTCCTCCCACCCAGAGCAGCTGTGATTTGTATAGCTTTTCCAAAGAATGAATGAACAAGCTAAGATGAAAGTAAAGAGTGAAAGTTTCTCCCTTTCTGTTCCTTTTCTCCCAGCCCCTAAGGGTAATGGAAACTATTTTAAGATTTAATAAACAATGTCAAAGATCAGGTTCGACACAGTTTCTTAGCTGTGATTCTCAAAGCTGGTCCATGGCTCTCTACCAGCTCATGAGCTATTTTTAAACAGTCTATGAAGAGATGAGTATAGAAACTGAGCATGCACATTTAGAAACTTAGTAATTTGACACAGCAATATTATATCTGTTTAATAAGAAACATTTGACCTTGTAGGCTATATGTATTTCTTTTTTTAATATTATTTTTCTGGTGATTCGTTTTCATTGTATTTTAGAGGAGTATCAGACGATGATTGAAAAACAAAGGCCCTTAACATAGTTTGAGACACAGTCTGTTGAGTGCTTGGCAGATACTTCATTCTTTCTGACTGCATATTCAGTCAGCATATTCCTGTCTTTATTTCGGAAGAGAGAACATTTTAGAATTTAATAGTTTCTTTTTTCTCAACATTAGTTTCAAGTATAAGTTTTTGAACTGATTTTACAAGTAAGAAATCTCTTGGCTCACTTAAGTTTCCCAATTTTAGATTTTCATTGGTTTCAACTTAACTAGTGCCACCTCTATTTCTGTGCTTCCTTTTCTCAAAGTCTTATTAGATCTATCTTTTTGCTAGATCTTGCCTACTTTGTGCGCATGCACACTATGGTGTTGGGAATCTAACCTAGCTTGGATCTTGTGCATGCTAAACCCGTGCTCTATCACTAAGTTACATCCCCATCCTAAAAAGTCAATTTTTTTAAGGAGCTCCTAATTCACTTTCCTTTTTTTCTGTACTGGGGTTTGAACCCAGAGGCGCTCTACCACTGAGCTACAACCCCAGCCCTTTTTATTTCTTTTTGAGACAGAGGCTCACTAAATTGCTCAGGTTGGCCTTGAACACTCAGTCCTCTTGCCTCAGGCTCCAAAGTTGCTGGGATCGGGTGTGCCATCAGTGTGCCTGGATCCAACCTGTGCTTTAAAGCACTGAAATCTATCATTTTAAACATTGTCATGTTTTCTACTTTTCATGATTATTTAATTTCTTCTCTTCTTCCTCCTTCTTCTAATATCGGGAATTGAACCCAGGGATGCTTTGCCACTGAGCTACATCCCCAGCTCTTTTTATTTTTTATTTTGAGGTAGGGTCTGCTAAATTGCTTAAGGCCTCACTAAATTGCTGAGGCTGGCCTTGAACTAGTGAATTAGTGTCCTTCCTGCCCCAGCCTCCCAAATAGCTAGGATTCCAGGTCTAGGTAACTGCCCCACGCTTGACTATTTAATGAAAGGTTGGTGATCACCCGCCTTCAGAATTGGTTTTGACACAGCTCAAATGGGCCATTAAAACATCCTTTTCAAATAACACCAAGAACTAAGGAAATAGAGGTTCAAGACAATGGAGATAAAGACCTATAAAATATAATAGGTTGATGATTTAAAACTGAGGGGGAAGATGGAGCTATGGCACAGGCCTGAGATTCCAGCAGCTCAGGAGTCTGACGCAGGTGAATGTCGAGTTCAAAGCCAGCCTTATCAATAACGAGGCCCTAAGCAAATCTATCTCTAAATAAGGGCTGGGGATGTGGCTCAGTGGTTAAGTGCTCCTGAGTTCAATTCCCAGTACCCCACCCCCCAAAAAAAAAAAAAAAAACAGAGGGGGAATTAATGAAATCAGCAATGTAATGTTCTTTCTTGTCTCACTTGAAATCTTCTAATTCTTACCTGAGAATCGGAGCCTTGAGCTCTATGTACAGGCAGAGCCTTCTGCTAGGTCTCCAACTGTGCCTTACTGTTTACCAAAGTGTGCTCCATGGTAATGTTTGCTTCCTATGGTCACCTGTGTTTGAGGAACAGCATATCCTATTCCTTTTTGGAGACACCATCACCATTGGCAGAAGAAAGACTTTGAGAAGTTCTGCAGAGATATAGATGTATTCAATCAAAGGATCCTTTACCAACGTAGCATCTATTAATGTTCAGTTTAATGATTTCAGGGAATTATGATACATAATGTTCTGGATTAGTTCTGTTTATGGTCTGGAATGTGGAGATCCATAGGCCAAAAATTTCTTTATATTGTTGGTTCTGTCTTTAGACTCTTAGTTCTGTATTATAATTTTTCTTTTTTTGCAGTACTAGGGATTGAACCTGGGCCTCACACATCATGCAAGTGCTCTCCACTTAACTATATCCCCAGCTTTCTTTTTTTTTTTTTTTAAAGAGAGAGTTTTTTTTTTTTTTTTTTTTTTTTTTAGTATTTATTTTTCAGTTTTCGGTGGACACAACATCTTTGTTTGTATGTGGTGCTGAGGATCGAACCCGGGCCGCATGCATGCCAGGCGAGCGTGCTACCACTTGACCCACATCCCCAGCCCAGCTTTTTTTTTTTTTTTTTTTTTTTTAATAATTTTTTTAACAGACGTTTTACTTTTCCTTTTTTTGTTTATAACTTTATTTTACTTATTTATTCATTTTTATGTGGTGCTGAGGATTGAACCCAGGGCCTTGCATGTGCAAGGCGAGCACTCTACTGCTGAGCTATAACCCCAGCACCCCCAGCTATTTTTTGGGGGGTACTGGGGATTGAACTCAGGGCACTCGACCACTGAGCCACATCCCCTGCCCTATTTTTTATATTTTATTTAGAGATAGGGTCTACACTGAGTTGTTTAGCACCTTGCTTTTTTTGCTGAGGCTGGCTTTGAACTTTCGATCCTCCTGCCTCCGTTCTAGAGCTGCTGGGATTACAGGTGTATGCCACTTTCCCTGGCTATCCCCAACTTTTTAATTATTTTCTTTTGAGACAGTCTTGCTAAATTGCCCAGGCTGGCCTCTAATTTGGGATCCTTTTGCTTCAGCCTCCCCAGTAGCTGGGATTACAGGCACATGCCACTGTAACTAGCTCCTTTTTTTGGAGAGGGGGCAGGTACTAGGGATTAACCCAGCAACTAAATTTTGAGGTGGCATATTACACTGCAAAATAGATCATGAATTCAGAGTGTCATTGATAACTTTCCTCAAAGAGAGGAAAGAGTAAGGAAATAATATGCATAATTGGAATTTACCACTGAGCTACATCCCAGTCATTTTTATTTTTTGAGACAGGGTCTCACCATGTTGATGAGTCTGACCTTGAATTTGTGATCCTCCTCTCTCAGCTTCCTGAACCCAACTACACCTGGGATTATAGGTGTGTACTACAGTGCCCGGTTCCCAGCTTCTTTTTTATTTTATTTTTTTTGGTGGTACCAGTACCCCACCCCTCCAAAAAAAAAAAAAAAAAAAAAAAACAAAGGACGAATTAATGAAATCGGCAATGTAATGTTCTCTCTTGTTTCACCTGAAATCTTCCAATTCTTATCTGAGAATCAGAGCCTTGAGCTCTATGTACAGGCAGAGCCTTCTGCTGGGTCTCCAACTATGCCTTACTGTTTACCAAAGTGTGCTCCATGGCCATGTTTGCTGTCACCAAGTTCCTGTGGTCACCTCTGTGAGGTTCCAAGCAAAATAGGGAGCTAGAGGTGGAGGTTCATACAGTGAGGAAGTACAGTAAACTTGAATTACACTAAGTAAAGTTGGGGTGGGGAAGGAAAAGAAAACACAGGGTAGTGAATACTATGCTAGTGCTCTACCACTGAGCTATATCCCCAGCCCTTGTGTTATAATTTTAGGGTATCCAAGGATAATCCAATAGTCTTCATTGAGTCTGCCTCTAAAAGAAGTGCTAGGAAAATTGTTACCTGACAGGCTCTTGTGACAAGCGTTTTAATTCCTTTTGTTCTATAAGAAGGAGGAGACAGACACTGGAAAGAAGTCGAAAAGTGGCACAAACATGGGAGCAGAACAAGAAGAATTGGACCTTTTCTGAGTTAAGTGTATTGACTAAGCCACCAGCTACCATGAGGAAATTGACAGCCCAGCAGCTCAAAGACAATGTACTTACTGTTTTGGGCTGTCTGTTCACAAACACTCCAGCGAAGGGGCTATATCTTAATCAGTTTGTGCTGCTTATAATGCAATATCCTAGACGAGGTAATTTATAAAGGACAGAAATTTATTTCTCACTGTTCTGGAAGCTACAAAGTCCAAGATCAAGGTATCAATAGATTTGGTCTTTGCTGAAGGTTTTCTCGTTTTGTCTTCACCTGGCAATAGGTGGAAGGGCAAAGGTGGAAGGGCAAAAAGGAAAGGCAGCTATTTAAAGCTTCTTTGATAATGGCAGTAATCCCTTCACCAGGGTGGAGACTTTATGACATAGCATGTACCAAAAGGTCCCACCTCTTAATCATTCACTTTGGGTATTATGTTCCAATATAATGAATTTGGTTGTAGTTTTGTATGTAGTTTGCATACATTCAAACAACAGCTGGCCAGCAAGGATGGAGACCCAGAGCATCTTCAGCCTCCTTTTCTTTTGGCAGTAATACTAAGCTTACAGAATAGTGACCATCAGGGGTGTACTTCCTCAAAGTTCCCACAGAGGCACTGTGTAGTGCTGTGACACTTGACTAATTCAGTCAGGGTCACTCCACGTGAAATGGGTTGGCACTGAATAGTCACACAGAAACAGAGAAAAGATCTTTTTCTTGGGGTTCAGTGCGGTGGCTCCTCGGCTCCAGCTCCCACAAGGGAAGCAAGAGAGGCAGACAAAAGAAAGAGAGCACGCCTGAAGCCCTATTTATTGAGGAGAAGACACTCCAGAAACTTCCACCAAATGAGGCAAGGGATTGGATTTCAGGGGGGTGTAGCTCAGTCCCATTGGGTGACCACTCCCAGAGCTTCATTCCCCTGCCTAGCACAGGTGAGGTCCACCTGCTCTCACACTGCGAGAGGAGCCAGCCCACATCTCCATTGCTCAAGACTAAGGTCCGTGCTTGCTCCTATGTGGCAGCTCCTGACGGTGTAGCCTAGTGGTGAGCCTGCCTGTATGACTCTTGGGAAAGGTCAACCTCTGTTAGGGAGTTAGAAGTGGTGGTTCACACAGTGAGGAAGTGCAGTAAACTTGATTCACACCAAGTAAAGGTTGGTGGTCACAAAGTTGGGGTGAGGAAGGAAAAGAGAAGAGGGAGTCAACATCCAAGTCTTGGAGTAGCTGTGGTTTTATTATCCGCATGGATGTCTGGGATGACCCTCAGGAGAGAATATCCACAGAAAAGAGGAAAATTAGGTTAGGTTCAGCCCTGGGCATAGAGGCCTTAAGGTATTAGATGGTAGAAAGATGTATGTTGAGTCTTCAGAAATGGTGCATGTGTGTGTGTGTGTGTGTGTGTGTGTGTGTTGGAGGGCAGTTGGCAGGATGGAGAGAACAATAATCAGGAACTTGGGCTGAAGGTAGATAAGTAGATTGGCCACACACAATAGCAAGGATTCAAAGACATGGGACCTTTTTTCCCTAATACCCCAGTAGGTCTCACTGTCACTAACAGGCACGATGTTGAGTAAGTAAATGAATGAATTGTCATAGCCTGCAAGTGATACTCTGGAGTGGGCAGGGACAGAAGGAACCACCCTTGCTTGGGTGCTGAGCCCTCTCAACACCCAATGAATTTGGTTGTAGTTTGTATGGTGTGTGTGTGTGTGTGTGTGTGTGTGTGTGTGTGTGTTGGAGGGCACTGAGCCTGACCTTGTCTGACTGCCTTCTGAAGGTCCTCCCCTAGGCTATTTCTCACTTGCCCATTGCCATCATGGCAGCATGTCCCAAACAGCATGATTCAATATTACATGTCACACCCTTACCACCTGGGGATTTCCTCCAGCTTTCAATGTACCTCTTCATCTTTTCAGCTGTTGCAACTATGGGCAGCCTTAACTTTCCCAATGCTTTTTTTCTTGACCTGAAGAGGAGAGCAGACTAGAAAAGAATACAAACCCTGTTCCTCTTTAATCTAGTGTTGGTAATCTCCATAGCCCAGGCATGCCCCCATCTTTAATGAGCAAAAAGGGTGTCTGATGCATCAAGTCAGCTGTCAGGATATGTGCAGACCCAAGCAGGCACACATAGAAGGAAAATTTCAGTGTCACCTTATATTAATGTATGAACAGTACAGTGAAAAGGCAAGGTGATTTATTTCAGAGAATGTGTGGATTTTAAATGCGATCCTGAAATCTTTTGAGAGAAGTAGATTAACTGCCTCCTCTTGAACTGAGTCCTGTGACCAATAGAATATGACAGAATTACAGGCCTTAAAAACTGGTGGCCTTTACTACTTGGGTAATGGAACCCCACCACCCTGCTGTAAGCAAGTCAAACGGCTTTTTATTAGAAAGATCACATGTGGGTGTTCTGTCCAGCTGATAACCAGTATCAATGTCAGATATGAGGGAGTGAGCCTTTCTGTGATTTGAGCTCCTAGTCTGTGAGGTGCCCTGGTGGATCCTGCTTGGAGCAGAGACATGTGGCTCTGTTTAAACTGCTTCGACTAAACAAAGAGTTTCAAGCCCCTAAATATTGAGGTGGCATATTACACTGCAAAATAGATCATGAATTCAGAATGTCATTGATAACTTTCCTCAAAGAGAGGAAAGAGTAAGGAAACATACATAATTGGAATTTTTTTTCCTCTTCCTTTATGTATGAGAAGTGTTATGGTTTGGATATATGGTGTCCCCCAAAAGCTCATGTGTGAGAGCATGCAAGAACGTTCAGAGTTGAAATCATGGGATTATAAAAGTTAGACCCTAGTCTGTGGATTAATTAACTGATATGGATTAACTGGGTGGCAAATGAAGGCAGGTAGGGTGTGGCTGGAGGAGATGGGTCTCTGGGGTCATGGCTTTGGGGTTTATATTTTCTTCATGGAAAGGATAATCTCAACTCCCCCCTTCTTCCTGGTGCCATGTGCTGAGCAGCTTTCCTCCTTTCTGCTCTTCTGCCGTGACGTTCTCTGCCTCACCTTGGGCCCAGCGCAATGGAGTTGGCTGTCTTTGGATTGGGACCCCAAATAAACTTCTCTTCCTCTGCATTGTTCTTGTCGGGTCTTTTGCTCACAGCAGTGAAAAAGCTAACTAAAACAAAAAGGGAGAAAGAATGCTCTGTGGAGTTATAATGAAGTCTTTTCAAAAGGGGACGAGGAGTCTTGAACAAGGAAAGGAAAGAGGGACAAGTAATTGCTAAGATGATATCTGTCAAAATAGTCACATTAAAAAATGTTTTCAGAGCCTGGTGCGGTGGTGCATGCCTATAATACCAGTGGCTCAGGAGGCTGAGGCAGGAGGATTGGGAGTTCAAAGCCAGTTTCAGCAATAGCAAGGCACTAAGCAACTTAGTGAGACCCTGTCTCTAAATAAAATATAAAATAGGGCTGGGGACGTGTCTCAGTGTTTGAGTGCCCCTGAGTTAATCCCAGGTGCCAAAAAAAAAAAATCTGAGGACTGGGGTTTTAGCTTAATGGTAGAGTGCTTGCCTAGCATGTACAAGGCCTTGGATTAATCTCTGCACCACAAATAAATTATAAAATAAAAACAAGGTTAAATAAATTAAATGAAGTGTTTGAAGAAGTCATCGAACTTGTTAAAGAATATCTGCCATCCTTTTCCTCCACCCCTAGCTTTCCCTTCTCCTCCCTCAGAGTTCAGAGATATGACAAATTTATTTCCACTGCAAGGAAATTTAAATTATTATAAGCAAGACACATTTCTAGGCTTTATTAGCTTACTAGTTCAAAGAAATATATCTGAAATTTAAAGTAAAGATGGTGGAGTAAAATCAGATTTTGACTCTTACCTCTGAAAACTAAGGAAATGAAAAATTTAAAAATTTGTTCTTTTTAGATATATATGACAGTAGAGTATATTTTAACATACTATACATACATGGAGTATAACTTCCCATTCTTGTGGTTTTACAGGATGTGGGGTTACACAAAGGATGAAATGCTGTCCTTCCCCTGACTTATTGTGTGTTGGCATCCACATATCAGAGAGAACATTCAGCCTTTGGTTTTGGGGGATTGGCTTATTTCACTTAGCATGATAATCTCCAGTTCCATCCATATATTGGCAAATGCCATAATTTCATTCTTGTTTATGGCTGAGAAATATTTTATTGTGTATATATATACACCACAATTTCTTTATCCATTCATATGTTGAAGGGCACCTAAGTTGGTTCCAGAGCTTAGCTATTGTAATTTGAGCTGCTATAAACGTTGATGTGGCTGTATCACTATAGTATGTTGATTTTATATCCTTTGGGTATATGCCCAGGAGTTGGACAACTGGGTCAGATGGTGGTTTCATTCCAGGCTTTCTGAGGAATCTTCAGAATCTTCATACTGCTTTCCATAGTGTGTTGTGGGGCAGGTCCTTCAGAAGACACACCAAGTCCCAATTTTGTCCAAATTGAAGAGTCTTTATTTAGCTGGCTGGCCATTGACTGCCCCCTGCAGGATTTACAACTGACTCTACAAGGTACAGCTCTGAGCTTGAGTATTTTAGGATATTTAAAGGCAAAAACCACATCTGGGTTGACGTAGCTGCAAGCAAGCAGGTACAGAAGCTGAAATGGGCAGTTAGTGAGACAATGCAATGGGTACATTGGTATTTCCCATGGGACTTTTCAGGTTGGCATAGCAGAAGGGAAGTGGGTCAAAATGACCTCGTTCAGTACAAGTTAGAGAATGGTTACTAATATCTAGACAGTCAATCTCTGACAAGGTACGTTGCCCAAGAAAAATGGAAACCAAAGAGAACAATTTTACATTGTATAAGAATTGCCATTTTGTGTTGCCCAGTATGTTGTGCTAGGTAACTCTTAATGGGTACAGAGGTGGGGCTTTCCCATGAGAGAAGCATTTCTTACATGATATGGAGTCTCAGGGTAAAATGGAGTCTCTTTGGTTACTGTCCATATGGCCTGGCCCATAACAAGTGGTTGCACCAATATGTAGTCCCACCAGCAATGTATGATTGTACCTTTTTCTCCATATCCTCATGAACATTTATTGTTGTCTATATTCTTGATAACTGCCATTCTGACTGGCATGAGATGAAGTCTTGGTGTAGTTTAAATGTACATTTCTCTAATTGCTAGATATATAGAACATTTTTTCATATATTTGTTGACTAATCGTATTTCTTCTTCTGTGAAGTGCCTGCTCAGTTCCTTTGCCTATTCATTTATTTATTTAGCTATTCTTTTTTTTTTAATATATTTATTCTAATTTGTTATATATGACAGCGGAATGCATTTCAATTCATAGAATATATATAGAGAGAGCACAATTTTTCATGTCTCTTTTTGTACACAAAGTAGAGTCACACCATTAGTATCTTCATACATGTACTTGGGGTAATGATGTTCATCTCATTCCACCATCTTTCCTACACGCTGCCCTCTCCCTTCCCCTCTCTCCCCTTTGCCCTATCTTCCCCTCATACCCATTATGGATCAGCATCCTCACATTTGGTATTTGGTTTTTGGGGATTGGCTTGCTTCGCTTAGCGTAATATTCTCCAACTCCACCCATTTACCTGCAGATGCCATGATTTTATTCTCTTTTAATGCTGAGCAATATTCCATTGTGTAGATACACTACAGTTTCTTTGTCCATTCATCTACTAAAGGGCATTTAGGTTGGTTCCACAATGTAGCTATTTTGAATTGTGCTGCTGTAAATATGATGTGGCTGTGTCCCTGTAGTATGCTGTTTTAAAATCCTTTGGGTATAAACCGATGAGTGTGATAGCTGGGTCAAATTGTGTTTCCATTTCAAGTTTTCTAAGGAATCTCCATACAATTTGCAGTCTCACCAGCAATGTATGAGTCTGCCTTTCCCCCACATCCTTGCCAACACTCATTGTTGTTTGTATTTTCAATAGCTGCCATTCTGACTGGAGTGAGATGAAATCTTGGAGTAGGTTTTTTTTTTTTTTTAATATTTATTTTTCAGTTTTCTGCAGACACAACATCTTTGTTTGTATGTGGTGCCGAGGATCAAACCCGGGCCACACGCATGCCAGGCGAGCGCGCTACCGCTTGAGCCACATCCCCAGCCCTCTGGGAGTAGTTTTGATTTGCATTTCTCTAATTGCTAGAGATGTTGAACATTTTTTTCATATATTTGTTGATGGATTGTGTATCTTTTTCTGAGAACTGTCTGTTCAGTTCCTTGGCCCATTTATTGATTGGGTTATTTGTTTTTTTGGTATTACCTTTTTGAGTTCTTTATATATCCTAGAGATTAGTGCTCTGTCTGATGTGTGTGTGATAAAAATTTGCTCCCATTCTGTAGGCTCTCTATTCATCTCACTGATTGTTTCTTTTGATGAGAAGAAACTTTTTAGTTTGAATCCATCCCATTTATTGATTCTTGCTTTTATTTCTTGCACTATAGGAGTCTTATTAAGGAAGTTGGGGCTTAATCTGACATGATGGAGATTTGGGCTTACTTTTTCTTCTATTAGGTGCAGGGTCTCTGGTTTAATTCCTAGGTCCTTGATCCACTTTGAGTTGAGTTTTGTGCATGGTGTGTGATAGGGGCTTAATTTCATTTTGTTGCATATGGCTTTCCAGTTTTCCCAGCCCGGTTTGTTGAAGAGGCTGTTCATTAATATGTTTTTGGCGCCTTTGTCTAATATGAAATAACTGTATTTGCATGGGTTTGCCTCTGTGTCCTCTATTCTGTCCCATTGGTCAACAAGTCTATTTTGGTGCCAGTACCATGCTGTTTTTGTTACTATTGCTCTGTAATATTAAGGTCTGGTATAATGATGCCACCTGCTTCACTCTTCTTGCTAAGGATTGCTTTAGGTATTCTGGGTCTCTTATTTTTCAAGATGAATTTCATTATAAAACAAATAATTTTCATTGTAGATGTCTGTCACCTCTTTGATTAAGTTGATTCCCAACTTTATTTTTTTTTCTGAGGCTATTGTAAATAGGATAGTTTTCCTAGTTTCTCTTCCAGAGGATTTGTCACTGATGTACAGAAATGCCTTTGTTTATGGGTGTTGATTTATGGGTGTTGACCAGATGGATACTTCACTGAGTTCATTTATTACTTCTAGAAGTTTTCTGGTGGAATTTTTGGATCTTCTAGATTTAGAATCATATCATTGGCAAATAGTGCTAATTTGAGTTCTTCTCTTCCTATCCATATCTTTTTAATTTCTTTCATCTGTCTAATTGCTCTGGCCAGTGTTTCAAGAACTATGTTAAATAGAAAGTGGTAAAAGAGGGCATCCCCATCTTGTTCCAGTTTTTAGAGGGAATGCTTTCAATTTTTCTCCATTTAGAATGATGTTGGAGCAGAATAGAATAGACAATATGATTGATGTATGTACATTCCATGTATGTATTATATGTCAAAATACATTCTGCTGTCATGTATGACGAAAAAAATAAAAATAAAAATAAATCGTATGGTTAAAAAAAAAAAAAGAATGATGTTGGCCTGGGACTTAGCATAGATAACTTTTACAATGTTGAGATATATGCCTGTTATCCCCAGTTTTTCTAGTGTTTTGAACATGAAGGGGTGCTCCATTTTGTTGAGTGTTTTTTAGATGATCATATGATTCTTATCTTTAAGTGTATTGATGTAATGAATTACATTTATTGATGTCCATATGTTGAACCTACCTTTCGTCCCTTGGATGACCCCACTTGATTGTGGTGCACTATTTTTTTGATATGTTTTTATATTTGATTTGCCAGAATTTTATTGAGAGTTTTTGCATCTATGTTCATTAGAGATATTGGTCTGAAGTTTTCTTTCTTTGATGTATCTTTGTCTTGTTTTTGAATCAGGGTGATATTGGCCTCATAGATTAAATTTGGAAGTGCTGCCTCTTTTTCTGTTTCATGAAATAATTCGAGGAGCACTGGTATTAGTTCTTCTTTGAAGATCTTGTAGAACTCAGCTGTGTATCCATCTGGTCCTGGGCTTCCTTTGTCCATTTATTGATTGGGTTGTTTGTTTTTTTATTGTTAAGTTTTTTGAGTTCTTTGTATATCCAGGAGATTAATGCTCTATAATGAGGTGCAGGTGGCAAAATTTTTCTCCCATTCCATAGGCTATATATATATATATATATATATATATATTTAGAAGTAGTTGGACCCAATATTCTTATTTTATTTATTTTTATGTAGTGCTGAGAATTGAACCCAGGGCCTAGCACATGCTAGGCAAGTGCTCTACCGCTGAGCCACAACCCCAGCCCCTCTCTTCGTGTTCTTGATTGTTTACTTTGCTGTTAAGAAGCTTTTTAGCTTGATACATCCCATTTATTGATCCTTTTTTTTTTTTTTGGTGGAGGGAGGTATTGGGGATTGAACTCAGGAGCACTTGACTGCTGAGCCACATCCCCAGCCCTTTTTTGTATTTTATTTATAGACAGGGTCTCACTGAGTTGCTTAGTTCCTCACTCTTGCTGAGGCTGGCTTTGAACTCTAGATCCTCCTGACTCAGATCCGAAGCTGCTGGGATTTCAGGCATTAGGCAACTTGTTCTGCCCATTTGATTCTTGATTTTACTTTTTTTAAGTTGCTGATGGACACATGCCTTTATTTTATTTATTTATTTATATGTGGTGCTGAGAATTGAACCCAGTATCTCACATGTGCTAGGTAAGCCCTCAACCACTGAGCCACAACCCCATCCCATTTATTTTACTTCTTGTGCTTTAGGAGTCCTGTTGAGGAATTTGGTTTTTAAGCCAATGTGATGGAGAGTTGGGCCTACTTTTTCTTCTAGTAGGCTCGGGGTCTCTGGTCTAATGCCTAGGTCCTTGATCAACTTTGAGTTGAGTTTTGTACAGGGTGAGAGATGGGGTTTAATTTGACTTTGCTATGTATGGATGAAATGAAATTTTATTTTCCCTATAAGCTCTACTAAGAAATGCTTAGCTAATGCAAAATCTGGGCAGAGTTTCCCAGATCAAATATGAGAAAAACAAAAATAAAAACAAATTTTATTAAAATTATGCCAATTATTGTAGCAAAAATAATAAATGCATTCAAAATAATAACAATAGCAATATTGCATTTAAAAGACAGTATATAGGACAGAAGAAAAAAAATTGAAGATTGAAGGAAAAGAACCCAGAATAGAAGAAAAAAATAAATCATGGAACAGAAGAATACTTTCTATGATGCTTTGCTGTATAGATAAATGTATGTAAGTATATATTCAATAAACAACCTCAACTTACAGATGATAAAATATAGATTAAGATGCAAGTACAGATTGCTAATTTTTTATCTTGTAATTTAATTAAATAATAATGAAACTTAAACAATGCCATTTGAAATTTAAGAAACAAGTGAGAATGAAATTACTAGACAAAATATTGATAAAAAACAAATTTATGGCATAGTGGAAAGTGTAAAAAAAAAGAAGAGACAAGATGATGGCTACAGAGGAAAAATAAAAGTCAATGTAACAATAATTGGGTCCCTATTATTTTTAAGAACCTCTGCATACTTCATTAAGTACAGTTTTATGTTGTTATTATTATTTTTTTTAAAGAAAGAATGAGAGAGAGAGAGGGAGAGAGAGAGAGAATTTTTTAACATTTATTTATTTTTAGTACTTGGCGGACACAACATCCTTGTTTGTACGTGGTGCTGAGGATCGAACCCAGGCCGCACGCATGCCAGGCAAGCGCGCTACCGCTTGAGCCAATCCCCAGCCCTGTTATTTTTTAATGATTGCATTTGCAACATAATTTATTTCTACTCTTTTTTAGTTCAACAGCGTAGGTGGCTGATACTCTAATAAATATCTTGACATTATTATTGTGGAAAAAAATATACTTGGTTCCCAGCAACCAATTTTTTAGTGAATATATAAATATGTTAGGGATTTCTAGAATAGTATTTTGATACAGGTTAAGTTTTTGGAAGTATTAATTTTTGGGGGGGTTTACTGGGAACTGAACTCAGGGGCACTCAACCACTGAGTCATATCACCAGCCCTATTTTGTATTTTATTTAGAAACAGGGACTCACTTTGTTGCTTACCACCTTACTGTTGCTGAGGCTGGCTTTGATCCTCCTGCCTCAGCCTCCTGAGCTGCTGAGATTAGAGGCATGTACCACTATGCCTGGCCTGGAAGTGTTAATTTTTAAAAATTATTTTTAACACCTTGTTTGTATTTATTTACAAACCCAGGGCCTCACATGAGCTAGGTGAGTGCTCTACTGCTGAGCTACAACCCCTGCCCTGGAAGTGTTAATTTTATGAAGTCTCTATTATGTGATAAATAATGTTGGGACTGTATCCTATATTATTGGTTTCATGTTTCCCCTTGCCCAATCTGTTCTAAAAATATCTGTATCAGCAAGCTAATTAATAGTGCACAGGGTAGTTTTCATAAGTGGGTGAATTTTCAATAACTATTAAGATTATGAGCGAAGATTTGTAGTTTTTTCCTGAAATTTGGGAGTGAGACAACTGTCTTGTGGAGGAAAGCAAAAGACTTTCAGGTTATTGTTTCCTTGTCCTTCCTTTTGTCTCCTTTCTACATTTTATTTCAACATTCAATATTCTACATTCTTTCTACATTTCTACGGAAGATAAAATTCTTCTGTCCTACTTCTGTTCCATGATGACAAAGACTTTGCAGATCTTTTCCATTGCTATGTATTTCTATGCCAAGAATAGTAATTGACCCATAGTAGATATTAGTAAATGTTTGGGAAATTCACTACTCCACTACTCAACAAGTATTTATGAACCACTGTGCTGGATCCTGGAGAAACAAAAATGAGGAAGTCATTGTTCTCTTCTTCAGTGATTTTAGAGTATAGTGGGATAAACAGTGTGTGGTGATACAAAATATTTAGATATAAGCATATAAGGGAAAGTAATTTATATGAAGAATTTTATGGTTTAGATATGAGATGTTCCCCCAAAAGTTCATGTGTGAGACAAAGTAAGCAAGTTTAGAGATGAAATGATTGTGTTATAAGAGCTTTAACATAATCAGTACATTAATCCACTGATATGGATTAACTGGGTTGTAACTGTAGGCAGGTAATGTGTGACTGGAAGAGATATATCACTGAGGGTATGCCTTTGGGGATTACATTTTGTCCATGATGAGGGGAGTATCCATCTCTGCTTCATTGGTGCCATGTCCTGAGCTGTTTTCCTCCTTCTGCTGTGGTATTCTGCCTCACCTCACACCCAGAGCAATAGAGTTGGCCAATTATGCACTAAGATCTCTGAAATCTGACCCCCAAATCAACTTTTCCTCCTCTAAAATTGTTCTTGTCAAGTCTTTTGGTCACAGTGGCAAAAAAGCTAAATTAAAAAAAATGAGTAATAAGGGCTAGAAAATTTTACAGAAAATGAATATTAAAAGAAATGAAAAGACATCAGAAAAAACTAGTTTGGGATTCTAACACTGGTCTCATTCAAACTGCTAAAAGCGTTATTATTATAAAGTGATTTGAAAGCATTATCCTTTTTCTTTCTTTTTTTAAATTTTTTTTCAGTTGCCAATAGATTTTTTACTTTATTTATTTATATGTGGTGCTGAGGATCGAACCCAGGGCCTCACACATGCCAGGCAAGTGCTCTTCCACTGAGCTACAACCCCAGCCCATCATTATCCTTTTTCTGATGATTGAATATTTTACAATGGTACCCTAAAGATGCATTTGTGAATTAGTTGCTTTTCTGCTAATAGGACCACTGCTTTTTAAATATTCATTATTTTTAATTCTCATAAAAAGTATTTAAAGTAAATCCTAAAATTATCATAGGTATGTGAGAATTTCCATGTCACCTAGGTGATTTCATGTGTTGATGCCTGTATACCTTGAGCAGTTGAAAATGCTGATTCAAGCTAAACAATAATTTCTGGAAATTATGACTTTAAAAACTTTAAATCAATTGTAAGAAAAAAATTACGGCACAAAGTTTAAATCAACTTTAATGATCTGAATCAACGTGAATGGAATTTCTGACCACTTCAGAGTGATTTCCAAAAGCATAAACTCATCCATTTATTCCCAAAGCATTTACTGTCCACCCACTTGCTGTTGGATGCTAAGACCACATAGATGAATGAGACACAGAGCCTGACTTGGACAATACACTGGTTGGTAGGCAAAGTTAGGCTAGAAAACAAACAATTGTAATATACTTAAAATATCAGAGAAGAGGGCATCAAGAAAAGATTATGGAATTAGAGAATGCCTGTCAGCCAGGTAATTTTTGGCTTGAAGGATGATTTATTCAAAGGTGAGGGAAGGATAGACTATAGGGAGGGGAGAAACCTAGGGAAAAGCACAGAGAGGGGGAGGCTTATCCGTAGGGACAGTTGGAGTCAAGGGTATGTATTCATTCAAAACATTCAACATTTGAACTGTCATCTAAGCAGTTAGAAGTCATTAATTCAGGGGTGGTGCTGATTTAAGGAGGACCAGGCAAGTTAAATTTGAGGGAACTGGCAAAAGGTGAAAGGAGTCCAAAAAACATTTCTGGTAGGAAAATGTAGCAGGAGCCAATGTTGTACCAAATAAAACCTATCACATGCCAGGCTCTATTTACACATTTTTATACCTAACACATTCATTCTCTTAAAAAAAAAAAAAAAAGAAAAAAAAAAAAAAAAGAATGAACTGATTCATAGGGTAACATGCACACAATACTGTTTCTCCATCTGTAGACAGAACTATTGGTTTTAGATGGTGACTGAAATCACAGGCCTCGTAGACATAACTCAGGCAGGTAAGTGATACCAGGAAGGAATCCAGGGAATAATAATGCAAATGAATAAGTTTGTGAAGAACACACTTAACAGTTCTATTTCTAGTTTTTTTTTTTGTTGTTGTTCAGATTATTTTTGGTATCATTTACTAAATAAAGTGTTACGTTTCATTGGGCTTAACTGGCCATAAGTAACCCACTTCAAAACCAGGACAAACCAAGAAGTAATTCGAATTTTCTGGCACCCTTGCCTCAAAAATCAAGGATCTAGGGCACTGTTTTAAGATGATCCTCATTTTTGTTCCCAAAGATTTCTTCTTCGAGTGACCACATAAGATATTTTGTTGGTCCAGGAGGATGCTTGGCCACGCTGATGCGGGAAGGTAGGTGATTAGGGATCTCCACTGTTTTCCGGGCCAGACAGTGAACCAGCCTCCTCCCTGCTGCCTCCCTCCCCCAGTCTGGAAAGGTGCAGGATCCGCTAAACCGTGCGTCGCACAGCGGCGGCCGGAGCAGACGCGGGATGGTCACGCGTCTCCGGAGCTGCAGAGGGGGGTAGTCCTAGAGCCCCGGGGAAGGTACGAGCAGGGAATCGGGGCCCAGGCCACCGTCTAGAAAGAGCCAAAAGATCTATTGGGTGGGGGAGGAAGTGGCCGGGTGCAGGTGTGCACAAGGCTGCCCTGGTCCCGTCCTTTGCGGCCGAGGGGGCAGGGAGCCGTCCTGAGGACTAGGAGACCACGGCTAGGGCGCGCTGCCCACGCACTCGCCCCTTGGAAGGACCCTCGCCCCGAGGTCCCGCCCGCCGGCGCCAGCACCGCAGCGCCCGCTGCTGCGGGGGGCCGGGCGGCCGCCAGGGGGCGGGAGCGGCACCGCGAACAATGGCCGCGCTCGGCCGCGGGCGCTCGGGCGGGAGCTGAGTGGAGGTAGGGCTGGAGCGGGCGCGCGCGCGGGCCTGGCGTGCTGGGGCGCGGGAGCGGCTGCGCAAGCGGGGGCGCGCGGCGCGAGCCCGGGAGGGCGCGGCGGGAGCGCAAGGGAGGCAGGCAGAGGCGGGGGGCGGGGAGCCCTTAGGGTGGAAGCCGGCGGCGGCGGCGGCGGCGGCGGCGGCCGAGCGGGGTCAGTTCTCTGTAGTGTTTGCCAATGTTGGAGCCGTCTGCAGAGTGTCCCTGGCAAGAAGGTAAATACCCTCGTTGGGGGCGCCCTGGAAGCCCCGACTTCCGCCCCGCTGGCGGAGGAGGCAGAGGGCGCTGGGGAGCCCTGCAGGTCCGCGGCGCGGCGAACCCCAAGCCGAACGGCCCCCTTCGCGGCCTCCCCTCCCCTCCCCTCCCCTCCCCGGCGCCATCCCTCCCTCCTTGGGCTCCCGGGGCTGGAGGGGGAGGGGAAGTGGGTGGGGGGGCAGGGCTGCCGGGGAGGGGGCGAATGTATGGGGGGGCGTGTGTGGAGGGGGTGGGACGACACAGGTGTCCTGAGGGGAGGAGCTGGGAGGACAGCTGGGAGGCCGGCCCCAGTGGGGGTGCCGAGGTGGGGGGACCTGGCGGGGGGCGCAGGAAGCCGGGGGTCTTGGGGGCCGGGTGGGCACTGCAGAAAGGAGGATGGCGAGAATCGGCGGTGCGGGAGAGAAGGAGGGCAGGGAAGGGCGGTGCGGGTGGTGCGGGCGGTGCGGGGAGGCTCCGGAGGGTCTGCGGGGAATGGGCCCGGGGCGCTGGGGGCGGAGCGGCGGGGCCGAGGTGCGCCTGGTTGGGGGGTTGTGGCGGCGGCGGTGGCTATTTCTGTATAATGGGCAAGTGGCAAAGACGTAACTCCCCGAAATGGGGAAGGTAGGTGGGGCCGAGGGGACAAAATATATCCTATGACGGGCAAGTTCTGCGGTGGCTCTTAGGAACTATTACCGTGGTGGCTAGGCTTAAAGGGGTAGTTGGCAGTAGTGACCTTGCCGGGGCAAAGGGAGTTGGGCGATAGACAAAGCTCGGTTACAGAATCCACTCTGTGAGGATAGGGACTCCAGTCCCTCCTGGGGCGAGCTGGGGATTGTGTGTTTGTGTGTGTGTGTTGTGGGGGGGGGGTTCCCGCAGAGGCAATTGAAGAGATAGCAAAGCTGGGATTCTTAGTGAGGGGGTGGAGTTAATGGCTGTGGGGTTCTGGAAGTCCCTGGAATTATGTGTAGAATTTTGCATTGTGAATAATTTTCTTTGGAAGGGGTCCGTATTTGCCCTACATTTTTTTCTTTCTCACCTCCTGAAAGGTTAAGTGAGAATGCTAGGGTGGTGTGGGGACCATCCAATTAGGGTAGACCCGGGAATTTACTGAAGAATTTAAAAGTGGGTGGATCCTGCAGAAAGATAGAAATAATCCTTTAAATGTATTTCACGCACTGAAAATCTTTATTGTTTAAGGTTTGATTTCACAGTGCTCAGCTGAACTTTCGCTGAGCGTTACTTGGGTTTCGGTGTATCCTATGTTTTAGGAAAAAGCATGGTGAACATTTGAAATCAAAATTGTTATGGACAGTCAGGATGATAGTTACCTTGTAGGAGTCAAGATTGCAACATTTCTTTGGTGGGTTTACTTCTTCCCTATCCTTGCTTTCTTGAAATGATTGGAATATACTGTTGCGATTTGAGCTGCAGTGGAAAAACCTTAATAAAACCATCAAAACCAAGACTTATTCTGCTTCTGGATAGTCTTGTATTGTGGCAAGTTGTTCATTGTTCAGTTTGTAGATATTTTACTGCAAACTAGAGATATCACACATCACTTGAATTTTAGATTTGCTGCATTTTGCAGCAGGCCTCTATTTATGAAACAGTAATGTTCATCTATGTGGTGTGTGTGCACTTTTTTATTCCCCCCACCCATGGTTTCAACTCTAGTCACCATTGCCACATTTCAATACATGGCAGTGTAATATGAAATCTACTTCTAAGTGAAGATTTCTTTGTAGGATATGGTGCATACTTCCTCACACATCACTTCATTTTTTTTTTTTTTTAAACAGTGTTTTGTATTTGTAAAAATGTTGCTGTATAATCCAAGTATATGTTGTTAGTTTCAAATGATATGTCATGTAAGTTTTAAATTTTAACTTGTTTGGAAATAATTGGAAGTGTACAGAAAAGTTGCAAGAATAGAATATTACAGAGAGCATCTTTGTAACCTTTACCCAGATTCACCTGTTACTATTTCACCTATTTACCATTTTCTATTTCTCTCTCTCTCTTTCTCTCATACACACACACACACACACACACACACACACAATATTTCTTTCTGGGTATAGTACATATGTTATGGCTTTTTGCTCCCAAATATTTCTGGAAAACCGTAAGAATTTTGTGTTTTGTTTGGAATGAAGTTCTAAGAAAGAATGGGTTGGTCTGCTTTTCAACAAAGAATATAAAAACATCTAAGATAGTAATTAAAGTTTTAAATATACAACAATGAAAGTGAGGTTGAGAGCTTTTTCTGTTTAGGTTCTAGACTATGTAGTTGGCCAAGGTGTGTTTTGTTCCCTCTTTATACTTAACCTCTTTCCTCCCATTTTTCTCTCTTTTTCTTTTGTACTTTGCAGTGGTGGGAATTGCACTGAGGAACACTGTACTGAGCTAGATTCCCAGTCCTTTTTTAAACTTTTTGAGATAGTCTTGATAAGTTGCTGAGCTCAAACTTGTGATTCTCCTTCCTCAGCCTCCATAGTGGCTGGAATTACAGGCCCGTATCACCTGGTCATCTTTTTTTTTATACTCCTTTTGAGGATCACCCCAGTTTGTGTTCTTTCTCTCTCTTCTAAATTTTGAGATAGCATCCTGCGAACTTGCCCAGGGTGGCCTCCAACTTGTAATCTTCCTGCCTCAGCTCCTTGCTCGAATTATAGGCATGTGCCACCACACCTAGTTATTGTTTGATTTTGAGTTTCGTAGGATGCCTTGTTTAGGATAAACCCTTGACTTTGGTGTAGGAAAAATCTTAAGAAGGCAGGTCTTTTATAATTTAGTGTATGGTGAATAGAAAACTTTGAACCTGTCTGAACTAGTTTTTATTTTTTTAGATTTTTTTTTAGTTGTAGGTGGACACAATGCCTTTATTTTTATGTGGTACTGAGGATTGAACCTAGTGCCTCACACATGCTAGGTGAGTGCTCTACAGTTGAGCCACAACCCCAGCCCAACAGGGTTTATTTTAATAAAGGGTAACATAGATGTCTCCTAGGAGGGAGAGGGGGACTTAGCTGGTATCCTGGAATCCCCCATAGTGTAATAGATATTTAAATTTATGCTGTTTTATTTTCCTTAAGTTTGTTTCAGGTACCTGCTTTAAAAAGCTAAAATTAAAAACGTTTTTTAGGGCACTGCTGGGGATTGAACTCAGGGCTTTGTACTTGTTAAGCAAGTGCTCTACTGTTGGGATACATCTCCAACACTTTTAAAATTTAAATTTATTTTTGAGACATGGTCTCACTTGTTGCCCAGGCTGGCCTTGAACTTGTGATTTTCCTTCCTTAGTCTCCCCTGTAGGTGTTATGACAGGTGTGTACCACTGTACCCAACTAAAAAACATTTTTAAACAGCTTTTTAATGAACCCATGGATTTTTAAAATAAGCTTTGAATTGATATTTAGTTGGGCCATAGTTAATAGTCTAAGAATCAGGATAGAAAATGCTTTTATTTTTCGTATTGTCAAATAGAATGTTTAAATGAGAACTGTCTGCCAGATGTAGGATGGGTGCTGATGTAAAATGTTTATGAATATTAATCACAATGTCATTTTATAAAGTGGTATTTATTGAGGGTGCTATAAATTTAATTTTGTATAGATTTTAATTCATTAGATGGGCAAAAAATAGTGTTTTTTTTTTTGGTACCAGGGATTGAACCCAGGGGCAATTAACCACCAAGTCACATCTCCAGCCCTTTTTATATTTTATTAGACCCTGGGTCTTGCTGACTTGCTCATGGCCTTGATAAATTGCTTAGGTTAGCTTTGAACTCGAGATCCTCCTGCCTCAGCCTTTCAAGCCTCTGGAATTGCAGATGTGCACCACCTCGCCTGGCAAAATACAGTTCATTTTTAAAGGGGTATGTTACATCAGCAGATACAGGTTGCGCCTTTAATTCTTCTTGAATAGCAAGTCTTCCCTAGTTTGTAGTACTCTCTCCACTTGTGTTCTTTTGGTAGCTTGAAATCTGGAATTGCATGTCCTAATGTGCCTGACTGGCTATCACTATAAGATTTTTTGAGGTATGTGAATAGGTTTCTCTGAAAGTACTTTTAGTTGGATCGAATTGTATCTGAAAATTTTTTTTGACAAAGAAAGGAGAGTTGCATTATGAAATCATAGGCAATATAAGATGCTCCACATTTTATTGAGATCTCTTGATATTTTTTGACATGTCTTGATATTTTTTTTAAAAAAAATTAAAATACAGGACCATAGACCAGGCATGTCTTTAAAGAAGAAGTGAAATCTTAAAGATGTGCTATTATGGGCATTCTCAATTGTCTGTAGTATAGTTGTTAATTACAAATTATTTTTCTTTCTTTTTTTAATTTTTTTTTTTTTTTTTTTTTTTTTGAGACAGGGTCTGGTTAAATCGCTGAGGCTGACCTTGAACTTGGGGTCCTCTGGCCTTAGCCTCCTGAGGTGCTGGGATTATAGGTGTGGTGAAGTACAGGTTTTATACTAATGTAAATTTAGTATAACTTGCTTGATGAAAAAGAATAATTTTAGAACAATGTCTAGTTACTTCAGAGTAGTAATATTAGTTTCATTTATTTGAATTTATTATTATTATTATTATTGGTACCAGAGATTGAACCCAGGGGCACTTTACTAGCTATATTCCCAGTCCTTTTTATTTATTTTTAAAATTTTGAAACAGGATCTTGCTAATTTTCTTAGGGCCTTGCAAAGTTGCTGAGGCTGGGCTTGAGTTTATTATCCTCCTGCTTAAGCCTCCCTAGCAGCTGGAATTAACAGGGATTCGCCACCACGTCCCTCTCTTCATCTGTTTTATATAGCTCCTTATTTTAAATCATTTAAAGAAAGCTTACAGAGTATTTGAAATTTTACAGTGGATTTTAAGTGAATAGATGATTTTATTTTTGTTACTTCTGTAAGTACTATTTGTGCATCAGAAAATTAAAACTTTAAGAAATCCACTCCAATATCTTATTGTGGCTACTTCTTGGAATCACTTACCAAACTCTAATGATGAAGAAAAAAATACAGATTTGTAGATAAGTATTTTTAGAGGCTTATACTAGATAAAAACAAAATGGTGTTTCTCATAGTTGGTGAGTGCTTAATAAATAATGTTAAACTTTAGAAGGTACTTAGTGATTTTATTGGTCTATATACATTTTTATGTTCCAAATGAAATTTTTTTTGGGGGAGTTGGGGTACTGAGGATTGAACTTGGGGTACTTGAACATTTAGAGACAGAATCTCACTGAATTGCTTAATGCTTCTCTTTTTCTGAGGGTGGCTTTGAACTCAAGATCTTCCTGTCTCAGCCTCCTGAGCTGCTGGGATTACAGATGTGTGTCACTATGCCCAGCCAACTGAATTATTATTATTATTATTTTATAATGGAATATTGGAAATTTTATTTATACTTCATAAATAGGTCAAAAAGAAAAATTATAATATAAAATAATAATTTTAATAAAAATTATAAAATATACTTGTTTTAATAGGTCAAATGAATTATTTTTAATTAAATACTTGGACTTGTTTTATACTTTTAATCATAGAAAGTGTGTTTTAATACCATTTGACTACTGTCACACCTTTTTTTTTTTTGGTGGTATTAGAGATTGAACCCAGGGCCTTGAGTGTGCTGGCTACCTCTAAGCTACATCCCCAACCCTTATGCAACACTTTTTAATGATCTCAACTTTTGATTTAAAAATATAAATGCTTAAGTTTTATAATTTAGCACATCCGAATTTTAATGTTACTTGTTTGCTCATGTTGAACAGAAATTATTTTAGATTAAATAATGCCTAAAGCACCATAGGAGTATTGAATTTTAGAGTTACCTGGATTGTCTTATTCATTGTTGCATAATAAATTACCTTAAAGTTAATATGACTTAAAACATTGAATAAACATTTATTTTCTTATAGCTTCTGTGGGTTAGAAATCTGGGTGCAAGTTAGGTGCCTGTGGCTTAATGTCACTTAAGGGGTGCAGTCAAGGTTGCATTTGGAGCTGCAGTTGCATCTGGAAGCTTGACTGGTGGAAGACCTACTTTCAAACTCTTGGCAGGATTCAGTTGCTGGCTCTTGGGACTGTTCGTCGGAAGACCTCAATTTTTGCTGGCTGTTGGCCAGTCTTCTCTGAGTTATTTGTCATGTGGGCCTTTCCTAAGGGCATCTCACAGTATTGCATCTGGCTTCCCTCAGAGCAAACAAGTGAGAGATTAAGAGAAGGTGACATCAGTCTTTTTATAACCTCATCTTAGAAGTGGTATCTCATTATTTCTGTTCTATTTGTTAAAAGCCTCCTATCACAAAGACTTCAATTTGTTTTTTAAAGACTTAAAAAAAAAAGACTCAAAGATACATAAAATAATTTGATCAAGAAGGAGGTAATCTCCTGAAGAATTTATACTAAAACTCCAATTCACTCAAATTTAGACCTTGTACTTTTTCTGTAGCATCCCAATCCCTTGGAAAATGTGAAAGAAAATAAATTATACAGATGCTGAGGACGCTATTGTAAGAAACATTAAATGTTTTCAGAGTTGATTTGAATTGACTTTGGTTTGTCATCGTCCTTTTTTTTTTTTTTTATAGTTTGATGGCACTTTTTTTGGTGGAGGGCTACTGGGGATTGAATTCAAGGGCTTTCAACCACTGTGCTACATCCCCAGCCCTGTTTTGTATTTTATTTAAATACAGGGTCTCACTGAGTTGCTTAGCACCTCACTTTTTGCTGAGGTTGGCTTTGAACTCTACATCCTCTTCCTGCAGCCTCTCGAGCTGGTGGGATTATAGGTGTGCGACACTGCACCTGAATTGTTGGCATATTTTTAATACAAGCGTTAAATGGATTAAATGGGGCCTTCCAAGAAACTGAGACAATGCAACGATTCTGCCCCCCTTCAAACCCTAGTTCTTGCAATCAAGTCAGAAAGATTTCAGACTTGTTGCTCAGAATAGCAGCAATGAGTTTATTGAAGGGATAGGAAAAGGGAAAGGGAATATTTTCAAGAGAGTACTGCACTCCAGTTTTACTAGGAATCCCAGAAAAATTTCCAGAGAGTCCTGCCTAGGTTCACCTCTTGACTTTTAAAGATAGCAGGGTTGTCATATATATATATTTTTATTTTGCCGGGGGGGGGGGGGTAGATATTGTAGATTGAACCCAGATAAGCTTTACCACTCAGCTACATCCCTAGTCTTTTTTGAAACAGGGTGTGACTAAGTTGCTAAGGCTGGCCTTGAATTTGTGATCCCCTTGCCTCAACCTCCCAAGTCACTAGGATTATAAGCTTGTGCCATCATTCCTGGCCCAATTTATCTTCTTGAAAAAATGGTAACTAGATACGTGAGTGTTTCCTTCTGTGCATGTATATCTATAGAACCTTTGCTTCTGAGGGAAAGTTCAATATTAAAATTTTAAAGCATAAAATTTCTACCCAAATGATGGGATTTAGTCCTTTTTATTTTTCTGTGTTGTTGCTTGATAATTTTGGAAGGGAAAGTGCCTGTAACATAATTTATATTTTATGTTAACCTTTTCCTTTATGAGAGCTCGTGGTTTGTTTGTTTATAAATTTGGGTTTTCCTTTCCTTCTTTAGCATATATCTTTAAATAAAAAGAGATGTACCACATGGAAAGAAATAACAGCCATGGGTGGTTATTAGGTCCAGAAGAAACAAACCCAAATGTAGCAATGGGACAATGATTGTGATGTGATTGATTTTCTAGGAAATTTTATGTAAAATTTTTATTTTTTAATTATTTTTTATAGTGCTGGGAATTGAACCCAGCACCTCATGAATGCTAGGCTAGTGCTCGCTTTACTATACCTTCAGTCCTTCTTTATTTTGACACAGGGTCTTGCTGAGGTACCAGGCTGGCCTTGTGGTTTTCCTGCTTCAGCCTCCTGAGTAACTGGGATTACAGGTGTGCACCACATGTCTAGTGTTTTTTTTTTTTTTGCATTGTGTGGAAAACTTTTATTTTGGAGTAAATCCTTTTATCAGCAATAACAGAATAAAAGAGAAATCATTCAATGAATTATGTAAAAAGGCACGCGTCTAGATTATATGACATTTTAATGTGAATACCATTTTCATATTGATAATAAGGGAAAAACAAAATATGTAGCTTGGTAATCATATTGTGTATTATGTAACATACAAGAATACTTGTGTATGTTGCATCTTCTTTAGTATTAATTTATCATAAGTTATCATTGAAGATGGCAACAAAGCTATTTAAAACCTGACTGGAGTGAAGAGAATATACATTAAATATCAGTGAGACTTTTTGGGCTTGTTAACAGTTTTCTTTTTGTGGGGATTGTCTAGAACCATTAGAGACTTTGTTTATCAATCTAGATCTGAGTGCTAGTCATTGGCCATTAGAGACTTTGTTTATCAATCTAGATCTGAGTGATATCCATAAGCCACATGTGTCTATTTAAATTCAAATTAACATTCAGAAATGTTAAATGTTTACTTTCTCAGCTACAACAGTCAAATCAGTCATATTTCAGGTGTCCATTAGCCATGTGGCTAATGGCTACCTAATTGGACAGCATAAGTATAGAACATTTCATTATCATAGACAACACTATGCTGATCTGGATCAACTGCATTTTATATTTGATTCTGATCATGTATTTAAAATACTAGTCGTTGAGGTTATCAACTAAGTTGAACTTTATTTCTTCATTTTCATTTTCCAGTTTTTGGAGCCGTGAGGGATACAGCAGTTTGATCATTATTGTCTTAACATGCTTCAAATAAATCAGGTGAGTTTGTGTTAAGGCATTTCATACTTACATGGTGCTTTGGACATAAATTATGGAACATTTTAACTCAGCTCTTCTACAGCCATAACTTGACCACTGCTTTGTCAAACTTTTACATAGTGTATAATCATCACTGGAGATAGTATAGGGCAGGTTTTTAAAGGAAAATAGTTATAGTCCTGAAAATTGATAACTTCTGAGTGTATAGAGTGAAAGTTTGTCTGTTCTTGATGTCACACTCTCCAGGACTTGGTGTGTTAAGAATACTTCTGATACACCTTCAGAATCTGGCAGTTCTGCAGACTCAGCATTTCTAGAGACAAATTGTATAAATTAGTTGTATCAGTGTGTTAAAAAAAGGTTCATTTTCTAGGGCATTGAAAAAGCTAGAAGGAAGTGTTCTGCTAAATAACTAGCAGCATATAATACCTTAAACTAACTGAAAGAAGTATTTTTCTTAGGTTTTGGCATTTTCCCAATAATTTTATACATTTAATTTTTACCTTTTCTGAACAAACAAAACATTGTGTCATAACTATGTTACAAAATACTTTAATTTTTTTTGTTTCCAAATCAACAGAGAAGTAAATTGGTTTTCTGTGATTTGAGAAAGTAATCCTGACTGCCCTCCCCACCCTGAAGTCTCACTTACCTTGCCTAAGAAATTTATGGTTCTTGTACATCAAATACCATCTCTAAGCTAGTGACTTCTAAGTTTGTACCCGCTCTAGGCCTTGTTTCTAAGCTCCAGACACTTGTAATAGTTATCAACTTGCTCACTTAAATTGAATGTCTTTACATATCTCAGATTTGACATATGTCTGAGAAATAATCTACCCGCTTCAGTTATACTTGATTGTTTTAGTTCCAACATTGGGTAAGGTCATTCTGGCTTCAGGGACTTTGCACAGATTTCTTCTTTCTGTACCTCTCTTTTCCTCCCCTATATTTGGCTTACTCGACTGCAGGCCTAGAATATGCTCTCTTAGAACTTTGCCCTTTTATTTAATGGCATTTTGACATTTGCAGTTATACTCAAATATGAAATTTCAGTTGTCCCTTCACACTCATGGGTATTATATTTGTGGATTTAACTAACACAGGTTGAAAATATTTGGAAAAAAATTTGCATCTATTAGACTCTTTTTTGTCATTGTTTCCTAAACAATAGAGTATAACAACTATGTATATAGTATTTACATTGTGTTAGGTATTTTAAGTAATCTAGAGTGATTTAACATATGCAGGGGAATGTGCATTGATCATATGCAAATATTATGACATTTTTATACAAGGGGCTTGAGCATTCACAGATTTTGGTATCTGAAGGGCATTCTGGAATCAATTCCCTTGGATATGGAGGGATTACTGTAGTTGTTTAATAACTGTCTCCCTTGCTAGATAGTATACTCTGTGAAGACAGTGATTTTCTATGTTTACTCTTGTATTCTCTGGTCCTAGAATGGTGTAAATGGTTTTCAAATATTTGTTGGATGAGTGGACGGATGGTGCTAGGGTTATCATAAAGGGAAAGAGATCTCTGTTCTTTTTAGTAATAACCGCATAATTGTGTGATCTAAAATTTTTGTATTTTATGATGCTTTCATTATACAAATGTCATTAACATAAGATCTCCTTTATGCAAAGTTGTTCTGTTTTCCCTCTTTGGTAGTGGGGATTGACCCAAGGTGCTTTACCACTGAGCTATATCCCCAACCCTTTTTATTTTTTATTTTGAGACATTTTCTCACTAAGTTGCTTAGGGCCTTGTTAAATTGCTAAGGCTGGCTTTGAACTTGTGATCTTCCTGCCTCAGCCTCCCAAGTTGCTGGGATTATAGGCATGTGCCACTGTACCTGGTGAAAAAAAAAAAATGTTTTTTCTCCTATAACAGAAATTTTTCTTGTGCAACAAAAATTGCTTTCATCAAAGACATTTCTAATAGAGGCTTAAATAGATGTTATTGTTATTGTTATTGTTACTGTACTTGGTACTTCCTATATACCCTGGCATCTGCTATCAAATTCCATTGGAAGCATCAGTGATGCTTTGTGATACTTGTCTTGCACAGGGTGTTGTAGGTGTGAAGTTGTCATTAAATGACTTTCTTTGGATGCCTGCTATTAATTATATGGGTATAATTAGAATAATTTGCTTCATGTTCTTGTATAGATAGGTAGAAATGATCATTCACTTTATGCCAGCCAAGTTTAGTAGAAATTATAGTTTGTGGGTTAGTACTGAGGGTTTACTAACTTTTTACATTGCAGTTCATGTTGAATTGGGCATTGTACACAATTCCTAGGCAACGTTTAGCATGGCCACAAGCAATTTCCTGGGCTTTGGCTAGAAACTATACACAGTACTTAGCTTGCAAAAGACAAGCATTGCGAGAGTCAATTAAGATCCCATTCTTGTTACTAAGTTTCATCCCTCCAAATGTTTCAAGTCTGAGGGAAAGAGTTAACATAATTGAGAATAGTAGAAGCTATTGTAAAGATTTTATCTTTAGCCACACCTAAATTTGAATTCCTAAATTTATGAATGATTTTTATCTTTTATTTTCATGGTGATTGCTTTCTCATGGAAAGTAAGATTCACAAGTTAAAAGTAAAAAGAGGTGGCAAGAAGATTTAAGCTGATCTTAAACTTGAAATAATTTTGCTTTTTTTTTAATGAGATTTTCAACACTCTCTCTAGGATTGATTCTAAATTTTTAGAATTAAAAAAAATTAGGGAGCTCTTTTTGTTTTCTTAAAATGCTTGAATAACTACATGCTTTTCTTGTCCTTACAGATTCTTCCACATATCTTCCTAAAACTAATTAAAAAATGGGCTATACTAAGATTCTGGATTATACTAAGATACTGGATTATCTGATATTTTGTTTGATATTAACTCTGCTTGACATTATGGAATATTGGGGTGTTTTACACTGTGTCATAATGGTTTTTTTACCTTTAAATTGTGATCTTCATTTTGCTTTTTAAAAAGAATACGTGTTATTATCTGTGTGTAACCCATGATTACCATAGAAAAATTAGGTGATCTAGGTAAGCAAAAAACCACAAACAAATCAAAACACACACACACACACACACACACACACACACATTCCACTTTTACAGAGAGAATGACTGCTAACGTTTTGGAATGTATACCTCTAGATATTCTTTTCTATGCAGTTATGTTTTTGTGTGAATATGTTCTATTTTAAAACTGGTATTATATAATATATAATATTCTAAAATGATTTACTAATATCTTTTGTTTGGAAATACTAAAATTTGTTTAACCAAGCCCTCATTGTTGGACAGATTTTTATGTTTCCAAGAGGAAACACAGTGAAGATTTTAAATATACATCTTTTTTTTCCCCAGTTATTGTAAGTAATTCTAAAATGAAATACTGTACAAAGGAGTCTAAGAATTTTTTAAAATATTTTTTAGGGGACTGGAATTGTGGCTCAGTGGTAGAGTACTTCCTTGGCATGTGTGAGGCACTGGGTTCCATCCTCAGCACCACTTATAAATAAAAAAACTATAAAAAATATTTTTATAGTTGTCGATGGATCTTTTATTTTATTCATTTATTTTTACATGGTGTTGAGAACTAAACCCGGTACCTAACACATGCTAGACAAGTGCTGTATCACTGAGCTACAACCCCAACCCTGGGTCTATGAATTTTAAAGTTACTTGATGCACAAATACCAAAAATAAAAATTTACTTACTATGATGTTTCAGTCTTTGCCAATATCTGACAAAAAATGGTATTTTAGTTTGCATTTCTGAAATTTGTGTATTTTTTTTTTTTTTTTTTTGTGAATTGCTTGTAGGTATCCACTATCTTCTTTTCATTTGAAAATGATATTCTTTGGGTTATATTCTTTGAGAATTTTTTGAGCAATTATTTATAATTATTACTTCCCTTTTTTAGTTCATTATTCAACAGATAACTAATGGAAATCTATTAGTTTCCAGGGTACTATAGTAGATGGAGGTTTGGTATATTTTGGCTTTTCTTTGAGGCCCTAGGGAAAGGGAACTCATTTTAATATTAAGTTGCAGCAAATGCAAATTAAGAAAGCACATGTGCTATAAAATAATATTTTAAAATGAGTGGCTGAGGGGCTGGGGATGTGGCTCAAGCAGTAGCGCGCTCGCCTGTCATGCGTGCAGCCCGGGTTCGATCCTCAGCACCACATACAAACAAAGATGTTGTGTCCGCCAAAAACTAAAAAATAAATATTAAAAAAAA
Organism: Callospermophilus lateralis; assembly: GCF_048772815.1. Classification (NCBI taxonomy): domain Eukaryota; kingdom Metazoa; phylum Chordata; class Mammalia; order Rodentia; family Sciuridae; genus Callospermophilus; species Callospermophilus lateralis. The sequence continues at coordinate 34,580,672 of NC_135320.1, read as the reverse complement.
TTCTCTCTCTCTCTCTCTCTCTCTCAAAAGAAAAAAAAAATGAGTGGCTGAAATAGGGCCACTTTTTTTTGGACTAGCTGGTGAGGCAGACTAGACAGGTCAGTCATCCTAAGGGATTGGAGAAGTCTATAATTAGGCAGTTGTAGCATTGGGAGGGCCCAGCAGCCGAGAATTTATAGAGGTCTAAGTGGTCTAATAGTTCCCTTTAACAAAGTTTGGTAGTAGATGCTGGGAAAATGGAAACCAAGAGGAAACTTTAAGGTCTGTTAAAGTGAAATGGGAAGACAGGCAGGACAAAACAGAATTTCAGTTTCAGAGGAGTAGAGGGGCCCTGCAGGGCAACAGGGAGCCAGATGTAGGAAAAATAAAATTGTTATTATACTATGAAGCATAAAGCCAGATTGTGATTATCAAGAAAGTAAAGACCTAGAATTTAAGAGTAATGTCTTTCTCACATGCTTGTTGTAATGAGCAATTGAATTAGCAAAGGCAAAATGTTTAGCACTGGTCCTGTTATTACTGCTACTGCTGTTAATTTTTCTGTTAATGTTGCTGTTGCTGCCTGTTTTTGGAGACTGAAGGACTTGGAAGGCAGAGAGCAGATATTCAAGGGAGGTCATTGAATACTGAGGAATGAGCCACTTGGGCCCAGATTGGCTTCAGGTACCCTCCTGTTTCTTGACGTAGGTACGAGGAACTCTATTCTTTCTTGTAAAAATTACTGCTACTTACTTCTTTTTCTTTCTTTCTTTCTTTCTTTCTTTCTTTCTTTTTCTTTCTTTCTCTCTCTCTCTCTCTCTCTCTCTCTCTCTCTCTCTCTCTCTCTCTTTCCCTCTCCCTCTCCCTCCCTCCCTCCCTCTCTCTTTCTTTCTTTCTTTCTAAATTGTGATGGACCTTTATTTTATCTATCTCTCTATCTGTCTATCTACAGTGCTGGGAATCCAACTTATTGGTTCACACATGCAAGGCAAATGCTCTACCTCTGAGCTATGACCCCAGCCCTACTACTTACTCTTAGTTCTATTTTTCTTCAACTCTTGGTGAGAAGTACTTTCTACAGTCTGTCCATCTTTCCTCATAGTCATAGAATAACATCTGCAGTTAGGGGATAAGAAAAATAGAAACATAAGGAGGTTAAAAAGTATAAGAAGTATGTTTTCTTTCCCCCATGCTGCCAGTAAAAGGAACTATATTTATCCTATGTGTAGTCAGCTTCCAGGAATGTTCTCCAGTGATCCCTGCATCAGAATATTTACACCCTTGTGTTATCACCTGGCACATTATACTGGGGTTGGTCTGTGTGATCAAAAGAGCATGGCAGAATGATGGATCATTTTTTAGAATAGGTTATTTATAAAATACATTGTGGCTTTTGCATTTTTTCTCTTGTACTCCTATTCCCTTTTTTTTGTCTCTTGCCTTCTATCATTTGCTTGCTCTCTCTCTGTCTCCTCCCCTTCCCTCCCCCCCCCTCTCGGATTGCTTATTCTGAGATTAGTTAGCTGCCATGTTGTGAACAGCCCAGTGGAAAGAGCCATGTCATGAGAAATTGGGTCCTGCTAACAACTAAAGGAACTGAGGCCTCTAGCCAACAGCCTGTAAACAAGCCTTCTTGGAAGCCAACTCTTCCCAACTAGTCAAGCTTGTAGTCCTAGACTACTGCCCCATTGACACCTTTACTGCAGTCTCATGAGATACGTTGAGCCAGAACTATCCAGCTTAGCTGCCCTGTGATTGCTAGCTCTTAGAAACTATCTGGAAAAAACTCCAACAACTGTTTTATAAAGAGGCTAAGTTGGGGCAATTTGCTGTGCAATAAAAAATACTCTTTCACCTTAAACAACTTAAGAACATATAAAATATGTAAACAGTGGTTTTTAGACATTGATTGACAGGCAGCACCAGACTGTGATCCCTGAGAGAAAGGAAATTAATGAGGTTCAGCCCTTTTATTGGACCAACTTACAGAAGAACCCAAAGGTAATTTTACTGGCTTCTTTGCAAGGAGGTGGAACCAAACAGAACCCAGCAATCTTGTTGAGATAAGTAGAAAACAGTAAGAAATTGGGAAGGCCAAGGTGTGGTTAGAATTACAGGACAGGAAAGAAGAAGAAGAAGAAGAAGAAGAAGAAGAAGAAGAAGAAGAAGAAGAAGAAGAAGAAGAAGAGAATTGCAGGGCAGAGTACCAGTGAAAAAGAAGAAGAAGAAGAAGAAGAAGAAGAAGAAGAAGAAGAAGAAGAGAATTGCAGGGCAGAGTACCAGTGAAAAAGATGCACTGTGTGTGTGTGGGTGGTGGTGGTCGTGGGGTACGCACAATGAGAGCACACACTAAAAAGCCAGTGTATGAGCATCCTGGAGCATCCTGGAGAACCTGCAGAGGATTCTCCTGGAGTCTGGCTGTGTCTGATTTGTAGATGCTTGATAGGATCTACCTGACACTAGAGAAAATAGAAATACAAAGCAGTACGAAAAATAATTTCTAGAATTTACATAAGGCTAGAAATAGTGTTCTCACAGCCCAGGTTGAAAGACTTTGTACGGCGGGCCCTGAAGACTCCAAGTGATTTCAGGTAACTTAACTATGCACCAAAACCCTAGAGGAATACAATACAATTCAGAATCTAACAATGTCAAATTCACAGTTATTGTCATTTAATACAAAATAAAAATGTTTGCCTCATGTTTAGTAATGAATAAACTTTCATAGAAGATCAGTAAGGAAAGGGAAGATTCAAACAATAGTACAAACCATCTAGGCCTAACAGACACTCTAAAAATATCAAGCAACAGCCACATACCCATTTTTCTCAAGTACATTTGAAATATTTGCCACAAAGCACATTTCAGTAACTTTAAAAAGATTGAAATAATAAAAAGTATGTTCTCCAATGACAGTGAAATGAAGTTAGAAATGAAGTCAGTGAATGGAAAGAATATTAGAAAATTTAGAAAATTTAAAATTCGGTCAGCCCTCCATATGTGTATGTTCTGTATTTGTGGAATCAATCAAGTGCAGATTGAAAACATTTAGGGAAAAAATTGCATCTGTATGGAACATGTACAGGCTTTTCCCCCTAGTTCCTTAAATAATACAGTGTAACAACTGTTTACATAGAATATGTATTTTATTAGATATTATAAGTAATAAGTAGATGATTCAAATTATATGGAAGGACTTACATAGGCTATGTGCAAATACTCTTGTCAATTTATTTATTTGGTACTGGGTATTGAACCCAGGGGCACTTAACCACTGAGCCATATCCCCAGCCCTTTTTTTGTATTTTATTTAGAGACAGGGTCTTGCTGAGTCGCTTAGGGCCTTTTTAAGTTGCTGAAGCTGTCTTTGAACTCAAGATACTCCTGCTTCAGCTTCCTCAGCTGCTGGGATTAAAGGTGTATGCCATCACACCCACTTACTCTGCCATTTTATATAAGGGAATTGAACATTCTAAGATTTTGGTATCCTTTAGGGGTCCTGAAACCAGTCTCTCAAGGATACCAAAGGATTACTATATGCAGAAATTAAACGCATTCTTAAACAATAGGTCAAAATAAAAATACCACAGGGGAAATTAGAAAGTACTTGGAGACAAAAATTAAAAAAAAAATTACTTGTTTGATGCAGTGAAAACATGCTCAGAGGGACATTAATAGCAGTAAATACTTACATTTAGAAAAGGAAGATCTTAGCCAGGCCTGGTGGCACAGGTATATAATCCCAGAAACTCAGGAGACTGAGGCAGGAAGATTGCATTCAAGGTCAGCCTCAGCAATTTATCATGACCGTAGTGAATCTATAAAACAGCAACCCTCAAAAAACTCCATTAAAGCTAATAAACAAATTGAGCAAATGTGTAGGTAAAAGATAGACACAAAAGAAATAGTTGTGTTTCTGTATACCAGAAATGAACAATCAAAGAAGGAAATTAAATAAGAGTTCCATTATAAGTAACATCCAAAAGCAAAAGGAGTACACTCCTTTAGGAAATATGCATGCACTCAAAAGCAGAAAATGTTGTTGAAATAAATTAAAAGGAGATCTAGGTAAGTGGAAGGACATACTGTATTCGTGGATTTGAAGATTTAGTATTGTTAAGATGGCATTACTATCCAAAGCAAGTTATAGGTGCATTGCAATTTTTATCAAAATTCTAATGACCTTTTTTGCAAAAATGGAGAAGCTGATCTTCAAACTCATGAATTCCAAAAGGCCCAAGTAGTAAAAACAACCTTGAAAAAGAAGAAGAAAGCTGGAGAACACATATTTCCCAGTTTCAAAAATTACAAATAAGCATGGTAGCACATACCTGTAATCCCACCTACTCAGGAGGCTGAGGCAGAAGGATCTCAATTTTAAGGCCAGCAAGACCTGTCTCAATATTAAAAAAAAAAAAAAAAAAAAGAGAGTTATAAATGTAGCTCAGTGTTAGAGTCCTTGCCTAGCAAGCATGAGGCTCTGGGTTCAATTCCCAGTACTCCCTCTCTCCACCCTTCTGAAAAAGGAAAAAATACTTACTACAAAGCTATAATAATCAAAACAGTGTAATACTAGTGATATAAATATAAATGCATACACAGTCACAGCCACACACCAATAGAGTATCATTGAGGGTACAGAAATAAACCTATTCATCTGTATGCGATTTATTTTTGATAGTTGCAGGACCATTCAATGGGGAAGGAATAATTTTTCCAACAAATCGTTCTGATACAACTGGAAATACACATGCAAAACCATGAAGTTGGATCCTTGCCTCACACTGTATACAAAAATTAACTCAGAATGGATCTGTGACCTAAATATAAGAACTAAAACTCAACAGCAAAAAGATAACCCAACTAAAAAACAAGCAAAAGACTTGAATAGATATTTCTCAAAAGAAGATATACTGGTAGCCAAGATGAACATGACAAGAGATATTCAAAATCATTCATGATCAGAGAAATGAAAATGAAAACCATAGTGAGCTACCACTTCATGCCTACTAGTTTGGCTAGAATCAAGACTCCAGCAATATCAAGTTTTGGTGTAGATGTGGAGAAACTGGAACTCTCATGTTGCGGGTGGGAATATTAAATGGTTTAGCTATTGTGGAAAAGAGTTTGTTTCTCAAACTAAATTGTCATGTAACCCAGATTTTCCACTTTTAGGTAAACATACAAAACAATTGAAAACAGGTACTCAAATAAATGTATACATGCATGTTCATAGTAGTACTATTTTCAATAGAAAAATTATGGAAACAACCCAAATACCCATCAATGGATGAATGGGAATATTTATTTTACCTACATACCATAAAATTTTGCTTAGCTATAGTAAGCAAATGAAGTACTGATACATGCCACAATGTAGAAGAACCTTGCAAATGATTTTAAATGAAAGAAATCAAACACAAAATGATTCCATTTATATGAAATATCCAGAATATATAATCCATAGATATAGAATGCAGATTGGTGGTTGCCAAGGCCTAAGGGGTAAGGAGGAATGGGGAACAACTGTCTAATGGGCATGCAGTTTCCTTTTGGAGTAATAATGTTTTGGAACTAGATATAGGTAGTGGTTGCACAGTATTGTGAATGATCTAAATGTTACTGTATTGTTCACTTGAAATAGATTAATTAGATGTTTTGTTGTTATGTCGATTTTACTTTAATAAAAAATTAAAATGTTTACTAAGAAGAAAGCAGATATTATTCATAGCCAAGATAAATAAATCACTGATTAGAAAGAGATTGGTGATTGATTTAGCAGACAAAGGTGCTGTAAATGTTTAAAAGAGAGGAAAGCAGGAGGAACATGATGTGAAAATAGATAGAAGATACAAAAATATACCCAAAGGCAATTTCTAGAGATTAAGAATGCAGTATCTGAAATTAAAAAATAAATACTGAATGGAATTATAGCCTATTATATATCATTGTTGTATGTAGGACACCTCAAAAAACTAAATAATTTCTCTATTTGAGTTTTTATATGTGTCCTTTGTATAGGATGGTGGGACATAATGGGTTAATAGCAGATAAGCCACTGTAGAAGAAAAGATTAGTGAGCTCGAATACATAGAAATTGTGGCTATTTCAAATGATGCGTAGTTTGGAAAGACTGAAACAATAGTAGTACATCAATGAACTGTTGGGTGATGTCAGGTGGTCTGAGATACATGTAAGTAGAATCCCAGTAGAAGGGAGGGCAACAGGCAAACTATTAGAAGAAATAATGATTGAAAATCTTCTATGTTTAGTGAAAACTATAAACCCACAGATCTAAGAAGACAATGAGCATTAAAGATGCAAAACAAGGCTCATCATAATCGAATTTCTGGAAACCAGTGATACTGAAAGAAAATCTTTTGAGGAATCTGAGGTTAAAAAGAAACATTATAAATAGAGAGGTTTTTGTTTTTGCCATCCTGGGAATCAAACCCAGGGCCTCACACATACCAGGTAAGCACTCTATCCCTGAGCTACACCCCCAACCCTGAATAGAAATACAGATAAAGATTACCACAGAACTTTTCTTAGAAGCTGTGGGCCATAAGAAAGTAAGAGTTACATCTTAAAAATTTTTTAAAAAAATTTTTAGTTGTAGATGGGGCTAAGGACATACTCTGTTGGTAGAGTGCTTGCCTTGCATGCACAAGGCCCTGGGTTCAATCTCCAGCCAAAAAAAAAAAAAAAAATTTTTTTTGTTGTAGATGGACACAGTACCTTTGTTTTACTTATTTATGTGGTGCTGAGGATCGAACCCAGTGCCCACACATGCGAGGCAAGTGCTCTACCACTGAGTCACAACCCCAGCCCTGGAGTTACATCTTTAAAGTAATGAAAGAAAATATTTATTAAATTAGCATTCTATTCCTTTTGAAAATACTTTTCAGAAGGAAGTGACTTTTTCTTGTGTTTTCTTAATTATGTTAAATATATATAACATTTTATCATCATAGCCATTCTTTTTTTAAAAATATTTTTTAGTTGTAGTTGGACTACAACTTTATTTATTTTTATGTGGTGCTGAGGATCGAACCCAGGACCTCATATGTGCTAGGCAAGCGCTCTGCCACTGAGCCACAACCCCAGCCCCATCATAACCATTCTTAAGTGTACAGTTCTGTGACGTTAAGTGCATGCATATTTTCCTGCAACCATCAGTATAATTCATTTCTAGACCCTTTTTTCATTTTCTCAACTGGAACATTCTGCCCAATTAAACAATTAACTGTTATGATTAACCATTGTAACACCAACTCCTCATTTCCCTACCCCAAGCCTATGACAACTGCCACTCTACTTTTTGTCTCTGTGAATTCGACTACTCTAAGTACCTTCATATAAACAATCATACAGTTCTTTTGTGACTGGCTTAGCTTTTTTTAGCCTAACGTCTTCAAGATTCATTCACATTTTATCATATACCATAATTTTCTTCCTTTTTAAGATTAAATAATATTCTAATATATAATATTCTAATATATATACACATGTATATATATTAGAATATTATTTAATACACACACATACCAAATTTGTTCATCCATTCATTTGTTGATGGTGATATTTGGGTTGCTTCCTTATTTTGGTTTGTTGTGAATAATGCTGTGTGAATGTGGATGTATAGATATTTGTTTGAGTCCATTCATAAATTCTTTGTGTACAGAGAAGCTTGAAAACAATGCCCTGTAGTGAGGTAAATAATGTATCAAAACTGACACAGGTGACACAGATGATGTTCAAGAAGTCAGAAATACAGATAATGCAGAAATATCAATATGAAACTTAAAAAGATGAAAAAATACCTGAGAAGAAAAATATACCAGATGAGATTAAAGGCAAATTTGACATTGCTGGAAAAATGACTAATAAACTTGAAGAAACAGCAAGGAAACCATCTAGAATGAAACACACAGAGAAAAAAATAATTTTAAGAATTAGAAAGCATCAGCGAAGTGTAGGGTACCTTCAAACAGCCACATGGATGAGGGATTAAAGTTCCTGAGGGAAGCAGGACACAGATAAGTATGGGTCAGGAAAAAATGGCTAAAAGCCTTCTAGACTTAATGAAACCAGAAGCCTACAGATCAAAGAAATTAAATGAATTCCAAGTGTAAGAAATATAAAATGATACCAAGGTATGTCATTGTCAAATTGCTGAATGCAATTATTAAAAAGAAAATCTTAAAAGTGGCCAGAGACTTGGTCATGTTATATGCAGAGGAGCAAAGATTAAGATGTAAGCAGGGAGCCAGATGTGGTGGCGCTTGCCTATAATCCCAGCAGCTTGGCAGGCTGAGGCAGGAGGATTGCAAGTTGGCCAGCTTCAGTAACTTGGCAACGCCCTAAGTGACTTAGAAAGACTGTCTCAAAACACAAATAAAAAGGGCTGTGGTTGAGTGGTGAAGCATCCCTGGGTTCAATCCCTGGTACAAAAAACAAACAAATAAACAAAACTAATGCAAGCAAGGAAACAGTGGAGAAGCATCTTTAAAGTATAGAAAGATGAAAAGTATTAAACTAGAATTCTTTACTGTGAAAACAGATTTCAAAAACAAAGATGAAATAAACAATTTTCAAATACACAAAAGCTGAATGAATGCACCACTAATATACCCCATCTAGAAGAAAATTAAGTTCTCCTTTATTCAGTAGGAAAATAATACTCAGTGCAGATAGCAGATTTATGTAAAAGGAAGAAGTGTACCATAAGTAATGAATACTTAAAACTTTTTTTCGTTCTTAGTTAAATTACCTTAAATGACAGTTGACTGAAATAACAATATTAAGTTATTATAGGTTATAACATAAAAGTAAAATGCATGTTAACAATAACCTAATGGCAGGGAGGGAGAAATGGAAGTGTACTATAACAATTTTTATGCTGTACATGAAGTATATATAAATCTACTTGAAGGTAGATTTATAATTTAAAGATGGTATACTGTGACAGAGAAGCCACTAAAAAAGCTAAATACATAGTTGTAACTAATAATCCAAAAAGGGACATAAAATGGAATCAACAGTATAATCCAGCAAAAACCAAGAAAAGATTAAAAAGGAAAGACCGGATAGCACAAAGAAAGTGAAGAGTAAAATGATAGACTCAAATTAACTGTATGAAAAATCACATTAAATGTAAATAGTCTACTTAAATCGCAAGAAGTAAAATCAAGAATCAATAAATGGGATGGTATCAAACTAAAAACTAAACAACAAAGGAAACAATCAAGAACATGAAGAGAGATCTTACAGGATGAGAGAAAATCTTTGCCACCTGCACCTCAAATAGAGCATTAATCTGCAGGATATACAAAGAATTTAAAATCCTTAACAATAATAATAACTTAAAAACCCATATAGCTCAGTCAATAAATGGGCAAAGGAACTGAACAGGCACTTCACAGAAGAAGAAATATAATCGGTCAACAAATATATGAAAAAATGTTCAACATTTCTAGCAATTAGAGAAATGCAGATTAAAACTACACTGAGGTCTGGAGTTGTAGCTCAGTGTCAGAGTATTTGCCTAGCATGTGTGAGGCACGAGGTTCAATCCTCAATACCACATAAAAATAAATAAAGACATTTTGTCCATTTACAGCTACAAAAAAACAAAAAAACAAAACAAAACAACAACAACAACAAAACAACCAAAAACAAAAACAAAAAAACACTTGAGATTTCATCTCCAGTCAGAATGGCAATTATCAAGAATACAAGTAACAATAAATGTTGTTGAGGATGTGGGGAAAAAGGTACATGCATACATGGCTGGTGGGACTGAAAATTGGTGCAACCACTCTTGAGAGTACTATGAAGATTCCTCAGAAAACTTGGATGGAACTACCATTTGACCCAGTTGTCCCATTCCTGATCTTATACCCAAAGGACATAAAATCAGTATACTGTAGTGATGCAGCCACATTAATGTTTGTCGCAGCTTGATTCACAATAGCCAAGCTATGGAACCAACCTAGGTGCCATTCATCATATGAATGGATAAAGAAAATATGGTATATATACACAGTGGAATATCACTGAGCCATAAAGAAGAATGAAATTATGGAATTTACCAGTATATGGATGGAACTGGAGAATATTATGCTAAGTGAAATAAGCCCATCCAAAAAAAATCAAAGGGCAAATTTTCTCTCTATGTGGATGCTAACACACAGTAAGGTGGGGAAAAAATAGAAGTTCATTGGATTAGACAAAGGGGAATGAAGGGAAGGAGGCAGGGGAATAGGAAAGAGAGTGGAATGAATCAGAAATAATTTTCCTGTGTTCATATATGAATACATGAGCAGCGAAACTCCATGTGATGTACAAACAAAAGAATGGGATCCTGATTAGAATAAGCTACACTCTATGTATGCATATTATGTCAAATACACTCTAAGTGATATATATCTAAAAAAACCAAAAAAATGTAAATAGTCTAAACACCCCAATTTAAAGGTTGATATTTTCAGATTGTATAAAACAGCAAGATCCATCTGTATGCTTTCCTATAAGAAATATTTTAAATACAAACACAAGCAGATTAAAAGAATTAGAAAAAATTCAGCATGGTAATCTAAAAAGAAATTTGAAGTGGTTCCAAGTAGATTTTAGAGCAGGGACATTAACAGAGATAAAGAAGTTTATTTCAGTAATTTCTCTCAATAATTGATAGAGAAAAACAGACAAAGTCTCCAAAGATATGGTAGACTTGACATTGCTTTTATCACACACCCTACCTAAGAAGAGCAGAATACACGTTTGTTCATAAGTTCATACATGTCATTTACCAAGATGACACTTTTGTAGGCCATAAAACAATTCTTAGTGAGTTCAAAAAGATCCAAGTCATAGAAAGAATGTTTTATGATTATAATGAAATTATAAGTCATTAGTAGAATGATCCTTTGAAAACCCCCAAATATTTAGAAATTAAGTAACACAGAAACAGCTCATGATTATAAAAGGAGAAATGAAGAGGAAAATTAGAAAGTATTTTAAACTGAATGATAATGTCAATATGACATATTAGAAGATATCACTATACTAGCACTTGGCTTTGGAAATTTATAGCACTGAATGTCAGCAAAGAGGAAAGTTCTCAAATAAACGATTTCAGCTTTCACCTTAAGAAGAATAGCAAATTAATCCCAGAGGAAGCCAAAGAAAATAGGTAACCTAAATAGCTTTATATGTATTAAAAAACTAGACATTTTAGTTAAAATCTTCTCACAAAGAAAACTTCAGATTTAGATAGTTTAATTGATTAATTTTTAACAAACACTTATGGAAAAAATGCCAATTTTATAAAACATAGTTAAAATACTGGAGAAAATTAAAATATTGAAGCAATATGTAATCCTAGTGAGTTGGAAGGCTGAAGCAGGAGGATCATAAATTCGAGGATCTAAGTAACTTCAGTGAGACCTTGTCTCAAAATGAAGAATAAATAAATACTGGGAATGTAGCTCAGTGGTAGAGCACCCCTGGGTTCAAGCCACAGTACCCCCTCCCCAAAAAAAAAAAAAAAAGTAGGACATAAGAGCAATATACAAAATCCAATTGTGGCCGAGCACAGTAGCGCCTGCCTGTAATCCAGTGGGTTTGGAGGCTGAGACAGGAGGATCATGAGTTTAAAAAGCCAGCCTCAGCAATGGTCAGTCTCTAATAAAATAAGAAAGAGGGCTGGGGATATGGCTCCGTGGTTGAGTGCCCCTGAGTTCAATCCCCAGTACCAAAAAAACCCCCCCAAAAAACCCAAACCAATTTTATTTCTATGAATATTTTCAGTAGCATCAAAAGGTGAAATACATATAGACAAATCTAACAATATGTTAAAGAAAATTAAGAACAAAACATTTCTAAGGGGGGCTGGAGTTGTGGCTCAGTGGTAGAGCACTTGACTAGCATACATGAGGCACTGGATTCGATCCTCAGCACCACATAAAACAAAGATACTGTGTTCACCCAAAACTAAAAAATAAATATTAAAAAAAATTAAAAAAAACATTGCTAAGAGAAATTAAACTGCCTAAATAAATAGAGAATTATGACTCATTAATTAAGTCTCATTATTCATGGACTTCTTCTTTGTGAATTGGCTTCCTCATTAAAACTTATTTGTAATTGATTTGGGGAAATCAATGTTTTTGGTACTTTTGTGGTTGTTTATAGATACTTGCAGAGTGGCAAAGAATTCAAGACCCCTAATGCGCATATGAGGTTGAACAAGTCCACACTCTGCTTTCTTGTTTCAGCTTTCGTATGTAACCAAGTGGCCTTTTCCTGGATTATTTAGTGTCACATTTGTTGCATTTCTGTGCTTCTTGTTTATTTCTTTGTTTCAAATGACTCTCAGGTGTAGTTTTTAAGTGCTATGTAAGTATTCCTAAACCCAAGAAGGCATTTGTTAAGGAGTCTTCATTTAGTCACAATATCTGTGTTGTTGGCTATGAGTTCAGTATTAATCAACCAAACATATATTTATTTGCAAATATATGAAAGTTGTGTGTATGTGTTTATGTAAAGTAGGGGGTCTTTAAACAGAAACACATAAAACACATCATTATCTCAATAATGAAAATTAACCATATCTTTTTCATGGGTTGAAAGACTTGACTTTGTTAAAATGTTGATTGTCACCAAAGTAATCTATAGATTTATACTCCAATCTTTACATGCTGTATTGTCAAAATGGACAAAATAAATTGCAAGTTAAAACCATTTACCATTATACATCTATTACAATGACTGACGTTAAGAAGATGACCATAACAGTGTTGGTAAGGATACCATATGCTTTTGCAGTCTTTAAATCTCAAGATAGCTTATTGGAAGTTGGAGATTGCAGGCATGACACTTAGGGCCTGCTTTGAATCAGATCCTTGAGCATCTTCTTTCTGTTTTTCAGAATCGTGGTGGCACTGTCAAGACTTTATAAAGGACAAGAGCAATTAGGATTTAAGACATATTATAAACCATTCCCTACTTTTGGTATGGCTTTATAAAGTAATAATATTAAAGTTAAACATGCTCATGTGAAAAAAGTAAAAGAATACCGTATATTGAAATAGAAAGTGAGAATATCCCTAATCCCACTTTTTAAATACATGCACTTTAAAGAAGATAAAGATACAATCAGAATAATTTGTAACTTTTTAAATTCAGCATTTTGCAGTGTTTTCCCATGTCATTCTATAAGCCCCATACCTCTTTTAATCCCTCTCCTCCTCCTCCTCTTCCTTCTCTCTCTCCCTCCCTCCCTCCCTCCCTCCCTCTCTCTCTCTCTCTCCCCCTCCCCCCTCTCTTTTCCCCCCCTAACTCCCTCCTTCCTTCCTTCTTTTCTTCCTAGGTAATTAACCCAGGGATGCTTTAGCACTGAGCTATATCCCCAGCCATTTTTATTTTGAGAGATGGTCTGGATAAGTTTCTTAGGACCTTTGTGGTAAGTTGCTGAGGCTGGCCTCAAAATTGTGATCCTCTGCCTCAGCTTCTCAAGTTACTGGTCACTAAGATTACTGGCTTATACCTCCTGTGCCCAGTTGTTTTAGTTTTTTCAAAGCTGCATAGTCCTAGGGCTGGGGATATATTTCAGGGGTAAAGTGCTTGCCTGGTATGCAGCAGGCCCTGGATTCAATCCTTAGCTTAAAAAAAAAAAAAAAAAAATTAAAAGGTGGCCTCAAAGCTGCATATCCTTATAGTTTATTTTATCAACCCATTATTGGTGGATAAATTATTATCTTATTTATAATTCTTATTACTACAGTCTTGCTTTCTTATTTTAATCTTCCACTTGTATTTATGCCTAGATGTAGAGTTGCTGTTTTAAACTTAGGTACAGTGGAAACTTGAATCAACATTGTACACCAAAAATTAGCGCTAATTTATGTTTGCATCAATAATGTTTGCAACCGTTTCCTGACATCCTTGCCAGTACTTACATGATATTAAAAAAAAAAAAAACTTATGATAATGCACTGTACATTTTAAAAAAGCTAGAAGAAAGAATTTTGAAAGTTTTTACTATAAAGAAATGATAAATGTTTGAGAAGGTAGAGATACTTAACCTGATTTAAATATTATACAACACATACATGTATTGAAAACATCATATTACTCCATGACTAGTTATAATTTTTATGTGTCAGTTAAAAATAAATTTAATTAAAAAAACAAAAAAAGGGACTGGGGCTGTAGCTCAGTGGTAGAGCACTTGCTTCACAGGTATGAGGCCCTGGGTTTGGTCTTCAGCACCATAAATAAATAATTAAATAAATATCCCATCTACAGCTAAAAAAATATTAAAAAAAGAAAAAAAAATTGCCAGCTATTATATCTCACTGGAGTTTGAATTTTTATTTTTTTAATTCTTTTTTTTGGAACAGTTATGTTTTCTCAGTAAATTATGTGATTTGGAGCTGGGGATGTAGCTTAGTGGTAGAGCACTTAAAAAAAAAGGGAAACTAAAAATTACATGGATTGTGTATACATTTTCCCTTTTTTCTTTTGGCTTTAAAAAACACTGATTTGTGTTATTTTTGTATTTTATAATTGTTAACAATTTGTCTTCATCTGTTACCAGTATTTCCATAGATTGTTTCTTAGTGTTATTTATCGTGTGTTCCGCTTTGCCAAAATGTTACATTTTTATGTTGTTAATTATCAGTTTTTTTCTTTTGTACCTTCTATGTTTCTTGTCTTTAATACCTTCTATATTATAGGACTATGAAATATAGCTAGTCCAATTTTTTTTGTGTGCTTTTGTGGTATTTTGTATTTTAATACTTTTGGAATTTATTTTTGTGTTCATGTGAGATAGGAACTTAAATTTTTTTCCTGGTAGATAAATGTTATAATAGAGTAGTTCAACACCTAATAGTTCAGCCGTGATTTTGCTAGGGCAGCCTTAAGTTAAGGTTTAATTTAGTTACAATGTTTGTTTTAGTTATAGCTGTGGACAGAGAGTAGCATTTCTTATAGAAGGCAAGAGTCTGTGGAAGATACATTCCTTTATTTTTTGTCTTAAATTTTTTTTTTTCCCTTGGAGATTAGGGTGATTTTCTTCTAATAGAAGAGAGAGAGGAGAGTCAGGAAAGAGATATAAAAACTGTGTCCAAATCACTTCTAGGAATAGGGGTAGAAATAGACTCTTCTCTAGAGAAATATGCTTTGGAAGAGGAGGTAGGAGTTCTGGTTTAAGAAACTTTTGGAGTTGTAGTGAATTCTAATTACATTTTTTCCCCATTATTGCCTTCCATTCATTTTGTATTGTATTAAATGTTCTGCTTGCATTTGTCAAATATGATGTTTCCTGTGCTTTTCCCCTTGTCTTTGAAAAGCGTGACTTTCTCTCATCTTGCCTTGGTAGATTCCTGCTTTCCTTAACTAACCTGATTGCCACCTCTTAAAACCTTATTTTCTACACTCCTTTTAATTAAGATTCCTTATTTTTTGAAATCTTTATTTTTATTTTTATATGGTGCTGAGGATTGAACCCAGCGCCCCGCGCATGCCAGGCGAGTGCACTACCACTTGAGCCAAATCCCCAGCCTAGGATTCCTTATAACAGCCTTATTACAGCACTGAAAATACTGTAAATTATTGTATGTGTCTACTTTATGTGTCTTTTTTCTTCTCGGAGAGTTTGAGCTCCTTTGGATACAGAGAATTTGCTTGTTCATTGAAAACTGTGAGCTACATTATTTCGGTATAGTTTAAAGATTCAAGTCCCAGAGAGTCCAAGACATTTTGTAGAGATATAAAAGTAGAGTACATCTAAAAAAATAGAATGTATCTATGCTTTTGTTGGATATGCATTTACTGTTGGTATCAGTGTTTCTTATCCAATTTATGGCAAGTTACATGTAAATAAATTTCAGATCAATAAAGGTAGAATATTCCCTTATACACATATGAAAAATCTTAAGTGTAATTCATATAATACTTGGGAATTTTCATGGAAAACAACATTAGGCATATGTGATATACCAGGAAAAATAATAACACATGCTTTTCACATATATTCAAGAAGTACATTTCTATGAATAAAATCAATTTATCATAACAGAACATTTTAGTTCAAAATATTTGTAATAGGGAGACATGAAAAACATTTGTATAGCTTTCTTAATAGTTTTAGTATTTGATGATAGCATGTTTTAATAAATACTTATTATCACGATAACAGTGGATTCTTAATCATAGTTAACAGTGTCTTATATCATTTTATTCAACCTATACAATCATCTAATAAGATAAAAACAACTACTATCCCTATTTTACTATATAGAAAGTGAGATTTAAGATATAAGTTCTTTCTTTCTTTTTTTTTTTTTTTGGTACCAGGGAGTGAATTCAGGTGCACTCAGTCACTGAGCCACATCCTCAGCCCTATTTTATATTTTGTTTCGAGATAGTGTCTCACTGAGTTGTTTAGTGCCTTGCCATTGCTGAGACTGGCTTTGAACTTGTAATCCTCCTGTCCCAGCCTCCTGTATCCAGCTAGGATTTAAGTACTTTCTTAAGATCATATAGATATCAGTAAGTGACAGAGATATCCAAAACATGCTCTTTACCAGAAGAGGAAATCAACAACCCAGTTGTTCTCTCCAAATGGCAGAGTCTTAGATAATGAAATCCATTATTATCAGTTTTATTTACTTGTAAGTAGGCTCTTGCTTACCAGCTACCCAATAAACTTGAAGCTTACTTCAAAATAATTTCAGGGATAACTTAGGTTTCTTGAAAATGTCTATCTACATAAAATTGTTTCTCATTTTTTGCAGTGTTAACTTTTCTAAAATGTTATATATAAATTAAATCTATCATTCTCTCCCTGTGTTTCTTTCTTTTTTTTGTCTGTGTATATGATACTGGGGATTGAACCCAGGGCCACAGACACTCATGCAGGTGCTCTACCATTGAGCTATACTCCTCAGCTCTATATCTCCATTTTTATAGAGCAATTTGTTTTATAATTTGTAGGTGCTTTATCCAAATTTTGGTATAATTCTAAAATTATTGCTGTATCATTAGGCTCTGTCAAATAGTCAATACTAATAAATAGGGAAATAGCTATTTAGAGTAAAGTTTTAATAATTTTGTAAAGGAAAACATTACAACTACAGTTATTTTCCCATCAATTAACTTTAAATATTTTGGATTTTAATTATGAAGCTTTATCAAAGCAAGATCTTGGGCTAGGGATGTAGTTCAGTGTTAGAGTACTTGCCTAGCATGTGCAAGATATTGGGTTTGATCCCTAGAACTGCAAAAACAAAACAAAGCAAAGTAGGTTCTTAGACCAAAATATCAAACATTAAAATGCTTTGTTGGATTCATGTTAATTTTATGAATACAGAATTAAAATTAGTGGAATATAAGTTGTATAGCATGTTATTAGCACTTCTTTAAAATGATTTAGATCAATTTTTTTTTTTAAATCAAAAAAGGCTCATGTGACTATAAATGTACCATCTTATTCACTTTTTTAGAGGGGGTGGTTTGCTGGGGATTGAACCCAGGGGAACACTTGACTAAATCCCCAGCCTTTTTTATTTTTAGACAGGATCTCCCTAAGTTGTTCAGCTGGACTTAAACTTGTGATGCTTCTACCTCAGCCTCCCTAGTCACTGGGATTAGAAGTGTGCACCACCACACTGGCTTAATCACTTTTTTTTTTTTTTATATTTAGTTTTTAGGTGTAGATGGACACAACACAATGCCTTTTTTTTTTTTTTTTTTATGTGGTGCTGAGGGTCCCGCCTGTGCTAGGCAAGCACTCTACCGCTGAGCCACAATCCCAGCCCTATTAATCACTTTTTAATATATTTAAAACTTGTACAATTAAGCATTTTCATACTATAAAATTTTACATTATGCCAGCTATGCTCTGATATTTTTGCATCAGATGAATATGCAGCATTATTGAATTATGAAAATTGTACATTAGTAGTATAACTATTGTTCCAGTATTAAATGAAATAGGCTGATTTTTACCAGATTTTCAATATTTTCTCATTTTTAGCAAAAAAAAAAAACAACTTTTTTTTCTATTTTTGCTTTTTTGATGTTCAATAAGCCATGCTATTTATTGCACTTGAGTATTTCATATCATAGTAAGCAAGAACTAAAATTGATTATAGCTGCAGGTCACCAAATTTTCCATGATAACCAATTTTCCAAATTGAACACACAATGGATTAAGTAAAATGTGGGTTTTCTCAACTTCTCTTGTCTTTTTCTTTGTACTATTGCCAAAAGAAATAATTGCTAGTTTTTATGGTTTTTTTGGGGGGCAGACACTAAAAATAGTTAATTGTAAATTCAGCTGTCAGCTGTATTGGTTCTACACTTGGTTACTTAGATTTTTCTCTCTTTTTTACCTAGGCCTTATCAGGTATTTATGTAGTTTTCTTGTAGAATAGTTTCTTTTTTAAAAAAACTTTATTTTATTTACTTATTTTTATATGGTGTTGAGTATTAAACCCAGTGCCTCATATGTGCTAGGCAACTGTTCTACTACTGAGCCACAACCCCAGCCCATAAAATAGTTTCTTTCTTTAAAAAAATTTTTTTTAGTTGTAGATGGACAATACCTTCATTTATTTATCTTTATGTGGTGCTGAGGCTCGATCCCAGTGCCTTGCACATGCCAGGCGAGCACTCTACCACTGAGCCACAATCTCAGCCCCAAAATAGTTTCTTAATCATAATGTTCATGATCAAGTCATTGTAGTAAATTATTGGTTTAAGAGTAATTAGGAATTTAAAAGAATACTGTTTTCCACACTAATCTTTGCCATAGAAAATTTGAGGATGAAGTTCTTAAAATCAGTAATTTCTGTTTATTTTATGTATTATCCATACATTGTGCCTATAGTTTATTTAAGTAAACTTGCATGTTTAATAGCTAGGTTTTAGAATTTTTATTGCCATTGATCAATGGGAGATGAAAGGAAAACTGAAAATTAGTTAAATCTGTCTATAAATGAGATGAAGAAAAATATAGGATAAAATAATATAATATTAGAAAAATATTCTGAAGCTATAATAATACCTTATATTTGCAGTATAGTTTAGAAAACCATACTATACTTTTAAAAATCTTAAACTCACAATAAAATTGCGAATTAAGTAGGGTAGCTTTCTTACCTTCATTTTGTAGAAAGAATAGAAAGTTTAGTAACTTTAAGCAAAGTCATTAAGACCTTGAAGGTTAGGGAAGGATTTTTTAAACAAGATATAAAAAGCACAAACTATAAGAGAAATGATTGGTAACTCTTGATAGTCACATTTGTAATCCCACCTACTGGGTAGGCTGAGGTAGGATACCAGGTTTGAGGCTAGCCTGGTAACTTGATGAGATCTTGTCTCAAAAAAAGGGCTGAGGATGTAGTTCAGTGGTGGATCACTTGCATACCATGTATCAGGTCATGAGATCAATCCCTTGTATCATATGCATGAATAAAAAAAAGAACTATAACACATAAGATAATCAGGAAAGAACAGGAGTAGTTCACAGTGATGCATAAAGTAAGACAAAATGTTTAACCTTACTAGTAATCTGGGCATGCAAATAAAAATAATAGTAGGGAAAAATACCCAAGAGACATTAGTGGGATACCATTTGTCAAACATCAAGTAATGGAAAATTAAAGTACCTGGCTGCTATACTCCATATTTTCAAGCTTGAGGATAAATTGTAATTCTTACGCTGCCAGGGGAATTTCATTAGGTACAGTCATTCTGAAAGCTGTTTAGCAGCATTTTCTTGTAAGAGTGAAGAATTAGAAAGCATCCTAAATGTCTCTTAGTAGAGATAGGGATAACCACATTATTGTATGGAAAAATCTATAGCAGTTAGATGTAATGCACTAGATCTATATAGGTTAAAATTGTAAAAACATAATGAAGAGTGAGGAATGTAAATTGTGAAAAATTCTAAGTTTATTATTATTGTTTATGTAAATACAAAACCAAATGTGTCAAAACTGTATTTTCTCATGAATATACATGTATGTCCATAAATATATTTTGAAATATCCTACAGGAGTATATTCTAAATTTATGTATTAATAGTCTCTGGAAAAGATAAAAGGAACTTAGTTGAAGTACTGTTTTTTAATAGAAGAGATTCATAACTATAATGTGAAATAATCAAGATTTAAGGTAAATGTGGAAAATGTTACCGATTTCAGTTCTGACTGTTCGGTAGTGGGCATTTGTTAAATTATTTTTTCTACTTTTAACTTTCAAAATTTCCTAAAAAAAAAAAGAAAGAAAAGAAAGTTTAATTTGCTGAGGGTTCCCAAATATAGTTGGAAGAACAAGTACTTACTTTTAGAACTTGATTCCCAAGTCTATAATCTTTTCTACTACTGTGCTGCCTCCAAATGAGAAGGAAAAAAATAAAAAATGTAGGCTAGACAAGGTGGACAGAATAAGCTTTTTAGTAATAAGTAGTCAAGAATTTACTTGATTATGATAAAATTTCTTGAGAATAAAGGAAATTTATAATATAAATTGAAAGTTATAATCTTATTTAAAAATCTATGCTGTTGTTACATATGTATAAAGAAGTATTTAAGAAAAAGGTACTTTATTGTTTAAAATGTGATATATACTTCTGTTGCATGTAATGGAAGACATTTTAGACGATTTGATTTTTGAAATACAAAATTCATGAAAATAATTTATTCATGTATACAATCTAATTTTAGTCCAAAAAGTGAAAACTAGTTTTCTTCCATTTTGTAAAGTCATTCTTGACAAAAACTTTATAGCCTTTTTATTTACAGCTTCTCTCCAAGATAAAATGGCAAACCCCAAAGAGAAAACTCCAATGTGTCTGGTAAATGAGTTGGCCCGTTTCAATAGCATCCAACCCCAGTATAAACTTCTGAGTGAAAGCGGGCCTGCTCATTCGAAGGTAAGGTTATGAAGAGAGGTGGTCAGACATGCTTATCAAATTAGCAGACTTACCATCTCAGGTGTTAATTGTACATTATTTTGGAGTGTGGGGTGGTAGATGACCTGGAGGCTCTTTGTTTTGTATCAATATTTTGAAATGTAAACAATTTTGTTGCTTATTATGACTTGTAAAATGCTTTCAGATACAGTACCTCACAAAAACCTTATCAAAAACACAAGAAATACAGGTTTTTAAAATTTCTGCTTTGTAAATTGGGAAACTCAGGCACAGAAAAGTGACTTGCTTTATAGTTCAGAATTGACAGTACTAGCACTTAATTATGTTTGTTGGCTCCAAGTACAGTACTCTTTCCATTAAATCACAGCTGCTAGAGTATAATGGAGACAGAGCAGATCATGCAATGGTTAACTATTGATACATCTTCTCCAGTGTGATGTTTAGTTTTAAGATTCATCATTTATGAAAGTTGTGTATTCCAGCATTATCATCTGTGTATTGTTATAATATTATTCTTTTAGATGGAAAAGCAATTTGTATATAGCTACATACACGTTTACATATATACATGTTGTAAAGAAGTCTACAATTAGTATATTTGATGTCTGTTCATCTGTGAAAAATCTCAATTGTGCCTAATTTTCCTTGGCACATTTTAAGTATTGGATATTATGGTAATTATACATTTTTATATGCAATGTAGAAACAGTTGATTCTGTAAGAGTTGATTGATCTTCATAAAGCCTTTGGCTATTGGATTAATTGTTTTCTATCATCTCCCTTAAAGTAAGGAAAATAAAATGAAATTAAAATCTGTCATTGTTGCTCCCTGGTAGAGACTTTTCTGAAGGACTCATAGGCAACTATTTAAGTTTTTCATATTATCTCTTATTCTTGTATTGGCAGAGAAAATAGTTTGGCTAGGCTTTACTTGTTCATCTATGTATCCTGACTCTCTTTTATATACTTTGTGCTCTTAATCATGTTGAACTGTTTGCATTTCTCAGAATATTTCATGTTATTTTCACATTTCTGTGCTCTGCCTAAGTTAGATTTCTCTCTACCTTTAAGATCTTTTTGCTTTTATTGAACACCAAGCTTACTGTCTTGTATTCCAAACTTCTGTTAAACCTCTAATCTTCCCACTGGCCTCCAGCAGGACCTGAAGTTGTAGTGATTACCGTATTGTGACAGTAGTATATGTTGTGTATTACTTTTGTTCTTAACCCTCTGCTTATTTAGGGTTGTATATTTACTATTCCTTATGTCCCTTGCCCACATGTCCTTCTCAACTCCTTATTACCAATTCTAGGTATTCTTCCTTGAGGTAATTCCGAGTTTTGGTGTCATGTAATCAGAAATGCCCCACTTCCATTCATGATAGTAATTTATTGATCTCTGGGTTATTCATCACATTTCTCATGGCTCCCTTTCACTTTCTGCAATTTTCCTTCCATTTAAATTATTAGTGATTTTTAATTTTTTTTGTACTGAGGATTGAACCCAGGGGAGTTTACCGTTGAGCTACATCCCCAGTCCTTTTTATTTTTTATTTTGAGACAGAGTCTTGCTAAGTCACTGAGGGTCTCACCAAGTTGTTGAGGGTCGCTTTGAACTTGTAGCCTTTCTGCCTCAGCTTCCTGAGTCACTGGGATTACAGGTGTGTACTCCCATATCTGGCTAATTTTTAGTGATTTTGACATCTAACTAGATAATTGTTCCAGCATACTGACCTTTCAGTTCCTGGAACTTTCCATTTATCTTGTTTTCTACTTTCCTTCAGCTACTCATTTCTGTAATTTCACTCTTGACCTTGTCACTACCAGTGACCCCCAAATCCTCCATAATTTTGGTTTCCGGAACTCATCTCTTGCTGACATGAACCTCATAACTTTCTACATCATTAAACAATGATGTAATTTGATTTGTAATTTGATTTCAACAGTCCTTCCATATGACCAATCTATTGATTCTACCAGCTTTTTACTGTTCCTCACTTCCATTGTTTCTTTTTGTAGTTGTAGATGGACAGAATGCCTTTATTTTATTTATTTTTTTATGGTGCTAAGGATTGAACCCAGTACCTCACATGTGCTAGACAAGCACTCTGCCACTAAGCTATAGCCCCAGCCCCACTTCCCTTATTTCTTAGTTAGGTCCTTGCTCAACTTAAAATTCTGAATGATTTGTATATAAATGTCCTTAGCTGTCTTGTCTGTCTTGTTGACGGGTACTTGCTGGGCAGAATCCCAACCTCAAATCTGAACTTTGCCTTCTTTTCTGAATAATGGAAGAATGGCCTGTAGAAGCCAAGCCTTCCATTTGTGTACTAGACCACAAGCCCATTACTCCAGGTTCACTTCCCCTGCCCTTTTCTCTTGACCCCTGCTTGCTTTTGTGCTGTCAATTTCCCCTGCTAGTGAATCATTCCCATTGGCATACAGATAGCCTATTCATTTGTTTCAATCTTAAAAAGATCTCCTGGCTCCACTTCCTCCTCCATTTATAACCTAATTCTCCTGTTCTTTATAGCAAAACTCCTAAAAGGAGTTGTCCACATTAGTTGTTTTGAATTCCTCTGTAGGCATGATTTTGTTCCCACCATTCCCACTGTTTAAAACTGGTCTAATGAAGGTCACCAGTAATATCCTCTTTAAATTTCTCAACAATTGTCAGTCCTGTGCTACTTGATCTGTTGCCTATATTTGATATAGGTGAAATATATTTAATTCCTTATTGAGATGTTTCTTTTGTTAGCTTCCAAGACACTGTGCTGTTTTTTCCTATTGTCTAACTGGCCACACTTTAAAAATTTCCTTTGATTCCCCCCACCCCTCTGTCTCTTAGACCTTTTAATGTTGTGGAATCCCAGAGTTCAGATCTTGGACCTCTTCTTACTCCCTTGACTGGACTCCCTTGATGATTTCATACAGTCTTATAACTTTAAATAACATCTACATGCTATCAGTATTCAAATTTATGTCTTCAGCCAGAGCTCTCCCCTGCACTCTAGAATTGCATATATAATTGCCTATTAATCATTGCTACTTGAGTGTCTAATAAGTCAAGCTGAGTATATCTGGAACTGAATTCCTAGTCTCTGTCACACATGTTCTCTTTTTCTCAGTAACACTTAACCACTTCAGATATTTTATTGTTTTGTCTTCCCCAATTATAAACTGTATGAGGGCAGAGCTTTAATTTTGATTGCTTACTGCTGTGTTCTCACTGCCTGTAATGGTGCATATAGAAGACAGTAAGTAGTTATTGAATGAGTGAATGAATACAATGAATGAAAAACTAAATTCAAGGTGTGGATAACAATAGTCAGCTTTTCTGAAAAGCAAAAAACAAAAAGGAACTAAAGATTCTTTTTTTCTGTAACTTTGAAAAGAGTGGAATTTCCAGTGTATTGTTGTTTATTTCAAAATAGTTTTCCCTTGTTAAAGTTTTCTGACATTGCTCTGAAGCTCAAAAGTGAAAACATTATAAAGTGGAAAAGTAATTTATATGTGTTCATGAACAATAGAAATCTGTGAAATAGGATGTTAGAAGAATTCAGCATGTACATTAAAGAATAAGATTGATGTATTTCTTTTCAAAGGAATAGTCACTATTTAATATTTGCTTTGATGATCTTGGCCTAAATCTTGTTATAGTCTAGAGAAAAGACGCATTTGTAAGCATTCATTGAAAGAGTTCTGACTCTCAAAGAGTTCTGTGAACTCACATTTTGTCTGAGGAGCACTATTTATCCTTATAGTGAGTTCATTTCAGCAGAAGTAGAAACACTGTGGTGTTGAAACACCACTGACTGTGGTATTTTAGCTAAAATAATTAGAATTAGCTCTATTCCTCCTGAAGGCTCATGCATATTTAGGTTTTAGTCCAGAGCTTTGATGGTATTACCCCAAGAGAAATGAGCTGGATTGTTCTTTTACTGTCCCCCGTTTCTACCCTCTGTGTGTGGTAAAGGAAGACTAGGCTACCTTGCAAAATTCTGGAGGAATCTGATTTTCCTACAATTTTTTAGGAATATACTGAAATTTTTTGAGCAGCTTATAAACTTTATAGTTCACTGCCAAGACTTCAAAGTTTGAACAGAATGTTTTCTCCCCAGTACTGGGGATTAACCAAGGGGCGTTCTACTACTGAGCGACATCCCAGTCCTTTTTATTTTTTGAGACAGGGTCTTTCTTGCTAAGTTGTACAGGTTGGCCTCGAACTTGTGATCTTCCTGCGTTATCCTCCTGAGTCTCTGGCATTTCAGATGTACACCACTGTGCCTGGTGGCTGAACAGAATTGTGGTGAAAGTGGATTGTGGTATGTGTGTGTGTGTGTGTGTGTGTGTGTGTGTGTAGGGGGAGTGGGTCTTGTAGACTTTTTATTTCTAGGCAGTCTCAGGATTCCTTTTGGGTTTTTCTAAGACTTGAGAATCTTCTTTTTGCTAATCTATGCCTATTGCTTCAGTTGCCTTTTGTCATAGACCACTCCTTTTGGCTGTAGCTCTTTTTTTTTTTTTTTTGGTGGGGGGTTGTGGTGGTAGAGATTGAACCCAGGAACTTGCACATGCTAGGCAAGTGCTCTACCACTGAGTCACATCCCCAGTTCCTTATATCTCTTTTTTAAAAATAGTGTGTACTACAATAATTGGCATATTCTTAAATGAAAGATAGTTATAAATTTAAGCAATATTAATGGGATCCATTTTGTGGAAAACAAAGTCATTTACATTCATGCATGTCAAGTACCATGATTTGGGTGCCACCTAATTTACTGCCTGGTTAAGGACTCTTTTCCTGGCTTACAGATTCTTTCTTCTTGCTGCATCCACACATAATGGAGAAAGAGAGATTTGGATTTCTTTCTTTTTTGCAAACTAATCTTGTCACGGAGACCCATCCTCTTGACCTTATCTAAACATAATTATCTCCAAAGATCTCACTTCCCAAATATTATCTTATTGAATATTAGGACTTTAACATGAATTTTGGGGTATACAGTCTATAATAGACTATATTCCTTGTTGTGTGTGGTTAACTGAAATCTGTTCTGTTACCTCCGTAGATAATCAGTCGCCTGACAGATTTCTTGAATCTCTGGATCCAATAGGAAAAGATAATCAAAGAAGCTGTTAAGGTTTTACCTGGAATTGTTGGGATAATAATGGACAGATTATCCTGGAGTATAAACTGATGGGGGAATGTGGCATGGAGGAGATGATGTTTTATTTGACTTTTTCCTCCTAAGTTAGTAGAAATATGTAGTGGGCAGTTAAATTTATGTGATTATTACTTATAAAGAGGTCATGTTTGGAGAGATGCAGAATATATTTTTTTTCCCCACAGTACTGGGGCTTGAACCCAACAGTGCTTTATCATTGAGGTACATTTCTAGCCCTTTTATTTTTTATTTTGAGACAGGTCTTACTAAGTTGCTAAGTGACCTCAATTTTGCAATGCCCCTGTGTCAGTCTCCAGAGTTGCTGGGATTATATGCCTGTGCCACCACACTTGGCCAGAATAAATTTAACATGCTTTCCTGATACCATCAGGAATTTTAAGGTCTAATATTTACATACTTATTTCTGTTTTTAATTATGAGATATATATTATATATATCTAATGTAAAACCTTTAAACTTTCTTCATTAAATTTCAAAATTTGAAATAAAAAGAGCTCATTGAAAAATAATTTTGGGGCTGGAGATGTGGCTCAAGTGGTGGCACGCTCGCCTAGCATGAGTGAGGCACTGGGTTCGATTCTCAGCACCATATGAAAATAAAATAGAGATGTTGTGTCCACCTAAAATTAAAAAGTAAATATTCAAAAAAAAGAAAAATAATTTTAAAATCAGGTAAATGTATTAAATATATATTTTAAGTATAAATTTTAAACTGTATCAGAATATATGAAAATTTAATCATTTTTAACAGATGTGTATATATTTTGAATTACAAATGGTGATTTTTCAATTGTTTTGAAAAACAGAATACTAAAAGAATAGTACAAGCTGGGTGCAATGGCACATGCCTATAATCCCAGTGGCTTGGGAGGCCAAGGCAGGAGGATCAAGAGTTCAAAGCCTGCCTCAGCAAAAGCAAGGCACTGAGCAACTCAGTGAGATTCTGTCTCTAAATAAAATACAAAATAGTGCTGGGGATGTGGCTCAGTGGTTGAGTGCCCCTGAGTTCAATCCCCAGTATCCCCCACCTCACAAAAAAAAAAAAAAAAAAAAAAAAAAGAAAAAGAATAGTACAATAAGACTTATGTATCTTTCACTTTTACTAATCAGTATATTTGTCATATTACTTCATTTCCTGGTTCTTCTGTATAGATCTTTATTTTTCCTATACAATTTGACAGTAAATTTCTGCCATCATGAAACTTCCCTTTAAAAAAAAAACAATACTTGTACATTTCTTTCTTAATTTAAGACTAAAGATATTTTTCTGCATAACCATCCTCTATCACTCATGAACCAACATTTACTAGTCATGTTGTGTAATAGTCTGTGTTAGTCTGTTTGCTGCTGCTATAATAGAAATCCAGAGACTGGGTAATTTTTATAAAGAAAAGAAGTTCCTTTGGCTCATAGTTCTAGAGGCAGGGAAGCTGAAATTAAGAGGCTGCATTCTTTGAGCGCCTTCTTGCTTCATTATTCCCTGGTAGGAGGCTAAATGGCAAGAGAGTGCCAATGGGGCCTGCATTTCTTTTCTAACAAACCTACTCTTCCTGTAAGAACCCATTTCTGTGGTAATAAATAATCCTTTCATGAGGGCAAACCCTTTGTGATCTAATCTTCTCTTAAAGGCTCTGCCTCTTTTAACATTTGGAGATTAAATTTTCAACACATAAACTTGGGAAGCACACATTTAAACTACAGCATCTTTCATAGTCGAATTTCTCCAGCTGTCCTCTATATGTCCTTTTTTTCCCTCCTCTTTAAAATTCCCACTACAAATCTATTCAAGGATCTTGCATTGTATTTTATCATGTCTTTCATGTCTCTTAAGTGTCCTTTAATTGATAACTGCCCCCGCCCCCCACCCCTTTTCTTTTTCTTTTACAACATTTTTGGAGTCTAGGCCAGTTGTCTTATTGGCTATCCCATAATCTAGATCTGATGGTTTCATTAAGATTAGATTTGTCGGCCAAGAAGAGTATGTAATTGTTGATGTGTATTTCTCATCGGATTTTATCAGGAGGCACATGATGTCAATTTGTATGATTATTGATGTTAACTTTAATAACTTGGTTAAGATATTTTCTACATGATCTTGCTGCAAAGATACATTTTATTTTTGTAATATAAATACTTTTGCATTAACACTGCAAAGTAATAAGCAGTCTGTGAGTTCAAACTGATTTTGTATGTATTGTTTAACTCGATCCTAAATTTTAAAGGTGAACAGTATGGTTTTGAGCTCATATGGAAATAATGGTGTGAATGGAATGTGGAATGTAGAAGGGAAAGAATGTATGTGAAATAAGAATAGACAGTAGAACTTTTGTGTCAAGCTAAAATGATAACAATTGAATTTTTTTTTTTTTTGGAGACAGGGTCTTGCTATGTTGCCCAGGCTGGTCTCAAACTCAAACCATCCTCCTGTTTCAGCCACCACTCCTAGCTTTGGTTGAAGGTTTTTAACCTGGTGTTGGTTGAAATAATACAATTGGGTTTGAATTTCAGAAAGGTAGTTTTAGCAGCAGTTTGAAAATTATTGTCTAAGCTACAGATGATGAAAGGCTGGATCTAGTGAGGTGTCATTGGCAGAAAGAAGAGGAAGATTTGAGAAATATTCATGAGGTTAAAATGGACAGAATATGCTGACTGGTTAAATGTTCATTGTGGGGATTGAATTTCTTGGTGGTGAAGTATTTATAGGGCTGCCTAATTTATTGACTACGTTGTGCTAAGGATAACATTTAAGTTATTACTTTTTAATAAATCCCTTATAGTGACAGGACCTTTTGGCTTCTATGACAGTTTCTTTTATTTGTACTTCTTGTACTTTTCTGGGGACTATTTGAGACATTAATAATATGATTCTATTTAGGGAAGGGTTTGCTATCTGATTTTTTCTACTCAAAATGTACACTTTTAGAGCTGCTGTTAACCTTTGAGCTACATTAAAACAATTTGATACAACCTCTTAAAATTATTTTACTAGATAAAATAAGATTTTTGTTGCATTGATCCCTGAGGTCACTTATACCACTAAAATTCTGATTCTGTGGTATGTATGTTTCACTCAGACAACCCATTTTATTTCCTGAAAAAATTTTCATGTTTTCTTTGTCTGTTTATATTTTCTAAGATGTTCTCAGTACAGCTGAGTCTTGGGGAGCAGACATGGGAATCCGAAGGGAGCAGTATAAAGAAGGCCCAACAAGCTGTTGCTAATAAAGCTTTGACTGAATCTACACTTCCCAAACCAGTACAGAAACCTCCCAAAAGTAATGTTAATAACAACCCAGGTATGGTACTCACTTGTTTTCTTCTGTTGTGTCATGTGGCATATATGGTGTTCTCTGTTTTTTTTTTTTTTAATATAGGAGGCTTGTTGCACATATTAATAGTAGTGTGTATGCACAGTACAGCTGAATAATAACTGAAGGTGAGAAGATGAGGAAAATGATTACAGTTATTCTAAAAATTTGCTTTAGTGGATACTCTTAAGGTACCTTATTTATGTTTTCAATGTTGGTGAAAATATTTGCATGCAAAGTCTAGAAAATTTGAGTGTTTTTCTAAAATGAGAATAGAAATGATCAGTTTCTCTTTTCAAATGTATGATATGCATTTTTAACAATGAAGTTATTCTTTATTTTAGTTTAATACAATTATAAAATTAATCGTGAGCATCTTGTGAAATACTTTGTTGATGTAAAATTTTAGAAATGGTTGTTATTCAGTTTTTAACATTATATGATGTTTATTCAGAAACCCATAAATCTCAAAACCACTTGTGTATAAAATGCTGAGTAAATGACCATTCTAGTTTTAAGATCCCAAGGATAATTTTAAAAAGTTGTTTTGATTGTGTAAATACCAACAGCATTATGTGTCCACTTATTTTTGGGAAGAGGCAAATCTGTATTGAACATCGTGCATCAAGTTAATAAAATTCCTATAAGTTTAGTATCATTTGTATATCCATTTATATCATTCATTTGTTAACTTATTAATATAAGTTCTTATCTTCTGATCAATATTAATATTACCTTAAGCATTTTTGTGATGGAGTAAAAAACAAAAATGACATTTAGCCTGCCAGTGATGACTCTCTACTTTATTTTAATTATAATCTCCAAGCTTGTACTCATAATTAAATCACATAGACACTATTTCTTTCACATGCAGACTTATTCCTACCTAGTGCAGGTAGGAATAAGTCTGCTGTTTCAAGGACTGCTCTATCCAGAGTTCCCATGGCTGTCCTCTTACTAGACCTTTTGCTCCTGTTCAGTTGTTTATAGTTTTTATTAATGGCAATTAATTTACACAAGCCAAAGTATTACTATAATAAAGAAGAAACCTATTGTGTTCAATTTGAAGTCGACAAATGACTGTCTACTTTTTTAATTTTTAAAGATGTCTTCAAGGCTGAGAAAGGAGAAGGCCAGCCTCAGTAACCCTAAGAAACTTAGTGAGACTCTGTTTCTAAATAAATAAATAAATATTGATATTGCCAGGGATATTGCTCAGTGGTGAAGCACCCTGGGTTCAAGCCTCAGTACCATAAATAAATAAATAATCATCAATCAACAATAAATGTATTATCATTAATTGTAGTCACCTTGATGGTCCATAGATCTCTCAAATTTATTTCTTCTAATTGTAAGTATGTATTAACCAATACCTTCCCAAACTCTGTTTGATCTATCCTAATTACCCCAAACTCTGGTGATCACTCTTAATTCTAATTTTCTGAGATGCACTTTTTTAGAGTCTACATACAAGTAAGATCATGTGGTACTTATCCATCAATATTGTCACAAATGATAAGATTTGGCTTTTATCTTCTTGTTACATAGCTGAATAGTATTCTACTGTGTATATATACATATTTTCTTCACTTGTTCAGAGATTGACAGACTCTTAGGATAATGCTTTGTCACAGTTAATGTGAGAAGTGCTGCAATAAACATTTTTTGATATGTCAAAAAAAAAAAAAAGATGTCTTCAAATTACTGGTTGGTCATTAGTACCATACTATTACCACTCTTTATTAAGCACTTGCTTTTCATATCTAAAAGGTATAAAATATTATCCTTTTCTGTGAATATCTTATAGTCTCATACCTAAATGCATAACTTGATGGTAGTTGTTTTAGTCAGCTTTTTTACTGTTGTAACCAAAAGACCTGACAAGAACAATTAGAGGACGAAAACTGTATTTGGGGGCTGAAGGCTTCAGAGGTCTAAGTCCATAGATGACTGACTCCATTCTTTGGGGGGCCAAGGTGAGGCAGAATATCATGGTGGAATATGATATTCCATCACAGTGGATTATCATGTGGCAGAGGAAAGTGACTCAGGACATGGCACCAAAAGCAGGGGCGGGGGATCCTCTTGTCATAGACAAAATATATACCCCCAAAGGTATGCCCCCAATGACCCACCTCTTCCAGTCCTCCAGCCACACATTTCCTGCCTATAGTTACCATCCAGTTAATCCCCGTCAGGGGATTTCACATCTGAGCTTTCTTGCATTGCTTCAGACATGAGTTTTTTGGGGACATATCATATCTAAACCATAACATTGGTGATTAAGTGCCATGTGAATAGTAATGGCAGTCAATATTGTAGGGAATGATAAACATGGACTGAAATAAGATATGGGTCTTGAATAAAGTAGCCATGTTGAGAAGGAGAGGAAAGAATATTCTAGACTGAGAAAATGAAGAAAGGCAGGAGTCTGGACAATGGTTTGGTTAAAAAAAAAAAAACAAACGTTTTTTTTCTTTCTGGTAGCTAGTTTTTAATTAGAGTGAGTTGACAAGTGACTAGTAAGAAAAAAGATTGGAGGTGTAGATAGGGAGTGGATTGTGATGGACTCGAATACCAGCTTTTCAAGATTGAATTTTCTCTGTAGTTTGGGGGAATTAATGTTTATGAGAAAGTGGATGATGGATTTAAAAAGAGCATTTTAAGACATTCAGTTTGACATGTGAATGGAAGGTGGAAGGTAGTAAAATCAAGGTGATCAGTTAGGAAATCATTGCCATAGTTTAATGGGTGGAGAGAGAGAAACTCATATACATTGAGTCCAATATGCCCCCACTCTGGAAGGGTGCTGGGAGTAGCACTTTGAATAGAACAGAATGAACTGTTCAAGGCACATAATGTAAAGCAGGAGTAGTTGTGTATTGAGCTGTGAGTGAAGTCGACATTTAGAGGATTATAGCAGGAAGTAACCTACCAAGAGTCAGAGAAGCAAACAAGAGAGTCTGAAAGCCCATTGGAGATGTTTCCATTGTTGAATATCATAGTAAACTGAGAAAAGGAATAGATTATTTTGGATAAACTTCTAAAATAAAGTATACAGTCACATACAGGTAAGTGTACAGGTTACATTTGTAAAGCCTGATGAAGTTTTATACTGTGAACATCTCACTACAGGCTTTACTAGCTCCCAGATAAGAAGCCACCTTTAGTGCATTAAACAACTCCAAAGGAAGCCGTTCTTCTGATACCTGTCAGATTAGTTGTTCCTGCTTATTGGAAGCATACACTCGAGTCTTCTGTGATAACTTGTTTTTCATCATTTGTATTTGTGAGATTCATTCGTATTGTGTTTAACAGTGTAGTATTTTATTGATATATAGTATTCCTTTGTATGAATATGCCATAATTTACTTATTCATTGTACTTTCGATAGTTATTTGAATTATTTCCAATTGGAGCTATTAGAAATAATAGCCATGAACATCCCACGCTGCCATGAACATTCTTTTTTCTTTTTCTTTCCTTTTTAAAGAATTTAACCTTTATTTTTTATGTGGTGCTGAGAGTCGAACCCAGTACCTCACCCGTGCTAGGCAAGCACTCTACCACTGAGCTACAATTCCAGCCCCATGAATATTGTTATACATTTTTGTTGAGGATGTATGTATTTGGAATTGTTGTATTCCAATAGGTTATGCACGTGTTCAGTATTAATAAATAATGTTAAACACTATCAATTTATTTTCTACCAGCAGTATTGGAGAGTTTTCTGCATTCTTATGAATAGTTTGATATCTTTAGGTTTCAAAAAATTTTGGCTATTATGCTAGGGGATTTAATAGTAATTCACTGTGGTTTTAATTTGAATTTTCATAGTAACTAGTGAAGATGCCTAATGAAACACCATGTACTTGTTGATGGTGTCTGTGGTGTTTGGATAGTCTCTGTTTAAAGTGCCAGTTGGAATAATTTTTTCCCATTAAAAAATAACTGCATTATCTTTTAAAATTTTTTTCTATTTTTTTGATTTGGATTCATATCCTTTGTCTATATCTATATATCTATATATCTATATATCTATATATCTATATATCTATACATATATATATAATCAGACACTTTCCATTGAATTGTATGGTACATAATGAAGACCAATTTTGTAGTCTTTTCTTTTATGGTTAGTGCCTTTTTTGGTATACTTCTTGTCTCCCATAAGGTTATGAAGATAACATCACTTTATTTTTAGGAACTATCATTTTGTCTTTCTAATTCAGTCTACAATCTGTCAGGAATCAAGTTTTATGTGAGATGTTAGGTAGAGCTTGGGATTTTTCTTTTTCTTTTCAATATACAGGCATTCAGTTAATCCAGCACTGCTTACTGAAAATATAGTCCATCGCCCTATGTGATAGTTATCATTATGTAACTGGGTCCACTTCTCTCACACTGAAAACAAGAGTGCTTAGCATTCCCTGGGGGCATCTTGTAATTTGAAGTGGTACTGTGGATATTTTTCTGTGTAAGCATTCCTGGGGAGGTAAAGAAGATATGCATTTGGGTGGGGGGCTTAATCTGTATGAAGGAAGTAGGGAGACTGTGCCTTGAGAGGTGAAGCCTTTTCAATATAGTTTGAGCTTTCTGCTTTTCATTTACTTTTCTTTCATAAAGACCAGTTTTTAACATTGCTGTAAAAAAATACTATAGTTGTATTTTCAAATGAAAAATTGGTATTATCCACTTAATCTCACATGAACACAATACTCTTCCAATTATTTTAAAATCCAATTCATGGTGTGTGTCCCACCCATGCATTCTTATTATTTCACTGGTGATTCCCCCCCCCCCCCCCCCCCCCCGCCCAATATCCCCACCAACTGGTGATTTTCAAACACATTAGATTTCTTATTTATTGCCTTACTTAAAGATGAGGTGTTTTAAGCTTTTTCTGCCTCCATTTGAATTTTATCCTATTTGTGATTTGCAAAATAGAATTCAAGGTGACATAAATCTTGAATGATTAACATGTCAATTATTAACACAATCTTCATGAAATTTAAAATGTAATTTTTAAAGGAAACTTTGGAAAACTGTCAGGCTGTTTCTAATAAAGTTAATATAAACCCACTCTGTGACCTAGCAGATCAACTGTTAGGTTGTTATCCTTGGGAACTGAAAAAGACTTATGCAAAAATGTTCAAGATAGCTTTATACATAATAGCCTCTAACTGGAAACAAATAGATATTTATTTAACGTATGTACGCGTTTTGCTAAATGACCTATGTTGGTGCTTAAGATAGGTTGACATAATTTTATATTTAAGTTTTTTTTTATTATGGAATTTTAAAAACTTACAAAAGTAGAGAAAACAAGATGTGAATGTCCCCTGTACCAATTACTAGGTTCAACAATTATCAATTCATGGCAGCCAATCTTACTTCTCATCTCTTTCCTCCCTGGGCTGTTTGAAGCAAATTTCAGCCATATTACTTCATCCTAAATACTTTTTAATTTGTTTTTTTTTTTTTTGATACTGTTGGGGATTAGAACCCAGGGCCTTGTGCATGCAAGGCAAGCACTCTACCAACTCAGCTACATCCCTGGCCTTAAGATAGGAACTCTTAAAAATTATTAACATCATTATCAAGGAAGCAAAACAACATTTTTTTAACATTAAAGTCCAGAGTTCAGATTTCCATATAGTCTCATTTTTTAAATAATTGGCTTATTTAAATGAAGATTGAAACAAGGTTCATTTATTGCATTTAGTCTATGATGTCTCTTTAGTCTTTTTTTTTTTGGTGATACTGAAGCTTGAACTCAGGGGTGCCCTACCTCACCGAATTCTTGTATTTCCTGTAAATGAATGACTTAAGAGACTATGTAGATTCAGTTTTTTTTTTTTTTTTTTTTTTTTTTTGCCAAGACTGCTTTATAGGTAATTTTGTCTATAAGTATTGCATTACCTCAGAAGACAATTTCTTGTGGTCTCCTATTTTGTGATTTTTAAGGTTGATCAGGTGATTCTTTTATTGTTAGCCAGGTTCATCCATTATCCAGTTTCCCATTAACATTTGATCTAATTGTTGTAGCAGCCTGCTCATTGCTTAGAAGATCCATTATTTTATCTGGAGATGAAAACTGGTGATTTTGGTGGGACTCACTCCTTCTACATTTATAAGCTGGAATTCTTTTAGCTAATAGATAAAGAGATTTTCCTTCATCATATGCTTGTTCTGAGTATAGTTTATTCAGTAGAGGCAAATAAATCCTTGAGTCGTTCCCTTTATATTTCTAAGTATTATGAACAGATCCGGAACCAATGATTTCTCTAAAGTTTTTTTTTTTAAATTGGGAAGTGTTATAAACTAAACAAATGATATTGGCTGTCTTCATTGTTAGTGGATTGATTTTAGTCCTCTTAAGTGGATAGAGCTATAAATCATGGTTTCTAACATAAATGTAATTACTTTTTTCATTGTTTTATATCTATTTATAGATATATGATAATTTCCTGATTTTTTTGCATGTTTCTTTTTCTCTAGAAATATAATATTTTACCATCATTTAAAGTCATTTGAAATAATTACTCTTTGTACAACTAAGGCCACCAATTTGATTTTACTATTAGCTTAATTGCATTGTTTTCTTTTTTTTAAAGAGGTTTTTGCTCCCCATTATGATTTAATTTTGTTTGAATTAAATAACAGTATATTACTAGTTAAAAATCATTTTATTGGCAGTATGATTATTGAAGACAGTTTGAAACTTCTTTGATTTTCTTTTTTCTATAAGGTGGATCTCATTATTTATTTTATAGTATTTGAAGTCTTTTTACAAATTTTCTCTGTTTAATTCATCAACTCAATTTACAGCTTGATTCAGTTTCATTTTTCTTTTGATTTTAGGGATTGCTTCCTCCCCACTTTGATGGAATTTTTAAATAATTTTATTTTTATAAAGTCTATAAATAGTATACATTCAAAGAAATCCAGTTTTTATTCTTCCCCTTTTCTGTTGTGCCTTCTCTTTATATAAGTATGTATTTTTTCTTTGAGCTTTGACTTTATCCCTTTAAAAAATAAGCAAATATATATTTGTATTTTCATCTTTCTTCGATAACAGATAATATATACTAATTGGTACTGTGCTTATTTTCATTTAACAGTATATTCTGTTCTTCTAAAGTATAAACTCCAAGGTATATTGTTAAATTAAAATTAAAAAAAAAAGCAAATGCAAAGGTTCAGATACTTTTTATAGCTGCTTAGTATTTTATGCTATGGATGTTTATGTAAATGATGCCATTTGATGGGTTTTTAAGGCTGTTTCTAGTTTTTTGCATTGATAGCACTACTTGTACGTATCTTTTTGTATTTCCTAGGAATAGAAGACATTTTAGTTCTAGGAAATGTCATCCACAGAGCATCACTTATATTTACTTTGTCTTGTTGGTTATAGAAAAAAAATCTCCAAAAATGTTTTTTGTCAGATAAAGTTTAAGAATTATTGATAACCTTATATTCATTGCTTATTTATTATAGTAATATTCTGCTCTATTTGTTACTTGATTACCAAAGTGTAAATAAAAATCCACAGTTGATATTTTTAATGATTGAATACAATGCAAAGCTTTCTGGGGTAAGTAATGTTGAAGTTTAATACTTAATATCCAAACTGAGCAATCTAAGAATCTCATGTTTACCTTGTTTTAAGTAGTATGACTATACAGTAGAATTTTTTATACACTGATGTACAGAAAATATTGTAAAACACCCAGAGATTTCACTAGAAACTGTTGTCTTGTTTTTTTACTTTGTTTAAAATTCATGCAGTGGGGTTATCTACTCTCATCTTCTTCCATGGTAATTAAATGTATTAAAGGTTTAGATTATACATTTTATTGTGGAATATTTTACTTCTGTGCCTTTAATAGATATATATATTTTTTTAAAACAGGCAGCATAACTCCAACTGTGGAACTGAATGGGCTTGCTATGAAAAGGGGAGAGCCTGCCATCTACAGGCCCTTAGATCCAAAGCCATTCCCAAATTATAGAGCTAATTACAACTTTCGGGGCATGTACAATCAGAGGTTTGTATGTCTTCTTTGATTTTGTTCATTATTATTTATGCATATGGGAAAAGTTTC
Source organism: Callospermophilus lateralis (assembly GCF_048772815.1). Classification (NCBI taxonomy): domain Eukaryota; kingdom Metazoa; phylum Chordata; class Mammalia; order Rodentia; family Sciuridae; genus Callospermophilus; species Callospermophilus lateralis. Next base: position 34,543,139 of record NC_135320.1, on the reverse strand, counting down.
TGAAATTCATAGCGTTTTCAGTGTAATTACAATTCACTTTGTGCACTTTGCATGGAATTTAGATAAATCAGATTCATGAGGGGAATGTAAAGCAAGACATTAAAAAACCCCCACAGTTTTCAGAAATTAGTTTTTATTGAGTCATTAGAGCTCTGTATTTGTTGAAGGCAGGACCACATTTTAAAGTCAACCCAAAGTTTATAGTGTCAACTTCTCAGTTGACTTTCTCATTCCTTCACCAGGCAGAATTAAGTGTTTTTCTTGATTTGTCTGAATATATGAATGAACATAAGTATTTCTAATTTATAGGTAATTTATTGGAGGAAGCAAGGATTTATTGTCTTTTTGTACATTGCATGACTTTATGATAGTTACAAGTATGACTGAATTTTCTTTTACAAGCATGGCAGAAGTTTCAAAATAAAGTTTTGTGGAGTTTTTCCCCCGATCATAAAAGTCATATAAAATTCATGTGGAGAATATGGAAAATACAGAAAGGTAAAGAAATATAAATAAGTTGTAATCCCAGAATTAGTCACCCTTAATATTCTGATTTAATGTACCTTGTTTTTTTTAAGCATATTAATATATTTAACTGAATCAAAATTGTCTTCATGTGTAATTGTAATAGTTATTTATTGAGGTATAATATAGTGAAATATACAGATCTTAAGTGTACATCTTGATAACTATTATTTATGCATATATCTATTTATACTTGGATGACTATTTATATGTGTTTATCCTTGTCTGATTACTACTTATATCACAGTAGAGAAAGTTCCTATCACTCTGAGGGTTTCTAGAGACCTCCTGCTGATAGCATACTCTTACCCCAGGAGTAATCACATTTTGTCAGCGCAGATTAGTTTTGCCTGTTGTATGAGTTATATAAAATCTACTCATACAGTATTCACTGTATGTCTGGCTTCTTTCACTTTGTATAATAGTTCTCTTGTTTTGTTTGTTGTTTGTTTGTATTGAGATTCATCCATTTTATTTATGTCTGGGTTTTATCCTTTTTTATTGCTGAATATTGTTCCTTTGTATGAATATGCCTTAATTTGTTTATTCTGCATATGTAGTATGATGCCCTGTATTCACCTAATATAGGTCAGTTTTTCATATCTTTAAATAATCTTTGAAAGGTATTTTTGCTGGCTATAAAATGCTTCATGTGACCAAGGTATATTTTATAATTGTATGCCTAGTTTTGGTTATTTAGATTGCACCCCCTACCCCCTTTTCTGGTTATAAATAATGCTAGAGTTAAAAAGTCTTAATGTGCAAATCTTTGTTTGCATCCTTGTTTGTTTCCTTAAGGTAGATTATTTTAAAGGGAATATTAGAGTTAAAAAGAATAATGTATTGCCTAATTGCATTGAAGTTTATCCTGATTTCTTATAGTATATGAGAATATCTTTGGTACTCTTACAACACTGAGTTGAAAAATTGTTCTATAGTTAAAAAATGGAATTAAAAAAATTTAATGCTATTGATTGCTAATGAAGCTGGATATTTTTTCAGATGTTTGCTAGTTTTTTTTTCTGTTCTTTTTAGTTATATATGACAGTAGAATGTATTTTGACATATTATACATACATGGGGTATAACTACCCATGTGGAGTTATACTGGTCATATATTCAAATATGAACATGGGAAAGTTATGTCTGATTCAGTCTACTGTCTTTCCTATCCCCCCAACTTCCCTTCATTTGCCTTTGTCTAATCCACTGAACTTCTGTTCTTCCCTCCCTCCCACCTTGCTAGTTGTTTATCCTTTGTGATTTGTCTAATTTAGTTGGCTAATTTTTATAGCATTACTTGACCAGTTTTCACATTTATGTGTTAAAGTATTAATATTCAATCTATTTTTTGGTTGTAATTTTCTAAGTTTGAATTTTAATTTTTTACAAAATTATAAAGAATTTATGGTCTAATCATTTGGCTTTTAAAAACATTTTTTTCCCTTTGCTTTTATGCCTAAGAAATTCTTTTTTTTCCACATGTGATCAGATATTTGCTGATGCTTTTGTTATGGTTTTGATTACTGACAGTACAACTCAGATGTGCAGAGAATATATTTATTTAGTCTGTCTATAATTTGATACTTTTTGGTATCTTGCTTGGTAATGGAAAATTACCTTTAATCATATTTATTATCACTTAGTCCTGTTCAAATTGAGGACACAGAAACCAATCCACAAAATTACAACTATCAAATTGTAAATATATATTTTTTTAAAGTGTTATTGCTTAGGATCTCTTAGATTTCTTTCCCTCCCCTTTCCTCCTAGAATGCCTGGGAGTTCACTATATGCTAGGAATGAGAGGGCCAGCCCTTCTGTGTGAGTCCTATGTTGTCCTTTTGTACCTCTGCTTTTTACAGTGATATCTATTGTTTATCAGGTGCTGAAAGTTGCAGTTAGTGACATTGAGTTCATTTTACCCCTCATGTCTTGCTTTCAGAGGGTGTTGTAACATTCCCCTTGTTAACTTGGCCTAAACCCTCAACTTTTCACAGCTCCTCTCATATGTGATTCCATTCTTCTATTCTGTAGAGTCCCTGCTTTTAACTGGAACATCCAGCAACAGGCTTCCTAGTTTTCAACCCTGTCATACCACATAAGAGGCATAGGGGATATAATATTTTATTTAAAGGTGATTTAGTCCCCTCCCTCCCTCCCTCTCTCCCTTCCTCCTCCTCCTCCTCCTCCTCCTCCTCCACCTCCTCCTCCTCCTCCTTCTTCTGGCGGGGAGGTGGTATAATATTATCAGTTCCTTTTATTTAAATTCTAACATTATCTAATATAAATTAAGCTAGTAGCCCATTTCAGCACTGTAGGTATATTTAGTTATCATAGTAAGAAGCACCTTATCCCTTCTATACTTAAATATGCTTTTTTATTTTTTTATTTTTATGGTACTAGGAATCGAACCCATTTCCTTGCCTGTGCTAGGCATGTGCTTTACCACTAAGCTACATCCCCAGCCACGTACTTTATTTTATTTCCTTATTTTTGTAGTGCTGGGGATTGATCCCAGGGACTTATGCATGCCAGGCAGATGCTCTACCACAGAACCACATCCCCAGCCCCCTTATACTTTACTCTTTTATTTTTATTTTTTAAAAATATTTTTTAGTTGTCATTGGACCTTTATTTTATTTATTTATTTTTATTATATGTGGTGCTAAGAATCGAACTCAGTGCCTTACACATACCAGGCAAGTGCTCTACTACTGAACAGCCCCAGATACTTTATTTTTAATGTAATATAGTGTATAGATTCATGAGTATTATATTTTAATGTTTTTTTGTATTTTAATATCTTCAGTCCTTTAATGAAATTTTGCTATGATTTTGATTAGGGAATTTATTATTTTTAAATGAAAGAAATACGGTGCAAAAGACACGAAAAATCAGACAGTAATCTCTCTCCTTATGGAGCTCATGTTCCAGGAAGAGAAGTAGTCTGTCAGTAAGAGGTTAGTCACTTAGAAGGTGGCGTTTGATGAAGACTAAAGGAAGAGAGGAAAAGAAACATGTGAATGGAGGAAGGGAGAAGAGGCACACAGGTTGGTCAGCTCTAGGCATAAGAAATAGGAAGCACAAAGCCTCTTGCAGCTGGAGTGAGCCTGGTATGTGGAGGCTTCCACCAGGAGACCAGTATGTCTAGAGTGAACCAAGTAGGGGATGAGTTGGTACATGAAATCAGAGGAGGAAACAGGGGTCATATGGTTTGGTTTGAAATTTTTTTTTCTTTTCTAGAATAAGAATGATGGTATTTTTCCTTTGTTGGCAATTTCTAGTTTCAAGCTTTGATTCTGTAGTTGTCATGAGGGGTGAAAGAATTTTATTTATGACTTCAGAGAAGTCATAAATAAAGAGTATGTCTTAATAAATAAAGTAAACTTTCCTTCATATTTTTTGGAGAATCTTTATGATTTTTTGCAAGTAACAAAAAGGATAAAAAGAAAATAGGGAAGTACTGTTAAGCCTACAAGCTGTGTTTTAACTTAAAAAACTTTCTACTCTCAATAGAGTAGATCTTCCCATTATTCAGTAGGCTGTTAAAATTATGATGGTACATACAACCTTAATTTATAGATGACACCACTGGAATGTATTGTAGGGAATTTGGAGTAAAAAATCAGAGGAGACTTTCTCTTTCTTGTCAGATTCTGAGTCAGTAGCTGTATGTGTGTGTGTATGTGTATGTGATGTTGGGGATTGAACCCAGAGCCTTGTGCATGTGAGGCAGGCACTCTACCAACTGAGCTATATCCCCAGCCCGAGTCATTAGCTGCTTAAGGCAGGGAATGAAAGGTTGAGAATTTAAGAGACAGATATCATTTAGAGAGATTTTTTTGAAAAGATCCTCTCATTATTTACTTAAAATAATACTAAGTAACAATTAGTTATTACCCATGCTGCTATTTTGTCTCTATTCTTTGCTGATGAGGTTTCTCCATTTGTACTCATTCAAAGTCCTAAAGAAAACAGATTTTTTTCCCCCTCTGTTCTGTTTTTTTTTTCTAATTTTTTTGTAGTTGTAGATGGACAGCATGCCTTTATTTTATTTGTTTACTTTTTTGAAAAAAATTTAAAAAATTTTTTTAGTTGTAGTTGGACATAATCCGTTCATTTATTTTTATGTGGTGCCAAGGATTGAACTCAGGGCCTTGCACATGCTAGGCCAGCGTTCTACTGCTAAGCCACAACCCCAGCCCCTATTTGTTTACTTTTATGTGGTGCTGAGAATGGAACCCTCACATATGCGAGGCAAGCACATTCTACCACTGAGCAACAGCCCCAGCCCTTCTGCTCTGTTTTATAATGGGTGGAGAAAAAAGATTTGTTCATAGGCAAATACTGCAGTTGTTACCTGAATTCTGAAGAACCTGTCTCCTTTTGTTATACCCAAGATATTTGATAAGGAATACATCCAGTTACATCTTTTTGTTTCTCTTTTGGGATACTGTTCACTAACAGATACATTAAAAAGTAGAAAACATTTAAAAATTCATATGGCAAAGGATAAAGTAAAGATTGGAGAATATTTTATGCTTATGTTTTTCAGCTTTCTAGTACTGTAATAAAATACTTGAGATAATAAGCTTAAGCAGAAAGGCTCACAGTTTCAGAGGTTTCAGTCCATGGTCCATTGGGCTGGTTGCTTTTGGGCCAGTGGTAAGGCAGTGTATCATGGCAGGAATGTATAGCAGAGGAAGCTGCTTACCTCATGGTAGTCAGAAAGCAAAAAAAGAAGAGGAGGGACTAAGTTCTCAATATTTTCTTCAAGGGCACACTCCTGCATGACTGGAAGACTTCCTACTAAGTCCCACCTCTTAAAGGTACCTCTACCTTCCAGTAGAACCACAGGCTAGAAAACAAGTCTTTAATGTATGGCCCTTTAGGGCAAACTTTTCCAAACCATGGTAATGCTTTTACTCTCCCTTATTATAAAAAAATTATATAAAGGAATAGAATGTCTGTAATTAGGCTTCCTATAGACTTTTACTAATTTTGTATATTCATAAATAAAAAAGGTATTGTTAGTTGACAAATGGCCAGAAAGTCCCTTGATCTGTTAATACAGATTTTCAAAGGACCGCAATTTAGAATAGATTATATGAACAGGGAGATTTTGGGATCATGTAACTAGGAAGGCTCTTGAGGAGATCTTAAGATGTGATTGGATAGAGCTTTAGTTTGATTCTTCCTTATTTTTCATTTCTCTTTTTGTAGTTCTTGTCTCATTTTTCCTCTTCTTTCCTTCATTTTTCAAAGAAGTTCATGCCCATTTATTGCACTTCATGTGTTACATAATCTGTAAACTTGTAGTTCTAGAAAAGGGTCGAGATGTTTATGAATTTATTATTATTATTATTTTTATTATTATTTTTTATAGTACAGGGATTGAACCTAGGGTCTTGCACATGCTAGGCAAGCACTTTGCCATCGAGCTACATCCTTAGCCCTGTTTTTATTTTAGATATTTTATTTTAGAAATTTCTTAAAAATGTCTTAGGAAACACTTTGAGTAGACCTTCCATCCCAGAATTCATATTCAAACTGGGTTTAGCAGTTTAATTGTCTAAGCCTGGATTTTATGCTCAACCCGGAGAAAGAGGGATTATCTCCATCCAAATTGTACCCAGAGTGCAATTATTTTATAGAATGTTCTTCAAATGGTCAGAATATTTGTTCAAATTCTAGTTCTGATGCTTTTAGTTTGTGATCTAGGACAAGACACTGGCCCTCCATGAGTTTCCTCATTTTTAAATAGAAATAATAACAGCAAATGAAATTAATTTTGTGCGGTTTGATTCATTTCACAAACATTTATTTCAGGCCTGCTCTTTACTACATATTTTATTCAAGTAGAGATTATGATGAAAGACAGCCAGTGTAATAGATTCTGAGGTATAGTAGAAGAAGAATACAATGAAAAAAAAAAAACAATGACAGTGTGATAAGAGTGTGTCTGATGCCATGGAAACATTGGGCCTCACTTAGATTGGGCATCAAAGAAGTGTTTCAGGAAGAGTTGATGCTTGACCTGAATCTTTAGGGTTAATCAGGTGAGGAAGAGAAGAAAAAACAATACAAATTTTGGTAGCAAAGACTAGGGATCCTAATAATTTTAGTTTATTTATGGACTTACAAGTAGTTTAGTATGTCTAGAATAAAAAAGCTGAAGTTCATGCCAGGCCTATATCTGGATGTCTTCAAGTGTCATGCCAGTGGTTTTGATTTTATTCTGAAGGTGATTAGGAGTCGTTGAAGGATTTTAAACTGAGGGATAAAATAATTGGATATATGTTTCAGGAAAATTGCCTTGGCAGTGCATGCAAAATAGGTTGGGTAGTCCTATACTTCAAAGGAGAAGCAAGGAGTTTGTTGTAATTAAGGCTAAATGTGATGAGGGCCCAGAATTGTGAAAATATAGAAAACTGGATAGTTTTCATAGATATTTAGACGATAGGATGGAGTATTGTGTTAAAGCTTTTCATTGCTGTGACGAAATATCTGAGAAAATCAACTTAAAGGAGGAAAGATTTATTTTAGCTTATAGTTTCAGTCCATAGTACGTTGGCTCCAATGCTGTGTGCCTGTGGTAAGGTAGAACATCATGATGGGGATGACGTGACAGAGCAAAGCTACTCATGTCATGGTGGCCAGAAAGCAGAAAAAAAGATCCAGTTGCTTGGGATTAGAAGTGTTTTAGATTTTGGAATTTTGGGGGGCTTTGGAATAATTGCATTTACCTAATAAGGTTTCATGGGAATGAAACCCAAGTCTAAACACAAAATTCATTTTTGTTTCATATATACTTTGTACACATAAAGTGAAGGATTTTTTTTTTTTTTTTTTTAGTACTAGGAATTTAAACAAGGGGCTTTTTTTAACCACTGAGTCGCTGAACCACATTCCCAGTCCTTTTAATTTTTTATTTTGAGACAGGGTCTCACTAAGTTGTTTAGGCCCACACTAAGTTGCTGAGGCCTTGAACTTAAATCCTCTTGCCTCAGCCTCTGGAGTACCCGGGATTTCACAGCTACTGTGTCTGGCTGTGAAAGTGAGTTTACATAGTAAATTAAATAAATAATTTTGTCTGTGAAACCAAGTTTGCGTGTATTGAACCATAAGACTTGTGGCATCATGTCAGTACTCAAAATGTTTCAGATTGTGGATCATTTCAGATTTTGGACTTTTGGATTAGGAATGTTTAACCCGTCTTTCAAAGTTTATGTTCCTGAGGCTGAAATTTTGCTAAGTACTATAATGTTGGTGTGCTGTTTATTATGAGGTTATTCAAACTTTCAGTATAAGGTCTTTTTTTTTTTTTTTTTTTCTTTTGCTGTTTGTAAAACCCTTTCAAAAGGCATATTAGAAAGTAGAATAGTTGAGGGTAGGTGTTGTGGTTCAGTGGTAGTGCTTGCCTAGAATGTGGGAGGCACTGGGTTCGATCCTCGGCACCACATAAAAACATAAATAAAATAAAGGTATTGTGTCCATCTACAGTTAAAAAAAGAAAAAGAACAGTTGAGAAACATTGAATATATTTGTTCCAGCAGTGATATAAATAGACATAAACCTACAGTTTTGGTTTCTGCCACCAGATGGTGCCTGTGTATTGATAAAACAGTACACAACTTTGAAATCTCTTATAAATGAATACACATGAAGTGGGGGAAAAGCAGGAATTTGTTCTGAGAATTACATATAACTTTGCCTTTGTGTCCTATATGCTTTGATTTGGGGAATATATTTTTTTTCCTTTATCATGTGTTGTATACATGGAATGCATGTCAAGGCTTTTAAAAATGTTACTTTCTTGCTGGGTGTGGTGTCACATGCCTATAATCCTAGCAATCTGGTAGACTGAGACAGGAGGATCACAAGTTGGGGGCTAGTCTTAGCAATTTAGTGAGAACCTTGGCAACTGTCTTAAATAAAAAATGATAAGGGCTAGGGATATAGCTCAGTCCCCTGGGTTCAATTCTCAGTATGAAAAAGGGGAAAAAAAGTATAGAAAAAAAAATGATGCCTCCTTATTGAGGATGTTTTTCATTTGGGGGAATAAATCTAAACTTTAACAGTAAGACACATTAAAAAAATACATTGTTATTAAAAACACTTATGAAACGGAAAAGAGAATTTGAACAGGTTACCAAAGCAAGAATGAGAAAGAGTGTATTTAAAAGATAGTAGCTCTCACTTGAAAAATTGTGCTCTACATGTGTTATATGAAATGAATTGCATTCTGCCATCATGTATAACAAATTAGAATAAATCAATAATTTTTTTTAGTTGTTGATAGACCTTTATTTTATTTATTTATATGCGGTGCTGAGAATCAAACTCAATGCTTCACACATGCCAGGCAGGTATGCTACACCTGTGCCACAGCCCCATCCCAATAAATAATTTAATTAAAAAAAAAGATAGTAGCTCTCATGGTCACAGATATAAAAATCCTTAACAAAATATTAGCATATTAAATTCAGCAAAGTTAAATAACATAATATGCCACAATTAAGTGGGGTTTATTCCAGGAAAGCAGGGTTTGTTTAGTATAGAATAATCAAAACAATGACCTATATTAACATAATGAAGGAGGAAAACTGTATGAGCACCTCATTAGATTCAGAAAAAGTATTTGAGACAAGCACAATGTACCTATAATCCCAGCTACTTGGGAAATAATGGAGAAGTAAAGTTATCTTTATTTGTAGATGCTGTGATCCTTTTATGTAGAAAATTCTAAGAAATCAAAACTGTAGTAGAATAAGTAAGTTTAGCAATGTAACAGGATAAAACATTAATATGTAGAAAAATCAGTAGTATTTCTACTTAATAGTAATGAACAGCTACCAAATGACTATAGCCTAAAAGCACATCATATTTAGGAATAAATTAACAGCCTGTATATTGAATGCTATAAAATAATTGCTCACAATTAAAGAACACTCTTCTCCCAAAGTTAACATGATGATATAATATAATCTCAGTCAAAATTATAGCTATTTAATAAAGTTAATATTAACATTGCCATTTGTATAGAGATGTAATGGATGTGTAATAGCCAAAACAATATTGAAAAAGTACAAAGTTGGAGGGCTCACTCTACCTGACTTCAAGATTTGCAAAAATCTACCTTAATCAAGACAATGGAATGTTGACCTAGGGACAAATGTATGGATTTGTGGAATAAAACAGTACAGAATTTGGCATATCATGACTCATGGGCCAAAGCTGACTTGTCTATTTTTGTGCATCTTACAAGGTAGGGATGCTTTTTACATATTTAAATGGCTGAAAAATATCAAAAGAAAAATTATATTTAATAGCACATGGAATTTAGGTCAAGTTGAAATTTTAAGAGCATGTCAGTTTTATTGGCACATAGCCACAATCATTTGTTTATATATTGTCTATAACTGCTTTTGTGCTACTATAGCACAGTTGAGTAGCTGTAACAGAGATTGTATGCCCTACAAAGCTCTTTACAGAAGAATATGGAGATAAGAAATATGGAGACAAGAAATAGATCCATCCAGAGATGGTGAATTTAATTTTTTCATAATTTAAGTGAAGGTACAAATGGGGAAAGGATACTCTTTCTAAATATCTGTGGTGAAATAATTGGATATCAAGACAGAAACAAAGAACTTTAACCTGTTTCACATCATAGACAAAAAATAATTAGGATAGATCATAGGCCTAAATGTAAAAGTTAAAGCTACAAAAATAAAACAAACAAACAAACCTCTGTTACTCTGTGGATAGGCAAAGATTTTTTAGAACACCAAGTTCACAAGTCATGTTTTCCAGAAGAAAATATTTTGGGATTTTGGAGATAGGAAAAGATTTCTTAGAACACAGAGAGCACAAATCATGAAAAAATTGAGAAGTCAAATGTCATCAAAATTTAAAACTTCTAATATCTGAAAGTCATTGTTTAAAAAACTGTAAAAGTAGGACATATATTGAAAGAAAACATTTGTAATACATGTGTTGAAAGAACTTGTCTCTAGAATACATAAAAGAATACCTACAACACCATAACAAGTCAACAAAAATGGGCAAAATATTTGAAGAGACTCTCAATAAGGAAGAGATGAGACTGTCTAATAAATATGTGAAAAGTTGCTCAAAACCATTAGACATCAGGGAAATGCAAATTGAAGCCATAATTAAAATGTAAAAAGATTTGACAGCACCAGATGTTGATAACTAGAATTATCGTATATCACTGCTGGGAATATAAAATGGTACAGTCACTTTGTCAGAATTTGTAAATTTCTTATGAAGTTAAGCATATACTTACAATATCCAGCAATTCCATACTTAGCATATATCTAAAAAAAATGAAAACATAGCTATTCAAACTTGTACATCAATGTTTGCAACATCTTTCTCTATAATTGCCTTTAATAGGAAATTACCCAAATATCTACTACCAGATAAATGGATAAAAATTATTTTATATATAACCATGCCTTGGAGTATTGTTCAGCAGTAAGGCTTAGTCATAAAACAATATGTTGGAATCACCAAAACATGGTGAGGGGTAAAAGCTAGATATATAGTATACATACTTGATATTCTGTTTTTTTTTTTTTTTTTTTTTCTGGAATTAGCTAATTCCTCAGGGACAGAATAGCAAATATTAGAATAGCAAAACTGTTTCTTAGTGACAGAAGTTCATTGGTTCCCTAGATTTGGGGATAGGAATTTCCTATACAAGAAAGCTTTTGATTTTGATGATTGTTATATGATGAATGTCAAAATTCATTAACCTATGAGCACATTTCATTTTGTGTAAATTTTATCCAAAAAAAGTTGGTTTGAAAGATACATTTTGTAATACTCACTTGATTTGAAGCTAGAGATAGTTCTAAAATGTGTCATATTTTCCACTTAGGCATTTGGCCACAAACATTATAAATGTCTTTCTAGGGGATAAAATAGCATCTATCTCATAGAATGTTTGAGGACAAAATGATTTGCCTGTAGGTTGTTTAATTTTTACTTTTGTACAATAATTATTATTATAATTAAAAGCCCTTTTATACTGCAGGTGATAGCTTTAGTTACAAGTCTAGACTCCAAGGTTGGAATCATAGCTATGTGGATTTGAGCAGGTTCCTCAGCCTAATTCTCAGTTAACTTCCCTGTAGTTTGAGGAGAAATAAATAATAAATGTTTCCTTGTGGTGTTGTTTTTAGGATTTTTAATAAAGTAATTCAGGGACCACATATAGTGGTCCATAGTGCTTTTAGTTCCTTAAATGAATCAAAATATCAGTGTATTTGCACTAGATATTTGTGTGTGTGTGTGTGTGTGTGTTTTGTACCAGGGATTGAACCCAAGGATGCTTAACCACTGAACCACATCCATAGGCCTTTTTAGTTTTTTTTTTGAAAGAGGGTCTCACTGGGTTGCTTATAGCCTCACTAAGTTGATGAGGCTGACTTGGAACCTGTGATCCTCCTGAGCCGCTGAGATTATAGGCATGTGCCAACATGCCCAATTAGATATTGTTATTTCGAGATATTTAAAAAAATTCACTTCTGCCTATTTAAACAAACAGGGTATGATTCTATTATTATTCTTGATATATATTTTATAGAGGAATGACTAATTCTGTATTGCAAATATGGGTATTTTTGGCTTTTCTGAGAATTTAGTTGACCTTGGAATAATACTGCCTGTAGCCTAGAGAATCATTTTTCCTTTGGAAAACTGCACAACAGTAGTCATTAACTTGGGATTTATTTATTTATTTATTTAAATTTTAAAAAAATTTAAATATTTGTTCTTAAGTTTTAGGTGGACACAGTATCTTTATTTTACATTTGTGGGCATGCTAGGCGAGCACTCCACCACTAAGCCCCAACCCCAGCCCCTTAACTTGGGATTTAAACACAAGCTTTGGAAAAAAAAATCTATGGTCTTTATGTAATAATTGTATGCAGCATTTTATACACATACCTCTTCTGCTGTGTCCTCTCATGATAGCTATTTATTTTATCTTTGGTCTTTCAATTTTCTTGATCCTTATTCAGAAGGAATCAGCATTTAGGTACTAATAACATGGAAATAAATTTCCCATGACAGAAATTCAGGATTCCATGCTCCTTTGTTCTGTTGTTAGAAGTAGCCAGGCAAGACCCAGGCTTACCACTTAACTTTGGATTAGAGACTATTTAAGATATATATTTATTAAATAAAATTTTTTTATGTCAAACAAGTTTAACATTTGTCATAGCCTTTTTAAACAAACAACAAAATCAGAATCAAACCAAGCTAATTCTGATTTTGGATGTCTGATAAGTTCTGAATAAGATTTTGGATGATCATCAGAATAAGCCCTGTTCTAGAGTTTTTTTTGTGTTGGTGACTGGAAACTTAGAATGTATTTCTTATAGAAATGTGATAAATGGGGTCAAAGTTCTCAAGATAGCCTGTAAAAACCCATTTTACTGACAGTTAATAGTGGTACCTTGTAAACAGTTCTAACTCTGACTTCCAAGGATCATTTCCCTCTTTGCCACCTAAAGAGTAGAGTGAGCCTCTTACAGTTCTAGCAATATAAGGAGTAGAGAACACAGGAAGATTATAGCCATTGCCAGCAGTATTGAGAGAGACAGATTTATTGCAGCTATCGTTTCAGGTTATTAGAAGTGAGGTTAATCAGCTGCCAAAGAAAGTGTGAATGCCTTAAGTGTTGGGCATGTTTTAGGGGAGCTTGGGGATATGAGCGGGGTAAAGAACCATATGTAGAAGCAGAAGAGAGACAGCTGAAATTAGAAATGAAAGGTCATTGACTTGGTCCAGGGCATGATGGATTAGATGTGCGTGATAACAAGAGTGCAGAATCTGGTGTTTAGTGTAAAAGTTGGTAAGGACTGAGAATGATGTGCTGTAATGAAACAACTCCTAAATTTTGTAAGGGCATTTCTGCTCTAGAAATAAAATCCAGATCCTTAAAATTTGGGAATGTACAATATATTCAATTTGTTCACATTCTTAGTAACATTGTTCTGTTTTCTTTTTTTTTTTTTTTTTGGTGGGTGGGTACCATGGATTGAACTCATGAACACTTGACCACTGAGCTACATCCCCAGCCCTATTTTATATTTTATTTAGAGACAGGTTCTCACTGAGTTGCTTAGCATATCAAACTCTCCATCCTCCTGTCTCAGCTTCCTGAGCCTCTGGGATTACAGGCGTACACCACCTGGCACTTTTCTGTTTCTTGTTTGTTGGTTAATAGCCATTCTAATGGGTATAAAGTGGTACCACCAATTCTAACATTCCCTCTCGGTTATAGATTCATTTCTATAGACACATTGTTTTTTTAATTTTTGATGGACAGCATACTTTATTTTGTTTATTTTTATGTGGTGCTGAGGATCTAACCCAGTGCCTCACACGTGCTAGGCGAGCACTCTGGCACTGAGCTACAACACCAGGCCGACACATTCTTTTACTCTGATTCATTGACACTAGTAGTATATTTTATTCATTGAATGTATGAATGTCAAATCAGTCAACCATTCTTGAGAATTGAGATGCTAGTAACACAAAGATTAGTAAGATCTGCCCTTATTCTTGAATTCATAGCCTAGTCGGGGAGGACAGATAACTCAGAATGACCAAGGCAGTAATAGCAGTTACCACATATGCTTTGGAACTACACAGAGTGTTATTTAATTCATTCAACACCAAGATCCTGGATAGTACATTGTCTTGAAAACTATTCAGCATTGTTCTAGAGGTATTAGTTGATAGAAGAAAGAGATCAATTTATAGAAATAAGTTATAGTAGTCTCCATTAACTGTGGATTTACTTCCCACTCTTTCTGTTACTGGCAGTCATCTATAGTCCAGAGATATACAATGGAACATTGTAGAAATGAACAATTTATAAACTGTGCACTCTTCTGAACACATATTGAACTGTTATTTTACCATGTAATTGTTGCATATTTTAAAAAATATTTATTTTTTAGTTTTAGATGGACACAATATCTTTATTTTATTTTAATGTGGGGCTGACGATTGAACCCAGTGCCTTACATGCTCAGGGAGTGCTCTACTACTGCCATAACCACAGCCCTGATTGTTGCAGATTTTATGCCAAAATTTTTTTTTTTTTTTTTGCAAAAAGTGAGGTAATAACCATTATGTGAAACCTTTTTTAAAGAATTGTGCCAGTATTACTTTAAAATCATTTATTACTAAATTGTCTTTGGTGCTAGATTAGAATGCACAGAATACTTGTGAATATATGTTAATGTGGTGGTGATGATTTTATAGTGAAAAATAGAAATCTCTCTCTATCCAGTTCAGGATGTGAATTATCCCTTTGTCCAGCATTCGTATCATATATATTACCCTACTGTTGATCACTTGGTTATCTGTTGCAGTATTGCTGTGCTTATTTTCTTTTTCTTTTTTTTAAATTTTTTTATTGATTGTTCAAAACATTACAGAGCTCATGATATATCATCTTTCATACATTTGACTCGATTGGGTTATGAATTCCCATTTTTTCCCCAAATACAAATTGCAGAATCACATTGGTTACACACATTTTTACATAATGGCATATTAGTGACTGTTGTGTTCTGCTACCATTCCTATCCCCTATTATGCTTATTTTCAATTAATCCTTTTTTTATTTAATACTGATCCTAAAATGCAGGAGTAATACTAGCAGTTTGGATATGTCAAAAAGAAGTTGTGAAGTGCTTCCTTTAAGTGAAAAAGGTGAAAACAACAGTAAGATGTTTTTTCTTTAATTGTGGTGCTGGGAATTGAACCCAAGGCCTTGGCATGCTTGGCAGGTACTCTACCACTGAGCTACACCCTATCCCACAATAAGATTTTTTTTTTTTTTAACAGGGCAATGGCTGGGTCAAATGGTGGTTCCATTCCCAGCTTTCCCAGAAATCTCCATACTGCTTTCCAAATTGGCAGCACCAGTTTGCAGTCCCACCAGCAATGTACCAGAGTACCCTTTTCCCCACATCCTCGCCAGCACTTGTTGTTGTTTGACTTCCTAATGGCTGCCAATCTTACTGGAGTGAGATGGTATCTTAGGGTGGTTTTGATTTGCATTTCTCTGACTGCTAAAGATGGTGAGCATTTTTTCATGTACTTGTTGATTGATTGTATGTCCTCCTCTGAGAAGTGTCTGTTCAGGTCCTTGGCCCATTTATTGATTGGGTTATTTGTTATATTATTATCTAATTTTTTGAGTTCTTTGTATACTCTGGATATTAGAGCTCTATCTGAAGTGTGAGGAGTAAAAATTTGTTCCCATGATGTAGGCTCCCTATTTACTTCTCTTATTGTTTCTCTTGCTGAGAAAAAACTTTTTAGTTTAAGTAAGTCCCATTTGTTGATTCTTGTTATTAACTCTTGTGCTATGGGTGTCCTATTAAGGAATTTGGAGCCCGACCCCACAATATGTAGATCGGAGCCAACTTTTTCTTCTATCAGACTCAGAGTCTCTGATTTGATATCTAATTCCTTGATCCACTTTGAGTTAACTTTTGTGCATGGTGAGAGGAAGGGATTCAGTTTCATTTTGTTGCATATGGATTTCCAGTTTTCCCAACACCATTTGTTGAAGATGCTATCCTTCCTCCATTGCATGCTTTTAGCTCCTTTATCAAATATAAGATAATTGTAGCTTTGTGGATTAGTCTCTGTGTCCTCTATTCTGTACCATTGGTCCACCCGCCTGTTTTGGTACCAGTACCATGCTGTTTTTGTTACAATTGCTCTGTAATATAGTTTGAATCTGGTATCGCTATACCGCCTGATTCACACTTCCTGCTTAGAATTGCTTTTGCTATTCTGGGTCTTTTATTTTTCCATATGAGTTTCATGATTGCTTTCTCTATTTCTACAAGAAATGCCGTTGGGATTTTGATTGGCATTGCATTAAATCTATAGAGAACTTTTGGTAATATCGCCATTTTGATTATGTTAGTTCTCCCTATCCATGAACAGGGTATGTTTTTCCACCTTCTAAGATCTTCTTCTATTTCTCTCTTTAGGGTTCTGTAGTTTTCATTGTATAAGTCTTTCACCTCTTTTGTTAGGTTGATTCCCAAATATTTTATTTTTTTTGAGGATATTGTGAATGGGGAAAGCTGGGAATGGAACCACCATTTGACCCAGCCATTGCCCTTCTTGGTCTATTCCCTGAAGACCTTAAAGGAGCATACTACAGAGATACTGCCACATCGATGTTCATAGCAGCACAATTCACAATTGCTAGACTGTGGAACCAACCCAGATGCCCTTCAATAGATGAACGGATAAAAAAAATGTGGCATTTATACACCATGGAGTGTTACGCAGTGCTAAAAAATGACAAAATCATAGAATTTGCAGGGAAATGGATGGCATTAGAGCAGATTATGCTTAGTGAAGTTAGCCAATCCCTAAAAAACAAATACCAAATGTCTTCTTTGATATAATGAGAGCAATTAAGAACAGAGCAGGGAGGAAGAACAGGAAGAAAAGATTAACATTAATCAGAGACATGAGGTGGGAGGGAAAGGGAGAGAAAAGGGAAATTGCATGGAAATGGAGGGAGACCCTCAATGTTATACAAAATTACATATAAGAAGTAGTGAGGGGAAGGGGAAAATAAACAAGGAGGGAAATGAATTACAGTAGATGGGGTAGAGAGAGAAGATGGGAGGGGAGGGGAGGGGAGGGAGGATAGTAGAGGATAGGAAAGGTAGCAGAATACAACAGTTACTAATAGGGCATTAGGTAAAAACGTGGATGTGTAACCGATGTGATTCTGCAATCTGTATTTGAGGTAAAAATGGGAGTTCATAATCCACTTGAATCTATTATATGTAATATGAGATATCAAGAGCTTTGTAATATTTTGAACAACCAATAAAAAAAAGAATAAACATAATAAGGAAAATATTTTTATTTTTAAAAATTTATTTATTTATTCTAATTACGTATATATGACAGCATAATGCATTTTGATTCATTGTACACAATTGCAGTACAACTTTTCATTTCTCTGGTTGTACACAATGTGGCGTCACACCATATATGCCATTCATGAGTGTACCTAGGGTAATGATGTCCATCTAATTCCACCATCTTTCCCATCCCTCCCCTCTCTCCCCTTTGCCCAATCATAGTTTCTCCATTTTTTCCATTTGTTTTCCCAGAACATTCAGCTTTTAGTTTTTGGGAATTGGCTTACTTCACTTAGCATGATATTCTCCAACTCTATTCATTTACCTGCAAATGCTATAATTTTATTCTCTTTTAATGCTGAGTGATATTCCATTGTGTATATGTACCAGAGTTTCTTTATCTATTCATCTGTTGAAGGGCATCTAGGTTGGTTCCATATTTTAGCTATTGTGAATTGAGATGCTATAAACATTGATGTGGCTGTGTCCCCATAATATGTTGATTTTAAGTCCTTTGGGTATAGACTGAGTAGTGGGATAGCTGCATCAAATGGTGGTTCCATTTCACATTTTTTAAGGAATCTGCATAATGCTTTCCAGATTGGCTGCACCAATTTGCAGTCCCACCAGCAATGTATGAGTGTGCCTTTTCCCCCACATCCTCACCAACACTTATTGTTGTTTCTATTCTTGATAACTGCCATTCTGACTGGTGTGAGATGAAATCTTGGAATTTTTTTTATTGATTTTTTTTTTAAAAAAATAAATGACAGTGGAATGCATTACAATTCTTATTACACATATACAGCACAATTTTTTCGTATCTCTGATTGTATATAAAGTATGTTGCCACCAATTTGTGTCTTCATACATGTACTTTGGATAATGATGTCCATCACATTCCACCATCCTTGCTAACCCCCTGCCCTCTCCCTTTCCCTCTCACCCCTCTGCCCTATCTAGAGTTTGTCTATTCCTCCCATGCTTCCCTTCCCTATCCCACTATGAATCAGCCTCCTTATATCAGAGAAAACATTTGGCATTTGTTTTTTTGGGATTGGCTAACTTCACTTAGCATTATCACTTGGAATAGTTTTGATTTGCATTTTTCTTGTTGCTAGAGTTGTTGGACATTTTTTCATATATTTGTTGATTGATTATATATCTTCTTCTGAGAAGTGTCTGTTTAGTTCCTTGGCCCATTTATTGATTGGGTTGTTTTTTGGTATTAAGTTTTTTGAGTTCTTTATATATCCTGGAGATTAGTGCTCTGTCTGACATGTGTGTGGCAAAAATTTCCTCCCCAAATGTAGGCTCTCTCAATCAATCATTGTTTGTTTCTTTTGCTGAGAAGAAGCTTTTTAGTTTGAATCCATCTCATTTATTGATTCTTGATTTTATTTCTTGCACTTTAGGAGTCTTGCTAAGGACTTGTTGTTCGGGGCCTAATGGTCTATCTAGTTTCACTGTTTCATGTCAATAAGACTTTACTTTTTGTTTAAACGTAACTTATCAAAATTTATAATATTTATATTCCATTACCTGCTAATAATAACTGCAGTATTGGCTCATTGTACACTTCTATTTTAACTTATAATACTTATGATTATAGAAAATGAAAACTTCTGTAGATCTGTGGATATAGCTCAGTTCAAACAGTGCTTACCTAGTAGCATCCATGAAGCTCTGTATTCACTTCCCAGCACAGAAAAAACAAACAACCTCCCAACAAACTATATAAATTTATGTAAAAATTATGATGGAATGAGTAATAAAATATTTGCAGGCGTAGAATATCACAGGTTAAAATTCTGTGTAAACAGTGGAATAAAATACAAGTTCAAGAAGATGAAGAACAGTGACGTAAAATTTATAATACATTAACAAGGTTTATATATTTTTAAGTAGATGAGGGTAAATGTCAACTTATTATAATACTTAGATTTCTTTGGATACAATTTAAAGGAGTAATATGTAACTTTATTTAAAAAATGTCAATATTTCCAACAAACCAGAAACTGTATCCTTTG
Source organism: Callospermophilus lateralis (assembly GCF_048772815.1). Classification (NCBI taxonomy): domain Eukaryota; kingdom Metazoa; phylum Chordata; class Mammalia; order Rodentia; family Sciuridae; genus Callospermophilus; species Callospermophilus lateralis. Next base: position 34,523,623 of record NC_135320.1, on the reverse strand, counting down.
TGGAAGCAAGTATTTAAGCAAAAGTTTAGATGTTAATTAAAATTTTAGATATAATTAAAGTATATACAAATATATGTAGATTTCCAAATCCTTTTATACTATGAACATTTAAGTTTGAATACTATTGTCATAGACTTATTTGAAAAAAAAAACTATATTAGAAAAGGCTGTTGTGTAATACATAGAGGAAATTTTTTAACTTAATAAACACATGCACAGGCAAATATGGTAGTTTGAATATGACTTTGATAATTGAGTCTTGAATATGAATATAGGAGTCATAATTAATTTTTTTGAGCTCAGTTGCTTCCAAAATTGAAATTTTATTTTTGTTTTTTGGTATTTAATATACTTATATTTATCATAATCTTTCTGGTTCAGTACAGGTAAAGCTTGAACCATTAGAGGGCAGTATGACTTTGTTTTTGGTATTAGCTTTCACAACATTTGGATGCTTTTGAGTAACAAGCTTACTATATGCATCATTTAAATTAATTGACAGTCTTAAGTTGAAATTAAAATCTTTCATTTGAAAAATTTAATACAGTAAAATTCTGATGGCAATAAAAGTTAAGCCCTTCTGTGTTTTCTTCTTTTACTTCCCCTGCCCCTAAACATATTAGAGCTTTTATAAAGTTTGGAAAGTTATACAGCTTGATTCTAAACTTAATATTTACCTTGATTTGCAACTGAAGTATTAATCTAAGTCATGTTATAGGTTGCTACATGGGATAAAGGATTTTAAGATAAATTTGGGAAATGCTGCTTATCCTACCCTTCCTAAAGATTCCTTTAACAATTCTTTTTTTTTTTCTTAATTAGGTGGACACAATATCTTCATTTTATTTTTATGTGGTGCCGAGAATCGAACCCCAGTGCCTCACGCATGCTAGGCAAGCACACTACCACTTGAGCCACATCCCCAGCCCCATCCTTTAACAATTCTTAACGGTGTCATGAAGAAAGCTATTTTAAGTAGTATCCATTCCAGGATGAGCATCAGGCTCTCCTGGGGAGCTTTGAAAGCTCTGAAGCCCAGGCTCTATCTAGACTAATTATATCAGAATTTATGGTTGAACTATTTTTTTTGCAATATGTATTTTAATTCAAAGTGAATCAAAAGTAATATACCATAAATTCTTAAATTGATACCAAAATAAGTCACCTGGAAAACTTGCTTTTTGTGATAAAGTACAGAAGGCTTTGTCACATTTAAATCACTGAGAATTAGAGAAATACTATCACAAACTGTAATAGACATTACATCCATAAAATTGGTTGAGGATCTTGAACCAGTGTTTTAAAAAGTTTCCTGGGTGATTCTAATTTCTAGTCACTGAAATATTACCTCCCACTCCAAACAAACATTACTCTCAATTAACACCACGAATTATGAGATCTTGATTTAAGTAGTCATAGAAATTTTGAAAAAGGTAAAGTAGAAGGTAAAAATTAGTTAACCATAGTTTTCAGGGAATCAGTTGTTTATACTCATTTTCCTGTTGCTGAGGATTCACTGCTTTTTAGAAACTAACACTTTATTTAAAATAATTTTGGATAGATTTTTTTCTTTAAGTTATGACATACATTTTTCATAAATAGAAAATACCACCATTATGAGCATAAAGAATGCTCTATGGTGACTCAGTGTCAACTTTATAAACTGCAAGAATTATTATAAGCAGTATGAGATATACACATGGTTTGTTTTTATTCCAAATGTTCCTAGACATCTGCTTCTGAGTACTCAAGCCTGCCTTTAGTTACTTTTAAATCATCCCTGGCAGACAGTTTGCTAACTTATTTATTTATTTATTTATTTTTAAATTTTTCTTAGTTGTAGATGAATACAATATCTTTGTTTTTATTTATTTATTTTTATGTGGTGCTGAGGATCAAACTGGGGGCTTCACATACTAGGCAAGTGCTCTACCACTGAGCTATAACCCCAGTTCTTCAACTTATTTCTTATTAATTAATTAATTAATTCATTCATTCATTCTAATTTGTTATATATGATAGCACAATGCATTTTAGTTCATATTACACATATATAGCACAATTTTTCATGTCTTTGGTTGTACACAAAGTAAAGTCACACCATTTGTGTTTTCATATATGTACTTAGGGTAATGATATTCATCTCATTCCACTGTCTTTCCTACTCCCATGCCCCCTCTCTCCCCCTCACTCCCCTTTGCCCTATCTAAAGTTCCTTCATTTGTCCGATGCCGCCCCCCACCCCATTATGAATTAGCATCCACTTATCAGAGAAAACATTCTGCCTTTGGTTTTTTTGCGATTGGCTTACTTAGCATGATATTCTTCAGTTCCATCCATTTTCCTGCAAATGCCATGATTTTATTCTCTTTAATGTTGAGTTATATTCCACTGTGTATATATGCCACATTTTCTTTATCCGTTCATTTACTGAAGGGTATCTAGGTTGATTCCACAGTTTGGCTATTGTGAATTGTGCTGCTACAAACATTGATGTGGCTGTGTCCCTATAGTATGCTGTTTTCCTGTCCTTTGGGTACAGACCAAGGAGTGGGATAGCTGGGTCAAATGGTGATTCCATTCCAAATTTTCTAAGGAATCTGCATAATGCTTTCCAGATTGGCTGCACCAATTTGCAGTCCCACCAGCAATGTATGAGTGTGCCTTTCCCCCCATATCCTCACCAACACTTATTGTTGTTTGTATTCTTGATAACTGCCATCCTGACTGATGTGAGATGAAATTTTAATGTAGTTTTTATTTGGTTTTCTCTAATTGCTAGAGATGTTGAACATTTTTTCATATATTTGTTGATGGATTATATATCTTCTTCTGAGAAGTGTCTGTTTTGTTCTTTAGCCCATTTATTGATTGGGTTATTATTTTTTTTTTTGGTGTTACCCTTTTTGAGTTCTTTATATGTTCTAAAGATTAGTGCTCTACCTGATGCATGTGTGGTGAAAATTTGCTCCCATTCTGTAGGTTCTCTATTCACCTCACTGATTGTTTCTTTTGCTGAGAAGAAGCTTTTTAGTTTAAATCCATCCCATTTATTATTTCTTGATTTTTAATTCTTGTGCTACAGGAGTCTTATTAAGGAAGTCGGGGCCTAATCCGACATGATGTCAAGATTTGGACCTTCTTTTTCTTTTGTTAGGTGCAGGGTCTCTGGTCTAATTCTTAGGTCCTTGATCCACTTTGAGTTGAGTTTTATGCATGGTGAGAAATAGGGGTTTAGTTTCATTTTGCTGCATATGGAGTTCCAGTTTTCCCAGCACCATTTGTTGAAGAGGCTATGTTTTCTCCAAGATATATTTTTGGCACCTTTGTCTAATATAAGATAACTGTAATTATGTGGATTTTCCTCTCTGTCCTCTGTTCTGTAACATTGGTTTCAAGTCTATTTTGGTGCCAATAATGTGATGTTTTAGTTACTTGCCACCTGCTTCACTCTTGTAAGTATTGCTTTAGCTATTCAGGGTCCCTGATTTTCCAGATGAATTTCATGACTCCCTTTTCTATTTCTATGAGGAATGTCATTGGGATTTTGATTGGAATTGCTTTAAATCAGTGCTTTTGGCAGTATGGTCATTTTTACAATATTAATTCTGCCTATCCAAAAACAAGGGAGATCTTTCCATCTTCTAATGTCTCCTTTAATTTCTTTCTTTAACGTTCTGTAGTTTTCGTTGTAGAGGTCTGTCACGTCACCTCTTTTGTTAAGTTGATTCTCAAATATTTAATTTTTTTGAGGCTATTGTAAATGGGGTAATTTTCCTAGTTTCTATTTTAGAGGATTTGTCGCTGATATACAGAGATGCCCTTGATTTATAGGTGTTGATTTTATATCCTGCTACTTTGCCAAATTCATTTATTAGTTCTAGAAGTTTTCTGGTGGAATTTTGTGGGTCTTCTAGGTATACAATCATATCATTGGCAAATAGTGCTAATTTGAGTTTTTCTTTTCCATTTGCCTTTAATTTCTTTCGTCTGTCTAATTGCTCTGGCCAATGTTTCAAGAACTATGTTAAATAGAAGTGGTGAAAGAGGGCATCCCTGTCTTGTTCTAGTTTTTAGAGGGAATGCTTTCAATTTTTCTCCATTTAGAAAGATGTTGGCCTGGGGCTTAGCATAGATAACTTTTACAATGTTGAGATGTATTCCTGTTATTCCTAGTTTTTCTAGTGTTTTGAACACTAGAAAAGTGTTTTTGTTGAATACTTTTTCTACATTTATTGAGACGATCATATAATTCTTATCTTTAGGTGTATTGATGTGATGAGTTATGTTTATTGATGTCCATATGTTGAATCAACCTTGCATCCCTGGGATGATCCCACTTGATTGTGGTGCACTATCTTTTTGATATGTTTTTGTATTTGATTGCCAGAATTTTATTGAGAAGTTTTGCATCTGTGTTCATTAGAGATATTGGTCTGAAGTTTTCTTTCTTTGATGTGTCTTTGGTTTTGGAATCAGGATGATATTGGCTTCATAGAATGAGTTTCACGAAGTAATTCACAAAATAATTTGAGGAGTTTTGATATTAGTTCTTCTTTAAAGGTCTTGTTGTAGAACTCAGTTGTTTATCCATCTGGTTCTGGGCTTTTCTTTGTTGGTAGGCTTCTGATGCTGTCTTCTATTTCATTGCTTGAGATTGATCTGTTTAAACTGTGTATGTCATCCTAGTTCAGTTTGGGCAGATCACATGACTCTAGAAATTTGTTGATGCCTTTGATATTTTCTATTTTATTTGAGTACATATTTTCAAAATAATTTCTGATTTTCTTCTGTATTTCTGTAGTGTCCATGATGATATTTCCTTTTTCATCATGGATGTTAGCAATTTGAGTTTTCCCTTTCCTCTTCTCTTCATTAGCATGGCTAATGGTTTATCAATATTATTTATTTTTTTCAAAGAACCAACTTTTTGTTTTGTCATTTTTTCCAATTGTTTCTTTTGTTTCAATTTTAATTATTTCATCTTTGAGTTTAATTATTTCCTGCTTCTGCTTTTGGTGTTGATTTGTTCTTTTTGTGGGGCTTTGAGATGTAATGTTAAGTCTTTTATTTGTTGACTTTTTCTTCTTTTAAGGAATGAACTCTATGCAATGAATTTTCCTCTTAGAACTGCCTTCATAGTGTCCTAGAGATTTCAATATGTTGTAATTAGTGTTCTCATTTACCTCTAAGAATTTTTTATTCTCCTCTTTGATGTCTTTTTTAACCCATTGTTCATTCAATAGCATATTATTTTGTCTCCAGGTGTTCAAGTCGGTTTTATTTTTTATTTTATCATTGATTTCTAATTTCATTCCATTATGATCTGATAGAATGCAGTGAAGCATCTCTACTTTTATGTATTTGCTTAGAGTTGCTTTGTAGCATAATATATGATCTATTTTAGAGAAGGATCCAGTGCTACTTAGAAGAAAGTGTATTCACTTGTTGATGGATGATATAGTCTATATATGTCAGAAGTCTAAGTTATTGATTGTATTATTGAGTTCTGTAGTTTTTTTGTTTAGCTTTTCTTTGGAAGATCTCTCCAGTGGTGAAAGAGGTGTGCTAAAGTCTCCCAGAATTTTTGTTTCGTGGTCTATTTGACTCTTGAACTTAAGAAGAATTTGTTTGATGAACATAGCTGCTTCATTTTTGAGGGCATATATATTTATTATTGTTATGTCTTGCTGATGTATGGTTCCCTTAAGCAGTATGAAATGTCCTTCTTTGTTCCTTTTGATCAACTTTGGCTTGAAGTCTACTTTATTTGATATAAGTATGGAGTAAGTAAGTTATAATTTGTGAATATTTTGTTTTAGAACTTATTATTAAATAATTTATGTATATATAAGATGACATGAAGAGCTTTGCTTGGGACTAGGCAGAAATAATTGTTACTATAATTTCATAAAACTTAGTTTTTTTGGTATGTTAAAGGAGATAGAAAGTATTCATTTGGGTCTTTTTTTCCTCTTCTGAATATGGGGATTGTTATTCTTCTTTTTGGTAGTATATTAAAAAAGTGAAACTTATTTTCCAATATTAGAATATTTGCTAGACAGTCAGAGAAATGCAAATCAAAACCACCCTAAGATACTATCTCACTCCAGTAAGATTGGCAGCCATTAGGAAGTCAAACAACAACAAGTGCTGGCGAGGATGTGGGGAAAAGGGTTCACTTGTACATTGCTGGTGGGACTGCAAATTGGTGCGGCCAATTTGGAAAGCAGTATGGAGATTTCTTGGAAAGCTGGGAATGGAACCACCATTTGACCCAGCTATTCCCCTACTCGGTCTATTCCCTAAAGACCTAAAAAGAGCACACTATAGGGACACTGCTACATCCATGTTCATAGCAGCACAATTCACAATAGCAAGACTGTGGAACCAACCTAGAAGCCCTTCAATAGATGAATGAATAAAAAAAATGTGGCATTTATACACAATGGAGTATTACTCTGCATTAAAAAATGACAAAATCATAGAATTTGGAGGGAAATGGATGGCATTAGAGCAGATTATGCTAAGTGAAGCTAGCCAATCCCTTAAAAACAAATGCCAAATGTCTTCTTTGATATAAGGAGAGTAACTAAGAACAGAGTAGGGACGAAGAGCATGAGAAGAAGATTAACATTAAACAGGGATGAGAGGTGGGAGGGAAAGGGAGAGAGAAGGGAAATTGCATGTAAATGGAAGGAGACCCTCAGGGGTATACAAAATTACATACAAGAGGAAGTGAGGGGAAAGGGGGAAAATATAAGGGGGAGAAATGAATTACAGTAGAGGGGGTAGAGAGAGAAGAGGGTAGGGGAGGGGGGGAGGGGGGATAGTAGAGGATAGCAAAGGCAGCAGAATACAACAGACACTAGTATGGCAATATGTAAATCAATGGATGTGCAACTGATGTGATTCTGCAATCTGTATTTGGGGTAAAAATGGGAGTTCATATCCCACTTGAATCAAAGTGTGAAATGTGATATATCAAGAACTATGTAATGTTTTGAACAACCAACAATAAAAATTAATTAAAAAAAAGAATATTTGCTAGAAAGCAGTGCATACTTTTATGAAATTGCCTGAGTTTGATAATTTTGTTCATGTCACTTCTATGAAGGTATTTCTTTATTGATTTTATTTAGAATTGCTTTTCTTCTTCCATTAAGCAGCCTTGTATGCTTTTTGGTCTTCTATTACTGCCCTTTGTCTCTGGAGTTTCTTTTTGAAAACCAAAAGGGAAACTTGTAACTTTCTGATTTCTAGGTGTAACAGCATCTGTTCACTGGTTAAAAAAAAGAGGGAGAGAAAAAGTAATAGAACTATAGAATATTTTTCTATAGCAATTCTCCCCGCCCCCCGCCTTCAATCTTTTTTTGGTGAGTTATAGATTAGAAGTCACCAGAGACAAATATTGGTTCCACATAAAAAATTTCCTAATATTACTGTCTCATGAGTAGTAAATACCTTGCCTTTAATATTGTTTATGTAGAACTGTAGTTATCAGCTTTCAGGGATTTTTAATTTTCAAGTGCTGGGGATCAAACCCACAGTCTCTCATATACTAGATTAGCACTCTACCACTGAGCTACACCCCCATCTCTGCTCTATTAAAGAAAGATTTCTTGTTTTGGTATAAATGAATGGCTTTAAAAACTTTTTTGACTATGACTTCTGGTAATGAGTATATTTTTAATAGTATAATTTAGCACATACATACATGTATGCAGATATATAACTCAAAAAGATCTATGAAGCAGTGATACCCTTAATCTATGTATTATATTCTTATGCTTCTATTTTGTTTCATTAAGAGTTGTGATTTATTGTTTTTATTTCATGACCTAGTAATGGATCATAATTTAAATTTTGAAAAACATTAATTTATATGACTCCTAAGGTTTCTTCCAAAACCAAGATCCTGTTACTGTGACTCCATAATCTCACAGAGAATCCAAGCTCATTACAGAACAACTGGAAACCCAGTTAAATTAGGAATGGTAATAGGAATTTCTCTAAGACATCTGGATATACAGTGTCATCAGTTACCCAAAAAGGAAAAAATAGAAAGAAACAAATAAACACAGAGTTTCTGAATAAAGTCTGTTGCCAATACATTATTATAAAGTTCACTGTCCTGAACAATAAATTTTTAACATGACTTTCATGAAAAAGAGTTAGAAACTTAGTAAGCAATATTGAAATTGATTTTGTTAATTCTATTTGATAGCTCTTTTTAGGAGTTTAGAATTAAGAGAATACTAGAATAAATTTTTAAAGAGTCAAAGTTGTAGAGTTGGGGGGTTGATATTTATATATTTTTTTCACAGTTTCTAATGTATGGGAAATAAAATATAATGAGGAATATGATCAACATCAGTAACCTGGAGTCCTGTGTTGAGGAGTCATTGTGATCAGCATTGTTAGCTAGTCTAAATAAAAATAGCATTCTTTACCTGAAATGTAAAGCAAAAATAATAATATACATGAAGTGATAAGACATTGGAAGGTACTACTCCTTATTTTTAATTAGTGAAATATTAAAGAAATATTTTAATTGGCCAAATTAGAAATGAGAATAACCCCCCAAACTCCCAAATCTAACCCTTTTCAGAAAATTAGCACATAACTATTTATAGTAAGAAAATATGATAAATTTAAAGCCAGGTGTTAAAAGTTCAAAGATAATCGCACATCAGATATTTATTGTGTATCTGTTATCATGCTGAGAGCAGTAAAGCAATTCAAGGGAAATACATGAAATTATTCCTGTTCTGGAGCAATTTCTGTCTTTTAAGATAAGATGCCAAAAGTAGAAGTTAAGTATGATTGACCATGTGTAGAACATGGCTAGATTCTCTGCACACAGATGTGTTGATTGTCCCAGGTGTGTATTTTCATCCCCATTTTTACCCATGAAGAAACTGAGACTCTTAAATTGCTCAAGATCATACATGCAGTTAATTATAGAACTGGGATTTAAAACTCTTTGTCTGACTTTGATCCATTCAATAAACGATTTTGTTACTGGGTATTTGGTTACTATGAAATAAAGTCTCATTTCAAAATTTTTCTCAAGTTAAAATTACCATAAATAATATTATATATTTTTTCCTCAAATTAAAATCACCTGAAACTAATTGACTAAAAATAATATTAGGAATAAGATTATAAAGTAAAATTTTAGAAAAGTTTTCTAAGAAAACTTTAGAATAGATACTTCTGCTGGGGATGTAACTCAGTGGTAGAGCACTTGCCTAGCATGTGGGAGGCCTTGCCTTCAATCCCCACACTGCCAAACAAAATAAAAGCAAGAGAGAGAAATACTGCTAGTTTCTATTCATCTAGTTGTTTTTTACATACCTTATTTCCTTTAAAACAATTTTTAAAAAAAAATTTGAAACAGGTATTCAAAGGCAGTTACAAAAGTAGTACAGAGAGGTCCCTTGTACCCTGCACCCGGTCTTCCTCAATAGTTAACATTTTTACTACTTAGTACAGTATCCAAATCAGGAAATTCACATTGGTGGGAGGTATGTTGTAGTTCTATATCATTTGGTCACACACCACAGTCAAGATATAGAAATTTTCCAATATCACATGTGTCTCCCTCCTGCTGCCCCTTTATGGTCTCACCTTCCTCCTGCTACCCCACACTCCCAGCCTTTGGCAGTCACTGATCTCTTATTCATTTCTGTGCTTTTGACATCTAGATAATGTTACATAAATGTAATGTGGTATGTGACACAGAATAATATTCTGTGTTGTGGTATGGATGTACTATGTTTTGTTTACTCACCTATTGACAGATATTTAGTTTTTGCATTTTTAGTTATTCTGAATAAAGCTGCTATGAACATTTGTATTTGGATTGTATTTGGAAATAAATGTTCATTTCTTTGGGATAGATGTCAAGTGCAATATACAGTTCTGGGTAAGTAAGTTTTCTAGGAATCTGCTGTGCTGTTTTCTGGGGTGGCTGAACCATTTTGCATCACAATCAAGACTATATGAAAGGTCCAGTTTCTCTTCATTTTCATCACCATTTGTTACCACTGTTTTGTATGTAGTGATTATCATAATCTTTTTTTAAAATATTTTATTTTTTAGTTGTAGTTGGACACAATACCTTTATTTTATTTATTTACTTTTATGTGGTGCTGAGGATCGAACCCAGGGACTTGCACTTGCTAGGCAAGCATTCTACCGCTGAGCCACAACCCCAGCCCCATCATTATAATCTTAATTTATATTTGCCTAATGACTTGGGCTGTTGAAAATCTTTTTATTTAATTATTATTATTATTATTAGCCACCTTTATCTTCTTTGGTGAAATGTCTGTTGTTTGCACATTTTTTTGTATTGTTTTATTTACCATGTAGTTTTAATGTTTCTTACATATTCTAGAAATGAGTCCATTATTAGAAATGTAGTTTACCTTTTCTCTGTTTATAGTTTGATTTTTTTTCATCCCCTGCCTTTTGATGTCATTTAATCAAACATGGGGCCTTGTACATGCTAAGCAAGTGCTCTACCACCGAGTTAACAGCCCTAGCCTCATCCTCTTGACATGGTCTTCCAGAGAACAAAAGTTTTAAATTTGATTTTTAAAGCTCATTTATTTATTTTTTTGTTCTGGGAATTGAATCCAGGGGCACTTAACCACTGAGCTATATCGCCAGCCCTTTTAATTTATTTAATTTATTTTTATTTTGAGACAGGGTCTTGCTAAATTGCTGAGGGTTTTACTAAATTTGCTGAGGCTGAGCTTGAACTTGCAGCTTTCTTGTCTCAGTCTCCCAAGTTTCTGGGGTTATAAGTGTGTACCATTGGCCTGGTCCAATTTCTTTTTTTTCTTTTGATTGTTTTTTTGGTGTCATACCTAAATCTCTTTATCAAATCTTAGGTTCTCAAAGGTGTCCCCTAAGTTTTCTTCTAAAAGTTTTATTGTCTTGGTTGAATTTTACATTCTTACATAATTTCTTCTTGTTAGATGTCACATTTAGGTAAAAAATGTTTTTCCTTTTGATTATTTTTGTTATTTTGTTTTTTGACTGTCTGGAATATTCAGTTGTTCTGGCACCAGCACCATTTGTTGGGTAGAGTATCCTTTCTCCATTGAATTGCTTTAGTGCCTTTGTAAAAAATCAATTAGCCATACTAGTGTATTCTAGTATGGGTTCTCTATTATGTTCTCTTCGTCTCGTGTCTGTCTCTTTGCGAATACCATTCACTCTTGATTACTGAGGGTACATAATCAGTATTAACATACTATCGAGTGATTTCTTGTACTATATTCTTTTTTAAAAAATATTTGAGGTATTCTATTTCCATTGCCTTTCCCCATAAAATAGAATAAGTCTTTTCTTATATTTTTACTTTCAATTTCCTTGTGTTCATTGCTAGTATATAGAAATAGTATTGATTTTTTTTTTTTTTGTCCTATGATATTACCACCTCACTTATTTTAGATGATTTTCAAAATGTGTTTCTTGGGGTGTTCTACATAGGCCATTAGGCCCTTTTCAGAAAGGGACAATTTTATTTCTTTCTGCCTTTTACTTCCTTTTCTAACCTTACTATTCTGGCTAGATCTTTCAATACTGTGTTGAATTAAGAGTGGAATGGATATCCTTGCCTTTATTCTTCATGTTGGGGCAAAATAATTCTGTTGTTTATCATCAAGTCTGATTTTAGCCTTAGACTTTTAATAACTTTTATAACTGAGTTGAGGATGTTCTTTTTATTGATAGTTTTTTAAGGATTTTAATTTTGAATGAGTGTTGAATTTTATAAAGTGTTTTTGCTGCTTCAAGGGGTCTGATCATGTGATGCCATTTTTACATCTTAATATGATAGAATATATTGATTGACTTTTTTGAATATTGAACCAGCCTTGTATGCCTGTAATAAATGCCACTTGATTATGGTCTAAGACTCTTTATATATGTTGCTCGGTTCAATTTTATGATATCCTGTTAAGAATTTTTGCTTTTATAGTCATGAAGGACATTTATCTCTAGTTTCCTTTATTTGTTAACTTTTAGACACAGTGATTTTGGTTTTAAGATTCTAATGGATTTACATAACAAAGTAGGAGATGTTCTTTTTATCTGGAAGAGATTTTTTGGGCTTTGATGTTAACTCTTTAAAAGTTTGGTAGAATTCTTTAAAACCATCTGGGTGTAGGGGTTTTCTGTTTCCCATTTTATTGATTTTTGTTCTTAGATTTATTTTCTTTTGCTTGCTTTATGTTAATTTTCCTCCTCTTGGTGTGTGTGTGTGTGTGTGTGTGTGTGTGTGTGTGTGTGTGTGTGTGTTTTGTACTAGGGATTGAACTCAGGGGCACTCAGCCATGGAGCCACATCCCCAGTCCTATTTGTATTGTTTTTAGAGACAGGGTCTCACTGAGTTGCTTTTAGCACCTCACCGTTGCTGAGGCTGGCTTTGAACTCACCATTTTCCTAGCTCAGCTTCTTGCGTTGCTGGGATTACAGGCTTGTGCCACCATGCCCAGCCCGCCTCTTGTTCTTTATTATTGAAGTAGGAGCTTAGATTATTGAGACTTTCCTTCCTTCTTATATATATATTTAGTGCTGTAAATTTTAGTGCTATAAATTTGTTGGATGCATGGCTTTACATATATCTTAGTTTCATATGTTGTATTTCATTTTCAAATCCACTCTAGTGTATTTTTAAAATTACATAATTAATACTTTGTATTTGGCCCATAGATTTTAGAAGTATATTGTGTAGTTTCCAACTGTTTGGAGATTTTTCCTGTTATCTGTGTTATTGGTGTTTACTCTGATTCCACTGTAGTCAGAGAATACACTGTGTATCATATTACTTCTTTTAACATTTACCTAATGACTTGGGCTGTTGAAAATTCATCGAGTAAGTTTACTAAACCGTACTTTTCAAAATCTGCATCTAATTTTCATTTTGCCTTTAAAGCTGCTTTATATGGGTAAGCCCATATAAACTTTTTTTTTTAAAATTAATTTTTATTGCTGGTTGTTCAAAACATTACATAGTTCTTGATATATCATATTCCATATAAACTTATTTTGTGTGTTCTGGGGATTGAACACTTAACCACTGATCCACATTCCCTGCCCTTTTCATTTTGAGACAGTGTCTCACTGAGTTGCTGAGGGCCTCACTAAGTTGCCGAGGCTGGCTTTGAACTTGCATTCCTCCTGTCTCATCGGGAATTTGTGGTAACTGGGATTACATGTGTGAGCCACCATGCCTGGCCCATATACACTTTTTTTTTTTTTTTTTTGGTTGGGGGTACCAGGGATTGAACTCAGGGGCACTCGTCTACTGAGCCACATCCCCAGCCCTACTTTTTGTATTTCATTTAGAGACAGGGTTTACACCGAGTTGTTTAGCACCTCATTTAAAAAAAAATTAAAATTTGTTTTAATTAGATACATATAACATTAGAATACATTTGTGCACTTTGATACATCATACATTGAAGGTACATAATTTCTCATTTCTGAGTGTACATGTTATAGAATCATATTGGTCATGTAGTCACATATATACAAAAGTAATAATGTCTGTTTCATTCTACTATCTTTCTGTCCCCACATCCTCTCCCCTCCCCTCCCTTCATTTCCCTCTACCTAATCTAAGGTAATGCTGCTCTTTTCCAGTGCCCCCTGCCTTATTGTGAATTAACATGCACACATTAGAGAAAACATTCGGCCTTTGGTTTTTTGGGATTGGCTTATTTCACTTAGCATGATATTCTCCAACTCCATCCATGTATTGGCAAATGCCATAATTTCACTCTTCTTTAAAGCTGAGTAATATTCCATTGGGGGAATATATATATTATATTTTCTTTATCCCTATAAACCGAGGAATGGTATAAACCAAGGAATGGAATAGCTGGGTCAAACGGTGTTTCCATTCCAAATTCTCTGAGGAATCTCCATACTGCTTTTCATAGTATTTGCACCAATTTGCAGTCCCATCAGCAAAGTATGAGTGTAACTTTTTTCTCACATACTCAATATTTATTGTTGCCTGTATTCTTGATGACTACCATTTTGACAGCAGTCAGATGAAATCTTAGTGTAGTTTTGATTTGCATTTCTCTGATTGCTAGAGATGTTGAACACTTTCATATATTTGTTGATTGATTGTATTTCTTCTTCTGTGAAGTATCTGTTCAATTCCTTATCCCATTTATTGATTGGGTTATTTGTGTTTTTTTGGTGTTACCCTTTTTGAGTTCTTTATATATCCTAGAGATTAATGCTTTATTGGAGGTGCATGTGGTAAAGATTTTCTCCGAATCTGTAGGCTCTCTCCTCACATTATTGTTTCCTTTGCTGAGAAGAAGCTTTTTAGTTTTATTCCACCCCATTTATTGATTCTTGATGTTACTTCTTTAGGAGTCTTGTTAAGGAAGTCAGATCCTAGACCGTCGTGGTAAAGATTTGGGCGTACTTTTTCTTCTGTTAAGCATATGGTCTCTTTACTAGTGCCTAAGCCTTTGATCCACTTTGAGTTGATTTTGATGCAGAGTGAGAGATAAAAGTTTAATTTCATTTTGCTACATATGGCTTTCCAGTTTTGCCAGCACCATTTGTTGAATAGGCTATCTTTTCTTAAGTGAATGTTTCTAGCACCTTTGTCTAGTATGACATAACCATATTTATGTGGGTTTGTCCCTGTGTCCTCTATTCTGTACCATTGATCTACAAGTCTATTTTGGTGCCAATACTATGACATTTTTGTTACTATAGCTCTGTAGTACAGTTTAGGGTCTGGTATTGGAGTGCCTTCTGCTTCACTTTTCTTGCTAAGGATTGCTTTAGCTGTCTGGGTCTCTTATTTTTCTAAATAAACTTTATGATTGATTTTTCTATTTCTATGAAGAATGTCATTGGGATCTTAACAGGAATTGCATTAAGTCTGTATAATGCTTTTGGTAGTATGGCCATTTTGACAGTATTAATTCTGCCTATCCAGGAAATCTGAGATCTTTCCATTTTCTGAGGTTTTCTTTAATTTCTTTCTTTAGTGTTCTGTAGTTTTCATTGTAGAGGTTTTTCACCTCTTTTGTTAGATTAATTCCCAGGTATTTTGTTTGTTTTTAGCCTATTGTGAATGGGGTAGGTTTTCTAATTTCTCTTTCAGTGGATTCATCACTGATGTATAGGAATCTGTTTGATTTGTGGCTATTGATTTTATATCCTGCTATTTTGCTGAATTCATTTATTAGTTCTAGAAGTTTTCTGGAATTTTTTGGGTCTTCTAAATATAGAATTTTGTCATCAACAAATAGTGATAATTTGAGTTCTTCTTTACCTATTTGTGTCCCTTTAATTTCTTTCTTCTATCTAATTGCTCTGGCTAGAGTTTCAAGGATGATGTTGAATAGAAGTGGTGAAAGAGGACATCCTTGACTTGTTCCAGTTTTTAGCGGGAATGCTTTCAATTTTTCTCCATTTAGAATGATGTTGGCCTTGGGTTTAGCATATATAGCTTTTACAATGTTGAGGTATGTTTCTACTGTCCCTAGTTTTTCTAGTGTTTTGAACATGAAGGTGTGCTGTATTTTGTCAAATGCTTTTTCTTCATCTATTGAGATGATCATATGATTCCTTTTTTAAAGTCTGTTAATATGATGAATTACATTTATTGCTTTCCAAATGTTGAAACAACCTGCATCCTGGATAAACTCCACTTGATTGTGGAGCATTATCTTTTTAATGTATGCGATTTGCCAGAATTTTATTGAGAATTTTTGCATCTATGTTCATCAGGGATATTGGTCTGAAATTTTTTTTCCTTGATGTGATATTAGGGTGATATTAGCCTCATAGAATTGAGTTTGGAAGGGTTCCCTCCTTTTCTGTTTCATAGAATATGTTGAGGAGTACTGGTGTTAATTCTTCTTTGAAAGTCTTGTAGAACTCAGATGAGAATCCATTTGGTCCTGGGCTTTTCTTGGTTAGTAGGCTTTTGATGGCATTTTCTATTCCATTACTTGAAATTGATCTTTTTAAGTTGTGTATGACCTCCTCATTCAGTTGGCTAAGTCATATATGTCTAGAAATTTGTTGATGTCTTTGATGTTTTCTATTTTATTGGAGTACAAATTTTCAAAATAGTTTTTAAGTGTCTCTGTATTTTAGACTTGTCCATTGTGATATTTCCTTCTTCATCGTATATTTTTAGTAATTTGTGTTTTTCTCCCTTTATTAGCATGGCAGGGGTTTGTCTGTTTATTTTTTCAAAGAACCAATTTTTGTTTTTGCCAATTTTTAAGAATTGTTTCTCTTTTTTCAGTTTCATTGATTTCAGCTCTGATTTTAATTATTTCCTGTCTTCTGCTTTTGATGTTGATTTGTTTATCTTTTTCTAGGGCTTTGAGATATAGTATTATGTCATTAATATGTTGACTTTTTATTCTTTTAATGAAGGCACTCAATGCACTAAACTTTCCTCTTAGTACTGCCTCATAGTGTCCCACAAATTTTTATATATTGTACCAGTGTTCTCCTTTACCTCTAAGATTTTTTTTTATTTCATCCTTGATTTCTTCTACTATCCATTCATCTTTCAATAGTGTATTAGTCTCCATTTGTTACAGTAGCTTGTATTTTTTGTTTTGTCATTAATTTCTAATTTTATTCCATTGCGGTCTGATAGAATGTAGGGTATTATGTCTTTTTTGTTGTTGTTGTTTTGCATTTACTAAGAATTACTTTGTGTCATAAGATATGGTCTATTTTAGAGAAGGAGCTGTGCGCTGCTGAGAAGAAAGTATATTTGCTCATTAATGGATGAAATATTCTATATATGTCTGTTATGTCTAAATTATTGATTGTATTATTTAGTTCTATAGTTTTCTTATTTAGTTTTTGTTTGGGAGATCTGTCCAGTAGTGAGAGAGGTGTGTTAATGTTACTCAGTATTATTATGTTGTAGTCTGTTTGACTCTTGAAATTGAGGAGAGGTTGTTTGATTTACATAAATGCTCCATTGTTTGGGGCATAAATATTTATAATTGTTAGGTCCTGCTTATATATACTTCCCTTAGGAAATATGAAATGTCCTTTTTTGTCTCTTCTGATTAACTTTGGTTTGAAATCTACTTTATCTGAGATGAGAGTAGTATCCCCTGCTTGTTTATGCAGTCCATATAAGTGATAAATTTTTTCCCATCCTTTCACCTTCATCCTATGGATGTCTTTGCCCATGAGGTGGGCAAAATATTGTTTGGTTTGCTTTTTAATCCAATCTGCCAATCTATGTCTTTTGATTGATGAGTTTAGGCTGTTAACATTCAAGGGTATTATTGAGGTATGATTTGTATTTTCTGTCATTTTGATTTATTTCTGGTTTTTAATTTGACTTATTTTCTCCTTTGTTTGACTGTTCCTTTAGTGTACATCAACCCTTTGCTGGTTTTTACACTTTTTTTTTCACTTCATCCTTATGGAATATTTTGTTGAGAATGTTCTGTAGTGTGGGCTTTCTAGTTGTGAATTCTTTTAGTTTTTGTTTTTCATGGAAGTTTTTAATTTCATCTTTAAATCTGAATCCTAATTTTGTTGGATACAAAATTCTTGGTTGGCATCCGTTTTCTTTCAGAGCTTGAAATATATTATTCCAGGACCTCCTAGCTTTGAAGGTCTGGGTTGAAAAATCAGTTGAGATTCAAATTGCTTCCCCCCATATGTAATTTGATTTTTTTCTCACAGCCTTTAAGATTTTTTTCCTTGTTTTATGTGTTAGTCATTCTTATTATAATGTGTCTAGGTGTGGGACTGCTGTAATTTTGTACATTTGGGGTCCTGTAAGCCTCTTGCATTTTATTTTCCATCCCATTCTTTAGGTTTGGGAAATTTTCTGCTATTATATCATTGAAAAGATTGTGCATTCCTTTGGTTTGTATCTCTGCTCCTTTATTCCAATAACTCTTAAATTTGGTCTTTTCATGTTATCCCATAGTTCTTGGTTGTTCTGCTCATATTTCTTTACCATCTTCTCTGCATAGTCATTTCTACTTTCAAGATTATATATTTTGTCTTCATTGTCTGAGGTTTTTGTCTTTTAAGTGGTCTATTCTGTTGAATTTATAATTTAGTTTATTGATTTCTTCATTTTGAGGATTTCTGCTTTTTTTTTTTAATAATCTCTAACTTTTTTTATTGAAGTGATCTTGTACTTCCTGTGTTTTTTTTACTTCTTATACCATCCTTCACAGATCAGTTGAACTATGTACATTCTGAACTCCTCCTTGGACATTTCTTCTACTGTGTTATCAGTGGCTTCTGTTGATGAAGCTTCTTCATTTGTTTGGGTCGCTGTATTCCTTTGTTTTTTTCATGTTGTTTGTGTTTTACTATCTAGAAATATGGATCTAAGGCAGCACAAATTTTACCCTATAGATCTATAGTGTCCCTGAAGATTTCCAACGCCTTGCGTGTAATGGACTAATATCAACAGCATCCAATGTACACAATATCTAGCCTTAAATCTAATAGCTTCCACTGAGACATCTACTGCTTTCTCACATTAAACCAAAATGATGAGTTTAATAACTATCTATAGTAAAACAGAAAAATTTTAAAACGGTTTACAATTTCAAATGGTGGACAAGAGATAAGAAGTAGCGTAGTATACTACGTTCGTGAGGGAGAAAGAGAGAAGCTAGAAGCAAAAATTCACAGGAAGAGTGGAAGACGAGTTGACAAGATTGGCTGTTGGTTGGAGAAAAGTTGGAAAGAAAATCCAAGAAAACACACCACAGGGGAAGAATACGAATAAAGAGAAAACAATTAAAGACATAAAAATACAACAAAAATGCAAAACACCATTCATATGTCATTGTCCTCCACACACTGATATAAAAACACCCTGTTCCAAATATGGTAGAGATATTGGTGAATCGAAAAATAAAATAAGTCTTGCTGGAAAGTCGAACTGCCTCTTTCAGTGTTCAACAGTTTCTTAGTCCTGTCTCTGACATCTCTTGGGATCACCAAACCCAGATCAGCCCTCTCAAACCCAGTCTCTATTCCACTGATCTGAGCTTCAGATACCTCAGGCTCAGCCACGCTGCAGTCCTGAGATTTCAGTGCTGCTCCTACATGGAGAGAGACCACCAGGGATACCCTCATGCAAAGGAGCAACCCTGAGATGAAGCAGCAAGACAAGGCCACCAGCACTCTCAGCAGGAAGACCCCAGGCTCCTCCAAACCCACAGGCACCCCCACGCTGGACCTTCAGGTCTTGGACGGAGTCCCTAGGCTCTTGTGGTGGTAAACTTCCTGGCACCTGGCCCCCAGGCCCTGGCTGGTGTTCCCCAAATGGGTGCAGTCACACGCACCCAAACCTGGAGTCTCTCCTGCAGCAGTCCTTTAGGCGATGGTAACAGCGGTAGTGGCTGTGGTTGTTGACAGCAGGCAGTGGGGCTGAAGTAGCGGCTGCAACTGTAGCTGTGGCTGTGGGGGCGGCGTCAACAGGTGATCTCTGGGAGATAGCAGCAGTGTCAGCATTAGTTTTGTCCAGAGCAGTGGTGTCTTTTGTGGCATCAGCGGGTGGTTGCAAGGGCAGCAGCACCCAGAAAGAAGACCTCCAGGTGTCCTTGGGGTGGTAGCAGCTGCCTCAGAGGCAGCAGCAGTGGCCTTAACAGTGTAGGCGGCAGCAACATAGGTGGCAACTGATTGGACAAGAGACCTCCATTCAGCGACAGTGACCTTGGAGGTAGCATGGGAGGTAGCCAGGACCCTATGCCCAGAAAAGATCTCCAGGCACTGACAATGGCTTTTGCGGCCGTGTCGTCTGCCAGCACCTCACTTTTTGCTGAGGCTGTCTTTGAACTCACAATCCTACTGTCTTCGGTCTCCCAAGAAGCTGGGATTACGGGAGCGCACCACTGTGCCCAGCCCCATATACACTTTTTATTTAAAGAATTATCTATAATCTCATATTCCAGAGGTACTATACTAAGATTTTATATATTATATAGATGTGTGCAAATCATATATTCCCATTTCACTTCAAAATGTCTTATAAGAATTTCCATGCAGTTAAATACACCTCTATTTAATAAATTTGCTTTATATTCCACTGTAGTAATATACCATAATTTATTGTAAACTTTTGTGTCGAGTTTGTAATCATGAAATAAGAGATAGCAGCACAAATAACAAACCTGGGGAAGTTTTCAGTAGTTCCTAGTCTGTAGTTACCATCTCTTTTTAGAAAGAATAAAAGTATTGCTGTTTGAGACATTGATCCTCACTGGATCTCTCACTTTTAAATTTGTATTGTCAAAGGCCAATTGGAGTTCTTCCTCTGTGATTGCTGTCTCTTAGTTTGAAGCTGCTATTAGGCCTAAACTGTAAATATGTGAACCATTTTGTCTTAGATGTACTTTTGGCATTTCTGAGGACACCAGTGTTATTCTTTAAGTTCATGTCACCTGTGTTCCTTCCGGAATATTAATTCCCTCTTGTAGAAGTCATATCCAAGTGATTTTCTTCTTGTATATATGTAATATATACATAGTAATATTTAGGGGAGTGGTACATATATGAGATTAGGCTCTCCACCATGTTTTCTAAACTGATCAAGGGATTTAGCTGCCTACTTTGGGGAATGTTTAATTGGAATTTCATGTCTTTTCTAGTTTGAGAAACTTTTCTGATTTTTTAGTTTTGTCACTGCTATTTACTGAGATAGGAAAGAATGAAGAATAAACAGATTTGGAGTGCATTTAAAACTTCTGGCATAGACATGCCTGTAAGACATCCAAGAGGAATTGTCAAGTATGTGATCAATATAGGAGACAGACCTCAGGGGAAGATCTAAATTAGAGAGGCAAATATGGTTTTTGTCTCCATGTACAATACTGGATAAGGCCCCACTGTTCCAGACCTCATTATTTCTCTGACCTCATTTACTTTTCCACCATTCTATTGTAGTTGGTTACACTTTCCAAAATATCAGGCATACTTTTTTTTTTTTTTTTGAGTTGTTTTCTTTTTTCTCTCACTTTTTGGGGTCTCATACAACCTTTTCAGTTTGGCCTTTTATGACTACCCTAGTTAAAATTATACCCCACCTCACCACACCCAGACAGCTTTCTGCCCTGCTTTCTTCACTGTACCACTTAGTATGACCTCTGCTAACCTTATATGACTAGAGCAGATTAAGCAAAAATATGAAACTGGAGAAGGGAGGCAGAATTTCAGGGCTTTTCTATGAAATTTGGTCTTCATGTTCAAAGTAGTGGGGGATGAACATTTTTAAGTAGGTGGAAAACTGAGCACATTTGCATACAGGACCAATAGGAAAAGGGCATGGGTAGTTTTGGGTAGATCAAGTAGGAGATTTTGGGTAGGAGACAGAAGAGGAGCAAAACAAAAAACATTTTATGACGCACACACTGTACTAGGGATTGAAGGAGCCATGAGTAATAGGGCATGGTTCTGTCTTTTACTTAAAGAGTAAGTCTCAAAGGCTAGAGAGATAATTTCAACCCAAAGATAATTGCTCTGAAATAGAAAAGTCACAGTGTTATGGGGACATAAAGAATGCATTAGTCCCAAGAATTTGGTTTATAAATCTGAACTTAATATTTGAGTAGCTTTTATAAGGTTGTTTATAAAAAGGTTCATAAAATTTTATAAAGTTTTACTACTTAGAAATAGTCTCATGGTATTTAAAAATTTTCAACCTGAGGGATTTTCTTTAATCTCCGTTAGAGATTAGAAAAAGTTTCATTGTGTTTGATGTTTATCTAATCTGTTAAGAGTTTAGATAATTTTTAAAAATGTGTTTTAAGGAATTTTAGGTTTTGGGGATATTAATAAGTATTGTACCAATGAAAGTAATTAATTGAGTACATTTGGATGGCGCTGGGTTACAACAGTGGATTTTTTCACTGCAGGACTTCTCAGTACTTATGATATACTTATGTACATTATGAATCTTCTAGAAGTGCATACAATGTATAGCACTTCCCAGATTCAATAGGCCATGGATCCTGTTATATTAATGAATCATCTTTGGATACTGAGCAAACTTTAGGAAATGCTGGTTTCCATTATTTTCTGAAGATCTTAACTAGAACAATTTTCATGATCTGTCCTTTGATTTTTCTAATGTGTTTCAATATTACCATATAAAACAGCATTAACTATGAAAATGCTAGGATTCTTGTGACTGTATTTTAATAGTATATTACATTTGGGATTAATGAACTTCTAAATTTGGCACGTGTGACTAATAACTTCTTATAACTCAATGGGCAAATACTACATAGAGTGATTTTAATTCTATGTGAAATTTATGACCTAGGAATGTGTAATTAAATAACACTTTTCTGTCTTTTTATTGCCTCTTTTTTGTGACTTTGAAATATTAAAAATTATTAAGAATACTTCATTTTAGGTTTTCTAGCTTTGGTATAGTCATAGTTTTGGCAGATAATGGTATCTTAGAACTTAATATATGAGAAAAATAATGGCATATAAAATGCAATATTATGTATGTTCTATTAAAAAGAGAGTTTGGAAAGTGTTTCTAGTGGCCACTTTTCATGTGTTTTTAGATTGGGGATTGGTTCTCAGGTCAAGCCAGGATTACCTTTTTTTTTGTATAAAGCACTTATAATTTGAGGTTGTACATTTTTAAATTATTAAAAAAAACAACAGACATATGATATTTTGTAATATGTGAAGATTGTATGAAATTCAGATTGCAGTATCCTTTGATAAAGATCGACTGGCATAGAGCTGCACTCATTTATGCTGTGACTGCCCTCACACTACAGAAACAGTGTTAGGCAGGTGTGCTAGAACCAGTAGGCCTGCAGAGGCCAAAATGCTTACCATCTGACTCTTTTGAGAAAATTTGCTGCCCCTGGCTTATATTAGTGCATGATGGAGTTTATTGGGTTATTTGATGGGTTTATGAGGTAAAGGGAACTGTTTTATATACAACCAATGCTCCAAATAATTGTCTTCTAATAATTTCCATGTATTTGTCCTCAGTAGTTCTAGTCTTCTCTATTTTCTGGTAGATTGTATTTCATTTTAATTTTATTTAATTTTCTTCCTTTTTCCTATTGATCAATAAACAGTATATGATGTCATATTGTGATAGGAAGCACTTGGATTTGATAACTATTTTTTTATAGAATAAACAAATTTTGAATAATTTTGTATTTTCCCCATATAAGTGATTTATGGAGAAAATTGATATATTTGAAATTGACTGATAGTCATTTTTAAAAGTAATTATTGAAAATGATTCTATTAGTAGAGTTAGTTGAGTTAGAAATTTTCTTGGGTGGGTACTAGGGATTGAACGAAGGGGCACTTAACTATTGAGCCACATTCCCATCCCTTTCTATATATTTTATTTAGAGACAGGGTCTTGCTAAGTTGCTGAGGCTGGCTTTGAATTTGTGATCTTCCTGTCTCAGCCTCCCAAGCTGCTGGGATTATAGGCATGCTCCACCTTGTCCAGCTATTGTTTTTTTTTTTTTCTTTTTTTAAACACAACTGGAATAAATATTCTTAGTATACTGTATCTCTTTGATTTGAATGTTACCACCAGCTTAATTTTACACAATCTTAAGTATTTGTTATATATTCTGCTTAATAGCTTGTTCATTGGCTTTTAAGAGAATTGGTTAAATTTTTGTTTTCAAAATTTGAATAATTTTGAAAATGAATTATTTCTTTTTATAAATTTCATGGTTTGGGAGAGGAGAAAACATTATCAAACCAGAGCAAGGATAATGAAATTATTGCTATCTTCTTCAACTTTAATGTTAAGTTTTAAAGAGGTAACTCTAAGATGTTAAACATGGTCTTTTTTTATTTTACTTTTTTTTTTTTTTTTGCAGCATTGGGGATTGAACCCAGGGGCCTGTGCATACTAAGAAAGCACTCTACCACTGAGCTACATTCCTAGGCTTTTGCTAAATTACTCAATCTGAGCTTCAACAAGTGATTCTCCTGTCTCAGCTTCCCAGGTAGCTGGGATTATAGGTGTATGCTACCATATTTGACTTAAGCATGACTTTTTAAAGGCAATTTTTAGTTTCAGTTGTGATATAGAAATTTATTCTCATCCTGAGTGATCTGAGAGGGTTGAAGAGGACAAGAATAGTTACCAAGTTTAGTTCAATAACATTTTACTATTAATACTGTCTTATTTTATTTTTTTTAGTTATACATGGCAGTAGAGTCTATTTTGATGAACTTATACATGCGTGGAATATATCTTATTCTAAGTAGGGGCTCAGTCTTATGGATGTATACTATGGTGGGATTCATTGTGGTGGATTCATATATGTATATAGGAAAGTTATGTGAGATTTTTTTCCACTGTCTTTCATTGTTTGGGTCCTATCTTCCCTCCTTTGCTGTCATTCCCCTTTGTCTCATCCTCTGAACTTCTCTTCTTTCTCTGTCTTTTTTTTTTTTTTTTTTTTTTTAGGTGTGGATGGAAACAACACAATGCCTTTATTTTTATGTGGTGCTGAGGATCGAACCTGGGTCCCACCCGTGCTAGGCGAATGCTCTACCGCTGAGCCACAATCTCAGCCCCTTTCCCTATCTTTTTATGAGAAAGAAAACTAGCTGAATATTGCTAGGCTTCCGTGTCTTTTATTTTCCGTCCCATTTCTCTTCTAGATCATTTAGCAGTAGAGCCTTGTTAGCTCTAATGAAACTTTGAAGGAATCATGTCCTCCCTTCAAATAACATGGAAACAGACAGTTTCCACAACTGAAGAATTTTTTTATGAGTTCATTAAAATTGTACAGAAAAGTGGAATTCATTGTACATTCGTATAAGAGAATTTGGTCAGTTTCATTGCCCAGTATCTCTTGTTTCTCTTCCTCCTTCCCTCTGGCCTCCATTCTCTCCTGTATGGATCTCTTCTATTTTCATGAAATCTCTTTTTTCCTCTGTTTTCTCTCTAGCTTCCACATATGAGAGAAAATATATGACCCTTGACTTTCTAAGTATTCACAAATTCTGGTCTTATTCCACTGTGGGTCATTTGTATTTCTTCTTTTGTAAATGTCTTTATTTTCCCATTTATTGATTGGGTTATTTGGGTTTTTTGGTACTTTTGAGTTGTTTATATATTCTATATATTAATCCCTTTTGGAAGAGTAGCTGGCAAAGATTTTCTCCCTTTCTGTAGGTTCTCTCTTTACCTCCATTTCCTTTGCTGTACAGATGCTTTTTAATTTGATGTCATTGCACTTATTGATTCTTGGTTTTGTTTCTTAAATTTAGGGGTCTTGTTAACTTGCAACAATACCAATATGTTGGAGTGTTGAGCCATTTTTTTTTCCCCCTAGCAGTTGCAAAGTTTCTAGTCTAATTCCTAGGTCTTTGATCCATTTGGAGTTGACTTTTGTGGACCATAAAAGATTGGTATCTGGTTTCATTCTTTTACATATGGAATTCTCATTTTCCCAGGACCATTTGTTAAAAAGGCTGTCTTTTCTCTAGCGTTTTTCGTACCTTTGTCAAGTGTCTGATGATTTGTATGTATTTGAGTTTGTCTCTGTCTTCTATTCCATTGGTGTTTATTCCATTGGTATTTGATGCTAACACATGCTGTTTTTGTTACTATAGCTCTGTTGTATAATTTGAGATCAGGTATTGTGATGCCTCTAGTATTGTTGTTCTTGCTGAGTATTGCTTTGGCTATTCTGAGTCTTCTTTTTTTCCATATGAATTTTAGGACTTTTTTCTTTTAGTTCTGTGAAGAATATCATTGGTGTTTTGATGGGAATTACATTAAATCTCTATAATGCTTTTGGTAATGTGGCCATTTTGTCTGTCAGACCTTAACAGGTCCATAAGTCTTGAATCATTTTGTTTTTCAGTCTCTTCCTTCTCTTTAGTTTTTTGAATATACCTTTTGCCCCATACCCTCACTTAATTTCCCCACATAATTTCTGTTAATTAATCTTGAGCCATATGTCATCTTCTTTCTGCTATTATGTTTACCTAATGAATTTTAAATTTGAGTATAATGTTCTATAATTTTCATTTGATCTTTTTTATAGTTACTGTTCTACAGCTGATCCATACATTTATTCAATTAAAGCATACTTTATTTTGTCTTTTTGAGTACAGTGTAACTTTTTCTGCTAGTTCTGACCTCTGAGTCCACTTCAATGTTGGTTTCTGTTATCTTTTTTCTTCTTCATATATTGGGTAATTTTGGTTTGTATTTTCAATATTGCTAATTAGATGTCATAGAAACTTCATTCTGTTATGTGCCTCTGAAGTGTAATAATTTTTTAAGTAGGCAGTTAGTTTTGCTGCAGTCTTCCAACAAAACTGTTTTCTTCTACTCTGTACAATAGCTCAGATTTCAATATCTTAACTGAGTTTCTCTGAATCTGTCCCATGATTGTATGGTTCAGGGGTCAGATAGAGATTTGGTGCAGTTTTGTCTACAGAACATGGGGCTTCCCCCTCTCTAATCTCTTATTTCTAGGATTCCCCCTTCATATTCAAGTAGTTATTGTTGCCTAGAGCTCCTATCTCTAGATCTTCAAGCCAATGAGAGTATATACTCTCTAGTGGCATTTCTATGTGAGCATGGAACAGGATGGAGCCTGCCTTCAAGTTAAAGCTGATGAGGGTGGGTGGGTGGGAGGAGAAAGAAACAGACATACAGACACTCATTTTATGTTGTTCTCTTTTCCAGATGTTAACTCTCCTTCAGTGTCTTGCCTGTTCTATTTACTTTTTAATGCCTTTGGATGATTATTATATTTTGTTCAGCATTTATAGTGTCCTTCAGGAGAATTGGTCCAATCAGCTTATTTGCCCACACTGGAAATAGGATTTCTGCTTCATTTTTTTGAAGAACTGTTTAAAATTTTTAAAGAACTGTTTAATATCCCTCTGTGTGATTGCTCCATAATTTATGTAGCAGTCCTATATTCATGGACATTCAGTTGTTTCAAATGTTTTGCTGTACATTATGCATTCATTTTAGCCACATGAGAAACATTCTTCTAGGCACACCAATAAATAGATATTCCTGCCATCATTGAAGGTTATATATTATTCAAACAGTAAAACATAAATATAATAAATATGTAGATGAGTATGTAAGTATAACAAGATGTAGTATGTTATATAATAACAACATGATAGATTAGAAAATGAAAAGTGCTGTGGATAATAGAAAAGTAGAGCAGAGTGAAGGGGATTATAATTTTAAATAGGTCTTATTGAGAAGGTGAGATCTGAACAAAGACTTTTAAGGAGCAGAGAGAGTGAGGATGTTTGGGGAGAAACAAGAAGTCAGCTGTTATAAAGGCCCCAGGGTGTCTGGTAAGTTTGAGAGTAGGAATGTAGTTAGAGTGGGATAAGTGATGAATCCTGTGAGAAGGTCAGAGATGCGGCTGGAACAAGGTTTATGTAGGGCTTTGTGGGCCTCTAAGAATACTAGCTTTTCCTGAGTGCAGTGTGGAACCATTATAGGTTTCCAGCAGTTACCTGATCTGACTTAAATTTTGAATGGATCACTTTGGCAACTGAGAACATTCAGAAGTTATTACAGTACTCCAGACTAAACAGAAGACTTTTTTGAATGTTTGAGAGAGTAATTTTTTGGCCAATATTATTAGGTAAAAAAAAAAAATGATACTTCTTTGGCATTTTGATTTCCATTTCTTTAATTATGAATGAGGTTGAACATTTTAGCATACATGTATAGTCATTTATATTTCCTTTTCTGTGAACTGTGAATGAATAACCTTTGCTTCTTTTTCTGTTGATTTGATAATGTTTTCCTACTGATTTGTAGTCAGTACTTCTTAAAGCTCCTCATGTCCCTTCCATTGTATAAACAAAAATGAAAGCAGCTGCCTCAAGGGACATATCATGCTGATGTTGGGAAGTACTTGGCGCCCCTGTCACAACTAAGTGGGTCCACCCGCAGCACTTTCCTAGCCAGATCCCACATGCTTCTTTCACTTCGAACTTGCCCTTCTGTGGGGCATGATTTGTTTTATCCTACATAGCTGAAAGCCTGTCCCTTGCAAGTCCATGTTTCTTCCTCACCATCATTCATTCTCACCTTGAGAGGAGAACTGAGTAGTGATGGGGATAAGGAGGTCCATGAAATCAGTCTACTTTGTTTGAAAGCTGGCTCCACTTATTCCAGGTTACCTAATCTCTCTGTTCTTCATTTTTCTCAACTATAAAGTAGAAGTAATAATAATACTTACCTCAGAAGGCTATTGTGGTGATTCAGTGAGTTACTGAGTACATAGTGCTGGCCTCTACAAAACCACTTAGTGTTAGCTATGATTACTCTCTCATCGCATGGGTATTAATTGGACTCTTTTAAGTGCTGGATGTCATGGTAGACACTAGACAGTAGTACTGTGGACCAGCAGAAATCTGTCTCCCTTGCAGCCTTCCTAGAACACTACCCCTGGAATAGCACGTGAATCATTTACAGTAAAATTTTCCCATCATTGAGCAGTATGTCTTACTGCTCAAAGTACTGACTACAGGGTTCTCAAGCATTTGTAGGGGAGTCCTGCTTAAATTCGAGAAATAGAAGGATATGCTTATTTTTATTTTATTAAAATTACATTTTGATAAGACAAGATTCAAGTGACAAATAAGATTATAAGTTTAGCTCTTCATCTATTTAACTTCATCATAAGCTTGCCAGCTCTTAGGTGTTCAGTTTCTGGCCAGAATTTCTTATGCATAACTGAGGTGATTTAGCTTCCTGAGAGATCACCATGGTCATACTCTTGTCAGTTTTGATCATGCTTGTGCTTTGGTTTTCTGAGTCTTAATCTCAGATTGTATTGTAGGTTTCTTTGCAACTTTTACAATAAGTATTGTCCTCTGCAAATAAGGATTGTATGGTCTATTTGCAAATCTTTTTTTGTTGTTGTTGTTAATTTTTTTCAGAAAAATAAAAAGAAAAATAAGTAAAATTTGCTTAACACGCACACATTCTTACTTTTCTGAATTTTCCCTGTTGCTTCCTCAGATACTTAAGAAATCTTATACACACTGGGTTTGAATGACTCATTGGTTTCACTCAACATCCTGTCTTTTTAAGAACATATGGAAACCTTTCTCTAAATCAATAATGGCAGCAAAACATTTTTTTTATTGTGTTGAACTTATTAGTTTTGTCTCCACTTTAAAACAAAAATAATATTATTTTTTGTACTAATCTTTCCTAAATCCAAATCAGTTCTTTATGTTGGCTTTTATTAATTATATTTCTAATGCACTATAATGAAATAATGTTAATAGCATACCTAGTAACATCAGTTAATTTTTGCCCTTTTCTCTTGCATGACTTTTCTTTCTCTTTCTTATCTCTCCATCTCTCATTGAGATGAAAATAAGCAGTTTCAGGGTTTGTCTATTCTCTTTTACTTCTGGGTAAGATTTAGGTTCTTAGGCAGTAATGTTTGGACTATATATTTAATCATCTCAGGTATTATTTTCCTCATGGCTTACTGCTTTTCTCAGTTTGAGTTTCCTGGGAGCTTATTATTCACTAATTTCCCAGGCTTTTTCTTGGCTTAAGTTACCAGGACCTTGACCTACTCGCCTTCTTTATTTCCTTATGACTTGTTGACATTCTCACGTTCTCTGGTCAAGATGCACTTCTTCAAAGATAAATGAGTTACTAGACTCCTACACTGTGATTGACAGGTCAAGGAACAGTCTATGGAACATCACCCCAAGTATGTAAATTAGTGCCTTTTAAGATATAAGACAAAGAAAAATTTTAAAATTGTAGCAGCATTCTTCATTATTTTACATTAAAATCTTCTGGAGGTGTATTTAGTTGGTTTCTAGTGGTTTTTACAATATCTGAACTTATCAATGTATCTTCTGCCCAGTGACTGGTATTTTGAAGTACATTGGCATTTCCTGAACCACCAGTGATCCAAATGTCAGGGTTCCTAGGGAGGTGTGAGGCTGCCTGGCACGGTACTAGCACTGTCAGGGTGTTCTACAGAGCACATGAAATGGAAGACACTGCTGGCATGATTATAATCTTCTTGGACCTCTCTCAAGCAGAAAAAACAATGTGGAACTAGTGACATGGGCCCTGTGTTCTGTGAGGAGCTAGTGGCTAAGGTTATTCCTTACAGGCAATAACAAAAAGCACAAGAGGTGCTGAAGCATCACAGGAATACTGTGGAATGTGTAAGAAGACTGAAGGGTTAGTTACCAAGAAGGAAGGAGGGCAAACAACTGTGATTTCCTGAGCTTTCTGTGTTCTGGCACAGTGTATTGAACTTGTCCAGGGTTACAGCTGGTAAAGGGCTGAATTGACCCTCCAATCTAGCTCTTGCTTTTACTACTCTCTGTGCTAGCTCATGTAAGCATCTGCTCTTTGAGAGTGTTGAGATAACATGACAGACTTATTTCCAGACTAGTATTCTCAAAAACTATTATGCCCATAGACAAGAATTTGCAGTGTGACAAAAATGCAGTATCTTATTCATATTGTGAATAGGAATAAACTATCATAATCAAAGGCTAGAACTGATAGCCTTTCAAAGGTATCACACTATTACATCACACTATTCCTATGTGTGGTAGTCAAACTGGTTATCAGTGTCATATTTTTACCACTTACTTGTTGCCTTGTGTTTCTCTCAGGGTACATGGTAGAAATAAAGGGGACTTGGTGATTTTCAGTTTAATATCCATTTTGAAATAAAACAGCAAAATTCACATATTGATGTAAAAATATGCCTTGTTTTTCTGCAGGGAAAAGACAGTATACATAATTGCAGTTCACATAGTATTTGTGTAGATAATTTTTAAAAAATTAATTTAAGATGAAATTGTTTAACACCAATTCAATATACCATTAGTTAAAAGTAGGAGAGTTTTCAGCCAGATGTGACAGTATACACCTCTAATCCCAGTGACTCTGAAGGTTGAGGCAGGAGGATTGCAGATTCAAAGCCAGCCTCAGCAACTTAGCAAGACCCTAAGCAACTTAGTGAGACCCTGTCTCAAAATAAAAAGTAAAAGGGCTGGGGATGTGGCTAAGTGGTTAAGTACCCCTGGTTTTAATCTCTGGTCTCCCCCGCCCTGCTGCAAAAAGATTAAGAGTTCCCCAAAGGTCCCAGATATTCTATTGGTATTGCAAAAGTTGCCTTTTACATTTAAGGATCCTGGTAGTTGAGCAAGTCTTTCTTCCCTGTGTCTTTGAAAAGCAAAATTTGAGTCAGACAATGGAGTTGACTCCAGAGGATCTGTATTATTCCAATAAATTGGTATGAATTGCAGTGAAACCACCAAAGTATATTGCCAATCACAGCAGAAAATTCCAAGGCTCTTGAATGATTTTGTCAGTAATAAGAGACTACTTGGATTGCCTAAAATCTGACAGCATATCTCCATGTGGCACTTCCAGCTAATAAATTATATTTCTACTTTCAGTTTCTGTAAAGTCACTTTAAAAGCCCTGCAGTTCTTATTTTAAACCATAGATTTCCTTCAAATGATAGTGAGAATATGAAACAAAATGATTATCTATTAGGCTAATTTTTATTGCAGATGAGAGGATAAAATGTTTTACAAAATAATTTATTAAATGTACCTATTCCTTGGCATACATGTTAAAATTTTTAATTACAGTTTTTATTATGTGTTGGAGCCAGCATTTTCCTATAGAAATATAACTCAGGATTTAATATTGGGCAACAGTGGGAAAATGGGATTTAGTATGAAAATATTTGCTTTATGTAAACCTTTTTATGAATGCAGCTAATGCATAAGGTGAAGTCAAGCTGTAAAAACAATTAACTGGGAAACTGCCAAGTAAATTTTTTATATTCCTTCGAATATCTGTTAACTTACACATTTTTGTTATCATCAAACTATATGCAGATGTACAACCAGATTCACTTAGATTTGGGTGAAAGAGACAAAATACTAAAAGTATAGAGTAAGTATAATTACTGTTTGTATCTCCAAACAAAGCACATTAATCTTTCTGCAATACCGCTGATGTAATGTCTCTGTGTTACTTTGGGGAGTATTTGAAGTGGGCAAACATCCAAAGTTGATAGTTAATTTTGATCAGCGAAAGCACTGGAGGAGATGTCTGGGTTGGACATTGTAACAAAGCAAACAGTTTCTGGAGGTCTTAGAAGATTCCAGTACAAACATAATTTTCTACTTGAATCTTGTATTCTAGATATCACAAAAGAAATTTATCCAAGAAAAGGTATAAAACCCCTTTAAAAATATAATCTGATTTGTTTATTTTTTCTTATGTATTTATACTTAACAAACTTCTGAAAAACATGTTTATGGGCTTAAAATAATGGAAAAGTGGAAGTATTTCAGATATTTTCTAGAACCAGTTTCATAAATTGTTTTGTTATTGGAAAAGACTTTTTCTATACTAGTGATTTTCAAGGAACATTTTCAGAGAACCCTTAACCAAAGATGGAATTTAATTATGGGATTATTCTTATAACTCAAATAAAATATAAACCATAATTTCCATAGTTTTCTTAATACTTAAGATTCTGTTACTAGATTTGGAACATGCATTATTTAGCAAACATATTAAAAACTTAAAATTTTATTTTTAAAAACATTTTATAAACATTTTTGAGGTGGGGGCTGGGGATGTGGCTCAAGTGGTAGCGCACTCGCCTGGCATGCATGCGGCCCAGGCTGGATCCTCAGCACCACATACAAACAAAGATGTTGTGTCTGCCGAAAACTAAAAAATAAATATTAAAAAATTCTCTCTCTCTCTCTCTCTCTCTCTTAAAAAAAACATTTTTGAAGTGTAAAGTATGTGTGTACATATATATGTATTTTTTTGAAAATTGTCCCTAAGTAAATATATAGCTATGCTATTTCATAGAAAATACAGTAATTTCCACCTGGTTTGCTGCTTGAATAAGATTGAGAAAGTTGATGTAGACAAGATCATTTGTTACTGAGGAGTCTTAGAGAACATAAAGCTTCTTGTCTAGTTATTAATCTAATAATTGGAACTTAAATTCAGTTGATCTTTCTCTAAATGTATAGATCTTTTCTCTTTTATTTACTCCAATTTATAGGAATTACTCAATAGACAATTTAAAATTACATTTTTTTAATCATTTTTTTTTTTTTTTTTGGTGGGGTTCCTTTTTTTTTTGTCTTTTTTGGAACTGGGGGTCGAACCTAGTTTAAACTAATTTAACAATGTTAGTTTAAAAAACAAAGAAGGGAGACCTTCAGACACTCTGTCACTGAGCTACATCCCAGCCCTAAATTACATTTCTTAAAATGCAAATTTTTATTACATTCAAGATTTAAAAACATTAATGTGACCTAGAGAGCATATAGACTCTTATCTATGACAAAATGCCTACAACAGCATATCCCAAAGGTGTTTCATAGACACACCGGATGGTTCACTATAAAAGGGTTTTCATTACCAACCTTAATTAAAAAGCACTGTGTACAGAAACACACTATTCTCTCTTGAAGACTTTAAGGACAACAGAAAGCCCACAAGAAAGCAAATTCATTAATCTTGTATCTATCTCAATGATACCAAGAAAAGAAATTGAATATCCAACCCAAAGGAATAACAGAATAAGTCAGAGGAAGGCAATTGAATGCATATATATTTAAATAGCAAACAGAAGAATGATAGAAAGAATCAGTAGAATGTGTAAATACGTAATTTAATAAGGTAAGTAAATATGGATTTTAAGTATAATACATAAATACATAATCTAATAAGTAAAAATGGGTTTTAAGCTCAAATATGCAAAAATGCAGACTGCTAATTAGTGGGCAGGAGTATAGCTGCATAAGAAGTAAAAATTCTTGTAAAACGCTGTGTTAGTCTACTTATGATAAAAATAGTTTCAGAACCCAAATGAACTGGATGATTTTGCAGGAAAACATAAATTACCAAACTGACCTTGGAAGAAAAAAAGAGATTTAATTGCCTTAGAAATAATACAATAAGTAGTCACACAAATAGCCACTTCTGTCTTCCCCACCACTCTGAAGAAAAGCAACTAACCTAGATGGTTCCATAGAGAGATTGGAGCTTTGTACAACAGGAAATGAATTGTTTGGGGGCTGTTAACATTGACATCTAATTCAACAATGTTAGTTTAAAAAACAAAGAAGGGAGACCTTCAGATTAGTATTATTATAGAATATCAGTGGGAAAATCCTAATTAAAATATTGGCAAATGGAATTTGACAGTACATTGAAAGAAGAGTAACCATAATAACTAGAATTTATTCTAGGAATGTAAAGTTGTTTCAGTATTAGAAAATAGATTAAAATTCACCTTATTAAGGGGTGAAAGGTAAAAATCATTACTGACATGCAGATGCTGAAAAGACATTTAAAAAGTCCATTCTTGATTTTGAAAACTCAGTGCGTTTTAAGTAATTTGATATTTTCTTAACATTGTAAAATAGAAAATGTATACACTATAAATGCATACACACTATAAATATGCGCAAATACTCACACATGCTCCCTCTCCCTTTGTTCCCCAAATTCTCTTTTGGAGATATAGACTGGCATAATTAAGTAAATTAAATTGTGAAAAGAAATAGGAAAAATATAATTTTGAAGTCCAGGCTTCAGAAAGGTAGAGCCTTTGTGAAGGAAGACAAAGAATGAACAGAGGGGGTAGTAGATCTTTGCACTTAAATTGGTCTCCCAGACTTGTAGTATTTCCAGAATTTCCTTTAGTAACTGAGGTCCTACATATTACATTTGGCTTTCAGAGATCTTCAGAATCTGCCAGAAGTCTAGTCAGATTTAAGTTGTCTTGATATTCTGAGTCCAGGACGACTTCCCCAAAGTTTATAGTTAGTACTTCTGCAGTTTATAGTGCTCATCTATCCAGTTAATTCAGAGGCACCACAGTGTAAAGGTTAAGAGAATGGCTCTGAACTGAAACTCCTTGAGCTCAAATGCTGGCTCAGATTGGATGGCCTTGGAAAAGTTAGTTAATGTCCGTATTTTCCAATTTCTTCATCGGTAAAATGAAGTTGGAGTTGCGTGGGGATTGAGTGAGATTAGTATCTAAATGCTTAGCATAGTGTGGTGTCTGGCACACAGCAAGTGCTTTTTTTGTTTTTGCCTCAATTATGATAATGGTGTCGATGATGATTTATTTAGATATATATTTAGGGAAGGGGCAAGAATAGGCTTATGCTGGATCTGAGTGTGGCACTCAGGGTGGTGGTCTTGTGTTGAGGCTCTTGGATAACATGTTGTATTTTCCATATTGTCCTGATTGTGGTAATAGTGTAAGAGACATAGTACACGTGCTTTTTTCTCTTGGCTCATATTCTAAATTCCATAAATCATTCCACTAGTTTATCAAATTTAAACTTGAACACAGATCTATTTACTTTGTTTTGAAAGAGACTACACTTGGTTCAGTTAAACACTTCCTTCTGTTTTTACCCCATGCAAATTATTTTCAAAAACTTGAAAGTATGAAAGAAGAGAATGTCATTTATAACCTTTCACTTCAGAACACTGTACCCTGGTTTTTAGTGCATGTCTTTTTGAATTTTACCCCCCCAGGCATTTAAAACATAGTTACAGTGATTGAACAGATAGAATCTTAAACATTTTTGAAACTTAATTTTAGCTAACCTGTGAATCTGTTTTCATCATTCCTAATATTTGAAATTCCTTAAGAATTAATGCTGAGATCCCATAAAAGATATATTTTCAAAATTTATAGATGTGAAGAGAGAAAGAACCAAATATCTAGACATATTATATACATACAAGTTTGAAATTGTGCCAAGGACTACTTTATAGCTTTATGATAAAACTTGTTATTTTTCTGTAGCAAGAGAAAAAATTTGACTTAGCAGTGCCAAGGAGTGTACAGAGAATCAAAATAATCAACATGTCATTTGAAATCCTAAGTTTTGGCTTTTAGAATTCTTTAATAATAGATTCTGCAAACATTTTACAGATAAGTAAACTGAGATAGAAAGGTTAAGTAACATTTCTGTGTTCAGTCAGTGTTAGAAATAAACACAGAATCCAAAACGTCTTCCTATTAGATCAGAAGATAGCATTTTCATATATTTTAGGACATAAACCTGTAGAGGAGATATGAACATTTAAGCTGTATTGAGATTTATGAGTCATGCTATCAAATAAAACGAGGTAATTATTTTTCAATTTTTAAAAGTTTCAGTGTTATATGGAATATGTCTTTCTCACCTTGTAAAAGTGATACTTAAGAAAGTGGAGATTTTGAAGAAGAAACAGTCACAAGATGATAGGAAGGACAAAGGGATTTTAGTTTTGTTTAGAAAGATAATACAAAGTGAGTTGAGAAACAGGGCATTAAATGGAGTAAAATTAGGGAAGATGGTAAGGATATATTGTATAGAATGTTGTTACAACAAACAAATATAAATAAGTATAAAATTTCCCTTTCACTTAAAAAATAAGACTATATAAGGAATGTGAAGTATTAACTCAAAGCATTAAAATATACATCTTTTTTTAATTGTTATATTGTCTTGAAGATAGACCAAATATGAAGACTTTTGGGGGGTCTAAAGAAAAGAAGGAAAGCATTTTATGTTTAGTTTTGTTTATTTTTTATTTTTTTGAAAGGCTTTCAGTAGATAAAGAGCAAGGTAGCATGGTTAAAAGGCTTTGTAAGTAGTCTTTGTAAATTTGGACTGTTAAGCAGTGTGGCACATAGTGCCCTTCATTCTGACTTTTCACTCTGTAGCTCTCAGTTGAGTCTGTTTGGGGCTTGACATGCTTAGAGACATAGGCATTCATTAACATACCTCTGAAGTTCACTGGTGGACCTTTGTTTAGAACTCTTGTATTAGATTCTCTGGCCAGCCAAGGAGATAGCCAGTTTAATAAATGTAAAAGATTTGGGGGAAATTCTTAAGAGTTTCTTGAATCTCTGAAATTAGTTGCATTTGATTCCCAACACCTCTGTAGAGATTTCTTACTTTGCAAGGTGACCTTGGGGCCTCTCTTGTCTCACTAGATGGCTGTGAGGATTAAATCAGAAAGAAATATGAAAGATCTAACCATTATGCTATTAGGAATACATGTGGCCCCCATTTGAATAGCGTTTGAAGCAATTGCCCATTCACCTAATCTTGTGGGATGTGATGCTAACCTGGAGCAGTAGCTCTCAGATTGTTGGTGTGCACAGTCACCAGCAATTTAAGATTCTCATTCTATTCCCAAGGACTCTAATTAAGCATATCAGGGTTGGAGCACAGAAATCTGCATTTTTAACCAGCACTAAAGATGATTCTGATGAAATGGGATCATACTTTGGAGGCTGTGGAGAGGAAAAACCATTTGACCCTTAAATAATCTGGAAGAGGTTTCCAAGGGTCATTTTTGGATTGTAGGCACTATGGAGATCTAAACATTGACTATAAAATTCTAATTGAGAATAATCATTCAAAAATAGCTGTGTCCAAGTAGTTTAAATACATGCTGATTTGTAGGAATAGGAAATCACTTATTATTATTAAGTACCAACTTCAAGTTAAAAAATAAAAATAGAAGAAAGAACTCCATTACATAGAGCATATCAACTTTAGAGCTAATAAATTTTGGTGTTTCTTTAACAAAGGAAATAAATATTTAGACACAAGGTCCTAGCACATCTGTGTGATGAAGCATTTGAAATCCTAGCTTTTATAATCCAATCTGGATACCATTAATCAGGGTGCTCTGGTTAATCTTAATTGTCATGATGCAGTGAGGAGATGTGATGTGTAAGGTATTCAAGCCATGTGGGGTATATTATTAAGAATCACTGTTAAGAGGATAAAATGAAACTGGAATGAAACAAGTCAGGCGTCTGGTCTTGGTATTTCCTGTTGTTAGTGCTAGAATATTTTACTTTTTTAATGTCAAAAATACAACATGCTTAATTTTCCCTCTGATATTTATATGATATAATTTATATGTACATATATATCAACATGCACATACATATGCATAGAGCCATATTTGATGACCAAAAGGGAAGAGGCCCCAAGGGCTCTTTAATGTGCAATTAATATTTTGGTCAGAAAATCAGCAGATTGTTTCAGTATGGTTGTATGTTATGACATCATATTCCAGTAAAGTTATAATGAACAGAAATTTTGTTTGTCTCTGTGGCAAACCCAAATGAGTTTTGTAATTGTCAGCAGGCCTTAGTGATTATAGTGGCGCCCACTCCCTCTACGATAGTTAAACGTCTGTTAGCATTCTTATTGTGGACCTCTATTTTCAGAAGTTTATAATTAATTGTAAATATTTGCTCTGTGGTGAAAGATCAGATCAGGAGTAAATTTATGATTTCAAGTTGTCTGTTTTAAGGTTTTGTAGAACCAGTTAAAATATGCATAAAATTTTGTGAAGATGGGAAAACTGAACTTTGTGGGATATAAAGATAATTTCCAATCTTAATATTAGCCTGTCTAGATTTCTGTATTAAAGGGATCTAAAATAAAATAGGTTATAGGAATTTGTGTATATTGGTACCCTATTTAGTTATTGTAATCAAAAGAACAAAGCAGATTGTGGTTTTTAAATGCTTTTTAGTCTTTGGACATTAAAAATACTTTTACTTTCATTGAATTTTTTCTTCCTTTAATTGTTTTATATTTGCTAATTAAAAAGTGAGAACATAGGACTTGATAATAAAATATATTTAAAATACTTTATCTTAAGTTAGTAGAGAACTGTACATCAAGAAAATTGATTTTAAGAGTTTAAAATAGGAACTTTTTCTTTTTTGTTGCTCTGGATTTCTCCATTCCATTTGACACTATTGATTATCCCTTTCTCTGACATTATGTTGTGATTTCTTTTCTAACTCTGACTTTCTTTCATCTCCTTCACTGCCATCTATTGTTTCTCCTGCACTTTGATCATAGACATCAATCAGATCACAGCCTAAGGCTCTTTTTTGGTTCCTTTACACTTACTCTTTCCAGGTGTTTATCCACTGGCCTGGTTTCAATTATTGCCTCACTAATCTGCATCTTCAGTACCAATCTACATTTCTAGTCTTTTACCTTCATTAAATGTTCATTGATTAATTCCATCTGCCCAATGAATTTTTATACTATTGGCTCTATCCATTTATCCCAGCTTGACTATAGAACACCACTACATGGATGTTTAGTAATTATTTAAGACATAATAGAATCTTGGGTTTGGAATGCAGCTCACTGATAGAGTAATAGCTGTAAGACTCAGGGTTTGATTCTTAGTTTTGTAAAACAGCAACAAAAAATACTATGGCCTCAATTGGGCTTCTCTTTACTTGGAAGCAAACTTTTTTTTCTTTTTTGAGAGAGAGAATTTTTTTAATATTTATTTTTTAGTTTTTGGCAGATACAACATCTTTGTTTGTATGTGGTGCTGATGATCGAACCCGGGCCGCACGCATGCCAGGCGAGCGCACTACCGCTTGAGCCACATCCCCAGCCTGGAAGCAAACATTTTACAACATTAATTTTTGACTTTTCAACATTGTCAGTCCATCCAAATTAATCCTATTTATTTTCTGAACTGTTCAATTCAAAGGTCATATTTCCCAATCATTACATTTCTTAGCCTGTGTTTGTCACTAGATACAATCAATCTCTCCTTCCAACTTTCCCCTCCCATTTAGCTTTCAGTAAGGGCACTATGCTTCCTTGGTCTCCCTCTTATCACTCTCTCCAGCAGAATTCTCATTGTATTAAAGTTTTAAATACCATCTATGTATTGATGATTTCCACATTTTATTTCAACATTAGATCTCTTTCCTAGAGCCCAGGCTCATAAATCTGATTGTTCACTTGATATCTCCTCTTGTATGTCTAATAGTTCTAATAATTTAATGTTTCTGAAATAGAGCTACTGATACTCAGTCTCAGTAAATCCATTCCTTTGTGTCTCAATGGACAGGTCATGTTTTATTTTTATTTCATATTCCATATCTAGTCCTTAGGTAAACCCGTTTAGGCTTTTAAAATTCATCCAGAATCCAGTGACTTTTCATCACATCCACTGCTGTACCTACTTCTGATCACTATCACTTTTCCCTGGATTATCTCAGCAGCCTCCTATTAGACCTCCATGCTTCTCCTTTTTTCCCCTTCAGTCTGTCCTCAACATATTAGATGATTCTTCCAAAATAAAAGTCAGATTATGTTACTTATTTCTGTTCAGAATAGCTAAGTATTTCACTCATGGTGAAAGTCAGAACCTTAAAAGAATTTCTAGGGAAGGCCCTGTGCAATCTGCCACTTCTGATTTCCTAGCTTTCCTTCCTTCACTCCCTAAATTCTAGCCAGACATGCCTCTTTTGAGTGATTTAAATGTGCATGGCACATTTCTGCTTCATGGCTTTGTGCTTGGTGTTCTGTCTGCTTGATGCAGTATCCCAGATACCTTCATGGTTTGCTTCCTCATTCATTTCAAGTCTTGACAATGTCATTAGTTTCTTGATGAAACCTTCCTTGACAACCCTATCTAAAAATTCACCTCCCAACATTTTTGAACCCTTTCTGCTTTTTCTTTCATTATCTCTAACATTCTAGATATTCTACATATTTATCTTATTTATTGCCTGTTTTCTCCACTATAATATTTTGGTTCATTGTCATAGTCCCCTGTCATGTGGAGCATACTCCATAAATAATTGTTGAATTAATGTGTTGTATTGCAAATATTCCTATTTTTTTCTTAATTTCTTCTAGAGTTATTCTTCTTTTAGTCTCCTTTATCCCCTCCTATCTGTATTATTGCAGCTTTCCAGTTATACTCTGTTAACTCAGTCATATTAAACACAAAATTACTAAAACTTTTCACTTTAAATATACTTTGTTATCTTTCCCCCTATGAATTAGCATAAACTCTGCTCCCTATCACTAATCACCAGAGAAATGCAAATCAAAATCACATTGGGATCCTATTTTATCCCAGTTAGAAGGGCTGCTATCAAAAAGACAAAAATTAACAAATGTTGATGAGGATATAGAGAAAGAAAAACTCTCATACATTGTTGGTGGGAATGTAAATTAGTAAAGCCATATAGAAAACATTATGAAGTTTCCTCAAAAAAACTAGAAGTAGAACTACCATATGATCCAACAATCCCACTACAGGATATATACAAAAAGAATTGAAAACAGTATGTTAGACAGCTGCACTTTCCATGCTTATTGCAGTAGTATTCCCAGTAGCCAAGATTTGGATCAATCAAGGTGTCCATTGATGGATGTATGGATAAAGAAAACATGGTATGTGCATACAATAGAATATTTTCAGCCATAAAAAGGATGAAATTCTTCATATGCAGCAACATAGATGGAACTAGAAGACATTATATTAAGTGAAATAAGTCAGGCAGAATGAAAAATACTATATGTAAGAACATATAAGTAAGACTTATATATGGAAACTAAAAACTTTGATCTTGAAGAAGTGCAGAGAATAGAATAGTAGTTACTCAATCTGGGAAAGGATGTTAGAAATGGAGGAATGGAGATCAGATGGCTAATGAGGTTCAGTTGGATAGGATAAATAACTTCTAATGTTCTATATAGGGTCACTGTGGTTGACAATAATTAATTGAATATTTCAAAATAGGGAGAATTTTGAATGTTCCCAGTGCAAAGAAATGATACCTGCCTGAGGCGATGCATATTCCAGTTACCTTGATCTGATCTTTACACATTGTGTACATGGATGAAATGTCAAGTGCACCCCCATAAACATACATAGTAACTATGTATCATTTAAAAATTGAAATTGGCATAACTCTCTTTTCTTCCTTACATTGACTTTGATCTCATTACTTTGTATCATATTAAATTCATCTCTGCTTCCACATTAGTGATTAAAACTGCCTTCTGCTAAAAGCACATTAATCATCATGTTGTCTCTTAAATGGCTCATCTGTCTCCAGAGTCTGTTATAGCTCCCCATCCTCAGCACCAAACCATTCTGTTCTCTTCTGCAAAATCTGACTGAAGATATGCCAGGAAATCCTCTGTGATGTAACTAAATAATTTTTCTGTATTCATTTATGTTTATTGTTGTACTCTACATATGTTTTCCATGGAGAGTAGTATACATTTATCTTTAGATGTATTGACACACCTTTTATCTTTTTATGTACATTCATAGGGTTAAATTTTATTGGAGCTAGTAACAGGATATAGTACATTTGTATCATTGGTAACATTTTTGATAAAGCAAATCTTATTAATGATTATAGAATAGTTTTATTGAACTAACATTAATTGTTTCATTTTCTTATTTTAGGTATCATTGCCCAATGCCTAAGATCTTTTATGTTCAGCTAACGGTAGGAAATAATGAGTTTTTTGGTGAAGGAAAGACTCGACAAGCTGCAAGGCACAATGCTGCAATGAAAGCCCTTCAAGCACTGCAGAATGAACCTATTCCAGAAAAGTCTCAGGTGTGGTGCTGCTGCATGTGGCTGTCTGTCTTACACTTCCCCAGTGAGATTATTGATCAGAAAAATAAATATACTTTGTAAATATCAGTGGTAAAGAACACTAGGATAATAATCTGCTGAGATTTGTTTCTCAGATTACTTGTCTTGCTACATGAGTCTTACCTGTGCCTGCCAGTGTGACCTAATTCACCTCTTAGGTGGCTCAGAATTTTGGGATGTCTGTATAAGGATGCGAGATGACATTCATTTGCCTTGCATTTAATGCTGCATTTATTGAGCATAGATTACAGAGTGTTAATATAGAACCAAGAGATATAAAATGGAGATCTTTATGGATCCTTAAGTCTTTATTTTAGTTTTAAATTTTTTATTTTTATATTTTTAATTATATTTTTTAGTTGCAGATGGACACAATACCTTTATTTTATTTGTTTTTATTTTTATGTGGTCCTGGGGATTGAACCCAGTGCCCTTACGCATGCTAGGCAAGCCACAATCCCAACTAAGTCTTACTTTATTTTATAAGTGAGGATATTGAGGCTACTCTTGAGTAATTTCATCCATTTTTATAGTTTTAGCCTATTTATCCAAGGGCCTCGAAATAGTATTTGTAGCTCAGGCATATCCTATAATATATTTACCTTCTTATTGGACTTCTGCATTTAGTTATTTCAAAACCTATAGTTTGGCATCTATAGACACTTACTTTCCCAAAATCTGTTGGTTCTCCTTGTTTGAGATTTGTTTTAATGGCAGACTTTGGTCTTTTTCTGCTTGTGTACTTTTATCATAAATCTTTGTCTGTTTTTCCATTAGGTTATAAGCTTATTGACTCTCTCTTTCTCTCTAATACTTCTACTGTGCTCAGCACATATGAGACCCTCTAGAATTATGTGTTAAATAAGTGAATACATTAATTGGTGCCAGTGCCAGATGCAGAGCTCCTATGTCCTGGTTTGCATCCTTTGTTCTTTCTATAACTTAGTGTTTTCATAGGTCACATTTGAACTATTACGGACTCATGTAGGAGCAAGGTGTGAGGGATGGTGGGTAGGGAGCTCTCAAATAAGAGAATTGGTTCTAGGAAGATGGGATAAATTCTGAAAGTAGTATATGGTTGTGTAAAAGATTTCCAAACTCAGCATTAAATGTTTCTATGTAAAGTTAAAAACAAAACAAAACAAAACAAAAAACCCACACAAAACTCCCTGAAAACCAAGTATGTAAAGCCTCACAGCAAAACCTTGACTATTGTAGTCAGACAGAAATTCATTTGGATACAGTCCAGAGTTTGTTATTTTTTGTTGTATTTTAGCAAGGCTCTCTTGATTGTGGAACATACACACCCCCCCCCACACACACATATACACACATGTATAAAGATTGTTGTAAAATTAATATTCAATGTTATTCTATTTTTTTTTTGTGATTTAGAATGGTGAATCAGGAAAGGAAATGGATGATGATAAGGATGCAAATAAATCTGAGATCAGCTTAGTATTTGAA
Source organism: Callospermophilus lateralis (assembly GCF_048772815.1). Classification (NCBI taxonomy): domain Eukaryota; kingdom Metazoa; phylum Chordata; class Mammalia; order Rodentia; family Sciuridae; genus Callospermophilus; species Callospermophilus lateralis. The sequence goes on along the minus strand of NC_135320.1, from coordinate 34,479,596 downwards.
ATTGCTCTGAAGAGAAATATGCCTGTCAGTTTTGAGGTATGTACTCATAGAGATCTTTCAATTTTTTTTCCTGTTATGGTTATTTAAAATAAGCAAACAAATAAAATTAACTGGTGTAGTAGAATCCTGTAAGAGTTAATATGCTTCCTTAAGTTCAAATTCACTAGCTTGAAATAACCTGGGCCCTGGGGAAAATAGAAATTTTGATAATATCATAGATTCCTGCTGATCTTTTTGTTCTTTTATATTAAGATCTTTGTATACGTGACATTTTAATTTTCATCATCACATCTATATTCTGGATACAAGATAATTTGTAATACCTTTTAGGATTTGGTGTTTTAAATAAGAAAAAAATAATACTAATTTGATTCTATTTAATTCAAGTTAATAGTCAAGTTAATTTTTAGTGACACGATTATGTTACTATACAGCTTTTTAAAAATTGTGTGGAGGCTAAAATATGTTTGACTTTTGGGTGGGAGGGTTTGCTGGGGATTGAATCCAGGGTCTCAGCATGCTGAGCATATGCTCTACAACTGAGCTACATCCCCAGCCCCCAAAGTATGTTCAGCCTTAAATTAAAAAATAATCAAGAAATAAGGAAACTGCTTTCTAAAACTGAATGAATACATCATAAATATTTTTTTAATATTTATTTTTTAGGTGTAGTTAGACACAACGCATTATTTATTTATTTATTTATTTATTTATTTATTTGGTGCTGAGGATTGAACCCAGGGCCCCGCACGTGCTAGGTGAGCGCTCTACCGCTGAGCCACAACCCCAGCCCAATCATAAATATTTTTATTAGTGCAAGAATTAAAACCAAGAATCAATAAATGGGATGGAATCAAACTAAAAAGTTTCTTCTCAGCAAAAGAAACAATCTGTGAGGTGAATAGAGAGCCTACATCTTGGGAGCAAATCTTTACCCCTCACACATCAGGTAGAGCACTGATCTCTAGGGTATATAAAGAACTCAAAAAGCTAAGCACCAAAAACAAAAAAAAAACAAAAACAAAAAACCCCAAACAACAAACAAACAAACAAAAAACCCCAAAAAAACCCCCAAATAACCCAATCAACAAATGGGCCAAGGACCTGAGCAGACACTTCTCAGAAGAGGACATATAATCCATCAATAAATATATGAAAAAATGTTCATCATCTCTAGCAATACTACTCTAAGATATCATCCTACTCCAGTCAGAATGGCAGCTATTATGAAGACAACAATAAAAATTGGCGAGGATGTGGGGGGAAAAGGTACACTCATACACTGCTGGTGGGACTGCAAATTGGTGCAGCCAATATGGAAAGCAGTATGGAGATTCCTTGAAAATCAAATGGAACCAACATTTGACCCAGCTATCCCTCTCCTCGGACTATACCCAAAGAACTTAAAAACAGAATTCTACAGGGACACAGCCACATCAATGTTTATGCAGCAGAATTCACAATAGCTAAACTGTGGAGCCAACCTAGATGCCCTTCAGTAGAGGAGTGGATTAAAAAAAAAATGTGGCATATATACACAATGGAATATTACTCAGCAATAAAAGAGAATAAAATCATGGCATTTGTAGGTAAATGGATGGCATTGGAGAGATAATGCTAAGTAAAGTTAACCAATCCCAAAAAAAACAAATGCCAAATGTTTTCTCTGATATAAGGAAGCTGACTCATAGTGGGGTAGGGAAGGGGGGAGCATGGGAGGAATAGATGAATTCTAAGTAGATGAATTCTAGAGGGAAAGGGAGGGGGCAGGGATGGTGGAGTGTGATGGAAATCATTATCCAAAGTACATGTATGAAGACACGAATTGGGTGTCAACATACTTTATACACAGAGAAATGAAAAATTGTGGTATTTATGTGTAATAAGAATTGTAATGAAAAAAAACAAAGTACATGTATAAAGACATGAATTGGTGTGAATTTACTTTATATACAAAGATATGAAAAATTATGCTCTATATGTGTAATAAGAATTGTAATGCCTTCCTCTGTTGTGTATTTTAAAAAATAAAATCAAGGGCTGGGGATGTGGCTCAAGGGGTAGCGCGTTTGCCTGGCATGCGCATGGCCCTGGTTTCGATCCTCAGCACCACGTACAAATAAAGATGTTGTGTCCGCCAAAACCCCAAAAATTATATATTAAAAAAATTCTCTCTCTCTCTTTTAAAAAAAATAAAATCAATAAAAAAGAAACTAAAAAAAGAGGAAACTTAAAAATTATTATTTTAATACCTCATTATGAAGACATCACTGATTTTGCAGCTCATGACTGAAAAGTGGGCAAGAACCATGAAATAAGCTGAAATAGTTGTGGAGAACTTTTCTTAAAATTGTGCAACATCCTTTTACTAGACAGCTTTCATATTGTACTTGTTGGTAGGATCATCTGAACTGGACTGAGAAATAGTAGTGCTTCTTGTACACAGTTCTGACAAGTTGAGTTATCTGATTTCTTAGCCTGAAGCAGAGTAAAAGCAGTAATATGAGGAGGGCAGAGAGAGAGAGTATACTTGGGGTCTTATTAGTCCCAGCAAGAAATGATAGGGAAAATATAAGATACTTATAAAAAGTAATCAGAATATACAAAAATTATTGGTGTGTAGGATCATTTAAAAGACTAGTAAATAGGAACAGACAGTTTTATAAGTCCTTACAAGTTGTTGAGTATATTATAGTATAGAATACTTGATGTTCATAATGATGCTCTTATTTGGTTAAATATTCAGTATTTTCTAGTTTACGAACATAGTTAAGTTCGTAAAACATGCCTTTTTTAAATTGAGAAGGATGTTCATCAGAGTAAACTGTTGGCATTTAAACTAGTGAACTTAAATTACTTGGACACTATGAATAAATTTCTTATTCCTAATTATGTTGTATTATGGAGATGTTATGTTGTTTTCTTCCCTTCTCCTAATTGGTATCCAATATTAGAAGACAAAATTTCAATGTAATATATATCTTCTATATGTCAGAATTTCAAAGAGACTAAAGTTTTGAATACTCAGGGTTTGGAAGGCCTCTTCCCCCCCAAAAGCTGATATAGTATAAAAGTAAGAACAGGACTAAGTAGGGTTTAGGAACATGTACAGATGACAGATTCATAATTCATTACTCTAGAAAGCTAGATATTATTGCATATCGGTGTATCTTTTTAAGATCATGTCAGAAAAGTAAATATCCCTTGCTGTAAAACAGCCATTGAGGTCTCTGTCAAGAAGTTAAGGTAAGATGCTTCACAGGTTATAGATTACAATAAGACATCGTCTTTGTTCTTGAGTAACTTACCCTGACAGATGAGAAGATTGGTATGTACACAATTATGTACAAATTGTGTCTAGATGGCTTATCTAATATTGTATCCAATTTATTTGGCATGTTTTATATTCTTAATTTTGTGTTTTGTAAGACATGGGGAAATAGTGATTAAAACAATTTTGTCTATGAATGTATTTGTTTAGATTTCTTTTACTTCAATTCAGGAAGAATCAGCTATGTCATAAATGAGTACTACTGGTATCATATTTCATCATAGCTTTCTTAAATACTACAATTTTATTGTAGTTATGAATATCAATTATTATTATGATAAGAATATCAATAAGTATTTGTGCTGAAAGAATATATCTTAAGTGCCTATATATTATTTAATATTTTGCTTATATTCAATAGGTTATTAAAGAAAGTGGACCACCACATATGAAGAGCTTTGTTACTCGGGTATCAGTAGGAGAGTTCTCTGCAGAAGGAGAGGGAAATAGCAAAAAACTCTCTAAGAAGCGTGCTGCAACCACTGTCTTACAGGAGCTTAAAAAACTTCCACCTCTTCCCGTAGTGGAAAAGCCAAAACTATTTTTTAAAAAACGCCCTAAAACAATAGTAAAGGTAAGTGTATGCTTGTGAACATTAATCAGTTTTACCAAATAAGTAGTCACATGCTGCATGTTATTTAAGTCAGTGTTGGACTATATGTATGATAGTGGTCCCATAAGATCATAATGGAACAGAAAAATTCCTATTGCCTAATGTTTGTATCATACTTTTCTATGTTTAGATATGTTTAAATATACATATACTTATCACTGTGTTACAGTATTTAGTAAGTAACATTCTGTATTGGTTGTAGGCTGGGAGCAATGGGCTATACCATATAGCCTTAGCGTATAGTAGGCTACACCATCAAAATTTGCATGAGTATATGCTGTGATGTAAGCAATCACCTAATGATGCATTTTTCAGAATGCTTATCACAAGTGATACATTACCATAGCACAGTGACTATAGACAAAAGTTTTTCTTAATGTGGATCCCTGTACATATAGATTATATATAATCCTGAGATCAGGATAGGACATATAACTATAAATTAATGACAGTTCTTTTTTGCTTTTTAAACACCTGTATATTTGTTCATCAAAATGATGATGATGATGATGATGATGATGATACCTTAGATATTTTATAGCACTTTTATGGTTTAAAAAGTGCTTTCCAATTTATATCTCTTTTAGTATAATTTTCATTATGACCATGTAAAGTAGATGATGATATCCCTCATTTTACAAAAAGGTTTTCAAAACATGTTCAAAGAAGTTGCTCATTTTTATTCAGCTATCATGTGGAACAGCCTGAACTGTTCTGTCTAATCCAATGTTATTTAGGCCACAACACCACCATATAGTAATGTGTTAGAATGTCATGAAATAGTAACAGTATATAAGGTAACAGCCATATGAATAAAACCAGCAAGAATGACAACAGCAGCAAGTATAAGTTATAAAGCACTCTATGTACCAGACTTTGTCCCAGAGCTTTGTGTGCTTATCACATTTAATCCTCATAGCAGCCCTGTGAAGTTGATGTTGTTGTTTTGTTTCCATTCACTTAGGTATATATACTTGCCAAAGAAGAATACAGAACATACCCCTTTTTAAGACTTTGAGACTTATTACTTTTTTTGGATCCTACATTATTTACATTAAAAAGGAAAACAGGCAAAGTTTAAAGGAATCAGCACTGAGCGCAGAACAGTGCCCCTGAATACTCAGTGTGTGTGACATGAATGGAGCTAGAGTTCTGTGTTTCTAAAGTCTTTAGTTGTCTGCATTTCAATTGCCATTTTAGCCTCACTTGTTTAGCAGATTTCTGATTAGACTCTACAAATTAAGGATTGCAGATAAGAGATATAGTTAATCCTGTTGAATTTCCTTTGTTTAAATTGTACAGTGGCATAACTTAGATATTTTTATGGGTTTAATGCTGTAGTTAATTGCTTTATTTAAAAATACATATCTATATATATGCATAAATAACTACATATACTTATTTTTTATTAAATTTAAATTTGTTTTAATTATACATGACAGTAGAACACATTTATGCACTTTGATGTACATAAATGGGATATAATTTCTCATTTTTCTGAGTGTACATGTTGCAGAATCATATTGGTCATGTAGTCACATATATACACAAAGTAATAATGTCTGTTTCATTTTACTATTTTTTCTATCCCCTCTTCCCCCCACCTTCATTTTCATCTACCTAATCTAACACTATTCTTCTCTAGTGCCCCCCACCTTATTGTGAATTAGCATCTACATATTAGGGAAAAATACATATTTTTAATGAATACTGGCTTATTTGACTTAGAAGTTGTAGGTTATGCATTCACTGAAATAGTATTCTACATTAGAACTGAGGTAGACAAAAAATAAAGGATTCACTCATCATGAGTCATATTGGTTCTGAAGAATACTGGCATTCACTCATATGCTGTAAGGGAGGAGGGTATAGCTAGTAAGAGCATGAGCTTTGGAGTCAATTTTGAGTATGATTCCCTGTGACGGGAATAAGTCACTTAACTTTTCTAATGGTATATTTCTTCCTTATAAATTGGCAATAGTAATTATTCTTGCTTGTCAAATTGTTGTCTCAAAGCAATGCACAAAATGCAGTAAGTATATATTAAGTATATATTGCTAATAATAATAATGCAAGAAATAATTATGCATGGGCTCTGTCTTCCCATCGAGGAGATCCATGGAATAGGGTAGAAGAGAGAGTGGCTGCGGAGTCACTATTCAAGATCTCCAAAGACCAAGCAGGAAGCAGGTCTGATTTTATTGCACAGTTACCATGTATACATACTCAGGCAGTAGCTAAGCAGATTACAGGTAGCCACCAATGCAATTCTGCTAACTGCCCTTGCAGCAACCTATTGAGGAGTGGGCAGTGAAGCAAGCATAGACTCTGCAACACAAGGCCTCATGCCCAGGGTTGTGCCTGCTGGGTAGGCCGCCTGCCGCTCACACACCTAGCACAAGGGGAGTGGCCTGCTACATATGCCATGTATGCAATACTGCATACACTTGTCCCTACATAATTACGCAATAAACATCAACTATTAGCATTTTGTGTCTAATAACTGTATGTGAATTTATCCATGATATATATTTGTAAAGCCTTCAATATAAAAAAAGTGTAGCTTTTCTATAATGGAAAGATAGTGCTTTACATTAACATGAAGTACAAAACTTGTTACAATGATTTCCACTTATTCTATTAAATTAAATCTAATCTTAATATATTAAGAATTTGAAGCTGTTGGGCTATAAAAAAATCTATATATTTCTAAAGTGTAGGGTGTAAATCTAATTCTTGTTCCAAGTTTAGCTGTTAAAAACAAGATTATTGTTAAAATTTAATCTCCCAGAGGCAAAGGATGGGAGAATCATTTTAAATTCTTAAAATTATTTGCTACTGCTTCTATAAACACATTATTCTGGAACTTCCTCCTATCTATCATTCATATTTCTGCTTAAACTTGACTTCTTCAGGGAACCCTTCTCTGATCCTCCTCCACTCCTAGACTTGGTTACCCCCCTGCATTTTTCCTTATATACATCACACTTGAAATTACTTGTGCTGTGTCTGTCTTATGTAAAATAAATCCTTTAGCTAGCCTCTGAAATGTAATTTTTATTTTATTTTATTTTTTTTTTTGAGAAAACAACATGCATATAATGATTTGGACTCTGTAGAATTTTAAGTATAATTGCTGATAAATGGGTCAGTTTGGAACAGAATCTCAACTTTTAGCATTTTTCTCACTTCTTTTTCTGTCTTATACATCATACGGTTCCTTATGTTCAATAGAAGTAGAGAAAATATATGAGGTGATTTGCTTTGATTTTATTTAAAATAATAGAACTATCACACTGTCTCATCATCTTCTTGATCATTCTGTGGTGTAGCTGTTATACCCATCTTAGAGATGAGGCCATTTGTGTTACCCCAAATCCTGTAGCAGAGTCAGATTTCAGATCCTGTTGTGTCTGACTTTAGTGTCCATTTGAAACTTGTTAATTGTGATCTCCTTTTGGATTTTAAATTTATTCTATGGAGTTATGCTGTTAACATGTACAGCTTCTCTGATGGTGTCTTTGGGTTTTATCCTTTCTTCAATACAGTTCTTTTCCACAAGATGAAACTTTAAAGAAGGCTTTCCAATGCTGGACATAAAATTTTCTGGATATATCAGACTGTTCTTTCTGGTTTGTAGAATCTAAGACTTGTTATCTCAGGAATAACTTAATTGTCAAATGTACTGTTAATTAATTTCAATCAAAGAAATAAATCATTTCTTTCTTAGTATTCTCAGGATTCCTTCTTTATCTCAATTGGATTTATGCATATGGTCTTTGTCATTGGAATCCATATCTACAACAATTTGTTTGATACTTTAAGACATTCTTATAAGAGTCAAAAAGGAAAATACAACATTACCATTGGGAATGCATGTTTGTTTATTTGAGTATCTTCATGTGCTAGGCATACTTCTAGTGCCAGACTCAAAGCTTTTCTTTACCTTTTTTCTGGGATTGCAATCTTATACTTTCCAATTATTGTTTGTATTTGTCTTTTCCCATCATCCCTCCTTCACCCCTTTTATAATTTGTTCAAATTTTATTTAGAATGTGAGTAGAAGTAGAAAAGTACTTTATCAAAAGCTGAAAGTCTCTTTTGTTCTCTCGTCTCCCTCTCCACCTAATCCTTGTGATGGTAGTTTTTGCTCTTTTTCCTCTTCTTCTTTCCCTAGACTGCTCTTTTACTTCCAGGGGTTCAAGTCAGTCTTTAGATAGATGATTTACAAGCACTCTTCTGCACTCTACACTGTGTATTAGGCACCATTGCTTAATATTTCACAGGCATCTGAGACTCTGTGTCCCAAACTCTTCTTGTTTCCTTCTAACGTCTTTCTCTACCAGCATTCCTTATCTTAGTGACTGCCACCACCATCCAAATCTGCTGAAACTGAAAGCTAGAAGTCACTTTAACTTCTTTATTACCCTTTATATCCAATAAATCATCAAGTCCTATTGATTCTATCATCTAAATATGTCTTTATTGGGTTCTTTCTGTCTATCCCTTCTGGTCAAATTCACGATGATCTCTTGCCTGAACTACTACAGTCAGTTTTATTTTATTTTGTTTGGTACTGGGGATTAAACCCAGGATTTCTTTCCCACTGAGTTACATCACCAGCCTTTTTAATATTTTATTTAGAGACAGGGTCTTGCTAAGTTACTTCAGGGCCTTGCTAAGTTGCTGAGGCTGGCTTTGAACTTACTTCACAATCCTCCTGCCTCAGGCTTCTGAGTCCCTGGGATTATAGGCATGGCTACTGCACCTGGCTGCACTCAGGTTTTAACTGCTTTCTTACAAGTACTCTGGATACAAAATGATTTTTAATCATGTCATGCCTCTGCTTATTAGAGCTTTTCATTTCTCTTTGGATAAATTCCAGAATACTAAACATAGTTTAAAAGAGGCTGAAGGAACTGACCTGCAGGCTGTACCTGAAGCACCATGTGGACATTATCAAGACCCTGAGTGTCAGTATTTTATCAGAAAGAGCTAAGACTATACAGTGTCTCTTACGTAAGATTACTGTAACATGTAATCTGTAATATAGTGATTGTCTTTGTCTCTACTACCTGTTTAAGAAGAAATTTTCACTGGTGGAAGTAAAGCTTCAGCCATATGATATATGCAGACCTTCATTTTTTGAAAAACATAAAGAAACTTCATATGGTAAAAGAATACTTGCTTTATAAAGAATTTTTGTTTTTAAATCATAATACATGCAAAAATCTACTTATAAACTTGTATATAAGTTGAAAAGCATGCTAATTAAATATGAGTAAGACCTACTGCCCCCTTTGAGTATAGAGCATAGAACTTAAATATAGCATATAGAAAGAACTTGAATAGGTTTAGACTCTCTGTATCTTTCTTTTCTATCACATGCTCAATGCCACCTCCCTCAGACAATCATTATTAGTTTGTATGTATTTTTTTATAGTTTTGAAATGTTTCTTTTTCTAATATATATGCATATTTATGCATAGTGTAATATACATGTTTAAAGTGCACTTTTTTCAATATGTTTTGATACATATACACACTTGCAAAGCCTTGACCACAATCAAGACACTAAATTGAGATTGGATACACTGGTTGAGATAGGAGGATTGTGAAATCAAAGCCAGCCTTAGCAAAAGTGAGGTGCTAAGCAACTCAGTGAGACCCTGTCTTTAAATAAAATACAAAATAGGGCTGCAGATGTGGCTTAATGTTTGAGTGCCCCTGAATTCAATCCTTGGTACCTCCCCTCTCCAGAAATAGATACTGAATTCATAAATTGTTCCCAAAAGTTTCCTCAGGCTTCTTGGTAATCCTTCACTCTCAGTTCCCAAGAAACCATTCCTTTTTTCTGCCTTCTTTCACCAAGCATGATTATTTTGAGATTTATCCATGTTGTTTCATATATCAATCATTGGTTCTATTTTATGGCTGAGTAGTACAGTATTTCATGGTATGGATACATGACCATTTGTTTATCCTTTTACTTGTTGGATATTTGAGATGTTTCTAGTTTTTGGTTGTTGTACATAAAACCAGTATGAACATTTGTATAGAAATCATCTATGACCATATGCTTTCATTTCTCTTGGTTAAATACTTATAAGTGGAATGGCTTAGTCATTTTGTAAGTGTATACCAACTTTTTAAGAAACGGCCAGTTATTTGTCAAAGTACTACCACTCCACTGTCTCATTTTGTCATCAGCCTTGTCTGAGAATTCCAGTTGCTCTACATCTTTGCTAAAACTTAATAAAACTAGCCTTTAAAATTTCAGGTATTCAAATACCTGTGTTATTGGTATCTCACTATAGTTTTAATTTACATTTCCCCAGTGATTCATGATAGAATCTTTTTATGTGCTTAAGGCATACGAGGCTTGATAAAGTATTCAGATCTTTTGTCTACTTAAAAAAATTTCTTGCTCATTTAAAAGAATAATTATATATGAGAGGCCTTTCTTTTCTCTTCTCTTCTCTTCTCTTCTCTTCTCTTCTCTTCTCTTCTCTTCTCTTCTCTTCTTTTCTTTCGGATTGAACTCATTGGCACTGGACACGTGAGCCACATCCCCAGCCCTATTTTGTATTTTGCTTAGAGACAGGGTCTCACTGAGTTGCTTAATGCCTCACTATTGCTTAGGCTAGCTTTGAACTCCTTATCCTCCTGTCTCAGCTTCCTGAGCTGCTGGGATTACAGTGTGCCACCAGGCCTGGCAGAAATTGTTAATTTTGAAGATGTCTAATGTATTATTATTTACAAATGTGATTTTGGCATTGTATCTAAGAAATTGTCACCTAACCAGACCACAAAATTTTTGCTTATATTCTGGAAATTTTGGAGTTTTAAAAATTATGCTAATGTTATATGTAACATTTTGAGTTAATCATTTTTATAAATGGCATGAGATATATATTGAAGTTCCTTGATTTTTGCCTGTAAATTGTCCTAGCACCACTGGTTGACAAGACCAACTTATTTTCTGAAAATAAGTTGACTGTGTGTGTGTGTGTGTGTGTGTGTGTGTGTGTGTGTATTTCCAGATGCTAATTCTGTTCATTGATTTCTTTATATATTTTTATGCCAATACTGCACATACTGTGTTGAATACTATAGTTTTATAATCTTGAAATCAGGCACTCTGAATCTTAGGTTGTTTTGGTTATTTGTCCTTTGTAGTTTCACACAAATTTTAGTATTGGCTTATGAATTTTAAATTTTTTAAAAAGTCTACTGGGTAACATGATGAGACCCCATCTTAAAAAAAAAAAAGTTTATATTACTTCCCATTCTCACCAGTTGGTGCTGTTAGACTTTAATTTTTGATAAACTGGGTGGGTGGAGGGATGAACTAGTATCTCACTGTAGTTTTAATATGCATTTTTCAAGTTCTAATGAAGTTATCTTTTCATATATGTTTTTTTGTGTGTGTGAAATATCTGTCATCTTTTTGCCCATTTCCCTTTTATATTGTCTTTTTCTTAATACCACTTAGGAGTTTTTAAAAACACAATTTGAATACTGGAGATTTCTTGTTAAGTTATATGTGTGTTGCAAACATCTCTTCCCAGTCCATGGCTTATGCTCTCACATTCTTTTTTGTGAATACGAAGTTGTGAAGCAACTATACCATACTGAAGAATTGAATCGATTTTTTAAGACATGGTTGAGCCAATTTATTTATAAGACCTGTAAGTCTAAATCCCATAAAAGCCTTATTTATGGGTATATTTTATGATTTGCCTTCATAAATCTTCATAAATGACTCTTGTTTACCTTCTGCAGTCACACTTTAGGGGTATAGAGATAGAGGGGAGAACGATGGTTTCTTTAATGATCCAATAACAAGTTTTCTAGGCTTATTTTGAAATTTTTTTCTTTAATTATTTTGTAGGCTGGACCAGAATATGGTCAAGGAATGAACCCCATTAGTCGCCTGGCTCAAATTCAACAGGCCAAAAAAGAAAAGGAACCAGATTATGTTTTGCTTTCAGAAAGAGGAATGCCTCGACGTCGAGAATTTGTGATGCAGGTATTTCTAACCTTTATATTAAAAACTGATAAAGCTATTGAAAACATTTAGAAATCCTCAGGTTGGAATAGAGATATGGGGGAAAGACAAACTAGAACTTGATAGCAGAAAATAAAGTGATGTTTACATTTGAACTTGTAAACCTGTCAACTTGATGGATACATATTAGTGTCAAGGACATGTTAGAATAGACAAGATGAGTTTTTGACGGGCCTGTGAGTTCACACGGGTTATGTACCCAGAGTTTATCATTTAATGTCTATCTTTTAATTTTATGTTACATTTTGCAGCCAGAGTCCATTAACTGCTGGGAATTGGAGACAAATGGAATTAGAAACAAAATTTAGAAGAATGGATGTAATAGATGGAGCAAGGCCAAAATCATGAATTCATGGGCTATCAGGGAAATTAGTTAGGACAGTGAGCTGCCTACCTAACCATTGTGGGGACTAAGGGATTCAGAATTGCTTGAGTGATCTAATTGCTGCATTGTGCAGCCAAGAAATTTGAAGGATGCTTACCTTATGTGTTGGTAGATGGTGGGGACTGGGAATGAGGTGGAATGCTTAAAATACCCTCCTTTTCAAATTTTATCTATCCAGTCTTTATTAAAACCATGGTCTTGAAATCTTGGTTTTAATATTTTATTTGTATTTGCAGTTAATATTCAGTACATTATCATTGTGAAGTGTTTTTTTTTTAAACTTTCATTGCATTTTTTAAAAATTTTTATTGTTGGTTCTTCAAAACATTACATAGTTCTTGACATATCATATTTCACACTTTGATTCAAGTGGGTTATGAACTCCCATTTTTACCCCGTATGCATATTGCAGAATCACATCGGTTACACATCCACTGATTTACATATTGCCATACTAGTGTCTGTTGTATTCTGCTGCCTTTCCTATCCTCTACTATCCTCCCTCCTCTTCCCTCCCCTCCCATCTTCTCTCTCTACCCCATCTACTGTAATCCATTTCTCCCCCTTGTTTTTTTTTCCCCTTTCCCCTCACTTCCTCTTGTATGTAATTTTGTATAACCCTGAGGGTCTCCTTCAATTTCCATGCAATTTCCCTTTTTAAAGGTTTTGTAAAACTCTGCTGTATACCCATCCGGTCCTGGGCTTTTCTTAGTTGGTAGTCTTTTGATAAAAGGCTTCTTCTATTTCCTCAATTGATATTGGTCTGTTTAGATTGTCTATATACTACTGACTCAATCTGGGCAGATCATATGACTTAAGAAATTTATCGATGCCTTCACTATCTTCTGTTTTATTGGAGTATAAGGATTCAAAATAATTTCTAATTATCTTCTGTTTTCTGAAATGTCTGTTGTGATATTGCCTTTTTTATCCCGTATGCTAGTAATTTGAGTTCTCTCTCTTCTTCTCTTCGTTAGCATGGCTAAGGGTCTGTCGATCTTATTTATTTTTTCAAAGAACCAACTTTTAGTTTTGTTAATTTTTTCAATTGTTTTTTTGGTTTCGATTTCATTAATTTCAGCTCTGATTTTAATTATTTCTTGCCTTCTACTTTTGCTGTTGTTTTGCTCTTCTTTTTCTAGGATTTTGAGATGAAGTGTGAGATGGTTTATTTGTTGTTTTTTTTTTTTTTTTTTAAGGAATGAACTCCAAACAATGAATTTTCCTCTTAGAACTGCTTTCATTGTGTCCCATAGATTCCGATATGTTGTGTCTGTGTTTTCGTTTATCTCTAAGAATTTTTAAATTTCCTCCTTGATGTCTTCTATAACCCATTGATCATTCAGTAACCTATTGTTCATTCTCCAAGTGATGCATGATTTTTCCTTCCTTCTTTTATCGTTGATTTCCAGTTTCATTCCATTATGATCAGATAAGATGCATGGTATTATCTCTACTCCTTTATAATGTCTAAGAGTTGCCCTGTGACATAATATATGATCTATTTTTGAGAAGGATCCATGTGCTGCTGAGAAAAAAGTGTAACTGCTTGATGTTGGGTGGTATATTCTATATATGTCAATTAAGTCTAGGTTATTAATTGTGTTATTGAGTTCTATAGTTTCTTTATTCAGCTTTTGTTTAGAAGTTCTGTCCAGTGGTGAGAGAGGTGTGTTGAAGTCTCCCATAATTATTGTATGGTGGTCTATTAGACTCTTGAACTTGAGAAGAGTTTGTTTGATGAACATAGCTGCACCATTGTTTGGGGCATATATATTTATGATTGTTATGTCTTGTTGGTGTATGGTTCCCTTGAGCAGTATGTAGTGTCCCTCTTTATCCCTTTTGATTAACTTTGGCTTGAAATCTATTTTATTTGATATGAGTATGGACACTCCTGCTTGTTTCTGAAGTCCATATGAGTGATATGATTTTTCCCAACTTTTCACCTTCCTATCAAATGCGTCTCCTGTAGGCAGCATATTGTTGAATCTTTTTTTTTTTTTTTTTTTGATCCATTCTACTAGCCTGTGTCTCTTAATTGGTGAGTTTAAGCCATTAACATTTAGGGTTATTATTGAGATATGGATTGTTCTTCCAGCCATATTTGTTTATTTATGTTACTTAACATGCTTTGTTTTTTGTGTTTGATTATTTTTTCCCCTTTTCTGTACTACTTCCCACTGTTGGTTTTCATTGTTATTTTCCATTTCCTCTTCCTGTAATGTTTTGCTGAGGATGTTTTGAAGAGATGGTTTTCTAGCTGCAAATTCTTTTAACTTTTGTTTATCATCGAAGGTTTTAATTTCATCTTCCATCCTGAAGCTTAATTTCGCTGAATACACAATTCTTGGTTGGAACCCATTTTCTTTCAGCATTTGAAATATGTTGTTCCAGGATCTTCTAGCTTTCAGAGTCTGTGTTGAAAGATCAGCTGTTATCCTGATTGGTTTACCCCTAAATGTAATCTACTTCCTTTCTGTTGTAGCTTTTAAAATTCTCTCCTTATTCTGTGTGTTGGGCATCTTCATTATAATGTGTCTAGGTGTGGATCTCTTATGATTTTGCAAATTCAGCGTCCTGTAGGCTTCTAGGATTTGGGATTCTGTCTCATTCTTCAAGTCTGGGAAGTTTTCTCATGTTATTTCATTGAACAGATTATTCATTCCTTTGGTTTGGACTTCTATACCTTCCTGAATCCCAATGACTCTTAAGTTTGGTCTCTTTATGTTATCCCATATTTCTTGGATGTTCTGCTCATGGTTTCTTAACAGTCTCGCTGAGCTGTCTATGTTCTTTTCAAGTTGAAATACTTTTTCTTCATTGTCTGATGTTCTGTCTTCTAAGTGTTCTACTCTGCTGGTAGTATTCTCATTTGAGTTTTTAATTTGGTTAATTGCTTCCTGCATTTCTAGGATTTCTGTTTGTTTGTTTTTTATAACCTCTATCTCCCTGTATAGTTGATCTTTTGCTTCTTGGATTTGTGTATGTAATTCATTGTCGCAGTGATCTTTCATTGTCTGATTGCTGTCTAATGTCTTCTTTGAGACTCCAGATCATCTGAAGCATGTATATCCTGAATTCTTTATCTGACATTCCATCTGCTGCAGATATTACCTCTTCTAACGTTGAATTGACCTGCATTGCATGTGGTCCTTTCTTTCCTTGTCTTTTCATACTGCTCGCGTTTCTTTCTGCTTGGTGAAACGATTGTGTTATTGAATTTTCCCCCTATATATTTATATTGCTCTTGTATAGTTGCAACGTCTCCCTTTTTTGGAGAAAGACAATGTTAACAGTTCTCAATATCAATAGTACATCATCTAAGCACACGTTTTCCTTATTACTACATTTATAGCTAGACTTTATGTCTACAAATATTGGTTACGATTATCGTTTACAAATATAGTCATTAGTTTCATGAAAGGCATACCATTTCTGGTAGCTTGAAGAAACTGGATTTCAGGTGTAGGATGTTATGTTCATGGGGAAAGGAGTGAGGGTATGGGGTTAATCTAAGTTAGTAACTTTGGAGAGCTCTAACCAATAGATGGGTAATTTATGGAAGAATGTATAGATTCAAATTCCTATCTGTATTTATAAGATTACCCTACTTAAGAATAGTAAAATTTAGGGGGTTGCAAGTGGGATAGGGGGAGTAGGAGGGAGGAAAACAGATAACAAGGAAAGGGAGAGAAAAGAGCGCAGGAAGAAGAAAATACGAGAAAAAAGAAAAGGAATAAAAAGGGGGAAGGGAGGTGGGGCATATGCAGTTCCTCTATAGTATATTATTCTGGTGATTCAGTTGTTAAAAGACTTTTTTCGTGTACAATTTTTGGTTTCACATATGTTGAGGTTGCGAAGACCCGAGGCGGAAGGGTAGAGGAGACTGGGTGAATGGCTGAAAAGAGAGAGAGGAGAGAAAAAGAAAGAAAAAAAGAAAAAAAAATGTCTCTCAGAACTCTGTTTTCATTTCTTCCAGTTGGTGGCATTGTCTATTCCTAGCTTGAGTCTCTGGGTTCAGGATGGTGGTGGTAGTCAGTGTGAGAGGATTTGAGCTTCCACCTGTGGCCTCTCTACTCTTATTCTCTGAGATGTTACCCAGGTGCCTGATCCGCTGCAGAACCGCACTGGTAGCCAAGCCAGTCAACCGGTTGGTGGGTTTTAAGGGTTGGTGGGATTTTCCAAGATGAGTTCCATCAGGTTTTCTCACAAGGTGTTTGATGAGGTGGGGGTGTTGGGGAAACCTTATGTTTGTCAAGAGCCCCATCAGGTGACCGCACGGGTAGGCGGCAGGGCCCCTCCTCCAGTTGGAGTGGTCTGTGTACCTCACCGGCGGGAGGCTGGGCTCCTCCATCTGGGGAGGTCTGTCTACCGCTCAGGCGAGTTGCTGGGCCTGTTCTCCAGGTCGCAGGTCTGCCTATTGTGCAGGCGCGTTCAGCGGGTGGGCCCTTCCTCCAATTAGGGTGATCTTTCAACTAGGCTGGCAGGCCGCTGGGCCCCTTCTCCAGGACCCGCGGTCTGCCTACCTTGCGGGCGGTGGCTGGGCCCTTCCACCAGTTGGGGTGATGTGTCTACCACGCTGGCGGGCTGATGGGCCTGTTCTCCCAGTCGGTCCCAGGTCGGCCTACCTTGCAGGCGTGGGCGGCGGCTCTGTGAAGTGTTTTTTTAAAGTGGCATGTGGCTAATGAAGCTTTCTCTCTCTCTTTTTTTCTTTTTTTGTACAAAACATAGTGACATCTGGTAACACAATTCAACTTTTGATTTGTGGATCACCTGTTCAATTGATTTTTCTTTTCTAGCAACTTAAAAAAAATGAATAAGACAAATTTATAAGAATCCATTATATATTCTAAGATGTGAGCCCTTGGGAGTTATGTGGCATTTCAAATGTCATCCTCTGTGTTGTGACTATCATTTTTTAATAGTGCTTTTTTAATAAAAGAAGTAATTTTAAATGCAATCAGTCTTCCTTTATTTTAGCTTTATAATAAGTCTAAAGAGCCAGATAAATAAGTGCTCTCATCTCTTTCGCCATAGGATCTTGGCTATTTTTAGCACATTGCATTACTGAATAAATTTTGTAATCAGCTTGTCAAAATCATAAAAGTATTTGTGGAGTTTTGACTGGAATTCATTGAATTTATATGTCAATTTAAAGAGAAATGATAATCGTTGTACTACTATTTTCTTCAATCCATGAACATGGCATAATCATTCTAATAGGATTTACTCATTAATCATTATTGTTTGCTGTGTACATTCCCTACACTTCCTAGGTCTCTGGTTTTCATTTAGTGTGAATAGAATCTTTTAATATTTTTCATTTTCTACTTGAATGTTGACGGAATATAGGAATACAGTTGGTTTTGGTATATTGACATTTTTATACAGAGAGCTTTTTGGATTCTCATTCTTAAATTTACTTGTAGGTTTTCTTGGATTTCTTATAAGTGACTGTAAATAATGACATTTCCCCTGTCTAATTCTTTATCTTATTTTTTTATTGCTCTGTTCAGGATTTGTAGTAATGTTAAATACTAGAAATGACAAGGCATTGTTTTCTTGTTTCTCATCCAAAATATCATCATATCATCACCTTCTTCTTCTTCTTCCTTCTTCCTTCTTCCTTTCTTCTTTACTAGGGATTACCACCGAGCTATACTTCCAGCCCGTTTTATTTTCTATTTTGAGACAGGGTCTTGATAAGTTGCTGTGGACCTTGTTAAGTTGCCCAGGCTGACTTTGAACTTGTGATCCTCTTGCCTCAGCTTCCTGTGTAGCTGGGATTACAGGCATATGTCCCTGTGCCCAGCTCTAATCTTTAAGTTTCCACATTAAGTACAGTGTTAGATGAGGTCTGCTGTATATTTTTTGTAAAATTCCCTTCATCATATTAAGGAAATTTTCTTCTTTTCCTAGTTTGCTAATAGTTTCCATCATGAGTAAAGGTTGGATTTTGAATTTTATCAAAAACTTTTTTTTCATTTATTACGATGATCAAATTGGTTTGTCTCTTCATCCTGTTATATAGTACATTCCTTTGATTGCTTTTGTTTGCCTTTCACATATTCACATATCGCCCTCCTCCTCCACCGCCCCCTTGTCCCCCCTTATACATGCCAGGCAAATGCTTAACCATTTCTTTAGTAGTTATGCAGTTCTATTCAGTTATAGACTCTTTCTGTGGAATTTTGGTAACTTGTATTGTTGAACAGCTTTTCCATTTTATCTAAATAGTTTTTTAAAATAAAAAATGATTCTTATGGTTTTATGGACAGAAGCTGTGGTAATTTCCCTTTTCATTCTTACTTGTGTCTTTCTCTCTCTTTTATTCCTTGATCAGTCTTACTTGGTTTATCATTTTAACTTTTTAAGGAAACCAGCTTTTGGCTTTTTAAGCTTCTCTATTGTATTTTGTTTTTCATTTCTTTAATTTTTGCTCTTGTATTTATTCTTATGTTTTCTCAGTTTGATTTTGCATGTTTGGAACTTCTTGAGATGGATGTTATGTCATTTTATGCCCTTCTTTAATCTATTATGACTACACATTTCTTCTAGATCCTGCTGCATCCTTCAAGTTTTGATATATTTTATTGTTTATTTAAAATGCTTTCTAATTTCTATTGGAATTTCATCTTTTACCCATGGATTATTTAGAATTGCATTTTTTCATTTTCTCAGTTGTGGTTAACTTTTTATCTCTGAGATTACTGAATAAAAACAAATCCCACTATAGTTGTATATTTTCTCTGTCTCTGTGTCTCCTTGTAATTCTGATTTCTAACTTAATTTTTATATTTGTATTATCTATTTGCACATGCATCTTTTAAACAGCATTGCCCAACTCAGAAAATGTTCATGTGAATGTAAGATGACTCTTGTATATGTAAATATATGTATGTTTGCAACACATGTGTGTTTAAATTACTCACAAAATAAAACTGTGGAATAGTTTGCTGTTTACTGAGTAATTGTGATTGATTTAATAGTATGTTGATATGGATTATTTTGTTTGTTTACTATATATAAATGTTCATTTTTTTTTGTTTAACTTCTTTTTCTTTTTCTTTTTTATTATTGGTTGTTCAAAACATTACAGAGCTCTTGACATATCATATTTCATACATTAGATTCAAGTGGGTTATGAACTCCCATTTTTACCCCAAATACAGATTGCAGAATCACATCGGTTACACATCCACATTTTTACATAATGCCATATTAGTGACTGTAGTATTCTGCTACCTTTCCTATCCTCAACTATCCCCCCTCCCCTCCCATCTTCTCTCTCTACCCCATCTACTGTAATTCATTTCTCTCCTTGTTTATTTTCCAATTCCCCTCACAACCTCTTATATGTAATTTTGTATAACAATGAGGGTCTCCTTCCATTTCCATGCAATTTCCCTTTTCTCTCCCTTTCCTTCCCACCACATGTCTCTGTTTAATGTTAATCTTATCCTCCTGATCTTCCTCCCTGCTCTTTTCTTAGTTGCTCTCATTATATCAAAGAAGACATTTGGCATTTGTTTTTTAAGGATTGGCTAGCTTCACTTAGCATAATCGGTTCTAGTACCATCCATTTCCCTGCAAATTCCATGATTTTGTCATTTTTTAGTGCTGTATAATACTCCATGGTGTATAAATGCCACATTTTTTTTATCCATTCGTCTATTGAAGGGCAACTGGGTTGGTTCCACAGTCTAGCAATTGTGAATTGTGCTGTTATGAACATTGATGTGGCACTATTTCTGTAGTACACTCTTTTAAGGTCTTCAGGGAATAGTCCGAGAAGGGCAATAGCTGGATCAAATGGTGGTTCCATTCCCAGCTTTCCCAGGAATCTCCATACTGCTTTCCAAATTGGCCGCACCAATTTGCAGTCCCACCAGCAATGTACAAGAGTACCCTTTTCCCCACATCCTCGCCAGCACTTGTTGTTTGACTTCAGAATGGCTGCCAATCTTAGTGGAATGAGATGGTATCTTAGGGTGGTTTTGATTTGCATTTCTCTGACTGCTAGAGATGGTGAGCATTTTTTCACATACTTGTTGATTGATTGTATGTCCTCCTTTGAGAAGTGTCTATTCAGGTCCTTGGCCCATTTGTTGATTGGGTTATTTGTTAACTTATTGTCTAATTTTTTGAGTTCTTTGTATAGTCTGGATATTAGGTCTCTATCTGAAGTGTGAGGAGTAAAAATTTGTTCCCATGATGTAGGCTCCCTATTTACCTCTCTTATTGTTTCTCTTGCTGAGAAAAAACTTTTTAGTTTAAGTAAGTCCCATTTGTTGATTCTTGTTATTAACTCTTGTGCTATGGGTGTCCTATTAAGGAATTTGGAGCCTGACCCCACAATATGTAGATCGGAGCCAACTTTTTCTTCTATCAGATGCAGTGTCTCTGATTTGATATTAAGCTCCTTGATCCATTTTGAGTTAACTTTTGTGCATGGCGAGAGGAAGGGATTCAGTTTCATTTTGTTGCATATGGATTTCCAATTTTCCCAACACCATTTGTTGAAGATGCTATCCTTCCTCCATTGCATGCTTTTAGCCCCTTTATCAAATATAAGATAGTTGTAACTTTGTGGATTGGTCTGTGTCCTCTATTCTGTACCATTGGTCCACCCGCCTGTTTTGGTACCAGTACCATGCTGTTTTTGTTACTATTGCTCTGTAATATAGTTTGAAATCCGGAATCGCTATACCACCTGATTCACACTTCCTGCTTAGAATTATAAATGTTCATTTTTTAATTTTGGTACTGGGAATTGAATCCAGGAATGCTTTACCATCAAGCTATATCCCCCCCACCCAGCCTTTTATATTTTTATTTTGAGACAGGGTCTCACTAAGTTGCTGAGGACCCACTAAGTTGCTGAGGCTAACCTCAAACTTGCTATCCTCCTGCCTTAGTCTCCCAAGTTGCTTGGATAACAGGCATATACCACTACACCTGACTTCTTGTTTAATTTGCAAAGGAATACTATAAGGTAGTTAATATTATTCCTGCTTTACTAATGATGAACCTGAGGCTTATAGATGTTAAATAATTCGCACTAGTTTATACAGCCAGGAAATAGTAGAATAATTTCATATCTCAATCTAACTTAAACAGTCTTTATTCTTAACCACCATATTATATTAACCCTTGTGTGTTAATTCTTTTCTAAACTATTTAATAAAATCTTTGTAAACTTGCAATGCAATTTGAATATTGGTTTAAATGACATCAATATGGATTTCAACCTTTTCAGTTCATTAATTGAAATAAAGAATACTAAATGTGTAATAAGCAACATGAACTCTATGCTAAGATATAAATCTGATTTTCCTGCTTGTCTAAATAATACAAGTTTACTGCTTAAAAATAAAATAATATATCAATTTGTAAGGCAATAAAATGTCCTCTATAAGACTGCTCTCCAGGATAACCCACCATTTTTCTGTATTTTTTTTGTGTGTGTGTACTTTCATTTATATCTATAAAATAGTGGGATTTATCTTCCTATTTTGTTTTGGACTGAGCTTTTTATTTTTGAATATTAGAGTGGAATACAATGCTTTATAATGTAAGGATTTCCTGTTTGTCAACACCCTTATTATTAACTTCTTTCTTTAATTTTATCAGGTCAAGATAGGCAATGAAGTTGCTACTGGAACAGGGCCTAATAAAAAGATAGCCAAAAAAAATGCTGCAGAAGCAATGCTGTTACAACTTGGTTATAAAGCATCCACTAGTCTTCAAGATCAACTTGACAAGGTAAGAATAAAGCTTACATGCCTGTGTGCTTTCTGTCAGAATATTAAAGTGATTAACAAATTCTGATTATGACTAGTATTAAAGTAGGTGTCAGTTTTTTTTCTGAGGCAGTGCTCTATCTTTATATAAGACAGATATTCCAGGTGTAAAATAACATCTATTTAAGGGGTAAGATGAAATATTAGTTAGTATTTATAATCTTACAATTAGGTAATAATAAAAATTTTTATATGATTGTACATAGTCTGTAATATTAGTTGAATAATTTTTAACTTATTGAATGACTGTTTTTGTCAGTTAATTGTTTTTGTCTATAGACGTAGTCTTAATCTGCACCTTTTAAAAACAGAGGTTTTAGCCTTTATTTTGGGAATTAAGCTGAAAACACAGAAATAAGAATTCTGACGTATCCCTTTAGGGTAAGAACTATATTAGACAGACACTCTATAAAGTGATTTTTCTGTTTACTTTAAATTTAAAGATAAACTCAGAGGGTATTTGTTTCTGCCAAGACCTGTGTTCATGGTCCCCAATTTCTTCTACAGCAGTTAATGACATCATTAACACGTACCTCTGTTGCAAGAGATGCACAGAACCCTGAATTCAGGGTTTGGCAGATAACTTGGTGAGAGTTGGCTTAATTTTATTTTGCATTAACTTATTTTATCTATGCATATGTAGAAATTATTCAATGTTTTATTTATATGGAAATTCATAATGAAACAGGCCTAATAAGTACTTTTATAAAACTGATATGCTTTTGATCAGGCCTTTCTTACATAAGGATTCTGTTTCAGAGATATCTTTAGTTTCTCCATAAACAAATTTATGAAGTTTAGAATAAGAAATAAAGTTATCTGTTAAAAAATATTTAACTTTATGTTTCCTTTTGAGGCAGCCATGATTCTTTTAATGATTAAAAAATCATTTGTGTAGTATTGCTAGCAATTTCTATTTTGTTTTTATAACCTGGCTAGTTAATGCTTTTTTTTCTTTTAAAAGTATTTGTAACGTGAAACCTAACATATGTTCCAGTTTCTGTAGATCTTATATTGTATATATGTTGTTTTAACTTAACACATTTGTATTGACTTAAAACTGGTGAGTAATTTATAAAAATATGTCAAAATACATCTCTTCACAGACACTTATTTATACATTAAGTGAAAGAAAACAAGACAAAAATCAGCATTAATTTTATTAATTAATTTTATTTATTTGAAAAACATTTCTTGCATACAAGCTGTATTAGGGTTCTCCAGAGAACCAACCACATACATACATGCACATATACAAACACTCAGAGGGATTTATTTTAAGAAATTGGCCCATTTGATTGTGGAGGGTATTATAGTCTGGTTAGATAGGCTGGCAGGCTGGAGACTCAGGAAAGAAAGTGTTCCAGTTCCAGTCCAAAGGCAATCTGCTGGGAAATTCCCTTTTGCTCCAGGAGAGCAGCTTTTTGTTCTACTCAGGCTTTCAACTGATAATATGAACCCCATTCTTATGTGGAAGGGCAGTCAACTCTATTTAAAAGGCCCCAATTTAAATAAATGTAAATGTCATCCCCAAACTCTCAGAGAAACACTTAGAATAAATTTTGACCAATTATCTGGTCACTATGACTCCACAAGTTAACACATAAAATTAACCATTACACCCATTAAAACTAAAGATAACAGGGTTACTGAATCTTGGTGTTTACACTCAAGGAATGAACCATTAGATGTTGGGAGTGAGGGGTTTGGATCATAAAACAAACGTTGTATACTGGAACCTAGGGTACACGGGGATGAGTCTGGAAAGTCAGGAAAAGTTGAGGCCACCATTTTTATATGAAGTAAAGAGCTTGAAGAGTCATTCAAGTCTTGAACATGAAAATGAAATGATCTAGTTTGCATTCTTCAAAAGATAATTTGTAAATAATGTGGAAAATGGATTTGGTTAGGGTGAGGCTGAAGGCAGAGAGGCCAGCCAGTAGGCATGTAGAGTTGTTTCCTCAAGAGATACTGAAGGCCTGGCTCAGTGGCATACACCTTTAATCTTAGTGGCTCTGGAGGCTGAGGTAGGAGGATCAAGAAGAGTTTAAAGCTAGTCTCAGCAATGGTGAGGTGTATACACAACTCAGTGAGACCCTATCTCTAAATAAAACACAAAATAGAGCTGGGGATGTGGTGGAGTGTCTCTGAGTTCAATCCCTGGTGCCACTCCCCTCCTCCCCCACCAAAAAGAGATACCAAGGGTCTAAACTAACACTGTGGTGGCAGAAAGGAGAGGGGAAAGACCCCAGAGATATCTCAGCAGTGTAATTGGTACATGATGTGAGTAGCAGATAAGATTCATGAAGGATGGACGAGGAAGGAGGGGAAAGGAATATCTGCAAAAATGAGGATTGGAGAAAGACTGAAAGCACTAGGTGGTAGTCATATGTTGCAGAGAAATCAAATAAATAAGTACTGAATATTTTGATTTGTCAACAGATCTTTGGTATGGCAAAAACAATTTTAAAAACCTGCAAAGCCGTTTTTTTTTTTTTTAAATAGGTATTATACATCCATGGTTAAAAGAATTGAAACAATAGATTAAACAAACAAATCAAACATCTTCTCATAGTCCCAAGGGCATCTCCCACTGTGAGTGTGTATTTGTATAGCATTCAGGATAGTGTCTAAGATACATTAAACACTCCATAAGGGCTTGATAAATAAAAATAAAATACATATCCTTATAGGTATATTCTATGCTTATACGTTAATATACCCCCACTTAAAAAATTCAGATTATTGATGTGCGCTTCAGTGAAATTTGACAAATAGATAATATTTACTCCTATCTACTCACCACCACAATTAAGACCTTTAGCATTTCTTGCACTTCCTTAAATTCCTTAATGCTTTATAAAATTAACCTGATCCCTTACATTCATCCTTTGGTCAAGCAGTGATCTGATTTCTGTTCCTTTTTGCCTTTTGCAGAATATTAAACAATTAAACCATACATTATATAGTTATTTTGTGTCTACTTCTTATTTCTTGGCATGATGTTTTTTCCCACATTTTTATTGGTACATTATATTTGTACATATTGATGGGATTTATTGTTACATATTCATTCATGAATACAATATAACAACATAATTTGGCCAATATCACTCCCCAGTATTTCCCATTCCTATCCTTCACCCCTTAGTCCCTTTCTTCTACTGATCTGTCTTTGATTTTACTTCCCCTTTTCCTCTCTAACTTTCATATACAAGAGAAAACATATAACCCTTAACTTTCTGAGTTTGATGTATTACACTTAACATGATGGTCTTTACTTCCATCCATTTTCCTGCAAATGCCATAATTTTATTTTTCTTGCTGAATAATTCAAAACTCTATTTTGTGTGTGTATATATCACATTTTCTTTATCCATCCATTCATTCATAGATGGAGACTTAGGCTGGTTTTGTAGTTTCACTATTATGAATTGTGCTGCTATAAAATGAGTATGCATGTATCTTACTGTATGAGATGTCTTTAATTCTTCAGGGTAAAGACTGAGAAGTGGTATAGCTGGATATATGGTGGTTCCATGCCTAGTCTTTTGAGGAGCCTTCAAACTGATTTCCACAGCAGTTGTACTAATTTACAGTTCTAATAACAATGTAAAAGTGTTTCTTTTTCTCCACATCCTCTCCAGCATTTATTATTATTTGTATTATTGATGACTGCCACTCTAACTGGTGTGAGATGAAATCTCATTTTAGTTTTGATTTGCATTTCCCTCATTGCTAATGGTGTTGAACATTTTTTTACATGTATTTGTTGGCCATTCATTTATAGTTCTTTTGAGAAGTATCTGTTTAATTCATTAGATTTAACATAATGCTTTTGAAAGTTATCTACCTCACATTTATCATTAGTTTGATCCTATTATAAAGCAGTTATAAACATTCACTTAGCAAATCTTTGTACATGTTTCTCTGTTATATCCTATATATATGCATTCATTTAATAAGTTTGTATTTAATCTTATAAGAAATTATGAAGCTGTTTTTCCAAAGAGGCTGTACTATTTTACATTCCTACCAGCAATATTTGAAAATTCAACTTGCTCCACATCCTCTCTAGCTCTTGTTGGTATCATTTTGTGTGTGTGTGTGTGTGTGTGTATGTGTGTGTGTGTGTCGGGAGGCTGGTATGCCTTGTGCATGTGAGGCAAGCCTTCTAAGAACTGATCCACCATCACTTTTTAATTACTATTTTTTTTTAGTTGTAGTTGGACACAATATCTTTATTTATTTTTTTAAATGTGGTGCTGAGGATTGAACCTAGCTCCTCGCACATGCTAGGTGAGCTCTCTACTGCTGAGCCACAACCCCAGCCCCTTACCACCATCACTTTTGATGGTGGTTTGGTCATGCTGTCTCTGGAGATATGTATGTGTGTGTGTACGCATAATTTTTTTTAAATTAAAATTTTTTTTTTATTTTTGGTACTGGGAATTTGCCGCAGTCTGGCTGGGCACAAGATCACGAGCCACTCAAACAGGAACAAACTTTATTTTTGAAATAGCCGCCAATACCATGTACGCGCCCGGGAAGATTCCCGGTCCACACACGCGGCGTTCCCCCGGTTTCCTCCCGGAACCCCAGAGCAAGTTCCTCCCCTGGAATTCCCTCCTAGTGCACTTTCCCAACCAATGGGAACTCTCCAGGAGTCCCGCAGCAGGCCAAGGTAAACAGCAGGAGTCCGGTATCCATATGAATGTAATTTTTAACATAATCATATCATCTCAATGGCTAGCTGGCATCACCTTTGTGGCTCTTAGCATCTCCCCCCTTCTGTTTAATTAAGCAACAAGCAATGTGGCTAGGGACCGTGCCTGTTAGGTTTGTCCAATTCAACATATGGTCTTACCCGTCATCGGAAAACTGAACTTTAGGCGTCAGCCTCCTGTCTTAGGTTGATACCACTGCAACTGGATCATACCCATCACTGACTACCAGTCCAGCATATAGCCATACTTGTGGATAGGTCTATGCACCAGTGGGGGGGTGAGGTTCTTTGCCTCACCTCTGTTGGCCCCCAGATTTGGCCTTGGTGCCAGTGGGGGGGTGAGGTTCTGTTGGCCCCCAAAATTAGACCATCACTAGTAGAAGGGAGGAGGATACAGAAATGCCACGACACCAAATCAATTGACGGCTCCTTAGGGAAAATTGTATCACTGGTGATACATCAGCAAAGATACGCCAGCATTACCATAATTCACTGCATCAACAGATAGATCACAGTGCATACAAGTGATACATAGTCCAGGCAAGTTCTGTAAGCAGTTCAAAGTGGAGGAATCTATCAATATGTCCATTTCCTCCCAAGATAAATCGACTCATTGATTGAGCATTACTTGTTAAGTTATTATTCATTGATGTATCAGTTTATACAGTTTGTTGTGATAATTATCGAAGAAGTTGTAGTCTGGTTTCATCTTTGTCTTCACCGGCACTGGGATGAAAATAGGAATTTTGACAATGATGTTAAAAAAAAAAATGTAACATTTCAACAGGTACTAAGAAAACATTTTGTAGAACAATTTACATTATCCTGAACAGAATTATTAAATATAATGAAAAGGAAAGATGAAAGTAAACAAACAGATCTGTTAACCTGCTTATTTGTACACATATTAAAATAATCTTTAACAGCTGTTTACCCAATTTAAATTAAACCATTAAAATCACGTGAATAATAAAAAAATTTGGATCCATTTATTCATGAGCACTCCTCATATATGATATATATGGACATACGCACATACAGACATACAACACAAAACAGAAGTATGCACACATAACATACAACACATAAGACAATAGTAAAGGCCTTGTAGCTTTATCTAGGTGAAATCTCCATTGCAATGTTAAAAACTCCACAGTCAAAAAATAAAACTGATCAGAAAAACATTAACCTAGGTCTGTATGAGCTCAAAAATAAAATAGAACTTTATGATGTGGGAAAAAGCAATAATAAAATAGATATTGAAAAAAGCATCCTGGTTAATCACTGTCGCAGATGTAAGAATAGCCAAGCTGGAGTTCTGGATATCAGCTGTAATGGATTTCAGTCAAATCATCTTCTTTTTGGTTTGTAGAAACTGTTTTAGTTAACCTCTCTGGAATCCAAATCTGCTGCTGTTCTCCCTGTGGAAAAACACAGAGCCCCGACTCCAGACAATCACTGGGTCAGGACCTTTCCATTGTCCTGTTAGAATATCCTTCCAAAGTACCTTAGGCTTATGTACATTTTTTGGATTCAAATGTCTTTCCGCAGCACTAAGCCCTGATGAATCCAAATTTAAAAAGTTTAGAGTAAAAAGGGTTATTTTAAGTTTATCTTTGGGGGATATATACCCCTTTCCAATTCCCTCCTTTTGTTTTAATAAGTACATTTTAATAGTTTGATGAGCTCTTTCAACTATGCCTTGTCCCTGTGGATTGTATGGAATTCCTGTTATGTGAGTAATGCCAAATGATGAGCAAAATTGTTTAAAAGAGGTAGAAGCATAACCAGGACCGTTATCTGTTTTTAACTGTTTTGGAACGCCCACAGTGGCAAAATTTTGTAAGCAATGAGCTATAACATCTTTAGTTTTTTCTCCGGCATGAAGGGAGCCCATCAAAAATCTGGAAGAAGTATCAACTGTAACATGCAAATATTTTAATTTTCCAAATTCTGGCAAGTGTGTGACGTCCATCTGCCAAATATGGTTAGGTATCAGTCCTCTAGGATTGACTCCAAGATTAACTTGTGGTAAAAATGTCACACAATTTTGACATTGTTTTATTATATGTCTGGCTTGTTCTTTAGTTATTTTAAAACGCTTTTGTAAAGTATTAGCATTGATATGGAACCTTTTATGAAAATTTATAGCTTCTTCTATTGTGGAGGAAATATGTATGTCATGTGTAGATTTATCTGCTAATTCATTGCCCAAACTAAGGGCTCCAGGCAATCCTGTTTGTGCCCTGATATGTCCTATAAAGAATGGATCTTTTCTGTCCCAGATTAGACTTTGTATAGTGGAAAACAAAGAGAAAATAGTAGAAGAAGGGGAAATCCTACCAGCATCTTTAAGGGATACTATAGCATTAACTACATACTGACTATCAGAAAATAAATTAAATACAGAATCTTTAAACATCATAAAAGCTTGTAATACTGCATTAAGCTCTACCTTTTGAGCTGATTGTTTGGGTACTAAAAATGTAAAAGTTTGATCAGGGGTAACTACTGCTGCTGCTGTACCATTATTTGACCCATCAGTGAATATATTTGGAGCATTTATGATAGGGGTCTTTTTTGTCATTTTTGGAAAAACTACAGGATGTTTAGACCAAAAAGACAACAAAGGATTAGATGGTAAGTGATTATCAAATGAAACATTAGATTTACACATGATTATTGCCCAAGTATTTAACTCATTAGCTAACTCATCAATTTGATCCATAGTATATGGAGTAATAATTTTATTGGGAGAAATCCCAAGCACTCCCTTTGCTGCTTTTATTCCTTTGAGTATTAATTGTCCTACAGCCTCAGGATATCTAGTAAGAATAGTATTAGGAGAATAAGATAAATGTATCCACAATAATGGACCTTCTTGCCAAAATACTCCTGTAGGAATATTTTTTGTTGGTAGTACAATAAATAATAAAGGCAAACATATCAATTCTATCCAAGTGCATATTTTCCATATATGTTTCAATGATTTTTAATGCCTTTCTTGCTTCAGGCATTAACATGCGGGGTGAATTTGGATCTGATGGACCTTTTAGGATATCAAATAAAGGTCCTAGCTCTCCTGTTGGTATGCCTAGATAAGGCCGTATTCAGTTTATGTCTCCCTATAACTTTTGAAAGTCATTAAGTGATTTGAGTTGATCTACTCGTATTTGAATTTTTGGTGGACGGACCATGGTTGAGGATAACAGAACTCCTAGATAATTAATTGGAAGATTTAATTGTACTTTATCTATTGCTATCTCTAGATTTTAACCTTTTAATAAATTTGTAAGTGTGGCATAACATTCTAGCAATGTGTTTTTATCTTTATGTGCCAATAACATATCATCCATATAGTGAAATATTTGTAGTTCAGGATTTTGATTTCTAAGTGGTTGGATTGCTTTGTTAACATAAATTTGACACATAGTTGGACTATTAGCCATCCCCTGAGGGAGTACTTTCCATTCATATCTCTGATCAGGACCTTCATGATTTAGTGCAGGGATAGTAAATGCAAAATGTGGACTATCCTCAGGATGAATTGGAATTGAAAAAAAACAATCTTTAATATCTATAGCTAAAACATACCAGGTTTTTGGTAAAGCAGACAATTGGGGAATCCCTGATTGAGCAGGTCCCATAATAACCATCTCATTATTAATGGCTCTTAAATCTTGTAATAATCTCCATTTACCATATTTCTTTTTAATGACAAAAATGGTAGTATTATGGGGAGATACGGAAGGTTGTATATGTCCCTCCGCTAATTGTTGTTTGACCAGGTCATGGGCTACTTGTATCTTTTCTTTAGTCAAGGGCCACTGAGGAACCCACACTGGTCTGATTTCCAAGTAATTTTGATTGTCTCAGTGGCCCTTGTTGAAAACCCAATCCATGTCTATTTATTTCTTGATCTATTTGAATTGGTGCTGTCATACCTTGTTCTTGTTCTCTTAATCTTTTTTCTTTTCTAAAGCCTTGTCTAGCCCTAGTAGTGGGCGCATTAGGATTGATGTTATTTGTTAACGTCAAACCTAATTGATCTAGGACATCTCGTCCCCATAAATTTATAGGAAGATGATCCAATACATAGGGCTGTATAGTTCCTTCACATCCTTCAGGATCCTTCCAATCTAATACCATTGCACTTCTGTGGGGATTAGTTGCCACTCCTAGGCCTCGAAGCGTTTGAGTGGCTTGTTGTAATGGCCAATATTTTGGCCATTTTTGACGAGATATGATGCTGAGGTCCGCACCTGTGTCCAGCAGCCCATTAAAGTCATGTCCTTGAATATTTAGTTTTAGCATGGGGCAAGAATCTAAATTTAAAGACAGCATAGCCCAATCTACACCTGTGGAGCCCAATCCCCTGGTACCTCTTTCTACAGTACGACTGGAAAATTTATCATGTAGGCTGGGTACTATTAATAACTGTGCTATTCTATCTCCTGGTGAAATTACTGATATACCTCTTGGAGAACTAGCTATAATTTTTATTTCACCTTCATAATCGGGATCAATTACCCCAGGACTTATCATAAGTCCTTTTAGTGTAGAAGAACTGCGTCCCCATAATAAGCCTACTGTTCCTTGGGGAAGAGGTCCTTTTACTCCTGTGGGAATGATTTGAACTCCCATCTCTGGAGTTAGTACTGCTCTGGCTGTGGTGCAGATGTCCAACCCTGTGCTCCCTCTGGTTTGTCTGATG
Source organism: Callospermophilus lateralis (assembly GCF_048772815.1). Taxonomy (NCBI): domain Eukaryota; kingdom Metazoa; phylum Chordata; class Mammalia; order Rodentia; family Sciuridae; genus Callospermophilus; species Callospermophilus lateralis. The sequence goes on along the minus strand of NC_135320.1, from coordinate 34,447,950 downwards.
AGGGATTTAATGGATAATGTGTCGTGGGCACTACCTTGATGGTGCTGCTGGATTCCTCCATTGCCCCGTATATTTGTGGTTTTGGGCCCCGGAGCATTGGGCCCTCCAGTCCGTTTTTTGGCAATGGAGCCTGATGCCTTTCTCCACGATATCGTGGGTAAACACTTGGTCCTTGTCCGTTTTTTGATAACGGAGTGCCCTCTATGGTGGTTTGAGAATGGTATTCATTAGCCCAATGTCTCCCTCTACGGCATCGTGGGCAAATACCTGGTATTCTATTCCTTTGATACCTAGCTTTGTTAAACCCTCCTCCTATGGGGCAACTCCTTTTAAAATGTCCTGTTTGATTACAATTGTAGCATGTTTTTGGCCTGGCATCTAAAGCCTGTTGTACTGCTGCTAAGACTTGCCCTTGTTCATTAATGTCTCTACATAATTTAATATATGTGTTTAAATCTTCATGTTTCCATGGTCTAATGACCTCTCTGCAGCAACGATTTGCTTGGTCATAAGCCAGTTGTTTTATAAATGGCATTGCCTGTTCTGATCTCCAAATATTCTAGAAGCTGTCTGAATAAGCCTATCTACAAATTCAGCGTAAAGTTCATTAGTTCCTTGTATTACCTTAGATAACTGTCCTTGTAAATCCCCATGCCCCTGTAAAGTTTTCCATGCCGTAACCGCATCTACAGCAATTTGTGCGTATACACCAGGATCATGTTCAATTTGTTGCCGTTGACCCTCATAAGGTCCCTTTCCTAACAACATTTCTAGATTTCTTTGAGGGTAACCAGCTGCTGAATTTCGCCTAGCTGTCTCCATGCAAAATTCCTCATTGGCAACCTTCCATAACAAATATTGTCCTCCATTTAGCACAGATCAACACATGTTAGCCCAATCTGCTGGTGTCATGTCCAAGTTGGTAATAGATTCGACCATACTTATGGTGAAGGGTGCTTGCGGGCCATAGGTTGTTACAGCCTCCTTTAATTGCTTCACTGTTTTGAAATCTAAAGCACGGTGAATTCGTTGCCCTCCTGCTTGCTCAAGTACAGGGCATGCTAATCTTTGGGATCCTGCCTCAGGATTTTGTCCATCAACTACGGGAGTTGAGGGCCGCTCAGCTGTAGGTGGAGCTGTTGGTTGAATTACGCCCTCTGGTGATAGAATGGAGTTAGTAGCAGCCTCCTGTTGTAATTCCCCGCCTGATGGTTGTTTTTCTTCTAAGCTTTCTTTCTTCAAATTTTCCTCTGACTAGCTGGAGAGACCTTCTCTTTTGCTTGACCTGACATGTTTTCTACCACAGTCTGGACCTCTAATAATTTACTTAACAGTCTTTCGGTTTGTTTTTTACTAGTTTCTAATCTACTATAAAAGTAACGCAACCCAATAAGATAACATAAAACAAAACCGAAACAGAATGAAACAAAAACGGAGCAAAGAATAGTTGTGTCAATTTTCTCTTTCTCAGGGCCGAACAACTTCAAACTTTGAGCCAACCATTTTTTCCAGTTTGCCTGAGAAAATTCTAGGGATAGGCAGCTTGAAACAAAAACAAAATAAATCAAAAGAAGAACACATTGTTTTTTGAAATGGTCACCCATTCTGTCGCCTTCCCTCAGGGGCGAGCAATTTTACTCACCTCCAAGCTTCAGACGTCCCCCGCTCGGGCCACCAATTGCCGCAGTCTGGCTGGGCACAAGATCATGAGCCACTCAAACAGGAACAAACTTTATTTTTGAAATAGCAGCCAATACCACGTACGCGCCAGGGAAGATTCCCGATCCACACACGCGGCGTTCTCCCGTTTCCTCCCGGAACCCCAGAGCAAGTTCCTCCCCCAGAATTGGCTCCTACTGCACTTTCCCAACCAATGGGAACTCTCCAGGAGTCCCGCAGCAGGCCGAGGTAAACAGCAGGAGTCCGATATCCATATGAATGTAATTTTTAACATAATCATATCATCTCAATGGCTAGCTGGCATCACCTTTCAATCAAAAATGCCATGCATCGTATTAATTGGCTGTGGCTCTTAACAGGAATTGAACTCAGGGGTGTTTCACCCCTGAGCCACATCTCCAGTTCTTTTTATTTTGAGATGAGGGCTTGCTAAGTTGCTGAGACTAGTCTCAAACTTGTGATCCTTTTTCTTCAGCCTTCCAAATCTCTGGAATTATAGTTGTGCACCACCACACCACCATGTCTGGATCTTTGGATATTTTTAATTGGTGCATTATAATTATACATAATAGTGGGATTCATTGTGACATATTTATACATGCACATAACATAATTTGGTCAGTTTTATTCTTTAGTACATCTTCCTCTGCTCCCTTCCTGTCTTACTCTGGTCTGTTTGGATTTTAGTGTGTATTTCTCTAGTAATAATGTTGAGTGTTTATTATCATGTGCTTGTTTATTCCTTGAAGTGTATGTTCAAAATGTTTGCCTTTTAAAAGAATGAGATGGTTTGCTTTCTTATTTACAATAGTTTTTAAGAATACTGAGTCTTCTGATCCATGAACAAGATTATTTCTCCATTAGTTTAGATTTTTGGAAATCTGTCCCTTATTCCATATTTTTCCCCAAAGAAATTGCATGTATGGGCTGGGATTATGGCTCAGTGGTAGAGTGCTCACCTAACACGTATGAGGCCCTGGGTTCGATCCTCAGCACCACATATTAAGTCAATGAATAAAATAAAGTTATTGTGTCAACTACAACTAAAAAGTATTTTTTAAAAAAGAAATTGTGTGCACATTTCTTATGTTTATCCTGTTTATTTCAGATTAGATTTCAGCCATTTATGTCTGCTAAGAGAGTTACAACTTGTTCAGTCTGGAACCTGCTGTTCAGATTCTAGATTTTGATTGATGTTTTCTTCTGTTGTTTCTCTGTGTGTGGTGTGTGATGTGGGGTGTGTGTGTGTGTGTGTGTGTGTGTCTGGGGGGGAAGGAATTGGATTATTAATTTAGAGATATTTTGAGAAAGAAAAGAATTTGCTCTTCTGATCAATCTGACATGTTTAAATAGGAACCTTACAAAGCAGTTTCATTAGTGTTAGGGGAGAAATCGGAGAGCAGTAGACTTGGGATCAGTTGAAGATGAAGAGTTAATCACAGTAAATGTAACCTAATATTTAAATGTCTTTGGCCATTAGTAGAAGGAAAGGGAATAAGAAATGAGGCTGGGTATGGTGGCCCACACATCTAATCCAGGCCATCTGTGAAACTTAGGGAAAGCCTGTCTCAAAATTTTAAAAAGAATTGGAGATTAGTACAGTGATACAGCACCAGGGGTTCAATCCCCAGGACCACCCCATTCCAAAACCTCCAGAAAAAGAAAATTAAAAAAAAAAAGGAGGCACAAAATGGTAAATATATTTTTACCAACTTCAATGGAGCTCTCAAATGCATGGGAATGTGTATTTTTCTAATCAACTTTCATATATCATAGAGTAGGGACCATTTATCATGAATGGTTAGAAGCTACAAATGTAAATGACATCAGTTTGTAAGGTTTAGCAGCCTCTAGAATATTGGACATGGAAGCAAACAGTTGACCTGTTGATGGGGATTTGAGGATGAGTCAACAGAAGGACAAAGGAGTAAATAGTTAAGAACTAGAAGGGACATGTCAGATATGGGATCCAAGCAAGGCAGATAATAAGCTAGAAGTAGTGAGAGAGACTGGAAAAGTCAAAGACTCAGAGGACTGAATGAAATTAATTACAAATGTTTATAGAAATAAAGGAAATGATTGAGGTATAAAATAGAAGAGTTACAGGAAGTGAAATTTGGGAGATGAGCTGCTGAGTTTTCTCTTTCTAGGACATGGTTTGTCTAGTGAGGGATCTAATGGATAATGTGCCCTGGCACTACCCTGATGGTGTTGCTGGGTTCCTCCAGTGCCCCGTATATTTGTGGTCATGGGCCCTGGAGCATTGGGCCCCCCTGTCCGTTTTTTGGCAGTGGAGCCCGATGCCTTTCTCCACGATATCGTGGGTAAACACCTGGTCCTTGTCTGTTTTTTGATAAAGGAGTACCCTCTATGGTGGTTTGAGAACAGCATTCATTAGCCCAGTGTCTCCCTCTACGGCATTGTGGGCAAATACCCGGTATTCTACCCCTTTGATACCTAGTATTGTTAAACCCTCCTCCTATGGGGTAATTCCCTTTAAAATGTCCTGTTTGTTCACAATTGTAGCATGTTTTTGGCCTGGCATCTAAAGCCTGTTGTACTGCAGCTTCCAAGACTTACCCTTATTCATTAATGTCTCTACATAATTTAATATATGTGTTTAAATCTCCATGTTTCCATGGTCTAATGGTCTCCTTGCACCATCTGTTCGCTTGTTCATAGGCTAGCTGTTTAATTAATGGCATTGCTTGTTCTGTATCCCCAAAAACTCTGGTAGCTGTTTGAATAAGCCTATCTACAAATTCAGCATAAGGTTCATTAACTCCTTGTATTATTTTAGATAATTGACCTTGTAAATCTCCATGTCCTTGTAAAGTCTTCCATGTCCTAACCGCATCTACAGCAATTTGTGAGTATAAGGCAGGATCATATGCAATTTGTTGCTGCTGACCCTCATAAGGTCCCTTTCCTAACAACATATCTAGATTTCTCTGAGGATAATCTGCTGCTGCATTTTGCCTAGCCATCTCCATGCTAAATTCCTCATTGGCAACCTTCCATAACAGGTATTGTCCTCCATTTAGCACAGCTTTACACATACTAGTCCAATCTGCTGGCGTCATGTTCAAATTGGTAATGGATTCGACCATGCTTACAGTGAAGGATGCTTGAGGACCATAGGTTGTTACAGCCTCTTTTAGCTGCTTTACTGTTTTGAAATCTAAAGCATGGTGAATTCACTGCCCTCCTGCCTGCTCAAATACAGGGCATGCTAATGTTTGAGGTCCTGTCTCAGGATCCCATCTATCAACTATGGGGGTTGGGGGCCTCCCAGCATATGGAGGTGGAGCTGTTGGTTGGACACTTATGCCCTCTGGTGATAGAAAGGTGTTAGTAGCAGTCTCCTGTTGTAACTTTTCCCCTGACGGCTTTTTCTGCTCAAAACTTTCTTCCCCTTGCTGACTATCTCGAGAGGCCTCCTCTTTTACTTGATCTAAAATGTCTTCTCCTTGACTAAGTAAACAAGATTGTACCAACGTCTATAACAGTAATGTGTCAACTTGCAGAGTTCCTGGGCTTTCCTTTTCTATCCTTTTTAAATCTTCAACGTATGCCCTAATTGTTCTTGATATTACTAGGGTGCCTCCTTCCTCTAACAATTTACTTAACATTTTTTCGATTTGTTTTTTACTAATTTTTAATTCCATATTTCCGTGACATAGATACCCCTCACTAAGATAATGCAAAACAAAACCAAGAAAAAATGAAACAAAAATGGAACAAAAATTCATTATGACAGCCTTTCTATCCTCCTGAAATGTACATTCATCCTTTCTTCCCTATCTGTTCCTCAGACGCAAATAGTTTTTCCTCAGATGTGAGCGGTTTTTCTTCCATCTCACCCATCTCCAGGGACAGGCAACTTAAAACAAAAGCGAAACAAAATGAAAGAAGAATCTTAAAATGGCTACCCATCCTCTCGCCCTGCCCTCAGGGGCGGCAGTTTACCTTATCACTTACTGTCAGTCATTCCGTGTGGGTCGCCAAATGCCACAGTCTGGCTGGGCACAATTCACGAGCCACTTATCAAGCAGGAACGAACTTTATTTTTAGAATGCACATGAGCTCATCAGGAATTCCCTCAGAGTCCAACTGCCACCATCGGCTCTTCTAGCGAGCACCTCAACCTGCATGCTTCCCGCCCTTGAGGCTGATTGGCTGGGTCGCGTGGGCAGAGCCAAAAGAATCCCCCAATGCGCAGCTTCGTGGTCTGAAAAGGCAGGGAAACAGCCCAATGAGCGTCACTGCAGAGGAGCCAATCAGCTGGACGTTTGCTGGGGCCACGGTGAGCCAATCAGCTGGAAGTTTGCTGGGGCTGCTTCTGGCTGTGGCTCTCAACAATTAATAATCACTTTGACTTTGTCCCTGTTGACTTTATTTCCTCATATTCTCCTAAAAGGGTGAGAAATTTCAATATTAGACATAGCTCTCAGATGAAAATTGTTACTTTACTGTTTCAAATATATAGTTAAAATAAAAAAGCAAGGTAAAGGACAGAGAAATTAATACAATTGTGTAATAGGTTTTTTTTTTTAAATTCTACATTTTAAAAATATAATTTATTCATTTGGAAAGTCTTGACAGAGTCCTGAGGCTAATTGTGGAACTGCTCTAGAATTCCTGAAACAAATATTTTTCTAAGAACTTAAATAGTGTTAGTTGTTCAATAAGTGCAAACAGTGTTGGAGCTATTTTTTTTTTAATATTTATTTTTTAGTTGTAGTTGAACACAGCACCTTTATTTATTTATTTTTATGTGGTGCTGAGGATCGAACCCAGGACCCTGCACATGCTAGGTGAGTGCTCTACTCGTGAGCCACAACCTCAGCCCCTGTTGGAGCTATTAATAAAATTAAATGTAAAGAAAGAATGAAAAAAAATATTGAATATATTTTCTTTCTGCTCACAAGGTTTTTATACTGATAACAATTTTTAGTGGTTTTTCAAAATCTTTTAAAATTTCTGACATCTTTGGAGGGATCTGCTTCTCCATCAGAGTGCTATTTATCTGCAAATAGTCCCTTTCCATTGAGGCCACCTTTGCACATTTCCGTTAGTTTCAAACTCTGTTCTTTATCCCAGTGTCTGTCTTTTTTTTTTTTTTTTAATATTTTTTTAGTGGTTGATGTACCTTTTAATTAATTAATTTATTTATATGTGATGTGAGAACCTCACACATGCTAGGCAAGTGCTCTGCCACTGAGCCACAACCCCAGCCCCTCTATCTTCTCTTTCTTAGATGCACAGTTCACACTTAATCCATGCTTTCTATTCATTTTTTTCTTCAGCTTTTTCTTTTGGAAAAGGTACTAACTAGTATGATTACTGTTTTCTCAAAAAACTCTGTTTGACATCCTAACACTTTTACATGTTAGCTGTATAACCTCAAACTAACTATTGAGCCTCTCTAACCCTAGCTTATCTCTTTCTCTGTGAAGTTGAATATTAATATCATCTTACCAGATTTTTGTGAGAATGAAAATGAGATGATCTCTATCAATGTAAAATACCTAGTGCATTACCAACCATACTTAAGTGTCTTAAGTGTCAGCCTATTTTGTTATACAGCAATTTTTGTCCTTTGAAGGATGCCTGTGTTAGCATTTTGTAGTAGAAGATTACAGTAGTGATCTTGCAGGTGTGAAGTACAGAAGAAGACAGGATTTGTGTTTTAAGGAGATAAAAGAGATAATTAAAGGAAGAAAGAGATGCTCATTTGAAGCTGTTGGTTGTTTCTAATATACCGTGCTATTTATCTGCAAATAGTCCCTTTCCATTGAGGCCACTTTTGCACATTTCCGTTAGTTTCACAGAAGATGGAAGGAGACCTCATTGTTATACATTTTGCACATTTCCGTTAGTTTCAACTTGTTTTTCAGAATTCTTTATTTTCTTTTGTTCTGCTATTGTATCTTGTTACCCTTAAGATGTATAATAAAAATGAAAGAGATAAAGAAGAGAAAAAATTTGAAAGCCATTTGGTTAACTCTTTGCTAAAATTATGTTTTTGGTGAAAGTCAGGACTTTCCCAGAATGGATGAAGTAACACTTCTATTCTTTTTTTTTTTTTTTTATTGCTCAAGACAATACAATGATCATGACATATCATACATTTGATTCAAATGGGGTATGATTTCTTATTTTTCCACGTGTACAGATTGCAGGATCACATTGGTTATATAGCCATGTTTATACATAAAGCAATACTAGTGTCTTTTGTATTCTGCTATCCTCCCTATCCCCCCTCCCCTCCCCTTCCCTTTCCTCCCCTCCCATCACCTCTCTCTACCCAATCTACTGTGACACATTTCTCTCTCTTTTTTTCCTTCCTCCTCACATCCTCTTATATGTAATTTTGTATAACAATAAGAGTCTCCTTCCATCTTCCGTGCAATTTCCCTTCTCCCTCCCATTCCCTCCCACCTCTCGTCCCTGTTTAGTGGTAATCTTCTTCTCATGCTCTTCCTCCCTACTCTGTTTTGAGTCACCCCCCTTATATCAAAGAAGACATTCGGCATTTATTTTTTAGAGATTAGCTAACTTCACTTAGCATAATCTGCTGTAATGCCATCCATTTCCCTGCAAATGCCATGATTTTGTTATTTTTTAGTGCTGAGTAATATTCCATTGTGTATAAATGCCACATTTTTTTATCATTATTTTTTATTCATCTATTGAAGGGCATCTAGGTTGGTTCCACAGTCTAGCTATTGTGAATTGTGCTGCTATGAACATTGATGTAGCTGTGTCTTTGTAGTATGCTCTTTTTAGGTCTTTTGGGTATAGTCTAAGAAGGGGAATAGCTGGATCAAATGGTGATTCCACTCCCAGCTTTCCAAGGAATTTCCATACTGCTTTCCAAATAGGCTGAACCAATTTGCAGTCCCACCAGCAATGAACAAGTGTACCTATTTCCCCACATCCTCACCAGCACTTGTTATTGTTTGACTTCATAATGGCTGCCATTCTTACTGGAGTGAGATAGTATCTTAGAGTGGTTTTAATTTGCATTCCTCCGATTGCTAGAGATGGTGAGCATTTTTTCCTGTATTTGTTGATTGATTGTGTATCCTCCTCTGAGAAGTGTCTGTTCAGGTCCTTGGCCCATTTGTTGATTGGGTTATTTGTTTTCTTGTTGTTTAATTTTTTGAGTTCTTTGTATACTCTGGAGATTAGAGCTCTATCTGAAGTGTGAGGAGTAAAAATTTGTTCCCAGGATGTAGGCTCCCCATTTACCTCACTTATTATTTCTCTTGCTGAGAAAAAACTTTTTGGTTTGAATATGTCCCATTTGTTGATTCTTGATTTTAATTTTTGTGCTATGGGTGTCCTATTAAGGAATTTGGAGCCCGACCCCACGAGATGGAGATTAGGGCCAACTTTTTCTTCTATTATATGCAGGGTCTCTGGTTTGATTCCTAGCTCCTTGATCCATTTTGAGTTAACTTTTGTGCATGGTGAGAGAAAGGGATTCAATTTCATTTTGTTGCATAAGGATTTCCAGTTCTCCCAGCACCATTTGTTGAAGATGCTATCCTTTCTCCATTGCAAGCTTTTAGCACCTTTGTCTAATATAAGATAGTGGTCTCTGTGTCCTCTATTCTGTACCATTGTTCCACCCACCTGTTTAGGTACCAGTACCATGCTGTTTTTGTTACTGTTGCTCTGTAGAATAGTTTAAAATCTGGTATTGCTCTACCATCTGTTTCACTCTTCCTGCTTAGAATTGCTTTAGCTATTCTGGATCTTTTATTTTTCCAGATGAATTTCATGATTGCTTTTTCTGTTTCTGCGAGGAATTTTGATTGGCATTGCATTGAACCTATAGAGTACTTTTGGTAATATGGCCATCTTAATGATATTAATTCTGCCTATCCATGAACAAGATATATCTTTCCATCTTCTAAGGTCTTCTTCTATTTCTCTCTTTAGGGTTCTGTAGTTTTCATTGTATAGGTCTTTCACCTCTTTTGTTAGGTTGATTCCCAAGTATTTTATTTTTTTGAGGATATTGTGAATGGGGTGGTTGTCCTCATTTCCATTTCAGAGGATTTGTCATTGTTACACAGGAGTGCCTTTGATTTATGGGTGTTGATTTTACATCCTGCCACTTTGCTGAATTCATTTACTAGTTCTAGAAACTTCCTGGAAGAACCTTTTGGGTCTGCTAGGTGTAGGATCATGTCATCCGCAAATAGTGCTAATTTAAGTTCTTCTTTTCCTATCTTTATGCTTTTAATTTCTTTCGTCTAATTGCTCTGGCCAGTGTTTAGAGAACTATGTTGAATAGAAGTGGTGAGAGAGGGCATCCCTGTCTTGTTCCAGATTTTAGAGGGAATACCTTCCATTTTTCTCCATTTAGAATAATGCTTGCCTGAGGCTTAGAATAAATAGCTTTTACAATGTTGAGGTAAGTTCCTGTTAACACTTCTACTCTTAATTTAACTTTAGGATTGATAAAGAAGCTCTTTTAGTCACTTTAGTACTTGTGATTACTAATATTGTTTATTTACAAATGAATTAAATATTTTTTAATCACTTAGAGCCTATCTTATACATACTACACTTAATATTAGTCTCCCTTTCTCCCTTCCCTCCCCTTCCCTACCCTCCCCCTCCCTTTCCCTTCCCTCCTTCCCCGTCTCTCTTTCTTTCTTTCATTCTTTCTTTCTACCAGGGATTGAACTCAGGCGCACTTAACCACTGAGCCATGTCCCAAGCCCCTATTGTATTTTATTTTGAGACAGGGTCTTGCCAAGTTGCTTAGGGCCTCACTAAATTGCTGCAGTTTGCTTTGAACTTATGATCCTCCCACCTCAGCCTCTAAGCTGCTGGGATTACAGGTGTGCATTACTACACCAATATTAGGCTTTTTTGATACTTTCAATTGTAAATTTACTTGTGCAGTTGAAAGTTGATGGAGAGTTAGAAATAGATTCAAGTATAGATAAGGGATAGATGATACTATTTACATTAGTTACTCTTTTTCTTATACCTTTTTATTCTATCTATCTATCTATCTACCTACCTACCTACCTATCTCCCTATCTATCTATTTTTATGTGGTGATGAAAAATCTAACCTAGTGCTTTATGTGTGAGGCAAGCACTCCACCACTGAGCTGCAACCCCAGGCCCCATTAGTTACTCTTGTAGCCATCTTCTCTTTGGAGAGAGTGCATAGAACTACCATAGGAGAAATCATTACCCTTACTTTGTTTAATTGATTGCCGTATTTTATTTCATTTTGTAAATTAGCCTTCTTCTCTGGATTTAAACAATTGATTTAATCTTTCAGACAGGGGAAAACAAAGGCTGGAGTGGTCCAAAGGCTGGGTTTCCTGAACCAACAAATAACAGTAAGTTCTCATTTTTATGTTGTCTGCATTTGGTGTTCATCGGTAGTACTGACTGGTTCTGTCTGGGCACTGGATGCTGCTTTAAACATTGTGGAGGATATAGGGGAGTTGTGGTGTTTGCTTTCCTGAAAGAAAACTGGCAACTAAGACACAGACACTCATATCCTTAAAATGGCGAAACCATTGCAGATGCATATAGTGATGATATTTTTCAAACTGTCATTTTATTGATATAAGCAATTATCTACAAATCAATTAGCTCTCAGATCAGCTGTTTTCAAAGTTAATTTTTTTTAATGTCTATGCAAATATTTATATAATTATACTGATAAAATTTTTATTGTGTTGTTTTCTTTTAATAGTGCTATAAACATTTTCCACATTTTGCTGTCATTAAAATTTTTATTATTTAATTAAAATCACTAAATATAAATATAAAGTTGCTTATGGTCTTATTTCATGTATAGTATTCTTAATGCTTAAAACTCAATTTCGGTTTATTTCTTTTTCAAATGTATTTAATCAAGATATTTTGCACTGGACTTTTAGACACTGTATCCTCTTAAAAGCATCTGTTTTCACTGAAATGCATTTTACTGTAAATCAATGAATGAAAACATTTGGTTTTGAAAATGCTCAATCTATCTAATTTCTAACCCTGTTTCTCTTACTTACAACCTCTAGGCACTGAAAAAGGAGGTTAAATCTGAAAATTGCCATAACAACGGGTATTTAGTCTTTAAGATTGGCAGCTCACATCTTTATATATATAATGAAATTAATAACAGATATTACCAATGCATGCTTGTAAGAATTGAATTCTTGACTCAACTAAACTAGTCTCTTGAAAAGAATATTTCAGTGAGCTAATGGTATTTTAAGGTAACTTTCTGAGAATAATTGAAATCAATGTGACTGAGAGACCTTGGACTATACAGTAGTGTTGAAAAATGTGATGAGTTTTGCATATACACCATAGAAAAAATGGAATCAGTTCAGTATTCTAAGAGAGTATATTTAATTCCTTTGATGTTTGAATATATTGGCTTATAATAACTTGATAAGAGAACATAGGGAACATTAAAATTGTTTGAAGTTTTGTTTAAAGTATTTCAACATAGTACCTGTTTCTAGTAATTTTGTAATGAATGTTGATTTCCTTCCATCCTCCTTTCCCCATCTTTTATAAAAGTGATAAAAGTCTAAGTACTCTTGCAAAAAATTTAATTCTTATACTTTTTATTTGTCAGATATATTTTACCATGAACATTGTGACTAAAGAATAGTTTATTCTTAAGTTATATTTTGACACTAGCCATGTTTTTGAAGAACGTATGAACACTACATATTTGAATATGGAAGTCATATAGTGATTAACTGGACATGAAATCACATTGTAGATAGCCTACAGGCTGTATCAATAAACAGATATTAGGCTGGGGTTATAGCTCAGTGGTAGAGCACTTGCCTCACATGTGTGAAGCACTGGGTTCGATCCTCAGCACCACATATAAATAAATAAATAAATAAAGATATTGTGTCATCTACAACGAAAACATTATTTAAGAAAAAACACATTTCTAAAACAAACAATAAACAGAGATATTTTGGCTATTAATATTATGTGTTGATTTTTTTTTAACTTGCTAAATGATACTGGAACTCCTTTGCAAATATGAAAAGAATATATTAAAAAAAGGCTAATTGCCAGGTTTCTGTTCTCAGGACTAAAAGGCTCAGGGGTCACTCCAGGTAAACAGGGCTAACTGGGCTGCACGAAATAACCACAGAAGAGACACAAATACCTTTTTCTTTGGGGTCGCTGTGACCGCCTCTCTGACCTTAAGGGTCTGCAGAAAGAGAGAGAGAGAGAGCACATGCTGACCCTTTTATTGAGGAGAAGCTATTCAAATGAGGCAAGGGGTCAGGTTTCAGAGGGCTGAGTCTATCTTCATGATGTCCACTGTCAGCAGGTTGACTAAAAACCTGGGTTGGCCACACCCAAGGGCACAGTAAGAGAAGGGAACACATACAAGGCACTTCCATGGAAGATTCTGTCCTAAACAAGGTAAGGGGTAATATTACAAAGGAACAGGTGAGCCTAGCTCCACCCATGGGACTGTAGCAAGACATGCCCAGGCACGAAGACAGTCACTTGAACCCTAGAAGAGTGCAGCAGTCTAGTAGCATGGTTGCCTGACATCACATTGCCCATCAGGGGAGTTAACTCAGTCACGTGCAAGGTTGGTCTCCCACAGCTAATCAGTTTATTAAGTGATCAGAAATATGTAAGAGTGCCCCAAAGATTGTTTAAACTATTTGAAGCCAGTTTAAAACAACTAAATTGAGCTCGGTGCAGGGTTGTGTGCCTATTGAGCTACTCAGGAGGCTATGACAGGAGAATCATAAGATTGAGGCTAGCCTGGACAACTTAGCGAGACCTTGTCTCAAAATAAAAAATAAAAATGGACTGGAGATATAGCTCAGTGGTGAAGCACTCCTGGGTTCAATTCCCAGTACCAAAACAAAACAACAACAAATTAACTAAACTGTTAAAACTTTAAGAATTTCTCTGTTCTATAATGGTTCAAATTTGGAATTTCAAAGAATATTCTTACATCCCTTCCCGACTGTGAGGATAACAAAGCTGACATAATTCTTCAAATTAACACAGGTGGTTCTGCCTCAGGTTACCATAGATGATGAGAATCTGAAGAATAGAAACTGTAGTGTAGCCCAAGGTTTGATGGCTCACTAATGAACGAAGCTCCAGATCTATCAGAGCCAGTGTAAAACTACTTAAATACATTAGGAAAAAGTTGGTTTCTGCTTAGTAATGGATCACTCAGATGATAAGTCAATTACATGAAAATTAATTTAATGGTAATATTAAGGTTAACTTCTCTTCTATTTGATCAGTTCCTTAAGTTTGAAATTCTGCTGTAAGTGATTTCTGCCCAATGAAAAATACCTGTTAACATTTTAGGCAAGGGTAAAATCTTGGATCTTTTAGGATGACACAGGTTGAGGAAGATAGGAATTTGAGGTTGCCAGCACTAGGTGCCTTAATGACATATTGTCAAGCCATGAACAGTTCATTTTATATCTTATTTTCAATATGCTATGTTTAGAGTTATATATACAAATTTATAATGTTGAGACACTTAAATTATTGAATATTTGTAAAATGATTAACCAACCTTGAAAAACATCTGAAAAGGTAACATTAACCTTGTGAAAAACATTGTGTTGTCATGAAGTGACTCTCTGCATCATTTTCTTTGTCAAATTCTACATTACTATAGCTTTGAAGATCAAATTTCTAGCCAATCATTATATGGATAAATAACACAAAATTAACTTGAAGTCATAATATACAAAAATTAAAAGAAGGGAATGCAGAATTGGAAAGTGAAAGAAGGAAATTTTAATCTGGCATAGCTAGCACCTAACTATAAGTAGACAAAAAATGTTAATGTACATGTGCGTTTAATTTTTGAAGTGGAAGATTTTTTTTTTTAAAGATTATAGTCATAGAAACTGCTAACAGTTACAATTGAAAAAATACTTGAAATGGTTTTACAAGTGATTGTGATTACATAGACTGGTTTCTCAATTTATTTTCCTGGCTTGATTACCTGCAGCTTTAAAATATGGACCTAATTTTGGTATGCTTCTCAGGCTTTCTTCATCATACTGAAGTGTATCAGAACGTAGACTATTCTGTGTTTTTATCCTTCAAATCATTGTCATTATGTTGAAGTACTAGAAAACGTTACACTGTAATGTGAAGTTTTTGTTAAATTTGTCATAGGGCAATTTTATGCTTGGCATACACATAAAAAGCTAGCTTTTACAGAGGAATGACTAACAAATTTTTTAAAAGATCATTCATTTTAAAGATTTACTGATTAGTTACGGAAAACTTTCTAAAATATTTAGATACATTTCAGTTGATAATATCTTTTTTTTTTGTATTCACAGTCCATGTTTCTTATTAATACAGGGTTTTACTTGAAACAGGTTGTTTCTTAAAGGTGAACTCTAGCTTAATTCAAAATTGGATTAAGCTCAAAGGTATTCACTGGTATGTGCCGAATCCACCCACTAAAATATTATTTGGAGGCATTTTTTCCTCAGAAATATTTTTCCATTAACCTTTAAAAAAGTTTTAGCCCTATGAAATATGTTGGCTCTTCTAGGTTCATTAGAGAAAACTCAAGACAAATACTTTTGGGACAGAATAGAGTTTGACTTTTTCAGGATTTAAGTTGACTCAGTAACATTTTTGTCACTTTTGTGTCATATGCAAGTCATATGCAGTGTACATCCTAAAACTAGGAAGCTATATTACCCCATTGATAGGATTTGGATAGGTAGGCTGCTTGTTTCCCTGATAACGGTATACCTTATCTAGAACCTCTACTTATCCCTTTTTTTTTCCTGTGTAGTGTGGGGGTTGTCCTTTGATGATAATAGATTAATACATTATTGCTTTAACAGTGTTTTGGGAGAGTTCCCTAAACAAATTCCTTTTGGGGTTCCCGTAACAGAAACCACTTTGTAATGAGACAATTAAAGTAGTTATAGTCAATTGGATTTAAGTATAAAGCTAAGTGATACATCTTATCTGTTTATTTAGACATAAACAACTGTGTTCAAAATGCAAGAGTGTAGCTGATCTGTAGTGAAGTTATTTAGAAAGATTTTGGTGAGTTACCTTTGCTGAGCAGACTGGTGCTCTCCATCTGAGACTGCTGATGGAAACGTTTTTCCTACCATGAGCGAGAAAGACGTAATTTTCCATAAAGATACCCTCTCCAGATTACATTGGTGCTATGTTGGACTGTCTGAGTGATGAGAAGCTGTAGCCTTTTGTTGTTTTGATTGCTTTGACAAGGATTTGCTTTTCTTGTCTACTGAATCTAAGGTTAGAGGTAGCGTTAAGTTTGCTTCTATTGTAGTCATGTCAGTTAAGTCTGTGTTTGAAGGCCCATTTGTTTAAAGGAAAAAGAATTTGAGATTAGAAAGTGTTTGATCAGATTAGTACAGATAGCATATTTACCAAAATATACTTAGGAAAAATTTAATGAATTTAAATTTTCATGATTTAAAAAACTTGCTTGACTCGTGTTTTTTATACACAAAAATGATTTTCAGATAACAGTTTGTGTGTTTTTTTTTAAAGGCAACCATAAAAAACAGTTTAAGGATGCCTTTATTATTGTAGTATGAGAGTATTTTTAAGCATAAGAGCAAAGGGTGAAATGACAAAGAAAAAAAAGAGATGAATTTAGATACATGAAAACTAAAAATGGTTTCAGAGCACAGCATAAAAGTAAGAAGTCAAATGACAAATAGAAAGCATAACCTGTGAATATATAGCAACAGGTTAAATATATAGAGGACACGTGTAAGTTGATTTATTAAAAAAAAAAAAAAAAGGCCAGTGCCCTGGTAGAAAAAAGAACAGACAATAAATAATGAAAAATTCTCAGCAGTACTGAATAAGTACAGAGTAAAAATAAATATTATGCAATTTCTGATCTATAAAAGTTGTCAGGTATTTAAAAATGATAATTCTACCTACTGGGGAAACACATACTCACATGCTACCGATAGCGTTGAGAACTAGTGTTTTATTTCTGAAGGTTATTAGCCTAAGTATTACAATACTTAGACACATTTCTTTTTAAAGCCTAACTAAAAGGTAAGGAAAAATAGAATAGGTTTCTATAAAGTAAAACTAGGTTTTATATTTAGAAAAAAATCAAATATATTTAAAATACTCACAGACACAAGATTTTATCCAGAAATGCACTAGATGACTATATTTATTTATGTGTTTTTAAATGGTATTTAGCGCTTTAGATAAATGGTCACATCAAGGGTAAAGGGTCAAAATATAAAATTAAAAAACAAAGGCTGGGGATGTAGTTCAGTCAGTAGAGTACTTACCTTGCATGTACAAAGTCCTGGGTTCAATCTCCAGCACCGCAAAAATAAGTAAATAAATAAATGAATAAAAACAAAATGTTATTCCAGTTCTCTAAAAATATACTATTATAAACATATGCATTAAGAAAAAGAAAACATGCTAAGTATTACCTGGCTATTATAATATCAACAGTGGTTATCAATATATACTTAAGTTGAGGGTCACTTCTGTTACCTTCCCTCAAATCCCTCTGCCTCTGTCTAGTTTCCTTGCCATGCCCTAGTTAAGTCACTATCATCTGTTACCTAGACTTCCACAGTAGCCTCCTAACTGATCTCCCTGCTGCTCCTTTTGCCAGTTCACTCACAACATAGAGTGAAGGGTGATCTTCAAAGGCAAAATGGGGACCTTGGAGATAGGACAATAGACTGACTCCTTCTATGAAACCCTTTCTGGAGATGCCTAAGAAGCAAAAATGATCTTAAAGGATCTAGTACTTACTGCAAAAATGGTTTGTATGTTGGTTGGTTGATTAAAAGTCAAAAGTCATGTCCAAATAAAAAGAATTAATAAATAAATTTTAAAAAGAAGAAGAAGAAAAGAAGTAAAAAGTTGGTTAGAAGCAGGAAGAAAATGACATCCTGGAGCAGACAAGGGCTAGAAACGTTGGATAGTATATTGTCTTTCTTTTGCTGTGTAACAAATTACCACAGTTATAAGTTTAAAACATTTATTTTCTTCCAGTTCCTAAGTCATCAGTTCAGGCATGGCTTAACTGGGTCCTCTGCTCAAGGACTCACAAGTCTCCAGTCATAGTTTCAACCAGGATACATTTCTTTTTAGAGCTTTGAGTTCTTATATAAGCTCATGTGGTGGTTGGTGGAATTCAGTTCTTTTGTCTGTGGGTCTGAGGTCCTTGCTTTCTTGCTGACTATCAGTAGGGACTGCAGACAGCTCCTAGAGGCCCCCACAGTTCCTCTGCAATGTGGCCTTCTCACAAATTGGCTATTCCCGTCTTTAAAGTCAAGTTAACTGGATTTAATCATTAATATTATATATTAAACAGTTAGGGAAGCAGAGTTAATTCTATAGACAGGTGTCCATTAATGAATGGGTAAATAAAGAAAATATGGTGTGTATGTGTGTGTGTGTGTGTATATATATATGTATATATATATATATATATATATATATATATATATATATATATATGTATATATATATACACACACACACAGTGGAATATTATTACTATATTATTCAGCCATGAAAAAGAACTAAATTCTGTCATTTGCAGCCACATGGATTAAGCTGGAAGGTATTATGTTGAGTGATATAAGTCAGGCAAAGAAAGACAAATACAACATGTTTTCACTTATATGTGAAGGAAAAAACAAGTTGGCTTTATTTGTTAAGAAAACCACAGTTCACTGATTCACTCATCTCTAACTCTGAATTTTAGTGATCAATACATTCGTACTATTGATAAAAATGTCTTGATATTTCACATGTACAATGTAGAGAATTGATAGTCTGTTTCAGATTTTGTATTTGAAATTTCTGGCTAACATCTGGGGATGCATATTTTGAAACTTGTAAGAACAAATTTGTTTTTTGTTTAAACTTGTTCTAGTTTTGTGACTTTTGGAATAAAATCAAGAAAGCAGTTAAAAATAAAAGCAAATGAAGAGTGTGGGGAGGAAGGATTGGAGAGAGCATGGTTAACTAGTGCAGTGCTACAGTTGGTTGAGAAGAGTAACTCCTAATATTCTGCAATATGGTAAGAAAACTGGTTGACAAAAACTAAGTGATATTTTAAAAAAGCAAATAGAGAGGATTTTGAATGTTTCTCCCACAAAGGAATGATATGTCTGAGGTGAATTACATGTCAGTTACCCTGATCTGATCACTACATATTGTATACATGTATTAAATGTCACAATGCACCTTTTAAATAGGGTCAAAACACCAGAAAAACTAGGGGTAGTAGGAACATACCTCAACATTGTATAACTTTTCTATGCTAATACCAAGGCCAACATCATTCTAAATGGCGAAAAATTGAAAGTATTCCCCCTAAAAATTGGAGTGAGACAAAGGTGCCCTCTTTTACCACTTCTATTCAACATAGTTCTTGAAACTCTAGCCAGAGCAATTAGATGAAAGAAATTTAAGGGATATGAATAGGAAAAGAAGAACTCAAATTATCATTGTTTGCCCACTACATGATTCTATACTTAGAAGATCCAAAAAATTCCACCAGAAAACTTCCAGAATTAGTAAATGAATTCAGCAAAGTAGCAGGATATAAAATCAATACCCATAAATTAAATGCATTTCTATACATCAGTGATGAATCCTCTGGAAGAGAAATTAGGAAAACTACCCCATTCACAATAGCCTCAAAACAAATAAAATATGTGGGAATCAACTTACCAAAAGAGGTGAAAGTCCTCTACAATGAAAACTACAGAAAACTAAAGAAAAAAATTGAAGACGATCTTAGAAGATGGAAAGATCTCCCATGTCCTTGGATAGGCAGAATTAATATTGTCAAAATGGCCATATCACCGAAAGCGCTATACAGATTAAATGTGATTCCAATTAAAATCCCAATGTCATTCCTTATAGAGATAGAAAAAGCAATAATGAAATTCATTTGGAAAAATAAGAGGTATAGAATAGCCAAAGCAATCCTTAGCAAGAAGAATGAAGCAGGAGGCATCACTATATCAGGCCTTAAACTATACTACAGAGCAATAGTTACAAAACATGACATGGTATTGGTACCAAAATAGACCTGTAGACCAATGGTATGGAATAGAAGACACAGAAATGAACCCACATAAATACAGTTACCTCATACTAGATAAAGGCACCAAAAACACACATTGGAGAAAACATAGCCTCTTCAACAAATGGTGCTGGGAAAACTGGAAATCCATATGCATTAAAATCAAAGTAAACACCTCTCACCATGCACAAAACTCAAAGGGGATCAAAGTCCTAGGAATTAGACCAGAGACTTTATGCCTAGTAGAAGAAAAAATAGACCCAAATCTTCATTATGTCAGACTAGGTAGGCCCCAACTTCCTTAGCAAGACTTTTAAAGTGCAAGAAATAAAATGAAGAATCAATAAATGGGATGGATTCAAACTAAAAAGCTTCTTCTCAGCAAAAAGAAACAAAAGAAACAATCATTGAGGTGAATAGAGAGCCTACAGAATGGGAGCAAATTTTCACCACACACACACATCAGATAGAACACTAATCTTTAGGATATATAAAGAACTCAAAAAGGGTAACACCAAAAAAACAACCCAATCAATAAATGGGCTAAGGAACTGAACAGACACTTCTCAGAAGATGATATACAGTCAGTCAACAAATATGTGAAAAAAATGTTGAACATCTCTAGCAACTAGAAAAATAAATGCAAACCAAAACTACTCCAAGATTTCATTTCACACCAGTCAGAATGGTGTTATCAAGAATACAAACAACAATATGATATGTCAAGAGCTTTGTAATGTTTTGAACAACCAATTTAAAAAAAAAAGAATACAAACAACAATAAGTGTTTATGAGGATGTGGGGGAAAAGGCACACTCATACATTGCTGGAGGGACTGCAAATTGGTGCAACTGCTATGGAAAGCAGTATGGAGATTCCTTAGAAAACTTGGAATGGAACGATCATGTGACCCAGCTATCCAACTCCTTGGTCTATAACCAAAGGACTGCATCCCTGTGGCTGCAGGGATGCAGCCACATCAACATTCATAGCAGTACAAGTTCACAATAGCCAAACTGTAGAACCAACCTAGGTTCCCATTAATAGACGAATGGTAAAGAAACTGTGGCGTATATATATATATATATCACACACACACACACATATGTATATATATACATACATACACACACACATACATACATACATATACATACACACATACACAATGGAATATTACTCAGCAATAAAAGAATAAAATTATGGCATTTGTAGGTAAATTGATGGAATTGGAGAAGATAATGCTATGTGAAATGAGCCAATCCCCAAAAACCAAAGGCCAAATATTTTCTCTGATAAGTGGATGCTAATCCATAATGGGGTGGGGAGCATGGGAAGAGTGAAAGAACTTTGGATGGGGCAAAGGGGAAGAGAGGAGGGGGCATGGGGATAGGAAATATGGTGGAATGAGACATCATTACTGTAGGTACATGTATGATTGCACGAATGGTGTGACCCAACTTTGGTACAACCAGAGAAGTCAAAACCTGTGCTCCATTTGTGTACAATGAATCAAAGAGCATTCTGATATTATGTATCACTGATTAGAACAAATAAAGAAAAAATAAAAATACATCTTTAAACTATGTATAATTTAAATTTGATAAATGTTGCCAGACTACCCTAAATAGACACGTATGTACCAATTTACATTCCTACCAGCATATATCAGATTTTTTATTTTCCTGAAACCTTGGTGGGCTGTCAAAATTCTGGATTTTTGCCAATCTGATAGTTGAAATAGGGCATTCAGTGTAGTATTATTGTGAAATTCTATTAAGAATGAGACTGAGCATTTTTTTGTACATTTATGAGCCTTCTGCACTTTTCTATCAAAAATATGATATCTATTTCGCATTTTAAAATTAGATCATTGGTATTTTATGTTTTTACCTGGTAGGACTTTATGTGTCTATATGCCTTTATGGTATGGTTTAACAGACTTTTTTGTTTATAATGGAATTTCCTTTTAAAGCTTAGTTTTCTAAGTATATATAAATGTATTTAATGTATCTTAATAACCTTTTAAAATAGTCTTTCTCTTCTAGTATTTGTTATCTTGGTGTAATTAATAATGTCTTCCCTAGTCTGATACTGTAATACATTTTAAATTATCTTCTGGAAACTTAAATCTTTGATACATTTGGGATTTATACTGAAACTATGAATCCAACTTTATTTCCCACTGCTTTAATACTTCCTTGATACCATATACTAAGATCCTGTGTGAATTTGGTTTCATTCTGGACATTCTATTCTCTTTTGTTTAATTGACTGTTTATTCATACACAGTTTTTGTTATTGAATCTTTATTGTGTTTTAATATGTATCAATTTAAAACTGTGTAAAGAAATGTAAATGAAGACCTGCTTGGTCCATGATCTTCTTGCACATACAACGCAGAGTACAAGTAATTAAAAAGATAAAAATCTCCTTGAGGGCTGGACACAGTGCTATCCTGTAGTACTCAGTGGTACAATGCTTGCTTAGCATGCCAAGGCTCTGAGTTCCATTCCTAGTACTGCCACCCCATCCAAATCTCCCCTTAACATCAAAACTAAGATGTATGAGAAGTTTGAGCATGACTATAAATTACTATTAAAGTTTGGAATGCAGTGGTGACAGTGTCCCTAAAGCTTGTATGTGTTATGAATGCATCATTCATTCATTCATTCATTTATTAAGAAAGTACTTATTGACTACATTTTACATTGCACCAATTTGCAGTCCCACCAGCAATGTATGAGTGTGCCTTTTCCCCCACATCCTCATAAACACTTATTGTTGTTTGTATTCTTGATAACGCTATTCTGACTGGTGTGAATGATTTCAGTAGTTTTTAAAGTTGATATTGCTTGAAAAGCTAGACCATCTGTAAAATAAACAGTACTGCCATCTCCCTACCTTAAAAAAGAAAGAGGGAAAACTTTAAAAAGTTGATCAAGTGTTATTTGAAAAAAGTTATCAATTATTTTTAATTAAAAAATCATATAGCACAGTACCTGACATTTTTGGTTTTTAGTATCTGAACAAATAAAAGACTAGAATGTGTTTTTACTTTTTCCCACTGTTTTGATGATCTTTTAAGGAATTCATAATGAATAATATTAGTTCCCCCCCAAATTGTTGAAAATGGAATTCTTAGAATTTAGATAGTGCTTAGACCTGTAATTGTCAGCTTGGTGTTGCTGAACTCAATATCAATTATGAGTGGCATTATTTGTATTTCAGTAGCTTAACAGAAATAATATATTTATTCTTAGGAAATTTGTGTTGGGTTAAAATTTTACCCAAATTCATATTTCAGGATATTTTGAATCTCATGTTGGCAATCTTTAGATGATTTATTATTACTTAATAAATCCCAGTTGTCTGAAAGACAGATCCTTTGAAACAAGGTATGCGCAAAAGAGTATAATATAGCCAGGCACAGTGGCTCACACCTGAAGTCCCAGCAACTTGGGAGGCCGAAGCAAGAGGATTGCAAGTTCAAGTTCAGCAGCCTCAGCAACATAGCAAGGCCTCGGGCAACTTAATGAGACCCTGTCTCAAAATAAAAAGGGCTTAGGATGTAGCTCAGTGGTAGAGCACTCTGGGTTAAATCCTTAGTTTGAAACAAAACAAAAACAAACAAACATAAAACCACCACCACCAACAACAACAACAGTGTGAAAAGTTGAGTTGGGTAACATCCAGCCTCTATTTTACAAATAGAAAAATTGACGTTGAGGTATTTTTATAACGTGTCTGATGACAGAAGATAGGGAAGACTTGAAATCATGCCCTCTGATTCCAAGGTCTGTGCATTTGCTACTAGATGACACATTTATTTCTAGACATAGTACTTGGTGAAAATTAAGAAAAAATAATGTTTTTAAGAAATTCCACTAAAACTAAGTGTGCATGTTTTGAAAGAATGTTTTATACATCATGTACCAGGATCTTTAAAAAATAAAGAACACTTAGGATGTTTTATAACATGGAAAATGTCCAAACTATTGTTTCAGATACCACATTGATATTTGGGTGGATCATGTAAAAACACTAAATGGCTGAGAAACTATGTGAAGTGTTTGTTTTAACTATTATTACATCAGTGGAACAGACATCTGTGTTACTTGATTTTCCTTAAGACTTAGAAAACTTTAGTAATAGTCCATTTCTAAAACACTCAACAGGCTTTTTGGGTGATGTTATTAAACTGTGGTCTTTTATTCCAAGCTTTCTGGTTTGTGTTTAGATGATTCATAGACTCTTAGAGCTGAAAGATATTTTTAAGTTCCTCTAGTCTAATTCATTTTACAGATGAAGAAAGCAGGATAAAGAGGCTATCTGCTATCCCAATTTGAACCCAGATAGCTAGGCTCAGTCTAGTCCATTTACCACTGCACTTTTGTGTTTACTTTGACTTTGTCATGTTTTGTGCTAATAATAAATGTCAGACCTTCTTTTTGCCACTTAAAATTTTTTAATTGTGTATTTTGTATTGTGGTAAACACACACATAGGTTATACTTGCTTAATACATTTTTTTTAAGTGAACAATTCAGAATGGCTAACTATAAGTCCATTGTTGTACAGTGAATTTCTAGAATTTTTTCATCTTGAATGACTGATCCTCTGGACAGAAACTTCTCATTTCTCCCTCCCCTTATCCCTTGCCAAGCCCTGTTGTACTTTCTATTTCCATGAATTTGTCTAGTTTAATACATCCTATAAATGGGATCGTGCAGTATTTGTCCTTCTGTGATTTATTTTCCTTAGCATAATGTCCTCAAGGTTCATTTATGGATTTCTTTCCTTTTTAATGGCTGAATAATATTCTGTTGTATATGTATAACACATTTTTTTAATCCTTTCATCTGTTGGTAGATTATTAGGTTGTTTTTACCTCTTGGCTATTATACACATTGTTACAATGAATACCAGAGTATAAATATCTTTTCTAGATCTTATGTTTAATTCTTTTGGGTAAATAGTGGGATTGCAAAATCATATAGTGGTTCTATGTTTAATTTTTGGAAGAGACTCCAATTGTTTTCTATAGTTACTACACCATTTTGCCTTTTCATCAGTAGTGCGCAGTTGTTAAAATTACTCTGTATCGCCAACACTTGTTCTCCCCGTCCACCCCTGCTTTCTTTCAATGGCCATCTCCAAAAGTGTAAGCTGATATTTCATTGTGGGTTTTTTTTTTTGCATTTTCCTAATAATTAATTGGTGATAATGAGTATCTTTTCCTATATCTGTTTGCCATTTGTATGTCTTCTTTAGAGAAATGTCTATTGAAGTCCTTTGCCCAGGGTTATTTGTGTGTGTGTTTTTCCCCCCATTGACTTGTAAGAGTTCCTTTTGTAAGAGGGTTTATTTTGGAGATTAAACCCTTGTCAGATATATGATTTACAGACATTTTCTCTCATTCTAGAGGTTACATTTTAATCCTGTTGATTGTTGCCTTTGCTGTGCAGAAGCTTTTTAGTTTGATGTAGTCCTGTTGTCTGCTTTGTTTTATAGCCTATGTTTCTGTTGTAATTCTTAAGAAATTATTGGCAACAATAGTGTCATATAGCTTTTCCCCTGTGTTTCATTTAGGAGTTTTATAGTTTAAGTGTTATCTTTAAATATTTAGTTAATTTTTACTCATGGTATAAGTTCAGTTTCATTCTTTTGCTTGCAAATGTCCAGTTTTCCCAGCATTTTTTGTTGATAGAACTTCATTTCAACATGAGTAGTCTTGACATTCTTGTCAAAGATCATGTGCTTCCATTTCTTTAGAGTCAGTTTTTGGCAATTGGTTTTTTGAGCCATGTTGCCCTGTTTCTTTATGTGTCTCTAACTTTGTGTTGGGAGGATCTCATTTGAAAAAACAGCCACCTCTCCCAGTCTTTATGAAGTAATTTTGTGTAGGGGAAGACCATCAGTAGTTAGCCTGGATACGATTCTGGAGAACTCTGGAACCTTTTGGGAAGGACTGTGATTTCTCAGGGTCTGTGCATGCACTATTTTAATTAGAGAGGTTTGCCAGTTTCTTTTTCAGGAGATTGTAATCTCTTGCTCCCTTTGATGTCTGTAGGTTCTCTGGTTCTATATCAGGAAGCTACTTCACTCACCACCATTCTCATTTACCAACTAACTATCCAACTATGCTCATTTATCAGCACTTCAATTCAGAGTAGGTAAGATACTAGTCCCTCAGGAAACCCTTCTTAGAGCCACAATGTTAAATGCATATTTCATTTCTCTCCCTCCAGAGAGAAACCTCAAGTTGTTTGCCTTCTCTTGAGCATGCTGAGGTGTGTCAGCCATAGCAAACTGCTCCCTGCTTTTCTTTGCTCTCTGCAGCCCTCTGGTAACCAAATTATATTGGTTTTGTGAGCATTCCAAGTGAAGTGAGACAATAACCAGTCCCTTGGGAAACTGTCATAAAATCCAGAACATTGGATGCACAATCCACTCTTCTCTACCTAAGGGAGAAGTTGTTATCTGAAATATTCTCTCCAGGCATTGAGCTATGTTGACTTGGGGAAGGTGTTAGTGTGGGTAAGGTGAAATTGTTATTCTTACCTGTTTCAACGTGACTGTTCTGGACTTCATGCCCACCTGGTGTACTGCAACTTCTTAACTAGATTCTGGAATTCTCATAAAGGTGTTTTAGTTTGTGTATCATTTTTCAATTTGTTTTTATGGGGGAATAAGGTGGAGCTTTCTATTCTCTTTAAGCTTTTTTATTTTGAGATAATTATAGATTTATATAAGTTGTAAGAATTAATACAAAGATATCTTGTAATACTTTGCCTAGTTTACTTATGATAACATCTTAAAAACTATATAGTATGCTATAACAACTAAGATATTGATGCTGACAAGATATAGAACAATTCCATCACCACAAAGATCTCTCATGTTGCCCTGTTTCCTGCCTCCAAAACCCCTGGCAGTTGTAATCTATTTTCCATGTCTTTAATTTTAGCATTTCAAGAATGTTGTAAAAATGGTATTATACAGTAGTACGTAACCTTTTGGGATTGATTTTTTTTTTTAAGATAGCATAATTCTCTGAAGATTTCATCCAGATTATTGAATGTGGCAATTATTGTTCTTTTTTATTTGTAAGTAGTATTCTATCATATGAGATAGTCTAATCAGTTTGCTTTCAATTTTGGGGTATTGCAAATAAAATTGCAATACTAATATTCTTGTACAGATTTTTATGTGAACCTGTTCTTTTTTTCTGTGTTGTAGATGCCCAGGTATATTATTGCTTGTTGTATGGTAGTTGCATGTTTGCTTTTTATAGAGAAGGTCACATTTTCCCAGAGTATCATTTTTCATTTATACCAGCAGTGTCGGAGTGATCCAGTTTCTCTAAATCCAGGATTTGGTATTTGTTTTAGCAAGCAGTTTTTTTTTTTTTTTCAATTTGGGGTTTTCTGATAGGTATGCAGTGATATCTCGTTGTGGTTTTAATCTTTCATTTCTCTAATGGTTAATGATATTGATGTTTAATGTATAGAAAATCTTTGCATGTGCTTATTTGACAACTGTGTATCCTTTTTGGTGAAATATCTCCATGTCTTCTGCCCATTTTCTATTTTGATACGATGATGATGATGATGATGATGATAATGATTATTTACAAATGTGGCTTCAGGTTTTTTTGTACATTATTGGTAGTAATCCTTAGATGGATATGTGGTTTGCAAATATTATCTCCTAGTTTATAGCTTGGATTTTCATTCTGTTTCTGTGCAGGATTTTTGCACAGGAAAAATTCTAGTTTTGTTAGGTCTTACTTATTTGTTTTTCTTTTTATGAATGTGTTTTTAATGTCAAGTCTAAGATCTCTTTCTCTAACCCTAGATTCCAAAGAGTTCTATGTTTTTCTCCTAAAAAATTTATAATTCTACATTTAAATTAATGGTCCATTTTGAGATAATTTTTGTATAAAATGTGAGGCTTAGATTAAGATTTGCCCCCCTCCATGGTTATCCATCTGTTCCATTTGTTGAAAAGGCTGTCTGTCTTCTGCTGAATTGCTTTTGCATTTTTGTGAAAAATCACTTGGATGTACTTTTGCAAATTTAGTTTTGACTTCTCTGTTCTTTACCAGTGAATATGTATTTATTTCTTTGCCAATACCAGTTTTGATTACTGTAGCAATATAATCTTTAAATTGGACAAAACAATTACTCCCACTGTATTCTTTTTACAAAATAATTTTAGGTGGTCCTCTTCTTTTATGTTTCCATATAAAATTTAAACTAATTTTGCCTCTATCTACAAAAAAATTTTGCTTAGATTTTGAAATTTGTTCTAATTAGTTACACATGACAATAGAGTGCATTTTGACACATCATACATAAATGGAGTATAACATCTCATTCTTCTGGTTGTGCATGATGTAGAATTACACTAGTCATGTAATCATATATGCACATAGGGTAATAATATCCAATTTATTGTGCTGTTCTCTTACCCATATATCCTGTCCCCTGCCTTCACTCTCCTCTGTCTAATCCAAAGTACCTCTATTCTTCCCTAGCCACCACCCATATTGTGAATTAACATCCACTTATCAGAGAAAACATTCATGGTCTTTGGTTCTTTGCATTTGGCTTATTTTGCTTAGCATGATATACTCCAGCTCCATCCATTTACCAGCAAATTCCATAATTTCATTCTTCTTTAAGGCTGAGTAATAGTCCATTGTGTATATATATCACAATTTCTTTGAAGGGCACCTAGGTTAGTTTCATAGTTTAGCTATTGTGAATTGAGCTGCTGTAAACATTGATGTGGCTATGTCACTGTAGTATGCTGATTTTAAATTCTTTGGGTATAAACCAAGGAGTGGGATAACTTGGTCAAATGGTGGTTTCATTCTAACTTTTCTGAGGAATTGTCATTACTGCTTTCTAGACTGGTTGCACCAATTTGCAGTCCTATCAGCAATGTATGCGAGTGCCTTTCCCCCCCACATCCTTGCCAACATTTATTGTTGCTTGTATTCTTGACAGATGCCATTCTGACTATAATGAGGTGGAATCTCAGTGTAGTTTTGATTTGCACTTTTCTAATTGCTAGAGATGCTGAACACTCTTTTATATATTTGTTGACAATTTGTATTTCTTCTTCTGTGAAGTGCCTGTTCAGTTCCTTTGCCCATTTATTGATTGGGTTATTTGGTTTTTTATTAAGTTTCTTGAGTTCTTATATTCTGGAGATTAATGCTCTGAAGTGTGTGTAGCAAAGATTTTTTTTTCTCCCATTCTGTAGGCTGTCTCTTCACGTTCTTGATTGTTTCCTTTGCTGTAAATAAGTTTTTTAGCTTGATTTCATCCCATTTATTGATTCTTGAATTATTTCTTGTGCCTTAGGAGTCTCATTAAGGAAGTCAGTTCCTAAGCCAACATTTGGGACCTACTTTTTCTTCTGTTAGATGCGGGGACTCTGTTCTAGTGCCTAAGTCCTTGATCCATTTTGAGTTTTGTGTAGGGCCAGAGATAGGTGTTTAATTTCATTTTGTTACATATGGGTTCCCAGTTTTCCCACACCATTTGTTGAAGAGGCTATCTTTTCACACAAGTGTGTTTTTGGCATCTTTGTCTGTATTTTTGAAATACAAATTTGTTTGTTTCTGTGTCTTCTATTCTGTATCATTGGTTAGTCTGTCTGTTTTTGTGCTAATACTGTGCTGTTTTTGTTACTATAGCTCTGTAGTATAGTTTAAGGTCCAATATTATGATGCCTCTGCTTTACTTTTCTTCTTATGTATTGCTTTGGCTATTCTGGGTCTTATTTTCCAAATGAATTTCATGATTGTTTTTGCTATCTCTGTGAAGAATGTCATTGGGATTTTAATAGGAATTGCATTAAATCTGTATAATGCTTTTGATAGCATGGCCATTTTGACAATATTAATTCTGCCTATCCAAGGGCATGGGAGATCTTTCCATCTTCTGAGGTCTTCTTCAATTTTTTTCTTTAGTGTTCTGTAGTTTTTGTAGTAGAGGTCTTTCATCTATTTTGTTAAATTGATTCCCAAATATTTTATTTGTTTTGAGGCTATTGTGAATGGGGTAGTTTTCCTAATTTCTCTTTCAGTGGATCATCATTGATGTATAGGAATACATTTGATTTATGGGTGTTAATTTAATATCTTGCTACTTTGCTGAATTCAAATTTATTCTAAAATTTTTCTGGTGGAATATTTTGGATCTTCTAAATACAGGATCATATAATCATCAAACAGTAATAGTTTTGAGTTCTCTTTTCCTATTCATATCCCTTTAATTTCTTTATTCTGTCTAATTGCTCTGGTTAGAGTTTCAAGGATGATGTTGAATAAAAGTGGTGAAAAAGGGCATCACTGTCTTGTTCCAGTTCTTAGAGGGAATGCTTTCAATTTTTCTTCATTTAGAATGTTGGCCTTGGGTTTAGCATAGATAGCTTATACAATGTTTAGGTATGTTTCTACTATCCCTGTTTTTCTATTGTTTTGAACATGAAGGTGGGCTGTATTTTGTTAAATGCTTTTTCTGCATCTATTGAGATTATCATATGAGTTTTCTTTTTAAGTCTGTTGATGTGATGAATTATGTTTATTGATTTTTGTATGTTGAACCAACCTTGCATCCCTGGGATAAACTCCACTTGATTGTGGGACACTATCTTTTTAATATGCTTTTGTATGTGATTTACCAGAATTTTATTGAGAATTTTTGCATCTCTGTTCATCAGGGATATTGGACTGACGTTTTCTTTCCTTGTTTGGTTTTGGTATTAGGGTGATAATATCTTCATTATAATGAGTTCATAGAATGAGTTTGGAGGGTTCTTTCCTTTTCTATTTCATGGAATAATTGGAGAATTATTGGTGTTGATTATTCTTTGAAGGTCTTGCAGAACTTGGCTGAGAATCCATTTGGTCCTTGGCTTTTCTTAAGTGGTAGGCTTTTGATGGTGTCTTCTATTTCAGTGTTTGAAATTGATTTATTTAAATTGTGTATGTTCAGTTTGGGCAGGTCACACATCTGTAGAAATTTGTCAATGTCTTCAAGATTTTCTATGTTATTGGAATATAAGTTTCTGAAATAGTTTCTGATTATCTTCTGTATTTCTGTAGTGTCTATCATGATATTTCCCTTTTTAATCACACATTTTAGTAATTTAAGTTTCCTCTTTCTCTTCATTAGTGTGGCTAAGGATTTATCAATTTTATTCATTTTGTTAAAGAACCAAGTTTTTGTTTTGTCTATTTTTTGAATTCTTTTGTTTCAATTTCATTGATTTGAGCTCTAATTTTAATTATTTCCTGTTTTTTTACTGCTTGGTTTTGTTTTTTTGTTCTTTTTCTAGGGCTTTGACATATAATGTCTAGTCATTTATTTGTTGACTTTTTATTCGGTTAATGTGTGAGCTCAGTGCAGTGAACTTTCCTCTTGGTGTTTTCCTTCATGGTGTCTCAGAAATTTTGGTATGTTGTATCAGTGTTTTTATTTACCTTAGAGGTATTTTAAAATTTCTTCCCTTATTTCTTCTGCTATCAATTTATCACTCAGCCTGCTATTTAGTCTCCAGGTGTTGGAGTAGCTTCTAATTTTTATTTTATCATTGATTTCTAGTTTCATTCCATTATGATCTGGTAGAATGCAGGGTTTTTTTGTTTTGTTTTGTTTTGTTTTTGCTGAGAGTTGGTTTGTGCCTTAACATATGGTCTGTTTTAGAGAAGGATCCATGTGTTGCTGAGAAGAAGGGGTATTTGCTCGATGATGGATGGAATACTATATATGTGTCTGTTATGTCTAAATCATTGATTGTATTATTTAGTTCTATAGTTTCTTTGTTTAGTTTTTGTTTGGAAGATCTATCCAGTGGTAAGAGAGGTGTGTTAAAGTCACCCACTATTGTTGTGTTGTGGTGTATTTGATTCTTGAAATTAAGAAGGGTTTGTTTGATGTACATATTTGCTCCATTGTTTGGAGCATAAATATTTACGATTTTTATGTCTTATTGATGTATAATTCCTTTAGGTAGTATGAAGTGTACTTCTTTGTCCCTTCTGATTAATTTGTCTTGAAGTCCATTTTATCTAAGATGAGAATGGAAACCCTTGTTTGTTCATGCAATCCATGTGAGTAATGTTTTTTCCCATCCTTTCACCTTCAGTTTGTGAATGTCTTTGCTTATGAGGTGAGTTTCTTGGAGACAGCATATTGTTGGGTCTTGCTTTTTATTTCCAGCTGCCAGTCTATGTCTTTTGATTGATGTGTTTAGGCCATTTACATTCAAAGTTATTATTAGATATAATTTGTATTCCTGGTCATTTTGGTTTATTTCTAGTTTTTAATTTGAATTAATTTCTCCTTTGATTGAGCATTCCTTTAAATTTTTTTTTAGTTGTAGATGGACACAATATTTTTAGTTTATTTATTTTTATGTGGTGTTGAGGATCAAACCCAGTGCCTCACACATGCAAGGCAAGTGTTCTAACACTGAGCAACAACCCTAGCCCTGATTGACTATTTCTTTAGTGTAGTTCCTTCCTTTGCCGGTTTTCCTTTTTTATTTTCATTTCCTCTTCATGGAATATTTTGTTGAAAATATTCTGTAGTGCATGTTTTCTATTGTGAATTCTTTAAATTTTGTTTATCAGGAAAGTTTTTATTTCATCTTCAAATCTGAAGCTTAATTTTACTGGGTATAGAATTCTTGGTTGGTATCCATCTTCTTTCAGAACTCGGTATATATTATTCCAGCACCTCCTAGCTTTGAGGGTCTGGGTTAAGAAATCAGCTGAGATCTGAACTAGTTTCCCCCTATACATAATCTGATATTTTTGTCTTTTAGCCTTTAAAAGTCTATCCTTATTCTGTATGTTAGACATTTTCATTATAATGTGCCTTGGTGTGTCGAGATTTTAATAGGAATTGTGCTAAACTTGTATATCAGTTTGGGGAGAATTGACATCTGCTTTTGTTTCCTGCTTCTCCCCACTCAGCTTCACTCTGTGATTTGTCACATTTTTTGTGTTTCTTTGGATGTTCCAGAATGTTATGTTGAAAACTGAACATTTTAGGTAAACTGTTGCAACAACTCTAGGTAGTGATTCTCTACCTCTCCTGGGCTTATTTTTGTTGTTGTTTGATTGATGACTTTACTTAGCTATTTTTGAGAAGTGCAAGCCTGTTTCCTTCCCAGAGGGCAGATTCCTGAGCATGTGCATGGTCACCTGGGATGCCATTGTATTTAGTAGGGCTCTTTTCCTGTGTCTCTGTTCTTTGTTGAGATTTCCACCTGTGTTAGTATTATATGTAGCTGTTTGACTCCACTAATTGCTAGAGATGCTGTGTTGTTTTGTGAGACTTAAATTGTTTCTGGTCTCATCCACTCAACTTTGGGCTGCTTTGAGGAATAGCTTTTGAGGTCAATCCTTGAAGTTTGTTTGGACCCCAAGAGGATTCTTCTTAGCTCTTTCTAAGTTATTTCTGAGAAACTTGGTTTATAGTATAACTTGTTACTTTAATAAAACTACCATACTTATGAAATGCTTATCCATAAAATCTCCACAGTTTTCCCTGAGTACCCTTAGGGTTGAACTTTCCCACATTTTATATCAAATAAAGTAATTTTCTTTTGGAAATATCTGGAACTCTTTCTTCTTATGGATTACCTCCCCCCTTGGGTACAATTTATGAGCCATTGCTCCAAAGTAGAAATTTAAAGACAGTGCCCCACTTCTCTTTCGGTGATGTCCTACTTTATGATAAAGGTACCAGGTAGGGAAGTAGTTTCTGATATTCTTGGCTTCCCTTTTCTGATGTGGAAGCTTCCTCCTTTTAAAAAAAAATATTTTCAGTTGTAGATGGACACAATACCTTTATTTTATTTATTTATTTTTATGTGGTGCTGAGGATCAAACCCAGTGCCTCACATGTGTAAGGCAAGTGCTCTACCACTGAGCCACAATCCTAGCCCAGAGCCTCCCTCCTTGAAGAAGCTGAGGGGAAGAATATCAGTGTGTAAGGATTCACCCTCCTGTACCTATGTACAATCATTATTGTATGGGTGAAAGCTGTGTGGAAAAAGGGACCCTCCAACATCTTGGCTTCATACACCAGGAATTTAGCTTCTGCATCTTAGAACTGGAAGAAATGTGAAATTCTGGCAGCCTGCCCTTTCTGGTGAGATTCCATATTCCTTGATAGGAGAAGAAAAAGAGCCCCCATCTTCTTAACTATATGGGGGAAGAAGGGAGCGGATTCTTGCTGAAATTTCACAGAAATTTCACAAGAAAAACCATGGATAATACCATTAACAAGATTTTCTTGAATAAATGTGCAGTGACTTCAGATGTAAAATGTGAAATTAGGCTAAATTTCGTAGATTAAAGACATGGTGCTGCACAAGACTGCTTTTACTCTGATACCAGATGCAAAATTTGGGGCTTCCCGGGGCTGATCAGTAAGTTAGAAATTTGTGAGTTCTTCCTACTCCATCAGGTTTGATAACTACCTAGACCAATCAAAAATCTTGGGAAGGTGCTTAGTTACAATTATATGTTTTTTGTAGTGAAGAGAATACAAACCAGGAAGAGACACATTGGATAAAATCTGGGAGTATACCAAATATGAATTTTTTGGTGTTATCTTTTATGGAGATAGGACACATCACCGTTATGGCACATGGAAGTGTAATAATATGGAGAGAGTAATGCTAACCAGGGAAACTCACTTAAGCTTCCCAGGTTGTCTAGAGTATTTTTACTGGGTTTTCATTATGCTGACTTTGGCCTTGAAAGTGGTATGAACCTGTAGCTCTTGGAGTTCAGGCTGACATCATATGGCTCAAAGCCTTTTTTCAGATGCCTATTACTACTCGTATGTGGTCTTTCTGAAATGACCATCCCCCATTTGAATCTTCTCATAGTATAAACTATCTAGGTGCCCAATGTGAGTCAATATGTTAACATAAACTCTGTGTGGTCCATGTGGCCCACCAGGAATAATTCTTGTCACTCAGAAAATTCCAAGAATTTACAGACTACCCTCAAAAACTGAGGACAAAGGCCAAATTCTTTGTTACATGGGGGAAATGTTTCCTCATTGGCCAAATTCCCCTATGACATTTCCAGAAACTTTTATATTTTTGAAAAATCAATTTGCACCATTTAGGATTATAGGGGAGTGGGTCTGTGGATCTTCTCATGTTATCATTTGGAAGTAGGACTTCCTGCTTTCTTTTGATTAATGTTTGCATGATGTATCAATTATTCCATCCTTTTATTTTCAGTTTGTCTATATCATTTGACATGAGTTTTTTTGTAGAAAGTATATAGTTGGATCACATTTTAAAATCCACACTGCCAACTTCCTTTTAATTGGTATACTTAGATAATTTACATTTAATAAAATTATTGGTATTTAGGGCTTAAGTATGTCATTTTATGCTTTTATAGTTGCTCTCCCTGTAGGTTACTTGACTTCTATTTAGAATTTTATTTACATTGTCTAGAGCATTTTTGAATGTGTCTTCTTTTTTTCAAATAATATTTTTTTAGTTGTGGTTGAATTCAAAAGCTTTGTTTTATTTATTTATTTTATGTGAATGCTGAGGATCGAACCCAGGGCCTTGCACACACTAGATGAGTGCTCTACAGCAGAGCCCCAGTCCCAGGCCACGAATATGTCTTCTTATATAGTCTTCTTAGTTGTTACCTTATTTATTATCTAATAGTGTCTAATATTATCATCTTATCCTTAGGAGATTCATTTCAAGAAAAACCATGGATAATACCAGTTATTCATACACACACACACATATACCCTGAAACCTTACCACATTGTACCAGAATTAATCTATTCCTCAGGTTTTATTCCCTGGTGTTTCCTTTGCATTACTACTTTTGCACTTTGGGGCCATTATTAAGTATAAGGGTTATTTAAATACAACTGATACCAGGACAGTTTATCTAATAACCAGGATGACTACTAAATGATTAATGGATGGGTAATATATATGTATGGATACACAGGATGAAGGGATGATTCATGAGTGGGAAGAGCAGGATGGTGTAAGATTTCATCATACTATTCAGAACAACACAAACTTTACTTATGATTTTTATTTCTAGAAATTTCCTTTTAGTATTTTCAGACCTCTGTGGATCATGGGTAACTGAAACCATGGAAAGTAAAACCCTGGTTAAGGGAGACTACAGTGTATACATAAACATCAGTCTACTGATGTTGCTTCTCAGTGTGACTGAAGTATAGAAACCTTATTTCCTTTTGTGTCTTTCTTCCCCCTGCCTTTATAATTGACTTAAGTATCACATCAGACAATACTACAATATTGTTTTATCAGAAAAATGCAATTCAGAAAAAACTCAAGAGGAAAAAGAAATTCCATTGTACTTGCTCTATGGTTTTTGCTTACCATACTTTTTTTTTCCTTCCCCATGTCCATGGATCATTCTTTTTTCATTTCTTTCCTAATCAGAGGACTTGATTTAGCTATTCTTTTAGCATGTATTTGCTAGAAAATGTTCTTACTTTTCCTTCACTTGAGACTGTCTTGATTTCACCTTTCTTCTTGAAATATATTTTTGCTGGATATAGGATTGTGGATTGATTTTTTTTTTTTTTAAAGCACTGATAAACATTGTGTTCCTCCCTTTTGGTGTCTGTGGTTTGTGATGAGAGATCTGTCATTTGAATTGTTTTTTTCCCTAAGGTTAGATTTTGTTTTTCTCTGGCCACTTTCAAGATTCTTTGTCTTTAGTTTTCAGCAGTTGAATTTCACTGTGTCTTCGTGTGGATTTCTTTGTGTCTATCCTGTTTGGGATTTATTTAGCATCTTGAAGATTTATCTCTCTTGACAGTTGGGAGTTTTCAGCTATTATATCTTTCAAGTACTTTTTTAGCCCTAGTTTTCCTCTCTTTTCTATAGCATGGATGTTATATCTTTTGTTGTAGTCTCAATTGGTCCTTGAGGCTCTCTTTGTTTTTTCTATTGTTTACATTTTCTTTCATTTCTTTTCCAGTCTATTTTCTGTCTATTCTTCTAATTGGGTAATTTCTGGTTCACTGATTCTTTCCTTTACTCTGCTCCATATCTGTTGTGCTTTTTATTTTTGGTTGTGTATTTTAGTTCTAAAATTTCCATTTGTTTCTTTTTATCTTCTATTTTTTTAATCAGACCACCTGTTTGCTTAGACCTTATATTTTCAGTTATTTTTGCATATTTGTATTTGTTTGTTGAAGCATTTTTTTCATGGCTGTTTTAAAGGTAAATTGTTAAGATTATTCTAATGTCTCTGACATCTCATTGTTGGCATCTGTTAATTTCTCTTCTCATTCACTTTGAGATCTCCATGGTTGTTATTATGTCTAGTGATGTCTTTATTGAAACCTAAGCATATTTACATTATGAGAACTTGTATCTTATTTAAGCCTTCTGTTTTTACTGTTCTTGTTTTATTTTGCTTTTTGTGACCCACCTCAAGAAGGTGAAGTGAGGAGTTTCTCCTTGCTATTGCTGGTTGGAGGTACAAGTCCAGATTCCCCACTGTGCACCCACTGACACTCAAAGTGGGGTCTTCCTCATTACTGTTGGGTGGATTAGGGATTTGGGCCCCCTTCCACATTTTGTCCAGATACTACAGTGGGGTGACTTTTTCCCCACTAGTTCTGGCTCCCCTTAAAATCCTGTCCTGACATCCTTCTAGTGGAAAGGGGAAGGGATCACTCATTATTGCCAGGTGGGAGTAGAAGTTTAGGCTCCCTAAGCGGTCTTCACCAACATTGCAGAGTGGGGATGAAAGTACCAGTGCCCTAAGTGGCTTTCTTTTGACATTTACTCCCACATTAGGGAAGTTGGAGCCTCAGTACAGCTTTGTGAAGGTGGAAGTCCCTCCCAATTCTGTGTTTTGGTGACATGAGTAAGAGTGGGACAGCAGGGTTTGTTTGTTTGTTTTTTGTCTGAATCAGCATCATTTTGGTCAAAGTTTTCTGTCTTGCTAGTTTTCTTGTCTTTGGGGGAAATGCTGGAGAGTGATATTGACCAAATTATATATCTATATATTTTTATATTCTGTGCATGTACAAATATGTAACAACAAATCCCATATTATGAACTACTATAATGCACCAGTAAAAATATGAAAAAAAATTTAAAAATGAATGTTATTTTTATGACATTAAAAAAATTGGATAGTACTTAGTCTTTATACAATTTCAGTACTTGTTATTCATAATATTGTGGAGTCTTTCATAAGTTTCTGAGTAACATATAGACTAATTTATAATACATTGTTAAATCTCAATTATTATATAAGAGAAATTGAAATTATGTGAGCTAAGATTTTTTATCCTAAAGCTGTGCTTAAGATTTTCTGTTATGCTAACCTAGTACTTGAAATTACTTTCTCACTACAACAACAACTATGAAAATGGCTAAGCATGTTATTTTGACATCTTTCCCCAGGGGTGGTATCATAGTGAGACTTTTTAAAAAAGTAACTTTTTCCTTCACCCTTACATCCATCTCTCCTATTACTAAACAAGGGCAGACTCTGGTTCAGTGAACCTAGAAAACAGGTTTGAAATGAAGAGAGACACCTCATTTTCAGTTCAATGTTTTGATAGTTTCTCTTCATTATGGTATTAGAATATTTTAGGAATACAGATATGAAGAATTTCTTTGGTGTATAGATATAATCAATAAAAGTTCTTGTTTTGTTGTTTATTTACTGATTGTAAAGGCAGTTGCATGTGTTGCTGTTATAGCCAGATGCCTGGATTCTGGTCCTAACACCTGCCACTTACTGGTTATGACTTTCAGTAAGTCACACAACCTCTTTGTGCCTTAGGATCTTCAATTATAATGTAAGGATAATCATAGTCCCTCCTTCATAGGGTCATTGTGAGGGTTACTAAGCTAAATGTGCAAAGCATTTGAAACAAATCAGAGATCTAGTAAGGACTATATGAATTTTAGTTATAATTAGTATTATGGTTGTTACTGTTTTGTGAGCTGCTTGAAGATGTTGACTATAACGAAATACTCAAAATCCTAGCATAGGAATTCTGTAGTGTAATTTTTTGGTATTGGTGCGGTAAACTTGTCAGGTCATTTATGTCATATGGTAGACTTACATAATCTATCTTTCAGTCTTCTTACAGTTTTAAGGAAACAGTCACTAATGGAGTGATCCATGAGAATGACCCATGAGAATGATCTCTTAACAAACCACATTTTTACCCCATTTAAATAAACTAATGCTTTAGTAAGCTTTTATACTGCTGCAACTGAAAGACCCGACCAGAACAACAGTAGAGGAGGAAAGTTTATTTGAGGGCTCATGGTTTCAGAGGTCATAGTTGATAGAAGGCCGGCTCCATTCCTCAGGGCTCAAGGTAAGGTTGAACATTGTGGGAGAAGAGTGTGGTGAAGGGAGCCAGCTCACCTGGTGATCAGGAAGCAGAGAGAGACTCCATTTGCCAGGTAGAAATATATACCTCAAAGTCATGCCCCAATTCCCACTCCTCCAGCCACACCCCACCATTTCAGTTATCACTCTTAATCCCTGTAAGAGGATTAATTCCCTGATTGGGTTAAGACTCTCACAACCCAGTCATTTCTCCTCTGAACCTTCTTGTTTTGTGTCATTTGGGAACTTTTGGGGGACACCTCATGTCCAAACCATAACAACTAATAATTGAAGATAACTATCTTCACAAGCTGCTCTCAAATATCATTTTCATTTTCATTGCAACAGTTCTGTCTTTTTCAGTAAAAATACTTAAGAGTTCTGTCTTTATTGGAAAATATTGAGCCTTGAAAAAGGTACATGGTTCAGGAATACCTGACTCCCCAATTAGCTCCCTAAACTATACTTAGGAGTTACTCATGAAGTACACTGTTCTGGTCAAGTCAAACTGTTTAACACAATTTCCCCTCATCTTTAATCTATATTTATGTCTTCTATTTGAAAACTGTTTCTAATCATAGAAATATGCTGAGTAGGTCTTTAGTGTATTTGCGGTGATGGTGGTGATTGACAGTCTCTTCATGTTTCTAATGTAAGCTTTAAATTATTTTCCCAGAAAGATACATGTTGGTATATATAGCCAAAAGTTAACAGGTTATTATTTTCCTAACACATATCCATGGATCTCTGTTGGAATACCTGTGCCAGATCTACTCTTTGATTTATATCACTCACTTTGTATTCCAGATTTTCTTGTTAAAGAAAATTTCTGACCAAAGTATAAATCATTCTACTAGTGTAAGATTAAAAAAAAAGATAGTTTATTTATTAACCCACATACATATCCTTTGTTATTATAAACTTTTATTTTTCTCTTTTAAAGAAAAAAATTAACATTTTATCCCCATTTGAAAATTCTGAATATCTCCTTTCTCTGGCTAAGCTGTGTACATTTGGTTAGTAGAAGAAGCTTTCCAAAGGTATTTCCCAGTTTCTTAGAAAAATTCAACAAAATTTTATTGCTGTTATTGTTGTTTGTTTTGTGGATTTTTGTTTGCTTATTTGTTTTGTGGTGGTGCTGGGGATTGAGCCCAGGATCCTTATGTGGGCTAAGCAAACATTCTGTGATGGAGCTACATCCCCAGCCCTTGTTTTTATTTTTTTAAGGCAAATTTATCATTACTACTTCTTATATCTTACTTCTCCTGCCAATTGCATGAGGAACCATCTCTCTGAGGTACTCTGGATACTCTGTCAGAGTCTCCAACCAGGCTGTGCCCTGGGGTTCTGCCTTTAGTGGGCCAGGGCCAGACTAAGCACTCTTAGTACTATGCTAAGAAAAAGTCTTTGATTATCTCACTGAAAAGTTCTTTCTCAGTAATTCTATTCATAACTATTCACCAAATTAATAACTTTCCGTAAATGATTATAGTAAGTATAGCAAAAAGAAAAAAGATGCCAATGAAATGTACAGATTGATGAAATCAGTGCTTTCCTCCAACTCAGGATAAGAACAAGGTTAATTTCACCACTGATTCAAGTTATGCTTTTGAACACATTAAAATACATTATTTTAAAATTACAGCTTTATATTTATGCATAGTAATTGGGTTCATTTTGACAAAATCATATATGGAAGGAATTTGATTTTTTTTTTTTTTAGAGAGAGAGAGAGAGAATTCTTTTAATATTTATTTTTTAGTTTTTGGCGGATACAACATCTTTGTATGTGGTGCTGAGGATCTAACCCTGGCCACACGCATGCCAGGCGAGCGCGCTACCACTCGAGCCACATCCCCAGCCCCGAGGAATTTGATTTTAATCTCCAATTTCCCCTTTCCACCCCCACCATTCTTATTCTTCTTATCTACTTATCTTCCTTTTGCTTGTTTATTTATTTTTGATTGATACTTTCTACCTACACGTAAAGGTGAAATTCCCTTTGGTACATTTGTATATGCATATAACCTGATTTTGTTGAATTCATTCCATATTTCCTCCACTTTTCCATCCTTCCTTCCTCCCTCTTGTTTTCCTTCTTTCACTCCACTGGTCTTCCCTATATATTTATGATATGTGGTCTACCCACCACCACCTTCTTCCTTTCCTCTTTTTGCTATAGCTTACACATTTGGTAGAAAATATTCATACCTTGATTTTCCAAGTCTGGGTTATTTTACTTAGCATGATGTTCTCAATTTCCATCCATTTACTGGCAAATGCCGTTATTTCATTCTTCTTTAGGGCTGAGTAAAACTCCATTGTGCATATGTACCACATTTTCTTGATCTCTTTATGTATTGATGGGCTTCTGGGCTGATTCCATAATTTGGAATATGTGTATTGTGTATTGTCCTGCTATGAGCATTGAAGTGGCTGTATTGTTAGAATATGCTGATTTTAGTTCTTTTGGATAAATACCAAGAGTGGGATATGGTGGTTTCATTGGTCGTTGTTTTTTTTTTTTTTTCCCCCCTGAGGAATCTCCATATTGCTTTCCAGAGTGGTGACACTAATTTGCAGTCCCACCAACAATGTATCAATGTACCTTTTCCACACATCTCATCAGTATTTATTATTTTTCGTGTTCTTGAGAATTTCCATTCTGACTGGAGTGAAATGAAATGTTAGTGTTGTTTTGATTTGCATTTCTGAGATTGCTAAAGATGCTGAACATTTTTCCATATATTTATTGTCCATTTGTGTGTCTTCTTTTGAGAAATCTGTTTAATTCATTTGCTCATTTATTGATTGGGTGGGTGGTTGTTTTTGTGTGTGTGTTGAGTTTTTTGACTTCTATATATTCTGGATATTAATACCCTGTCAGAGGAACAGCTGGCAAAGATTTTTTTCCATTCTGTAAGCTCTCTCTTCATGCTCTTGTTTCTTTTGCTGTGCAGAAGCTTTTTAATTTGACAGCATCCAACTCACTGATTCTTGGTTTTCTTTCCTGAGTATTAGGAGACTTGTTGATGAAATTGGTGCATGCACCCATATGATGGAGTGTCGACCCTATGTTTTATTCTAGCAGTTGCATAGTTTCTGGTGTAATTCCTAAGTCTTTGATACATTGAGATTTGACTTTTGTGCAGGATGAGAGATCTAATTCATTCTTTTGCTATCCGGTTTTTGTAGCACTATTTGTTAAAACGGCTATCTTTTCTTCATCATACATTTTTGGCATCTTTGTCAAGTGTCAGATGGCTGTAAGTATGTCTGTTTGTCTCTGTGTCTTCTGTTCTATTCCATTGATGTTTGTGTCTGTTTTGATGTTGTTACCATGCTGTTTTTGTTACTATAGTTCTGTAGTATAATATGAGATCAGGTATTGTGATGCCTCCTCTGTTGCTCTACTTGCTCAGAATTGCTCTGCCTATTCTGGGTCTCTTATTCTTCCAAATGAATTAAAGGACTTTTTTCCTAGTTCTATGAAGAATGTCATTGATATTTTGATGGGAATTGCATTGAATTTGTATATTGCTTTTGTAAGTACGTCTATTTTGACATATCAGTTCTAACCATTCAAGAATATGGAGGGGTATTTCCATCTTCTAAGGTCTTCTTTAATTTTTTCCTTTCTTCAGTGTTCTGTAGTTCTTATTGTAATCTCTCACCTCCTGGTTAGATTAATTTCCAGGGATTTTTTTTTTTAATTACTGTGAAGGGGATATTTTCCTCATTTCTTTCTCAGCAGAACTGCTGTTGGAGTATAGGAAAGCTACTGATTTCTGAGTGTTGATCTTGTATCCTGCTACTTTGCTGAATTCATTTATCAGCTCTAGAAGTCTTCTGTTAGAATTTTTTTGTCTTCTAGATATAGGATCATGTCATAGCAAACAGATAGTTTGATTTCTTCTTTTTCTATTTGTATCCCTTTCATTTCCTTCTCTTGCCTGATTGCTCTGGTTAGAGTTTTGAGAGCTATATTGAGTATTGGTTAGAGTGCACATCCTTGTCTTGTTCCTTACTTTAGAAGAAAGGCTTTCAGTTTTTCTATGTTCAGTATGATGTTGATTTTGAGTTTGTTATATATAGCCTTTATGATGTTAAAGTAAATTCCTCTATTCCTGTTTTTTTCCAGCATTTTTAACATAAATGACTGTTGGATTTTATCAAAGGTTTTTTCTGCATCTATTGAGATGATCATATGATTCTTGTTCTTAATTCTGTTTAAGTGGTGAATTAAATTGATTTATTGATTTGTGTATGTTGAACCAATCTTGCATCCCTAGGATGAAGCCCACTTGATCATGGTGTATTTTCTTGATGTGTTTTTGAATGTTGTTTGCTATGTTTTATTAGGGATTTTTGCATCTGTGTTCATCAGGGTTAGTGGTCTGTAGTTTTCTTCCTGTATGTGTCTTTATTTGGTTTTGGTATCACAGTGATATTTGCTCCACAGAATTTAAAATACATCATTTCATTCACTTGTTCAATAGTGATTTCTTATAATTGCTGTTTCTTTCTAGCTTTACCTTCCAAGGTGATTCTGAGACTGACCTTTAAAAGAAACTTCTTGAAAACAGTGTACCAGTTTGACATTTTTTCATTGTATTGTTCTTAGCAGTTTCTTTTTTCAACTTAGCTTTCATAAAATTTTTCTTCGAATTTTGCATTATTGATTTTTTACTTTATAAACAGTATATATGTGATTTTAAATTTAGGCAGAGCTAGGGATCCAGCAGCCTCAGCCAGAAGACCAGTTTGGCAATGAGCTATGTGAGAAAGGGAAGCAGGTCTCATCAAATACTTGTTCCAGTGGATCCCAGCAATAGGGCAGCAGGAAGAAGATATTTTTGTAATTCACATCAGCCTACCAGTTAAACATCATGCTGAGGACAGATTCTGTCTTGTTTCTGATCTCCCTAGAGATCAGGGTGGTGGTCCAGTGGGCTCCTTCTTGGATCTCTCACCCAACAATTGAGCTCAAAGTGCCCTTGGGAGACAACAAGTCCCCTGCCATGTGGCGCACACTGCCAGAGCTTGAGGAACCAATCAGGGCAAGTTTCAGGCTTGGAATTTACTTTCTGAGTTGAGCCTTAGGTGTTTGGATATAATATTTAGTTCCTTGCCTG
This sequence comes from Callospermophilus lateralis, assembly GCF_048772815.1. Classification (NCBI taxonomy): domain Eukaryota; kingdom Metazoa; phylum Chordata; class Mammalia; order Rodentia; family Sciuridae; genus Callospermophilus; species Callospermophilus lateralis. Next base: position 34,403,593 of record NC_135320.1, on the reverse strand, counting down.
TTCTTTTAGGGGGCCATTTAATGGAATAGTTAAGTGTCCATTCTCTAGAGATAGATTGCCTAGAGTAATTCTAGCTTGCTGCTTATTATCTATATTCCTGTGGGTAAGTTGCCTAACATTTGTATGCTTCAGTTTTTTTTCATCTCTAATATATAGGACTAAGAATGCCCATCTCATAGGGTGGTTGTGAGAGTTAAATGAGATAACGAACAGTGCTGGTGTTGTGTCTGCAGTGTAGTTGTGTACAGTGGTCACAAACCAAGGAGGGAGTATGAAAGGCAAAATCAGGAACAAAAGTAGGTATTGGGAGAATGGGCTTAGAACCTTTTCCAATAAGGGATGAGTATAATGGGATGTAATAAGCCCAAGCAGGAGAGTGCAGTGTTCAAAGTCCATGAGCAAAGCTGAGGTTAGAAAAACACAGAATTTGGTGGTTACATAAGAGAAAAATCTATTCTAAACCGTGATTAAATAAAGGTAAGATAATAATGAATTATCATAGGGTGGCAATGACTTTTTTTGTCACACATCCTAATAGAAATATAAATTGGCAAAATAAGTTAAAGGTCCCTAAATATGTATATACTGAATTACTCTTTGATTCTACTTTTAGGCCATTTTACTCTTGAACAGCCATTTAAATTTCTATAGGAATACTCGATAAATTATGACTAATCCAACACTATTACTGATATTCCAAGTTGAAAATTACATAAAAGTTGACTGAAGACTCTCATAAATGCATGTATTTTTTATACTGTTTCTATGATCATTCTGTTAGAGTTGAGCTCTGTAGAAGGCTATCTTCCTTATTCACAGAGAAAAGTCATCTTGGGCTTTGCTGTATAGTAGGAGAACCTGAACTCTCTATGGGTCTTTATACTGTGATGTATGCCTCCCTTAAGTATTGAGAGAGCATTTTGTTGCTTTATAATATTGCTATTAGAAAGTCCAGTACATGTATGAAGACATGAATTGATGTGAACATACTTTATATACAAACAGAGGTATGAAAAATTTTTCTATATGTGTAATAAGAATTATGATGCATTCTGCTGTCGTGTATTTAAAAAATAAAGCCAATAAAAAAAGAAAGTCCATTACTGATATATAATAATTATCCTGAAGTAATGTGGTTAAGCTTTTTGACTTCTTGAATTGAGTATATAAGTGAGAGTCATATCATTTAAGTAAGAATTATGTAAATGTATCCAGATAGTGAAAAAATTAATAATAGGTCTAAAAATTCTAATAATGACATTTCACTTATCAAATTGGCAAATATTTTTTTTACAATATTAATTGAAATATAATAAACTGTACAAATGTGTACAGTTTGATCAGTTTTGACATGTTTATAAACCTGTAAAGTGAGCACTTCCATTCCCTGAAACTTTCCTCATGTCTTTTGAAGTCTGTAACTCCTGCTAACCCTATTCTCAGGCAATCTCAGTTCTTACTTTCTGTCACAGTAAATAAGTGGCAAGGATTTTTAAAAATTATAACATTTAATACCAAAATAGGAAACAAAGCACTTTCAGATATTTCTCTGAGAGTGCAAAATTGATACAAAGATTCCTTAGGGCCTATTTTGAAAACTTATATTCCAATAAATTGTAAAATCTAGAAAATATTAACAAATTTCTAGACACTTATGATTTATCCAAATTAAACCATGATGATATAGAAAAACAAAACAGACTGAAACATTAATTAATAACTTCCCAACCTGAATGGAACCACCATTTGACCCAACTATCCCACTCCTTGGTCTATACCCAAAGGACTTAAAAATAGCATACTAAAGGGACACAGCCACATCAGTGTTTATAGTAGCACAATTCACAATTGCTAAACTGTGGAAGCAACCTAGATGCCCTTCAGTAGATGAATGGATTAAAAAATGTGGCATATATACACAGTGGAATATTACTCAGCAATAAAAGAGAATAAAATCATGGCATTTTCAGGTAAATGGATGGCATTGGAGAAAATAATGCTAAGTGAAGTTAGCTAATCCCCAAAAGCAAATGTTTTCTCTGATAGAAGGAGGCTGATTCATAGTGGGGTAGGGAGGGGGAGCATGGGAGGAATAGAGGAACTCTAGATAGGCCAGAGGTGTTGGAGGGAAAGAGAGGAGGCAGGGGATTAGCAAGGATGGTGGAATGTGATAGACATCATTATCCAACGTACATGTATGAAGACATGAATTGGTGTCAGCTTGCTTTATATACAACCAGAGATATGAAAAATTGTGTTGTATATGTGTAATAAGAATTGTAATGCATTCCACTGTCATTTATTTTTTTAAAAAATCAATTTAAAAAATTTTTAAAAATAAGAGATTAATCTAGCCTTGGCAAAACGGTAGGATACAAAGCCCTTGTCCCTCCTTACCCCATGAACACACCAATTTAACAATAACTCATGGGCATATTCCCTTTGTAAGAAGCTCCTGTACCTCGGGCAAGCATGAAACCAGCTATATCGAAATAGGTAGGAAAACTGATAGAAGGAAAATATCCTTGTACAAAAATCTCAGACTCTGGCACTGTGCCATATAAATAAGACAGCTTCCCCCACCCCCAATACACACACAATCTTTAAGATGCTCCCTGAGAAGGGAAAGAGATGCATAATACATCCAGTGCCCCAACTTCTCTGAGGGCCACCCAGAGGACTGGCTTCTGTTTAGCCTATCTCAGGGTACTGATGGCACATGGCATATTCTAGCTGCCTGAGTACAGTGATACCAGATGGTCACTATACCTACTCCCCAACCTCCAACTCAGCACAGAGGTGGCAGTTGAAAAACTCTAGTGCACAGATTCTTGGGGAGATAAAGGGGTGCACCATATGTCCAGTGACTCAGTTTATCTGGGGGCATCCTGAAGAAATTGGCTTCAGTCTTGCTTGTCTCTGAGTGTTGGTGGGAATGGCAGACTCTGCATACCTGGGGGTTGAAGAACAATGAGAAACAGGTTAGACTAACATAAAAGGTTAAAATGCACTGAGAATCTCTGACTGGACTGAGATTAGTGAGTTTTCTGCAGTACATGGTCAGTCCCTGAAGACTAGGAGAGGTGACTCTTTTGTCCAAATGTGCAGACACCAACAGAGAGAAGCAAGGAAAATGAAAAAGATATTTTCTAAACAAGAGAATGAGATGTCTCAGGAAATTGATGTTAATGAAATGGAGATAATATGATTTACCTGACAGAGAATTCAAAATGACTCTCAAAGATGCTCAGTGCAGTCAGGAGAGTAACTTATAAACAAAGTGCTAATTCCATCAGAGAACTTCAAACTTCAAAAAGTCCAAAATGGAAACCAAGGAGTTGAAAACTAAATAACTGAATTGAAAAAAATCACCAGAGAGGTTTAACAGCACACAAGTTTCAGCAAAAGCCATTGGGAAGAATGAAATTATGGCATTTGCAGGTGAATGGATGGAGCTGAAGAATATCATGCTAAGCGAAATAAGCCAATCCCCCGAAACCAAAGGCGGAACATTTTCTCTGCTATGCAGAAGCTAATTCACAATAAGCGGGGCTTGGGAAGAATAGAGGTACTTTGGATTAGGCAGAGGGGAGTGAAAAGAGGGGAGGAGGTTGGGGTAGGAAGGATAGTGGAATGAATTGGATAGTATTATCCAGTGTGCATGTATGATTACATGACAGGTGTGATACTACCTCATGTACAACCAGAAGAATGAGAAGTTATACTCCATTTATGTATGATGTGTCCAAATGCATTCTAATGACATGTATAACTAATTAGAACAAATAATAGTTTTTTAAAAAGACCATTGGGAATTAGGGGAGAATGGGCAGGCCTTTCATGATTTCCCAAAATGTTAGCTGCTTTTAATATTATGAGGAATGCTTGTATATAAATTAACTTGGGAAATTCTGGGTTTAATCAGGTTGAATGTATTTCTGTTCTGGGCTTCTTTGATTCTTTACTATGCTAATGTGCATTTTTAGTCCCCTTGAAGAGTGTGTGTTTGTGTGTGTGTGTGTGTGCGCGCACACACACACGCGCGCGATGGCAAGGTGGCAGGGAGGGAGAATTCATTTGCATTATTTCCCAAATTTATTTATCATGGAACCCCTTTTTTTGCAGACTCCTTATAGAACACATTTCACAAAATGAATGCTGTGGAGACGAGCAGCAGTGAAACCTTTCAGTGATTCTTACTGTAGCCCCTATGTGAAACAGCGGAGGTTTCAATTAGAAAGCTAATGGCAGGAGGGTGGGGTGGGGGTGTAAGCAAGGGCATTAAGTTGTATCTCCCAAGGCACATTCTCTACAAGGGATGACTTTCATTAATTTTAAAAGATAGTATGATTTGAGCTTAATATCTAAACAGAAGGCATCAGAACAAGCAGTGTGAAATATGGCTTGAAACATCTCTGAGACAAATGGTAGTCAAAGCAAAGGGTGCCTCTGTGTTTAAACTCCTCTAATTGATGACATAGCACCCGTCTCGCTCCTTTCGCTTACAGTACCTTTCCATGGCCTGACTTGAACAAATGTACCAGATGATGAAGGGCAAATTCTAGAGATGTTGGAATGAACACTTAGTTATAGGTGAATCAGGGGTAATTTCCAAAAGTATAAGTTGGGCAATACACATATAAATGGTGGTGTCATAATTAACTAAGCAAGATAGGGATAGTGTCAGTTTGGGAAGAGTATGCCCTTTCTGACATGTTCATGAGTTAGAATATTCTGTGGGTTATCCATGTGGAAAAGAGAGGACCAGTAGGCCATTGCATATATAGGTTTGTGTCTCTGAAAATGTTTGGACTGGTATGGCCTTCATTTTATCTTTTATACCTGAGTTGCTGCGTATAATGGGGGCAGTTCCTTTCTATTTATGAGACATAAAATATTGAACTTCAGGGTAAAGATACTGCATATATCCTATCTTCTTCCTCATTATATTTCCACACGTCAATTTCCCTTATTCTTCCATGGCTTTCCTACCACACATTTCCACTGAAACCACTTTTGTGGAGTTTTTTAAACTTCTGATTTTAGGAATATTGACACATACTTTATAACTTTGTTTATATATTTTTTTATTCACCTCTAAATAGAAGCTGCAGTTGCCTCTGTAGGCATGAGGATGATAATGATTGGCAGTGCTTCTCCTTTCTTTGTTACTAAATTAAGGAAGCCATTGAGCTAACAATGCTATAACATGTTTGTTCTCAATTATTTTAAGTGTAATAACAGTGTTTCTTCATTTTATTTATAGCTCCAAAAGGAATTCTTCATTTGTCTCCTGATGTTTATCAAGAGATGGAAGCCAGCCGTCACAAAGTAATCTCTGGCACTACTCTAGGCTATTTGTCACCCAAAGATATGAACCAACCCTCAAGCTCTTTCTTCAGTATATCTCCCACATCGAATAGTTCAGCTACAATTGCCAGGGAACTCCTTATGAATGGAACATCTCCTACAGCTGAAGCCATAGGTTTAAAAGGAAGTTCTCCTACTCCCCCTTGTTCTCCAGTACAACCTTCAAAACAACTGGAATATTTAGCAAGGATTCAAGGCTTTCAGGTATGAATTAAAAAGCAAAAACAACAAAAAGCAAAACAATTCATTAGCCCCAAATCCTTCATCTCAATCCATCAGAAGGTCCATTCTTGTCTGCTAGTGTGACCTTTATGCCACTTACATCTTAAATTATTTAGGAACACAGAGCACAGAAAAAAAAGAGAACCATATATACATGCCTCATTTTCTCTTACTTTTTGTCTGTCCAATAATTCTTTTGCTGCCTGGCTTTCTCTGATTTTCTTTTTTCTTCTTTTTCTTTTCTTTTGTTTTTTTATAAACATTTTTTCATACTCTGTTTTGTCTTCCAGTTGGGTGCATCTATCTTCTCACTCAGTCTTCCACAAACAAATATTCTGCCTTCAGATATTTGGTGTTAGTATTTCACTCATTTCTCCCTCTTTCAACATTAAGGTTGAGTTTTTCTAATGATGGCTTTACTTTTATAACAATTTTGAATTTGACATTCTATTGCTAGTAATGATTCAGGTACACTATTTAACATCATCGAAGTCTATTACCTTAGGAATTTATTAAACATGGTATTTGAATAATAATGAAACACTTTCTAGTTGTTTGAGGCATAATAATATGTATTTGTTTTATTGAATCATGTTTTGAACCATCTAGGTAGAGTAGCAACTGCCTCTGATGGTACCAACAACTTTATTTCATTGGGTTTAACTTGTATGTGTGAATTTGGGGATAGAAATACCCACCCCCACTTATTTATTCTTCATTCCCTTTTGGGGAAACAAAAAGTCCAACACTTCTTTATGGATGTTTTAGAGATTTTTAAAGAATTATTAACTCCAGGAAAGGGAAACACACATCCTGATTTCTTAGTTGCCTTGAAAATCATGTGCTGAACTGTAACCACCATCTCAACTGGATGAACTGCAGCTTGCTCGTGTAGAAAGGTCTACTCCCCAGATCTCGCTGTTCTTATCCCCCTTTTCATCTTAGTCTTATTCTTTAAGACCAAAAACTGTAATTTCCTTAGAAGTGCTCTAGAAGATCTGTATTATGTAGAATGATCATGTATTTATAATCATTTTACAATTTTAGATTATAAAATGAGAGAGGATCATGTGTTTTGGGGGGCATTTTGCATGTTTGGTTTTGTTTTTTTCCTTCACAGAATCCTTCTGATTCTTTCAAATCTATTGCTAGGTAGTTGTTAGTGTTTTTAATTGGACTATTAATATGAAATTAAAGAAGCTGTTACCAACTATTGGCTCTGTCATCTGAAATTTCAAATGCTTAATTGCAGGTTATAATTTTAGAATTTTCTTTTGTTGTTTACTTTAAGAATCACAATAAATCACTGTTTAAAAAAAAAAAAGACCTTGATTCATATAGTTAAGGTACTAGAAAAAAGTTAAGTAGCATTTAGTTCTACCTACAATCTGCATAGTATGAATTAGAAATAAATTTTGATGAAAAGAAATTAACTGCTTATTTACAAATCTAGTCATTTAGAAATGTTTGAGCATAACACTACATTTTTATAGAAGGCAAAAATTGCATTGAAGCTCTGAATTGACTTTTTGCTTAACAGTATTACAATAGATATAATTTTGTTGCCAGAAGAACTTAATTTTTTAAATTTGTTTTCATTTGTTAGTTCTTCACAATGACAACAACTGTAACTTGAACATATCTTCACTGTAGCCAAAATATAATCTGCTTCCCCCATTATCAGACTGATTTCTTATTCTTCTTTTAAAACTTACACTGAGACAATATACTCTTATTTATGGACAAGTTAAACATTTCCAGATCTGTGTACTGTGAATTTTACATGCTAATGAATATAAACATTACTATGCTTATTTGGTTGAATGAGCTGGTATTGATGTGAAATATTGTTGCTAATGGATCACAACCACAGCTGGGAAGTAAACAAAATCTCTGTGGGAAGTGGCTTCGTGTTTGTCACATGCATAGCTCATTTTCATGTCACCATAGAGAGTTCTTTGTAGTTAAGAGTTTTAAAGCCTTATTTCTTTCTAGATAGGTGTATATACCTAGTAGAAAAACATGTAGATTGTTTCTATTTCTTAAATGTTTTAATTAGACAATAGTTTAGAAATTGTAGGACCAGTTTTGTTAAGGATAATATGCCATTCTGTTAATTTTATTTCTGGAATTTAAAAACAATAAATTCTTTTTCTTTATTTCTAGGTTAGTACCTTTTCATTTTATTGCACACTGAACAAATATTATTGCTTATTGAATATTGTATAAACCTTTCTTTGGCCTTCCTTTGCCCATTGCAAGTTGATTTAATCCTAACCAAGCTATTGTATGTGACGGCTATATTGTATTACCAAGTAAAAATATGTGAGTATGTGGAAAATGAAATTGTTTTAACTTATAACTGTTTTCATTGTATAGTCTTTAGTCTTTTCATTTCATAGTTGAAATTATATTATAAATTACAAGGTTAATTTATTTGTTAGAATGTAGGTATTAAATTCACATCCTTTTGTTTATATTTACAACAAGGAAAATTATTATACAATTCAAGTTATTAAGAGCTAATTTCACAGAACAGAAAACAACGCAATACTTGTACATTCTCAGTGATTCTTTTACCCTGGCTTGGACTTAACTTGAAGATTTTTATCAGTTTTTTAAAATATTTTTTTAGATGTTGATGGACCTTTATTTTTTTCATTTATTTATATGTGGTGCCACAACCTCAGCCCAGATTTTTATCATTTTAGAAGCAAACCTTTGAATTTCATCATAAATGAATATTTTTTCTTTTGAGTTTTTAATGCATTTTAATTATCTTCTTTTAAAACTTGAACTTTCTTAAATGATTTTTGATTAATGAATTATTAATGATAATAGTATTAGGGATTGAACCCAGGGGCATTTTACCACTGAGCTAAATCTGCGGTTCTTTTGTTTTTTTGAAGCTGAGTCTCACTAAGTTGCTGAGGTTCTTGCTAGGTCTTTGCAAGTCTGACTTGCAATCTTCCTTCCTCAGTTTCTTGAGTTGCTGGGGTTACAGATGCCACCACACCCAGTGATTTATTACTTTTAGAAAAGTTTTATGTTAGTAGTTCTGTGAACCTCAGATGTTGTGTAGCATATTCAGTCTCCTTCCATAACTTCTACACATTTTATAAACTCATTCAAAAGCTCATTCAATACTATAGTGTTTTAGAATTCCTTTTTTGTATACTTCATAATCTTTTATTATAATACTACAGTGTTTCAAAATCATTTAGCTTTTTAAAGAAAATTATGGCAAAAATGTTCTTGAAATGCTGTGCATTTGAACTGAAGTAGATTTCATGTTTACATTATTCTGTTTTATGTCTTTAATATGCTTTTCCATACTAATTATACTAAAACTCTTTTGTAACTAATAAATATAAATAGTTCCTAAATGAGCCATTAGAAAAATGATTAGATTAGGAATGCATGGATTATTTTAGTAAATTATCTTTTCTAGATGGATTTAATTTCAATTTGTATTCTATATCTTTCATGTGATCATTATCCATTGAATAGTACAATTTGTGAAAACTTCAGAGTAAAATATGACATACTAAATATATATATAGTATATGTTTATAAGTATATATAAATAACATAAAGATATTAAATATAAATATATATAAATAATATAAAGGAGCACTTAATAGTTTAGTTAAACTTCACTGGCATATTTTCCAAAATCAAGAAGTGTTTTCTAGAAGGCTTTTCACCATGGTGAATTTTAGATGATGGTGTTATTTCCAGCAAGATGAGAAGGTCTACTTCCATTAAAAACTGTTTTTTCAAATATAATTTGCACTTAATATATTTCAATTTATTTGTCTACTTTTGTGAAATTTAATACGACTATAGCAGTCTTCTTTTTAGTTACAGGTTTCTTGTAAGTATTTAACACTATGATCTTAGTATAGACTACATTGAGATGGGGTTGTGGGTAGGGTGGGAGGGGTGGCTGGGCGCCCTGAGAATCTGAAAATCATCATCCGTTTTCCTATCTCTTTTTTATCATCTTCCCTGTATTTCATGTTTTGTAATCCATATATTTATTATTGAAGTGATTATTTTTAGCTTGTGTGTGTGTATTTTGAAGAATGGGGTATCCATTTTGTAAAAAGACTAATTTAAGTGAAACTTTATAATTTATCAGTAGGAAAAGATGCAGAAAGAAATCATTCATATACACATATATACTCACATAGAAATATGTTCTCCCTCATTTTTAATTTGTCCTTGAAGCATAACATATTATTTCATCTTAGCTCAGATTTTCACCTAGTCTGTTAAACAAATGGTACTATAAATGAGCAAAGCACATTTGAAGGTTTGGAATGGGGTCAGCAGATGATGCTGATTCAGTTACTCTTTGAAAATCTCTCTTAAACTTGGCTTCTACTGCTTTCCAAAGTCCCTGGAAATTTAGGTATGTATTTGAACTCTCCTAAAGGCTCGGTCTTCCTATAGTTATCCTAAAACTCAGATGTGTTCTTCGAATGGGCAGCCCAAGTTTATGACCTATCATGTCAGATACCCTCAGACCTTATATGCTGACCAAACCCCCAGGGGTTTGCAGATATAACTGATTTTCCACAAAAACCAGTGGAGTTACACATCAACTCATTTTATGGAAATTATAAACTGGAGAAAAGTGTTACATTTGAAGAAAGAAATATTGATGCAGATAAAAACACACTTTGATGAGTAACAATAATACAGGTAAGAAATAAGCAGACTTGGAGTAAAACAGTTCATCATTGCTGCAATAACTATTTGGTACTAACGCCACCCTCAGTCACAGCAGTATGTAACTAAGAACTCAAAAGGTCAAAGACACTCATCTTAACCCTTCATGTACAGTGTATACATAGTAAGGCACATAAAATATTTTTAAGTTAATATACATGCACAATTAAGAGCCATTTCTTTTTTCCATGTGGTGCTGGGAATTGAACCCATGGCCTTGTCCACACAAGGCAAGCACTCTACCAACTGAGCTACATCCCCAGCCCCAGTAAGAGCCATTTCTAACACAGAAACTTTGGTGTAGACCTGAAATGAGCCACCATGGTACAGAAAAAAAAAATGACTGTTACTATGTGTACTCCCTAAGTAGAACAATCCGTAGCTTTCTATGTATCACAAGAGATTTTCAACTCAACATGAAAATTGTTTAAAATTTTATTTGAAAATCAAAGCCTGAAGAAAAAAAACCATTTTCATCTAAATGTGGGTTACATTTCCTTTTACCTAATGACATAAGATTAAATATAGTACCCATTACATGGCTGGCAGATATTACCTCACTCCATTCCAAGTCATGTTGAAATGTCCCAGTGTTGCCCTCCCTCCAACATTCAGAGAGATTTTTTTTTTTAAAGAGTGAGAGTGAGAAAGAGGGAGAGAGAGAGAGAGAATTTTAATATTTATTTTTTAGTATTTGGCGGACACAACATCTTTGTCTGTATGTGATGCTGAGGATCGAACCCGGGCCGCACGCATGCCAGGCGAGTGTGCTACCGCTTGAGCCACATCCCCAGCCCCAGAGAGATTTTTTGAACAAACAGCAATGGCTAAAATTTCATATATATTTTTCTGTCTTTACCAGACGCAACTGGTAAGAGAACAGCATGGGAAATACCACATGTCAAGAATTTCTGCACACTCACAAAAAAGCAACACAAACAAAAAAGTACCTGCTTTAACTTACTTCATTTAGGAGATAAATGGATAAACAAAGGAAGGAAACTGACATTTATTGACTGGCTTGCTATATTAGATAGTGAAGCAGGCATTATATATGCTATTTTGCAAGTGTCTTGATACATTTTTGCTTACAAGTATGTATTTTTTAAATTATAGTATTGTTTAATGTTTGAAGACTGGTCCATGGGGGAGGACTGACTTGTGGTGGTCTTCTAGATATTGGTTTATTTTAATCATAGATTTCGTTCATATATTTAGTTCTATTCTTAACTCTATACACAACTGAGTGTGAGACATTTTAGATTTTGACACTTTTGAGCTGGAATGGATGTTGGATTTTATTCTAAAATTAAATTTCATATGTAAATGCACATTTAAGGGCAAATAAATAAAACATCACTTTATAATATGGTATATTTGTTTTCCCCTATGGGATTACTAGTTTATTTTAAACCCTGACTCATTTTATATTCTACAATATTCTGCCATCTTTATGTGGTCCCATCAAAAAGCAAATTTAACAGACAAAATGGATATTTTAAAAACTTCTTGTTTTTATCTGTATCACTTTTTTTAAGTTTAAGAGAAGTCAATAATTAAGTCCATTGGTTGGAACATTTGAGAAAACAAGGACTGGACTACTTGATACCAAGTTTACAGTTTTAACATCTCTTATTAACTTCTTGGTAACATTATGAACAGTTTTTAATCTTTTCAAGCGAGCGTGTGAAGAACTTGATTATGAAATTAATCTGGCTGTAGAATTTCATGCCATTGAACATTCAAATTAATTCCATTGAAGAACAGGAAATGAATATTTGTTTATTCATTCTGGGTAAATACTAAGTAGCATGCTAAGCAGTGGATGCAGAGTAAGTTATGGCCATTTGGGGACTGGACAAGTAAATAAACCAATATTCAAAAGATGAACTACTATCACAAATTAGCTCAATTTCTAGGTAGGGATAAGTGTTCAAACATTACACAACAATTTGATAAAAATAATTAAATTTTAGCATGCTGCATGAAATAATGTGGAACATTGTATAGTGCCTGCCCCACATATTGTGTGTCATAGCGTAACTTTGTAAATGTTAATTTGAGATGTGATAATTGATGTGTAGAATCATGAATGGGTATAAACAGTTTTTCCCTGTTAGAGAAAAATTGACAGCAGAAGGGACATTTGAATTAATATATAATTTAATATTAATTAAATAATAATTAAGATTTCAAGAGTACATAGAAACTTAAGGTGAATTTTAAAAAAAGGAATTATAGTTGGAAAAAAACAAAGTACTGAAGACATAAAAGGGTATGATATTTTAGAAAATACTTAAAAGTGCAAGTGGCTGATGGGGAGGCTGAATTGATATGTGTGTTTTATTGGGGTTTGAGTTTTTTAAGCAATTAGAGACCTTAAAAGAGTAGTTATGTGGTTCTTTTTTTTGGAAAGATAATTCTGTAAGCTGTGTGAAAGAAGAAGTAGATACCCCTGTCCCCCGCCAAAAAGAAAAAAGAAAAGGAAAAGGAAAAGAGAGACCACCAGGAAAGAGATTTAGAGTGGTTTTACACAAATCCAGGGGAAAAAAATAAAGATTGAATTAAGACAGAACCAGTGGGCATAGAGGAGTGGGGCTGGGGTACAGTTGTCTAACATGCATTTGGGAGAATTAAATGATCCCTTGTGCTGGCTTCTGAGAGGACACTTTTAGTAGGCTGCTTAGGGTAGCAGCAGGAGTTAATGTGTTGCGGTGTAGAAACCACTTGAGTAAATGAGGTAGTATGAATGGGAGGTATTCTAGGCAATGTTTTATTTTTAGTATGGATGAGATGAATAAACTTATGAAAAGTTGAGAGTTCCATATTGAACATGGGGAATTTGTGTTGCTTGTGGGACGTTCAAGTGAAATTGTCCAATAGTCGATTAAAATGGCTCTGGTGATCATGGAGAAAGAATAAGATACACAGACCTGAGAGTCATTAGTATATAGATGTACTTGAGGCACAGAAGTAAATAGGATTGACTAGGGAAAGTAAACAAATTCCTAATAAAGATTCCCAATGAATACTAACACACAGGAGTCATTTATTCAGTAATTCAACCTATGTGTATTGAGTATCTCAAGCCAGGTATACTTCTTGGCACTGAGGATACATCATGAATATACAGTCAAGGTTCTTGCCTCATGGAACTAGCATTAGAATGGGTATGTGTGTTGGGGGGACAGGTGGAAAGGCAGGAAATCACATCTGAACATACGCCAAATTCAAATAGCGTTAAGCTCCTACAGTGAAAAAAACATGTATACAACCATGTAACTACCACTACAGTGAAAAGGGACTGTTTCCATTACTATATAAATTGTCTTTGTGCCTCTTTGCTCATGGTTTTTCTACCTTCTCTGGCTCCAGACAACCATAGTATTCTTTCTGGCACTAAAGATTGTTTTTTACCTTTTCAAAGAAATTAATATAAAATTAATACAAATGGAATATATAATATGTACAATTTTGTATCTGACTTTTTTTACTCAGTACAATATTTTCCAGATTTATTTGTTTTGTGAATCAGTGTTTTGTTCCTGTTCATTGCTAAGCACTAATCCCTTTTATGGTGGATATATATTATAAATTGTCCAGTTTTCCTACTGATGGACATTTGGGTTTTTTTTTTAGTATGGGGCTATTACAAATAAAGCTGTTTGTGAACAATACATATAAAATTTTATGCAGACATGTGTTTTCAATTTTCTTGAAAAAATACCTTGAAGTGGAATTACTGGATCATATGGTAAGTGTATGTACAATTTTATTTAAAAAAACAGATTCTTATTCAATATGTTGTATAATTTCATTCCTACCAGTAATATCTTTGAGGGTTCCATATATTACTGTGGCCAGACTCTATTGAGCCTATAGTGGTATGTCATTAAAATTTTAGTTTATATTTCACTGATGAGGAATCATGAGTTTCTTTTCCTGTGTTTATTGGTTGTATGTCTTTGTGAAGTGTCTATATTTTTTTGCTCAGTTTCTAATTTTTTTTTGGTCTATTGTTGATTTTTATGAGTTCCTTATATCTTAAATACAAGTCATTTGCATATTATCTCCCTGCATATGGCTTGTCCTTTCATTATATTAGTGTGATATTTTGAAAAGCTTTCAATTTTGATAAAACTTTTCATATTTTTCCCCATGACTTATGCTTTTTTGGTCTTATCTGAGAAATGTCTGACTACTCCAAGGTCTTAAAGATTTTATCTTTATTTTATTTTATGGTTTTATCCTTAATGTTTAATGCTAAGATGTATTTAAAGTTAAATTTTTATGTATGGTTATGAGATAAGAGTTGAAGCTCTTTTTTTCTTGCAGAATAGCCATTTTTTCCCAGACTTACATTTATAATGTATTGTGTTTTCTCTGGCTATTTTCACAATATTCGTTTATATTTGGTTTTTCACCAGTTTGACTATGCTCAGTCTAGGAAGATTTTAAATTGAGCTTGGAATTCATTTAAATTCATAAAACTATAAGATAGCTTTTATAAGCCAGTTTTGACTTTTTTCAAAAAAATGATTTACTCTTTCTCTATCCTCTGCTTTTATAATCCAGTTATACATGTGTTGAACATGTTAATATTGTTCCTCATGTCTCTGAACTCTTTATTCTTTTTGAATTACATAATTCCTATTGATCTATCTTCAAGTTTACCAATTCTTACCTCTATTCCAATTCTTTTTTTTTAAATTGATTTTATTTTTTTAAATACATGACAGCAGAATGCATTAGAATTCTTATTACACATATAGAGCACAATTTTTCATATCTTTGTTTGTATATAAAGTATGTTCACACCAATTTATGTCTTCATACATGTACTTGGATAATGATGTTCATCACATTCCACCATCATTGCTAACCCCCTGCTTTCTCCCTTTCCCTCCCACCCCTCTGCCCTATCTAGAGTTAGTCTATTCCTCCCATGCTCCCCCACCCCACCCTACCCCCACCCCACCCCACTGTGATTCAGTCACCTTATATCAGAGAAAACATTCGGCGTTTGGTTTTTTGGGGAGATTGACTAACTTCACTTAGCATTGTCTTAAATGCCATCATTTACCTGCAAATGCCATGATTTTATTCTCTTTTATTGCTGAGTAATATTCCTTATGTATATATGCCACATTTTTAATCCATTCATCTACTGAAGGGCGTCTAGGTTGCTTCCACAGTTTAGCTATTGTGAATTGTGCTGCTATAAACATTGATGTGGCTGTGTCCCTGTAATATGCTGTTTTTAAGTCCTTTGAGTATAGACCGAGGAGAAGGATAGCTGGGTCAAATGGTAGTTCCATTCCCAGTTTCCAAGGAATCGCCATACTGCTTTCCATATTAGCTGCACCAATTTGCAGTCCCACCAGCAATGTATGAGTAAACTGTACTTCAGAGCAATAGTAACAAAAACAGCATGGTACTGGCACCAAAAAAGATTGGTAGACCAATGGTACAGAATAGAAAATACAGAGACTAACCCACAAAATTACACTTATCTTATATTCCAATTCTTTTCTTGACCCCATATAATAATTTTTTCATTTCTACTTACTGTGTTTTTAAAAATCTAACATCCATTTGGATTTTTAAATAGTGCTGGTTCTCTGTTGAGATCCATGTCTGTGTAGCTATTGAGATCATGTTTTCCTTTAAATCTTGTTTTAAAATATTTTTTTCAGTTGTAGATGCTCACAATATCTTTATTTTTTATTTATTTATTTTTATGTGTGCTGAGGATTGAACCCAGTGCTCACACGTGCAAGGGAAGCACTCAACCACTGAGCTATACCTCTAGCCCCCTTCAATTCTTCAAATTTATTTATGGTTAACTGCTTGAATTTTTTGTCAATTAATTTCAATATCTCCACCCTGTAGTGATCAGTTTCTATTGACAGCCTTATTCATGTGATTAACTATTTACTGTTTTTCATGTTTTTAACTTTTGTTTGAAAAATGTACATTGTGGATAACATGTTGTATCAACTCTAGTCATTTTTTTTATCTAGTTATCAGTTAAGTTGCTTTGATTAAAACTGTTTCCCTTGGTGATAGCCATTGGATAATAGTCTCCATTCAGTTCTTTTACCTCCAACGTAGTTTTTCCTCTTGTAGTCTCCCCTGTGCCTGCATACTATAGCTATAAGATGATAATTTGAGCTGAGTTTATGCTCAGATTTTGGGATCCATTCTCTGCCTTTTCTAGCTTCTAGCATTTACCCCCTAAATTTCCAGGAAATTGTACTCAATTCAAAAAGTAGCAAACTTTTAAATCTCTACCAACTCTCGCTGGTTTCTGCTTATTTTCACACCAGGCGGTTTAGGGTCTCCTTGTATATGTGAAGTTTAGCAGTCTGCTACGATTTGGATGGAGTTTATATTCAGATTTGATGTTGTATCACTTCTGCAGCTCTGTGATATCTAAGATTTCTTCCTTAAATGTCTAGCTTTTCTGCCATCTGTTTTCTTCTATTTCTTTGATGAGACTGTCATTTTTCATTTGTTTCAAGTGCAACTAATTATTGGAATTTATTTTATTTTTTTGTTATAGCTCTATCTTCTTACTCCTTTAGTTGGTGAGGCTGCAGGCTTCTATTTTTTTGTGGGACTGGGTATGAAACCTAGCATGTCACACATGCTAGGCAAACACTCTGCCATTGAGTTACGTCTTCAGCCCATTTTATTTTTATGATAGTCCTGCTAAGTTGCCCAGGCTAGCCTTGAACTTGGCTTCAGTCCATGGTTTCTTGGGTGTGTTGCTTTGATCTTTGGCAGCACAGTACTTCATGGTGGGAGCACATGGCAGAGAATGCATGTTTACCTCATGGAATCCAGGAAGCAAAAAGAAATAAAGAAGCCAGTATCTAAGTATCTCCCTTAAGGCACGCCTCCAGCAACCTAGTGTGTTTCCACTAAGCTACACTCCTAAAGGTTCCACTATCTTCTAATAGTTGGGAACCAACTTTGCAACTCATGGGCTGGTAGGAGATTTTCAAGATCTAAACTATAGCAGATAAACTTTAATTTCATTGCCTGAAGATTCTCTTATTCTAAAATTATTTTATGCATAGAAAAACTTAGGTTTATTCCTTAGTCTAATAATTGCTTGGCTTTCAAATCTTTTTAATTCTGAGCATTCAGCATTCTATTTTCTACTATAAATAGCCCCTTAGAAAAGAAAATGGACTTTCAGAGAAGTATTAGTGAGTTTAATGTTAATAGTTCTATAACCATAATAAAATGTAGCAGGAAATTAACACTGTTAAATACTATTAACTAATCTAAAGATCTTATTCAAATTTTACCTGTTTTTCTTCTAATGCCCTTTTTCTGGTCTAGGATTCAGTGTAGGGTCCCACCTTGCTTCTAGTTGTTAATTCTCAAGTCTCTTCTAAGTAACATTTTTTTTTCAATCTTTCATAATCTTGACAGTTTTGAAGTCTTGATCATTTGTTTTATAAGATTTTCTTTTGGCTGTTTTCTTTTTATTATTATTATTATTAGTTGTTCAAAACATTACAAAGCTCTTGACATATCATATTTCATACATTTGATTCAAGTGGGTTATGAAATCCCATTTTTTTACCCCGTATACAGATTGCAGAATCACATCGGTTACACATCCACGTTTTTACATACTGCCATACTAGTGTCTGTTGTATTCTGCTGCCTTTCCTATCCTCTACTATCTACCCTCCCCTCCCCTCCCCTCCCATCTTCTCTCTCTACACCATTTACTGTAATTCATTTCTCTCTCTTGTTTTTTTTTCCCTTTCCCCTCACTTCCTCTTATATGTAATTTTGTATAACAATGAGGGTCTCCTTCCATTTCCATGCGATTTCCCTTCTCTCTCCCTTTCCCTCCCACCTCTTGTCCCTGTTTAATGGTAATCTTCTCCTCATGCTCTTCCTCCCTGCTCTGTTCTTAGTTGCCCTCCTTATATCAAAGAAGACATTTGGCATTTGTTTTTTAGGGATTGGCTAGCTTCACTTAGCATAATCTGCTCTAATGCCATCCATTTCCCTGCAAATGCCATGATTTTGTCATTTTTTAGTGCTAAGTAATAC
This sequence comes from Callospermophilus lateralis, assembly GCF_048772815.1. NCBI lineage: Eukaryota > Metazoa > Chordata > Mammalia > Rodentia > Sciuridae > Callospermophilus > Callospermophilus lateralis. Next base: position 34,385,182 of record NC_135320.1, on the reverse strand, counting down.
TCCATTGTGTATAAATGCCACATTTTTTTTTTGTCCATTCATCTATTGAAGGGCATCTAGGTTGGTTCCACAGTCTTGCTATTGTGAATTGTGCTGCTATGAACATCGATGTAGCTGTATCCCTATAGTACGCTCTTTTAAGGTCTTTGGGGAATAGTCCGAGAAGGGGAATAGCTGGGTCAAATGGTGGTTCCATTCCCAGCTTTCCCAGGAATCTCCATACTGCTTTCCAAATTGGCCTTACCAATTTGCAGTCCCACCAGCAATGTACAAGTGTACCCTTTTCCCCACGTCCTCGCCAGCACTTGTTGTTTGACTTCATAATGGCCGCCATTCTTGTTTTATAAGGTTTTCTTGAACTTGGGTTTTTCTAATTTTTTATGATTAGATTAATAGTTATTTTTAGTAAGGCTATCACAGAAATGATGCTGTGCCTCCCCCCCTCCATTTTGTTGTGCCTTTTTCAGTGCTTCTTTGTATGCCTTAGTTTGTAATATAATTATTAAATATTTTCTATATATATGTTAATAACAGCATCAGACAGTGCTATAATTTCTACTTCAAATGTCAAAGATTATTCAGAAAATTAAAGAAAAGAAGGAAAATCTATTGTATTTACAAGTATTTTTGCTCTTTTCTATATTCTTCCTTCCTGATGGAGTCCCAAGATTCCTGCTTTTATTTTTCCAAGATGGGAGGGGAGGGGAGGGGGGATAGTAGAGGATAGGAAAGGTAGCAGAATACAACAGTTACTATTATGTTATTATGTAAAAATGTGGATGTGTAACCGATGTGATTCTGCAATCTTTGTAATGCTTTGAATAACCAATAAAAAAAAAAAAGAATTTAACTTTAGCCATTGTTTTATGGTAGATATACTGACAACAAACTTTCAGTTCCCTTCCATTTGAGAATGTTTTCTGTTCCTCTTCATTCCCCAAAGATATTGTCATTGGCCATAAAATTCTAGGTTGACAATTCTTTCAACACTTGAAAAATAAAATATGCCAGTGTCTTCTGGCTTTCATTTCATGATTTCAGTTGAGAAAATGCTCTCATTCTAATTGTTTTACTTTTATAGGTTAGAGGTTGTTTCTTTCTCGATGCTTCCAAGATTTTTCTTTAATTTTCAAAAGTTTAATTATTATATGTCTGGGTTCTTGGTGTTTATTGTGTTTTTCCGCCTTCTTAAAGGAGTGAGGTTTATATCTTTTACCAACATTTTGTAAATTTATAATCATTATTTCTTTGAATTATTTTTCATTTTTACATATTTCTCTTCTCTTTTTAGAACTCTGATGAAACAAGTATTACCATATCATTTGTTATGGTCCCATAGATTCTTGAGTCTCTGTTCATTTTTCTCATTCTGTTTTCTCTGTTTTTCAGATTGGAGAATTTGTATTTTTCTATCTTCAAATTCACTGATTCTTTCTTCTACTTTCTCCATTTTGCTGTTAGGACCATCTGTTTTCTTCTATTTCTTTGATGAGACTGTCATTTTTCATTTATTTCAAGTTCAGCTAATTATTGGAATTTATTTTATTTTATTTTTTTTAGTTGTAGTTGGACACAGTACCTTGTTTTATTTATTTACTCTTATGTGGTGCTGAGGATCAAACCCAGGACCTCGCACACATTAGGCGAGGGTTCTAACATGAGCCACAGCCACAGCCCCTATTGGAATATTTTTATTAAGGCTACTTTACGATACTTGTAAATCTAATGTCTGTGTCATCTTGCTATTGGCATCTGGTAATTGTCTTCTCATTCAAGCTGAAACTATGGTTCTTGATATAAGGAGTGATGTTCTGTTGAATTCTGGACATTTTGAGTGCTGTATACCTAAAAGCTCAGTTTTAGCAAGCCTCTTCTGACGCGGCACCAACTAGGAGTTTATGTTTTGCACTTGGTTTCGCCTGACATCTGGTAGAGGAGAGAGACTTTATTACAGCTGGATGGAGGTGAAAATCCTCACCTCCATTTATGCCTCTCCTGTTAGCACCTTGGCAAGGAGAGGTAGGGTACTTCATTGTCACTAGGTGGAGGTGCACCAGGATTCATTAGGATTAAAAACTCTTGATTATCCATGGTCCCATCTCTTTTACCACACTAGCAGGGGAATTGGGTTGCCTTATTGAAGTCTGCTGAGGGTACAAATATAGGGCTCCCCATTTGGCCTTTGTTATTAGCATTAGGAATGACTCTTCCCATTTTTTTTTTCCATGTGATTGTAATTACTGTCTAAAAGTTTTCTATCTTGCTAGCTTATTGCTTCTATGATCCTCTGGTTAGAGCAGGCTTTCTTAGGGTTTTTTGTTTTGTTTTTATTGACACCCATTGGAATTTCCAGATTCTTGGGTTCTCTTAATCCAGGATATTTAAAACAAAAAGAAAATTTAGGGATTCACCACTGTGGTTTTCCTTGAGTCCTGAAACCCCTAGGTGGTCTTCCTCCTTCTTTCCACTTTTCTGCATTCTCTTATGTTTATGTATAACATCAAGAGCTATTACCTTTACTTGTACTTAGCAGGAAGAATAAGAAAAAAGTAAATCTATTTCATCTTGCCTCGTAGCAGAAGTCATACATGGTCTTTTTGTAAGAATGTAACTGTTTTAAATACAAGTATGTATTGTATATTTCTAAACTATGTAATTCCTGAGTAGAAAGGATAAAATTTTGCAAGTAAATGGATGGATCTGGAGATTATGCTAAGCAAAATAAGCCAATCTCCCAAAACCAAAGGCCGAATGATCTCTTTGATATGTGGATGCTAACACGACAAGAAGTGGTGGGAGAATAGAAGTTTATTGGACTAGACAAAGAGGAATGAAGGGAAAGGAGGGGGGACAGGAATAGGAAAGATAGTAGAATGAATCTGACATAACTTTCCTATGTATATATGAAAACAGCACAGTTAATCTCCACATCACAACCACAAGACTGGGATCCTAATTAGAATAAGATGTACACCATGTTTGTATAAATATGTCAAAATATATTCTATATATAAAAGAACAAATAAAAATATAATCAAATCCATTATTAGTTAAGCCAGTATGTAATGAAAAGATTGGTAATATCTTGTCTTTTATACCATTTTTTTGAAGTGATACCCAATACAATTGAATTCTAATATTTGGGAAGTGATAGACTTGGCCCTATTGAGAGAGGAGTTTTCATTAGTTTAACTTTAAAGATACATTGACTGCCTATACAACTGTAGTATTCTTTTGACCTTGAGAAAGACTTTTCCTTATTAAAAAGTTATTTTCTTAAAAAACCCTTTATGTTTTCATGTGGCTTGTCTTACACATAAATAAATGTATGTGGGTGTATAACAACATGAGTATGCACTACAGAAGAAAGCAACTCCTTTCTGGTAAATAAAAGTAACTATTAAAAATCAGTGCTCACAATACATCTTTAGTTGCTATTTACTACATATTTTTTATCTATGACTTGCACTACAGATAAATCTTTATATATTAATGCCAGATTTTGAAAACCAAACATAAATATGTAATTTGCAAAGTTTATTCCAAACACAGAATTTCTAAATGATAGAAAAGATAACTTCCAGTTGTGTTTCAGTCTCTTATGTGATTTCATTTATTCATTTACTCCTGTCCCTTAGGAGGCATTAATGTGATAAGACTGAGTGAAAGAGATTACTCATCAACTAAAAGACTAGTATGTGGCTGAGCATGTTAGTTGTATGTGTACATTTTTGTTACAAATGATACAGTGTTAGTTTGTTAGATATGAAATTGAGTAAAAAATCTTTAGAGGAAGTCAGTAACAGACATTATCCATGTTAATATTCTTAAAGCTATACGTATTGTCATCTTTTATTATTTTGGAATGTTATAGTAATAGAATATCTAATATTTATTTTAATAAACACTGTGAACCAGTCATGTCTAAATACGGCTCATGGATAAACTAATCTTATTCATTTATTATAAATTAATTACTTACATATAAATATAATGTAGACTTGTCGTATTGACTGTGGTTGACCCAAGTAAGATAATTCATATGTGATCTAAAAAGAAAATAGTTAATAAATATTTAAGATGCACTCATTCTACTTATTTAGGTCAATATTCATGAAACAAATCTATTTCATACCTTGCTAAGAACATGCTATTTATGTTAACAAAACTTAGTTCTTTTATGCAGCTGGTATGCAGACTCTGCAAGAATCAAGCATGTTTTGAGTATCCTAAGGTTTAGTGTTAAAGCTGCCCTTTCTTAGATCATTGCTATCTTTACTCTTGTGGGTGGGGCTCCTGTGCAGTAGCCAAGATGACTTCTGTGGCTCTGCTATGTGCTACTGAGAAGTAGGCCCCAGGTCAATGAACCTCAGGTGTGCTAATCAAACCTGTGCTGTCTTAATCAGTGACTGTGGAGTGTATCACATATGAATATGTAGGCCTTTATTTTTCCTTTATGATCTAAGGAGCAGCTTTCTTTAAATGTGAGTCTTTTCCACACTCTCCTCATTTTTGTCCCCACAGGAGGTGGCCAGTACAGACATCTGACAGACAGGCAGTTAACCAGTTCTCTGCTGAGATTAGTAAAGTATTTAGTAGTCCTGCAACATCAAGGACCTTCAGCTCTGCAGGAAACAGTTTGGGGTGAGATAAAGAGCAATTTTCATTTGCATAGTCCCTCATATTTTCAAATGGGTATAAAAAATTCACATACCTAGGTTTTTATATAAGATACTTGTAAGACTAGTAGTATTTTGTTTCTTACATTATATGAAGAGTTGAAATAATTTTTATAAAGGTAATCTTTAGACTGGCAAGAAAAATGTCAGAATGTATAAGTATCATATCTCATCTGGGTTTATTGGAGTGCAAATCATACTAGGAAATTTATTTTAAAATCACTATAGGTTTGCAAATTTCAAATGAATCCAGGTTATTTAACTGACATATTAATTTATGACTCACCTTTTAGTGGAATTATTTTTATAAGTTCATAAGAAACAAAATGTCAATACATAGCTGTTGACTAGTGTTATAAATCCAGAACAAATAGTACAACATTCACTGCTTACATTTTAAAATATTAAAAACAGAAAGTGGTAAGATTTGTAAACAGTAAATCTTAAATATAGGGAGATGACTTTTGTAATCTTCTAAAATTGTCTTTATTCATTTATTTCATCAAAATCAAGGTCCTACCTAAGACATTGTAAACTGGATTTTCTAGGGTCACAGTTGTGGAAACACACTGCTTTTGTCCTAGCATTTCTATTTTTATTTCCAAGAAGAAAATATATACCTGAAGAGAGCCATATCAAACTTGTTTTCATTGGTCAAGTATGCAAAACATGATACTTAAGGCTTTTTATTACACGTTATGTTTTATTTAATTTAAAATTGAGTCCTTGAGTAATAGTTTCATGTACTTTTTCACATATTTCTCATCCAGTTTATTGGGAAATCTCAATGCAATCAGAGGAAAATATGAAGTGATTTTTATATTTCTTTAGTCACTGCTTTCCTCTGTGCTTTATCAAATCTCTTATTCATGTTCATTTGTACTATTTTTGCCAAGTCCTTTAGTTTATCAGTTACCTTTAGTTTTAAAAAATCTAGTTCAAGGGCTGGGAATGTAACTCAGTAGTACAGGGCTTGTCTTACACACGAGATCCTTGATTCCCAGCACCAAATTAATTAATTAATTGATTAAAATTTTTTTAAAAATTAGTCCAGTTCAGTGCAAAACTACAAGTCATATCCTTCCATTGCAAGTTATTCATTTTGGCTCAGTAGACTTAATGGCTCTCTTCCTCTCATTCTCTCACTCCCACATCTTTGTGTTGGTCATTGGTGAGATGGGGGCATGGTCTGGTTCTTAGACACTTTCTTCCACAATTTACTTCTATTTCATGACCTTACCCTTAGGGTCTTAGAAAGCTCAGATTGGGACTAGAGTAAGGGGAGGTGGCACTTTTTAGTGTAGTTTCATCCACTGCTGGTTTCCACATGGATGATGTCTATGGTTTTCTTTAGGTAGTGCTCAGGTTTTCCCAGTTCCCTTGGTCCTAAAAGGCAACTGTTTCCTTTGGGCTTTACTAATGGTTTGTGCCCCTAGTCCCCTCTGTTGGTGGTTTTCACTGTTGGTGGGTTTCAATCTTCTGCTAAGATTCTCTTATCATTTCCTGCAAGGGCCATGAAAATCTGGGATGAGCATGTCTTGCTTCATCATTTTTGTTTTTCAAGTATGCTACGTGCCTTGAGACTCCTTCAACATGTGCTCAAATACATCCAAGCCTTGTTGCTGCATTTTCATGTGCTTCCAGACTGCCAGGGACATAACTTAAACTGAGAGGGTTCAATTCGTAGCAAGCCTCTCACCAGGGAATGAAATGTCAGTATTGCTTTTGTATAGGTATTCCCACTGTCTGTCAACTAGTCTCTTAGAGCTACCTCATTCACTGAAAATACTCTATTCCTCATAAGGCTGACAAATCCAGATTATTTCCTCCCATTAACCTACTGTTGCTGTTCCTATGTGGATTCTTTGTGGTTGGACCAGTTATGCTAACTTTTTATAAAGAGAGTGAGGGAAGGAAATTAAGGCTAAGTTCTAAATGTTGGCAGCTTTCTGGAGATTCTTTTGTGATTGGCTATGAGTCTTGGTGTCAGTTTGGGGGCATAGGAAACATCTTGTCAGAATTAGGTTTCTTTTGAATGATAAAACACCCAGTGACATAAACAGAGTAGAGGTTGAATTTTGCATATGTAAAAGCCCATAGCTTAGAGTCTAAGGCAGGTATAATGCTGTTCCATGAAGTCCTCAAGGACTGTGTTCTTCCTCAGGGTCCATGATGGCAATATTAACACTCTTTAAGCGCAGGTTGGCAAAAATAGGTAAAGGAGATCAAAAAGCATACATTTGAAATCTATTTTTAAAAGTTTCCAGGAAACTGCCAGAGAATTCTTTCAGTTACAGTCTCCTTGGACATCTGGTCAGTCATAGCTACAAGGAACCTTGAGAAGTATAGTCTTTACTCTGAGCATCTAGTTGCCCAGCTAAGAATTACTATGGGAGAATACTGGAGGACACAACAATAGAGATGTGACATCGTTGGAACTGTGTGCTAACTTGCACCTTTATATTTATCTTTCACACATGAATTGCATGGGTCCATAGTATTTATTAGGTAATTGACTCATGGTGGCTTGTATATAGTCAGGAGAAAAGTTAAATCTTTCAGTTATGACATCCAAACCACTGACGAAAACCAAGTTTGAAGCCTATCTTTTCAACTATAATTGTCTTTTTATCTTTTCTATTTTTCATTTCTTTAGGATAAAGAATAGAAATGCAATAAGTCAGCTCACATACAAGAGTATCAACTGTGTTTTTAGGAGAGTGTCATATCTTTCATATATACTTTCAATTGGAATTGAATGGGTGATTATGTTTTATTAAATTTATAAAGAGCATGTTTTATAATAGCACTATATCAGACATAATATTTTAACTATACCATAAATGCTTGCAAACTGTAGCTGTTATAGTGTCACCATTTATTGGCTTTTGCATAAACCTGTTATGTGATAAGTTACATTTTTTCCCATCATACCTAGCTGACACATAGTAAACAACACTTCCACATTTTTTAACTCCTGTACATAGACTGAGCTTTTAATTTGCTCAGGAGTTATAGTACAGTGAATTAGAACTGTTGTCAAATCTTTTTCTCTAAGGTTAACTCAGGAAAAAATGTTTTTATAACAAAATCTTTATAGTACTTTGGAAACAAGGCTTTTATATTGACTTGATTTGAGCCCTATGCTACCTTTCATAGATTCCCAAGAGGAAAATTTCCCCACCTCCAGGGAAAATGATGGCCATTCTTAACAACCCTACTGGTTTAAAACAGTTGAATTATTAAACTATTAGACCAGGATTCATATTGCTATAATTTTCAGTCAGATTCTTATTATACATGACAAAATTAATGTGGGCCATATTCTGTAATAAAGGTATATGGGTGTCTGAACATTATGTAGCTATTAGAATAAAGCCTCAGACAAGGAACTTATATATTAATTTTCTTGCTTAGAAATTCAAAATTCTCATCTAAACCTTTACTCTAAATATGTACACGTTAACAAATTGAGCAAGTTATGACTAATAAAACCAGTTTTCCCTCTAATATGATTGGTAGGAATCCCATTCCATTTTATAGATATATTTTTATTAATTTATCACAAAAGCAATACTCTTATTACCTTGTTGGCTTACAGTTTAAAAAACAGAACTTTTTTGAAAGTAGATAAATGGAAAGATGAAAATTTTCTTAATATGAAACTGGACCTATACTTTCGTCTATCACATATGCCTTACCTCTGATATGGATTGTCTTACATGTGGTTTTAATAATGGTTAGTTATATTTAGCTAAAAGAAAAATAATATTCTTGTAACTTTATTTTAGTCTGCACTTCATAAATCATTTCAATTTAATTCAATTTGATTATAATATCAAAATTTCAAACAGAACATGTATAGTGACAAACACATATATTCACTGATTTTGAAGGGGCTATAATGTAGAAAGAGAAGAATTGTCACTCCCAATTAAACAGCAATCACATACATGTGGAGTCAAAGATGAGGGAAAATTCAGGTTGGCAAATTTCCATTAGAATCAAATGGACTTTGACTAATGCTTACAAACTTGAGTCCTTTATACATTATGCATCCTGAAAAGCTGGACCTTAAAGATAGATGTAGCATTTAGTTGTGCATTTTTATACTAGCCATAATAAAAAGGCATTTCTTAAACTCCCTTAAAACCTCAAAAAGACTTAACCCATTAAATCCCAAGTTTTCCATTTTGTGAACATACTAAATATTCAAATATTATTTCAAAGTTACCGTAAGTGGCATATTTTTTGCTCAATTTAAAGTTTTTATAGGTGTTCTAATCTGGGACAATGGGACAAAATGGGTTAAAATGGAATTGATTTTCCATAGAAAATTGGAGGGTTCATAGGTTTTAAGTATTTGAGGTATGCTCTGCATAAATTATTTGAATTTTTTTTTTTAAATCTAGAACCTTTGAAAAAGGACCTTTTACATCTGACTCCCTCATAGAAATGGTGTTCAGCAGATTGCGTGTGTTCTATTATAGGTTCACTACTGTGATAAACAAAGTGGCAAAGAATATGTGACCTGTCTGACCTTAGCCCCTGTGCAGATGACTTTCCATGCTATTGGAAGCTCCGTTGAAGCCAGCCATAACCAGGTATAATATGCCACTGCCATCTTGCTGCATTATGGCCCCGCTGAGAAATTGGAGGCCAGCAGAATGGAAGCTTATATGCACACATATAGCTTTGCTTTCCGTCATATATTTATTATCTACTAGCGCCATTTGCTAGATGTTTGAAAATCAAAATAGTTTGTGTTGGGAAATATATTGTAGGGGATTTAAATGATTTTAGACTTTTTTGTTTGTAGTTCATTATAAATATAGAATTCTCTTACAACAAATAATTTCCCTCTATATTCTTTTACTCTTTAATAAAAACATAAGAGAGTATAGATAATACTGGAGTCTCATGCTCATTTGGTTCTGTTAGAGAAGAGTTTTGTATAATATTCACCATGTGTATAAAGTTCACCATGTGAACTTTAAGAACCATCAATTTAGTCCCATAATTTGGGATATTTCTGAAGTGAAGTTCCAGTGTTGTTTTAAAGTTTTATTTCTGAAATCAAACTGAAAATCTGAAAGTATATTGTTTCTAAATAAACACATTCCTTTAGTTTACATAGCTGCTTGAGAACATCCTGTTTACAAGATAGCATGTATTTTCAATGAAAATAATCATCACATTAGACTATACTAATTACTTAGGTCATAGAATTTCTAACTTGGAGCCAGAGTAAATAGACATACACAGTTTTACTATATGACTAACCTGCTATGCTTTCTAAATTAACAATGTACAGAACAAGCATAACATACTTTCATATCCATTTTTTGCTAAATTTCAGGACTTCTAGTAGTCTTCTGACTAATCATTTTTCTTCTGAGTAGTGCCTCTTGCATGGAGGGAATAAAAGAACATAATAGTGCATTTTCTCAAATTCATGATTTATCATTGTCCAACTAAAAACAAAACCCCATTAAAGGCATGCCTACCAGTGCACAATGTCTCTGACATTGTGGATTTCCAGTCATTATTTCTTGATTAGTGGGGAGATGTGTGTTCAGAAAAGAGCAACTAATTTAGGGCCAGAAAATATGACTTTTAGGATTAATTATGGCAAAAGTTAGGTGTGTTACCTGGATGGATTCTATCACTTTGTTTTACTTGGCTTCCTAGAATGTTAAATGAGGGAGTTAGATTAAATGACATAAGATGCATCCCATTGCTCACATTTTATGATTCTGTGGTTGATATTACTGCTCCTGTTTAAGTGAACCTAACCAAAAATAAATAGTGTAGCATGTTGATCTAGAAAATAGCTAGAGAACATGCCAGTGCTTTTCAGTGTTTTTATTACATTGATGTTTGCCTGAGCACAAAAGACAGTACAGTAAGGATCTGAGGGGTGTAACTTTAACTCACTGACAGAAAGTAATAAATTTCTTATAAGTTATATACAACTGTAATTAAGCTATAGATGTGTGCTAAGGATACATAGTGAGAATGTTAGACATGTTTTCTGCTCTCATGGAACTTAGTCTAGTATATTCACCCCTTTGAATATTTGACAAGTATAGCTACCACCCTATCTCTCTCTGTCTCCACTCATGGCAGAAACAAATGGCTTGAGCAGCTTGGGGTATCCATTCTGCAAAAGTCTTTTCTGAAACAGAGCAAAGAATTGAAAGAGTGCATCAATATACCACACATCTGAAAGGTAGCATGTTACTATTAAAAAGCCCTGGACTGGGAATGGAGACTAGGATCAAATTCAACTCTGCCATAAATTAGTTGTGGATATTCTCTCTTCACCTCTTTGGAACTTGGCTTCTTCACGTGTAATATGTTGAGGCTATTTCAGGTTTGTGCCAAATCCAGGGCTGCTATTAGCGCATGAGGCACCTTTACAAATTAGAAAAACAGTGCTTCTTCCTCAAGGCAATTTACTTATGTCCAAAGGAACATTTTTTTGTAATAGACCCACAATACCTACAGTGTAAGCAGTGCTTCCTTGACAATCTATACAACTGTACGTAGTGGTCTTTCACTTTATCTGGAATGTCAATTTTACTTAATGGTAAGTAAATAAAGACATTTTTAGTTAAAGCAAGAATAATTTGTTACAGATAACAAATTTTCATGGAGTTTTGAGATTTAAAAAAATGAACTTTCAGGAGATGTTGATAATAGTTAAATGATGAATGAATACATGACTGGATCTCTGAAGAAATGATCATCGTGTGCATTGAACACCACTTTGGTGGCTTCAGAGTTGTACAGTGGGGGATATTGGTGTGATCAATGGTCCTCCGTTGTACTTAGATAGGTTCCTTCATGACGGAAGACACAAAGTAAACCTCTACTCCACAACCTCTGGCTTTTCCACATCATGTTGCCACATTACCCGCTCCCCATCCTGAAGTTCTAACTGATCAAAAGTTACTCTTTTGATATACCAACAAGATAGACTTGGTCTCATAATGTGGAAAGGAGGAACCACTAAATACTTTTTCAACAATTGATTTTTCAATGTGAGTGAATGGGAAAACATGTTAAAGCAAGAAAAGTTATGATAATTTAAAAATATATTTCTGAATTCATTTGAGTCTCTGTCTCCAGAGGGATTGAGTTGATTCAAATGAAATTGGTCTTCTAAGAAAAAAAAGTATACATAAGATTTAGAGGCCTTATGAAACTCAAATGCTCTTAACTATTTAGAAAATGAAATGGAGACGTGAAAGAGCTCTCTCATTTTGAGCCTTTATGGTTTATCTTCTTGTTTTTGTAAATTTAACTCAAGGAATTCAGTGCAGTCGAGACTGAATATATTATTCAGTGCATTCATTCACTGTATTAAAGAGTAACAAGGAAGGGATTATTAAATAAAATTTCTCTATCAAATACAAGTATGCTAAATGCTCAGGGGAAAGATTCAGTACCATCTGTATCCTAAAGATACTCAAATTTGTGGAGCTCTTAATTTTCCATCTCCCCTTATCAAACTTGCTGCTCCCTCCTCCCTTGTCTTTTCCTTTTCCCCTTTCTGGTAAATGACCCCACCTACCTTGTTGCCCAGGACATCTTTGAAACCATCCTTCACTCCTCTGTCCCCCAGCATGCTACGCGTCCCAGCAGCTCTTTCTGTAATTCACTATCAGCTGCTTTCCCAAGTCCTCAATTGTTTCCATACTAGCTTAAGTCACTGTTATTTTAAACACAAGAAACTGCAGTATCCTCTATAAAGTAGTTTCATTTTTGTTCTACATTTTTCCCATTATTGTCTTTTGTACAATAGGCAGAATTATTTTTAAGTTAATCATGCTACTCAACTGCTCAAAACCTTCAAAAGGTTTCCCTTCATACCTACTTAAAAGGCAAAATTTTAGACATGGCATACAAGCCTCTCTGTGGTTTGACCCCCCTCCTCTTTTTCAGTCTCAGTTCCTGCCCCTCCCTTCTCACTGACTGTGTCCCAGTCTCATGGGCCTTGTGGCTAGTTACATGATGGTAGGTGAAAAAAACCACTCAAAGACTACATATCGTAGATTCCATTTATATGAATTCTTGAGAAGGCAAAACTATAGAAGTAGGAGACTCAGCCAGGGTCTGAGGATGTGGAGAGGGATTGAGAAGAAGATGTTCTGAAGGAATTTTTCAGAATGGTGGAAATGGACCGTATTATAATTGTGGTGGTAGAAGTATTTCTATACATTTTCCTGACTCACAGAACTGTTCTCCAAAAAGGGTAAGTATTACTGTTTGTAGATAATGCCTGAATAAACATATTTTTAAAGAAAAAAAAAGCTAGGTTTATTGTTTTATCAGTTACTTATACAGTACTGACCCCAAGGAAATGTAGGAGGATGGCTTCTTCTTGCCTCTTCATACTCTGGTATGTTAATTCCACTTTGGAATGCCTAGCTTAGAGCCCCTCTGAATGCTAGCACCTAGTAAGACCTGCTTCAGACTTCCTAGAATGATAATAACTATTATGAGTCAGAGTTTCTAAATGAGAAACTCTGAATTCTCATTTAGACAGTCATTCAGGCTGTAGGTCCCCCATGTTGTCTGGGTGGGAATGCTCTACATTTTTCCTATGCATCATAAATGGGTGATATTAGAAATTCACATTCCTTTAGAATGTTTAGTTGTCCAGAACAAAAACAATGTTTAAATTTCCAGATACTTATTTCTACAATAAATGTGTATTAGCTTTAGTGAACAAGGTTGTCAGTATTTCACTATACACTGGAGCATACAAAAATAAGGAGCTTCTAACCTTCGTCCTTGGTGAGCCAGTTGTCTTATGAAATTTAAAAATTATAGATCATATAGTGACTTCAAGGACATCCTTATAAGTAAGTTGAATAAAAAACACATTCAGCTAGTGAGGGATCTGCTTAATATTTTTTAGTATAGCCTATTAAAGTTATATTGGTTAGTGTATGTTATTAAAGCGTAATTCTTAGTAATAGGTTTTGAAATCTCATAGCTTCATATAATTCACCAAGTATGTTATTCTTTACTTTCTCTTTCTGGCTGATACCCTTTCTGCACCTTCCCTCATCACAATGAGATGTTACTGAGTATCTTTTCCTATCTCCTCTAATTATATCAGTTACCTTCTAGTTATAGCCCCGAAGTCAGAACTTTCCCTCCCTTTGTTTTCTTTTTATTCCTCTTCATTCAGATTGCACCATCAATCTCCAGTCTCACAAAGATTGGGTAAAAATGCTTTACCTTATTTTCTAGATAATAGTTTTACTGCTCTCTATCATACTGTGTTCAGATTAGCTCTGACATTCTTGTTTCACATAAATAAAAGAATGAGTTAGTAAATCAATCACTTAACCAAGCACAAACTAACTTTAAGTACCTTAAGTGTAATATATATCAGTATTTATTGTAATCTGACTTCTGGTCAACAAAAGTAAGATTGTAACAAGAGACACGTTACTTGGAATAAAAAAAAAAAAAGTTAGCAATTTTACAAAAAATAAACAAGAACCAGGCTTATATATTGTGTATCATGTGCTGGGCTCTCTGTATTATTTTGCTTGCTTGTTTGTTTATTTATTGTGGTGCTGGAGATAAAAACCAGGCAAGTGCTCTACCACTGACCTACATTCCCAGCCCAGACATTTTGCTTATTTATTTCAGTTACTTGAATGAGGTATAAACTGTATCAGTTGTATATTTGTGTACAAATTAGTGAAATCAAGCTGAGTGGTTCCTAGTGGGTAAGCTTCAACTAGGATTCCAGTCAGGCCTCTAGATAAAGGGATGACCATTAAGTGAAACAATTTGCAGCTCTGATGGATATTTGGTTTTACTTTTGATTAATTAAGTTCTCCTCATAGTTTTTTTTTTCTCTTTTCCCCAGGGTAATTATGCCATAAAATCTTATACTGATATATTAAAACTCAAAGAAAGAGAAAAAAACCTTTCCATGTCACAATCATATATTCATTGATTGTAGACTACATACAAAACCTTTGTGGTACTAGATGTCTTAAATGATAATATCTATACTCCTTAGCTTTTGAGGTCATTATAATATAATGGAGCAAAAACCATGACTCATACTGGTTCAAGTACTAAGGAACCTCACTGTCTCGTGTGAATTCAGAGGACAAGTGAGCTCCAAGGTTGATTGGGGAAGCAGCAGCTCAGTGATGTCAGCAAGGATTTAGGTCATTACCATTTCTTAGCTTTCTCATCTTCTACTTCATCCTCTGATTCAGAAGGATAGCCAGAATAGTTCTATGTGTCACACATCCTACCCACTTCTGAAAGAGAGACCCGATCTTGGGTGTTGGACAAACACATCTGAATTGGGGACCACTCCAGCCATCATCACTATGGGCCTGGTTGGGCCATCCTGTGCCCATCTTTAAATAGGTCACTCACAGGAGAAATAAGACCACTGGTGAAATGGTAATTGGGGAATCATCCACCAGTACTACAACATGAGGGAGCAAATGTATGTATTTAAAATTTTCTGGTATCCACATGTTTAAAAAGTAGTTAAAATTTAATAATACATTTAATTTAACTCAATATATCTAAAATATTTCACTATGTGATCAACTTTTCTCATTCTTGAAGCTTTGTCTATTTTACCTTTACCTGTGATTTTAGACTATCACATTTTAATAGTCATATATGTTTGGATGGCACAGGTCTATAGGGTGAAACCCCAAGAACATTATGACTGGGTCCCTGCCTGTGTCTCCAGTCTCATCTTCCACCATCCCCCCTTGTGCCTAGTTTGTACCCGTACTCTGTCCTGGCTGTACTGAGTTACCACATCTTGTGCTCTTATCCATCCCTGTCTTCACTTGTGCTATTCCTTCTGCCTTGCCCATTCTCTTTACTCGTAGGGAAACTTTAATTTTTTAATTTGTTGCATTACAACTTTTAATTTTGTTGTGTCATCAGATCCAGTCAAGATGTCATTCCAGTCAACAGGCCTTCTTTAAACCTACAGAGTCAAAATTCTCCTTTCGTTGCACACTGTACTTTTTATATTATCCCATGGCTACAGTTATCAGACTTTTCCCCATAATGTCTTGGTATTGGTCTGCCCTCCTGTGCAACAGCCACCTTGAGGTCCAAGAGGGTCTCATTGCTTTTGGTATTCTTGGTGTCTGTGCTCTGACAGATAGGAAGTACTCAGTACATATTTACAGGATGGAATTAAATTGAGATTTCTAAGAAAATTAGAATGACTTGTATTTGGTAGAATTTATTAGGTAAATTAGTGAGAGAAATGTTTGGCCAAGAAAGCTTTCTCTGATGGTGGCCATCTAAGGATATTTTTTGTGATCCCAGTATTTCCAAATGTTGCCCTCAAAGTATTCATATACTCTGAGTACAAATATGTAGCTATCATTAGGAGTCCATCATATATCTCCATTAATTCTTTTACTGACTACTTATAACCTTTAATTTTTCTAATCTTTCATAGCCTTCTTGCTGTCCTGAATTGTTTTCTTCAAGTCCCAGGTACTATCTCCTGATTCTAGCATCTGTCATATAGTAAACAAACCAATAGTCACTGAATAATATTGTTCGTGACTGAATTCCTCAGAATCTAAAGAGGCAGGAACATAATAGGCTATAGCAACAATTACCCAAGACAATTACAACTTTTAGTTAAAGTAAAATATACTTAAGTGACATTTTATAATAATAGACCCCACATCATTATCCTATAGATAGATGCAGTGGCATTTCTAGTATTGCACAGATGCAGTGTAGGTTTTGAACTTTAGCTGCTTCCCCAGGTCCATATATTCAGCCACAGAGCTGAGTGCTATGGGGTGTAACTGCCATTGGCAGCTTCTAGGAGATCCTGTAGCTGCCAGAATTCAAAATATAACTTTGAGTTTTGCTTACATTTTATGAATCAGGGTGCCAAAATAGATATATTAAAAAGGCAAATGAACTTTAATGTTTATTTTGGAAAAGTGCTTTCTTATTGATTTTTATCTTTCAAAATACTTCCTCTATCAGGAGCTTATCCCTTTATTGGAGAAATAAAAATTTCTTCTGCTTTTAACTTTACAAATTTTCCATTTTAAGTTAAGAACTTTAATACCTTAAAATAAATTAGAGCAGGACACTCACCAGTAACTCCTTCTTGCCACTGGATAGATATTATTTATTGATAGATAGACTGGAACAGAAGAAAGCATAGGTAGCCCAAGGGCCAAGTTTAATCTGTTACCCAAACTAATAATGGCCTTTACATTTTGAAATGGTTAAAAAAAATAAAAAGAAGAAAATTTATGACATGCGAAAATACAGAATTCAAACTTCATTGGCCATAAATGCATTTATTGGGACATAGCCACACCATTGATGTAGGTTTTGCTAGTGGCCACTTACACACTTCAGTGGCAGAGATAAGTAGTTCAGGCAGAGACCTCATTGGCTGCAGTGCCTAAAATATTTCCTACTTGCCCCTTTACAGAAAATGTTTGCCAATTTAATCCTAGGTTTAAAAGGAGAAAACATTAAACTTTTGTCTTTTATATCAAATGTTACATTAAATGTGGTCATTCAGAGTTCATTCTCTTTCAGAAAAGACTCAGTGTCCTAGAAATATTGCCCATATTATAGCACAATAAGACTTGAATGTGGATTTTGGATTTATTTACTCTACAGTAAAAACCAGTTTTATTCTCGGGGAATAATAAGTAAGTCTGTCTTCATTTTCATTAGAGGGTTGAAATAAAGTTTGCCTATAGCAAAGATTACTTTTGTCTCCTTGCTGAAATTCCATTTAGAAACACTTCGTGGCTGGGTTTTTTTAAGTTATAGGGAATATTCATTTGTTTCTGTAGTGATCTTTCATTTCAGATGTATAAGCAGTTTCCAGAAATAACAGTGAATTATAGGAGAAGGTAGTGGGAACATTGAATATTATGTATTTTATAACTGACTCATAATTTTATTTATGCTTAGTACAGCATGACCACATTTCTAAGAGGTTGCATATATCCAATGATATTGTGCTCACAAGTGACTTATTAATTTGAGCTATAAAATAATTTTGGACTGTAGTCAAAACCCACGAATTTACTCATTGCTTTTTTCTCCCACTTTTTTTTCCCTTGGAATGATGAATAACACCTATTTTAAATAGCAAAATGTGTGAAATTTTAAGTATAAAAACCCAACTTTTCCTAACTACACTGCAAAAAAAAAAAGAGAGAGAGAGAGAGAGAGAGTTTCAGTGTGGTTATATAATCTACACCTCAGCATAGCTATAGATCAGTGTTTTGACAGTGTATCTTTTTAAAGATAATTTCATATTTATGATATTATAAGACACAAGTTAAAGTATAAATAGAATCCAGAATTTCTCTAGTGTCAATTTTGGACCTGCACAATGCCCTACTACCATTAATTCTTTAATTTTTAATTCTGTATTCTAATTCTTAGTGTACCATCTATATTAAAAATATTTAGGTAGGAATTTAGTATTCTTACTATTCTACATGCCTCTATGTTTGATGTTGGTTTGAAGATCACTGGGGAAATATTCTGAAAACCTTTTTGTTAACAGTTCACACTAATGAATCATAACCAGATACCAATAAATACCATATGTATATAATTGGCTAAATGGATGTGAAAGTTAGAGTGGAAAACTGTTGCCTCTATAGACTTTTTAAAAATGACGATCAATGGAATATAGATCCCTGGGCCACAGATTTGAGAGTCTTATTGCCCACTGGAGGTCACTTTTATAACCTAAGGAGTATTACCTTCCTCATAAATTCAAATTATGGTGTTGTGCATGATTTATTGCCCTATTTAAAACTGAAAAACAGTAACCTCCTCTCCTCTAGCAGTACACCTTCAATTAAGTCATGCCTCTCTCCCCATGTCCAAAATTCCTTTTTGGAAAAACTGGTTACTGCTTATATTTTAAAATTTTCAATATTATTCTTTCATCGCTGATAGTTATTTGGCCTGCTCTCTTTCTTTCTATGTTGGTGTTATTGCCTTAATATCTCATATTTTTAAAATACCCTTTTGTTAATTGGCTTCTCTTTTACATGTCTGAATGGATGAAATTTGAAGGCATTTTTAAACCCCCAAATATTTACCATTTGTGAAGTTAAATCACAAAGGCCAAGTAGTGATAATACATACAAAAACATTGAGGACTAGTTGCAAACTTTGTGTCAGAAATAGTTTAAAATCTATAAATATAGAAATATATTGAAAGGCTGTGGAAAATAGGAGTGATCAATCAAAGAATAATTTATTTGATGAAGCTTTTTTTAGGAGTTGAGGACCAAACATTATAAGGTTATTCCATATAGGCAACAGCATGAGAAAAGATAGAAACATGGAAGTTGGCAAAAGAATATGTGGGGAAAGAAAAACTCAGCTTGGTAGGAGCTCATGGACTAAATGATGCTGAATGAGATTAAGGCATTAATACATTCTTAAAAGCTACTATGGACAGTATGCAATTAATGTTCTTAGCAGCCAAGAGCCATTCTTCGGTTAGAAACAAGGAATATGACTAGGTTGGTATCTGTAAAATCAATCTGGTAGCCAGATGCAGGACTGACTGTGATGGGGAGGATGGGTTCTATCCCAGTAATTCAGGAATGGGTGCTGATTACCTTGATGGATGTAACCCTGAAAATGGCAACAAAAGCAGCAGATTTTCCAGAAAGACATTCAGAGAATCCATTGGCTTTAATGATCATCCGAGTATGAAAGAATGAGAACAATTAAAAATGGCCATTAAAGAAAACTATCAAAAAGGCACAGAGAGAGGTGGGTAAATTCTCTTTTCAAAAAGCAACAATAAAACTGAACAAACTTGTCAAAAACAGCAAAGTTAGGATTCTGGAAATTAATAGAGGGCATTTACCAAATTGAGAAGCATTTATTTATAGAAAAACTACTGCACTTAAGGTAAGAAAAGTAGGATTCTATGGTGTTCCTAGTGGGGTATGCTCTTCTCCACCTCTAGACTTGCACAGTAATTCTCAAGGTCGGGAAAAGCTATGCATCCTCGGAGTTTCACTGGAGGAGAGGCCTTATAAAGTGGAATGTGAAAAGGCTCACAATCACCATTGTGATAAACAGTAGACATCTTAGTGGCAAACAAACAAGAAATGTGAACTAATAAACTTGGTGAGACTGAGGTTACAATCTTAATTGGATCCATGATGAACCAGTAGAGTAATCATAAATTTATGAGGGAGATTTGGGAAATGACAGTGTTACTGGGCCTTGATAAACTCAACATGTGTTCCTGGCTGACTAAAAGGCTTTATACATGTGCAGGAGAGATTAGAGGAGACTTAAACTATTTATATACTCTGGTTGACTGAAATTCTGCACATATGCAAAGGAGGTGCAGGAGGACCTGGCAGAAACTAAATGCAAGAGAAGGCTTGAAAACTACCTGATGTGAGCCCCAAATTACACAGATCCACTGGCAGAGGATAGAAACTTTACTGATTTAGGGTGTTGAAGCAGAACCAATAACCAATCATTGGCTGACCTGTAAGCTATGCATACACAGAACGACCCCCTAGGAAGCCAGGCTTAAAATTTTAAAAACTAGTAGTGATACAAGAAGTTGTGCACCATGAGGAGGATGGATTCCACAGATTTAGTCCAGGAAAGTTAGTAAACAATAAAACAATAGCAAGAACAACCCTGACGGGAAAAGATTAAAATCCAAAGTTTCTACAATATTGTATCTAAAATTCCATTTTTCAATAAAAATTTAGAAGATATGTAAAGAAAGAAAAGGATGATCAATACTCAGGAGGGAAAAAGTAGTAGTGGAGCTCTTGTGAATGGGTTCAGATGTTGAACCTTGAAGCGGTTGTAATGAACAAAGGGAATTACAAAAACCACACTTAAAGAATTAGAGGATGATGGTATAGCAACCATAACTCAACAAGTAGAGAATCTCAGTACAAAGACAGAAATTAATAAAAAATATCAAAAGAAAAGTTTGGAGTTGAAAAATATAATAACTGAAATGAAGAAGTCACTAGGGTGACTAATAGATTTAAGATGATTCAAGAAGTCCATAGACTTCAAGATAGATCAAAAGGAACTATCTAGTTGAAATAACAGAGAAAAAAAAAGTGAACAAAGCCTTAGAAACCATACAGCAACATCAACCTATAAAGAGGATTAAACACCCTTATAAAGGTTGGTTTACCCTCCAAAATTCAGTTACTACATATGCTATTTCATAAAAGAAATTTCATTAAAAAAACTCCTGTGAAAATCTCGGTAGACACAGAAAAAGCTTTGACAAAATTAAACAGTCATTCCTTGTTGAAAACCCTAAACACTCCAGAAGTAAAAGACAACTTACTTAATTTGATAGAGAGGATCTACAAAAATACCTACAGCTAAAATTGTCTTAATGGTGAAAGACCTTCCTCTAAGACTGGGAACAAAGGAAGGATGTCTGCACTCACTACGACTCAGCGTTGTACTAGAGATTGTAGCCTGTGTGATATGGCAAAGAAAGGAGATAGAAAAAAAGAGGGAAGGACGGGGAGAGAAAAAGAATATGAGTAGAACATAAAGTATGTAGTTTGGAAAGGAAAAAGTAGAACTGTATTATTTGCGGATGGCATGATCTGGTGTGTAGAAAATCCTAAGAAAAACACACACACATACCTGTTAGAACTAATAAGCAAGTTTAGTACAGTTACAGACAAGATATAATGTACAGATCAATTGTAGATTGATGCAAAAATCAACTATATTTCTATATACTAGAAATAAATAATCAAAAAGTGAAAATAAGAAGACTATTTTGTTCATAATAGTATCTGAAAGAATAAATACTCAGGGACCAATTTAAACAAGGAGGTACAAGACTTATACATAGAAAACTGATGAGAGAAATCAAATATCTGATTATATGACAGGCATTCAGTATATTCATGGATTAGAAGTTTCCTTGGTTGTTAAGTTGATATTTTGTCTCAAATTGATATATAGATTCAATACAATCCCTAACAAAATCCCAGTGGGCTTGTTTTGGGTAGAAATTGAGAAGCTGATCCTAAAATTTAACTGGAAATATGAAGAGATCAGAATAACTAAAACAATTTTGGAAAGGAAGAACAAAATTGGAAGACTTACACTACCCAATTTCAAACTTTATTAAAAAAAAACTATACTATTCTAGTTAGTGGCATAAAGGTAGACATGTAGATCAGTGGAACACATTTGAGTCAGGAAATGAAACTTCCTGTTTATGTTCAATTTTCAGCAAAAATACCAAGGAAATTCATTGAGGAAATGTTAGTTTTTTTTAATAAATGGCACTAGGGAAATTAAATATCCATAAGAAAAAAATTTAGATCATTGCCTCATAAAATAGCTCAAAATGGATAATAGATTTAAATGTAAATGTGATATAGTTTTATATAAAACTTCTGAAAGAAACAGGAGAAATTTTTATGACCTTGAGTTAGGTAGAGAATTCTTAGATAAAACATTAAAAGCATAATTCATTAAATAACTGGAAGTTAGACTTTGTCAAAATTTAAAACTTTTGTACTTCATAAATACCACTAAGAAAGTAAAAAGACAAGCCACTGATTAGAAGTAAATATTTGAAAATTACATATTTGATAAATGATTTTGGTCTAGGACATACAAAGGGTGCCTACAGTGTAATAATGAGAAGGCAACTCAAAATGAATATGATATAAATAATTCCCTAAAGAAAATATACAATTGTCTAGTAATCATCTGAGAAGATGCTCAGTGCATAAGCTATCAGAGAAATGCAAAGTAAAACCACATTAGCATTTAATTTCACACCCAGTAAGATAGCTATAACCAAAATAGATAATAGCCAATGTTGGTGGAATTATAGAGAAAATGGTACCTTCATGGATTGCTTGTAGGAATGTACAGCTACTTTGGAACATAGTTTTGCAGTTTCTTAACAAATAAAATCCAGTTTACCACATGATCCATTAATTCCACCCCTAGATTATATATTCAAGAAAAAAAAATGTTTACATAAAGACTTGTGTATGACTTATTCATTATTCATAGTAGCCAAAAACTGGAAACAACCCAAATGCCCACCAGCTGGTGAAGGGGTATTCATACAAAGAAATAGTATTCAGCAATAAAAAGAAATGAAATACGGAACCACTATGCACTACATCTATGTTACAACATGGATGAACTTAAAAAATTACATACACACACACACACACACACACACACACACAAAACAGACACAAAGACCACATATTTTATTCCCATTTACACAAAATTTTCAGAAAAGGCAAGTTAGAAACAGATCAGCAGTGCCCTTGAGCTAGGAATGAGAGCTGGTAAACTGTTGTTGGTGATGGAAATGTTCCAGATTTAGATTGTGGAGATGCTAACACAACTTTCTAAATTTATTAAAACTACCCAATGGATGAACTTTAGGGTATATATATTATACCTTAGTAAAGGTGTTTAAAAATAGCTGATTAAGTTTTCATTTTAAGGCTGTTGATGATAATGGAAGTGTTGGTAAGCACTGATTTATATGGGTCAGAAACCTCAAGAAATTTTACAGCAGACTTTCTATGGATTTTTTTTTATTTTAAATTTGGACAAAGGTAAAATGGAAAAACAGATATTAGCACATGTTTCCAAGGCCAAGACTTAACAAATTTCTAGCAGCTCACAGCCTTCTTACTTGCCTGTGTACCTTAAGCTTGAAGACTTGAGTCATGGTATTCTTTCTACCTCTCTTACCCTTTATTTCCAATTTTCTTAGCTTTAGCTTTGTGATCTCTCTTAAATTTCCCATGGTCCTGACCCCAATTCCTGTTAATTATTATTGTTTCACCTAACTCTTGGTCATCATGTTTCCTCTTGCCCAGCCCAATAAACTGATCCTGACTTCTGATTGTTCCTTTTGCCTAACTTGTTTCATTAATTTTTACATACTTTAAAAAAAAAAAAAACAGCCAACTTTTCTGCCATTTTTTAGCCCTGGGCTAATTATTAAGCCTGCCACACTGACTCACATGGAAATTCCATTGTTTATTTCTTTTGGAGGTTGGTGACTTCAGTTTTTGCCATATTAAATGTTAATTCCAGAACTGATATTTGGTAGATAGCTGAAGATTTGAAAAAGTAGGGATGAAGATGTAGATTTGGTCCCATTAAGAATAAGAAAATAGGAATGAGCCAAAACATCAACCTTGTGAAAAACTACAAGATAAGGTGAAGGAGAATGACTAGAATCAAAAGGTTAACTCCCCCCCCAAAAAAATTTAAAATAGTAAATGTATACCCAAAGGTTTTATTTTACCTTGAATTCTCTAGGTTAATCCATTGTACTAAAAACCTAGCTTCTTAAAAATAAAGGCAATTAATGTGGAACAGATCATTTTGAAGAAAAAAATTACAGATATAAACAAGATAAGTGTGTTTGATCATTTTCTCATAAGAAGCCAATCTATGCCTTAAAGGAGACAATCATACAAAACACAAAACCTGACAATGAAACTGCCTCTCCCACTAGGTGGCAAAAGTAAGCTGCTGGAGAGACCAGACAGCCCCGCTCTCACAACCTGTGTTGTCACTTATTCCTGTGTTGTGTCCTTAAAACCACCACTTTGAAAAATTCAAACACTTTATACTTTTGAAGTATATAGCCTATGTAATCAAAATCTGTAAAATGAAGGAGGGGCAAAAACACACTTTGTGTTGATTTGGGGTAGCAATATGAATGTTTTGGGATATTTAGTATTTATATATAAACAAAAAATTACTGTGACCATTGACAATTTTGTCGCAAGAGTTCTTGGAAAATTCAGCTATTAAATGCCGAGCTAAATGATGAATTTCATTTAGAATAAGCTACTGAATAGATGATAGGGAGCTGTCAGAAGTCAATTCTAAATGGTTATCTGTCATTGTAAGTAGCTTCCCTCTCTGGACTTTCATGAATATAAAAAGTTTCAGGGGTTTTAATAATTATCTGGGACTTTGAATATGCTAAAAAAAAAAATAGCCTGAGACAAATGATCACTTTCAAAATGTGCTATTCAGAGGTTTTCTTTTTTAATTACCAAATAATGGTCTGGTTTTATTTTCATATTAAAATTAGTAGATTTTTTCCCCTCTTTTCTGTCTCTTTTTTTTCTCTCTAGTATTATGCATTGTCCTTCTGTTTCCAGGTATCTTTGAATGATGGTAGACTGTTGCTTTTATTTTAATAGAAACTGACTCCCTCACTAAGGTTTGTAAGCCCAGGCCAGTAGTGCAGAGCAATGGATTTTTCCTCCAGAAACAGAGACAGTGTAAAATTGGGGCAATATTTCCCAAATCTCAGCAAACAAATTTTCAGTTTCTTCTCCTGAAGTACATACTCAGATATTAGCATTGCATCACTAGTCAAATTGTTTTTATTAAATATTTGAATTTTAAAAGCAGCTTGTGATTTATTCATCCATTCAACAAAGATTTATTCAGTATCATGTGCAAAAAGAGAGAGCAAGAGAAAAGTGAGAGAGAGTGCTCTTGTTGCTTGTTAACAAGAGGCAAGGTGTTTGGGTGTTGTTGGGGTTTTTTTATTGTTTTTGAGAGGAATTTTCAATTTTTGATTCATCATTTAGGTCAGGTCTATGAAAAGAAACCCATTTTATTAATTCTTTCATTCCAGTCTTCTTAATTTATGTAGATGATAGAACTCCTAACAGAGAATCATGTATCATCCCAGGAAATGAGCCTTGTTATTACTTTAAGCTTCATTGATTTGGAGGATTTAAAAGTTGACCATTTCAGTAGGGTAGTAAAGCATATATTCAGCAAAAGTTCATTATAAAGCACTTTAATGTACCATGTATTCATTTATATTTATGCCAAGTGATGTCTCCCCTGTACACTTTGCTATGCAGTGTATCCTTTTCATGGTTACAAGGAAACTTATCAGTCAGGCCTATTGCCTGGTTCCTAACTGCAGTATTGTTATGGGCTTTTCTATGGCCTCATTTTATGAATGAGGCTGACCTCTAATCTCACCTCTAATTGGATTTATAATTGAAAGCTTAACCATTTCTACTGTTTGCTTTTGAAAGGAAATTACAAGTGGTAACAGTTTTTCCAATGGTTTCTGCAGTGACTACTCAAATAAGAATAATTCAGAATAAAAGATTATCATAACATAAAAGTTCATTCATTCAATAAACCTGTATTAAATGTCTGCTGCATATAAGGCAGTGTGACTCTATGTAAGTATGTGTACCTAAAGTTCCTGAATTAGAAATGGATGCTGTCCTTCAGAATTAATTGTCATGATTAGGAGAAAATGTATAAGGCAAATGAATGATAACTGAAATAGAAGTAATATTTAAGAAGTTTTAGGAATTGAGCAGGAATGGTTTTGACAAGAAATTTTGACACAGGAGGGATCTTTGGTACGAAGAACTAAGTCTCCCTCTAGGCAACAGGAGACATTCAGTCCAGAGCAGAACTAGCACCGGTCCAGGTGTGAGAGGGGAGGAGCTGGGCTCATTTATTTGGCAGTCCCATGATTGAAGTATAGGGTTAATCTTTGAATATTAATGGAGTTAGACCTTGAGGTAGAGATCCAACTGTAGAGTGTCTTTGACACCAAAATAGAGAATTTAAATTCCCTCTAGTGGATCAAGGGCAGACATAGATATTTGCATGTATGCAAGGCAGTTCTGGCTAATACACTGGTATAGAGCATAGGCAACAGTTAAGCTACATTAATTGAGGAATAATTTAGAAAATTTACTTGAGTGATATCTTTTTTTATGGTTGGAATAAATATAGTAATGCCCTGTTGTTAGGTGTTATTGTTAAATGGTTCAAATTATTTATTTTTACTTTAATTGGAAACACATATCCTAAAATATTATGCAATAAAAGGAGAACCCTACTGTTACTTCTTAGGTGATGATCAAATGATCTTTTGCCTCTCAATTGCTAGTGGTAAAAAAATTCTGATTTCAAGAAAGTGTTTTTCCAGTTGTGCATACCTGTGATCTCAGTGACTCAGAGGCTTGCAAGTTTGGGGCTATCCTGAAGAACTTAGTGAGACCTTGTCTCAAAATAAAAAATAAAACAGGCTATGGGGGTGATAGCTCAGTGATACTGTGCCCCTAGGTCCAGTTAGGGTTAAGTAATTTAGATTCTAGATCTTTTGAATACTATGGAAAGAGCCCTAAGAAGCATCTTTCATGTCCCACTTTTGGACACTTACCTACACAAGTCGCCAACAGAAATGAAAACTTTGTTGTTGTTGTTGTTTTTGTGAAATAATAGGTACTTTCCCACAATTCACTGCTGTGGGGAAAGAAACAACAAAAAAAGGAAAAACTTTTTAATCTACATTTATATTTTGGTTGATAGATGCAAGCCAAGAGGAAAATTGACAAATGATCTTGGTCAAAGAACAACAATTTTATTAAACATGCTTTTGGATGTACTTGTTGAATTTTATATCCTTCATACCCCACCCCCATACCCAGTAAAGCCAAACTTGTGAGTTCCATAATAGGTAAGGGAAAATAAAGGCAAAGAGAAATCTACAGTTCTTTCCTGAACAGATTATTGAACATCATAATAGAATATGCTTGGAAAACTCTGATCTAAGCTTTTACCTTTAGAAGTTAAAAGTCTAGGAAATGTTATATCGTACATGCTAGGGAAGATTCATTGAGAAGTGAAATGTACTGCTCTGCTTTCATAAATGAGATGTCTAGAGTGCGTGTGCATGGCATATATGACACAAGAGTAACAAATGTAATACCTATTTAAAATTTAAAAAACATTGAACATAAATATGCAACAACAACAAAGTTTTCATTTCTGTTGGCAACTTGTGGAGGTATGTGACCAGAAGTGGGACATGAAAGATGCTTCTTAGGGCTCTTTCCATGGTATTCAAAAGATCTAGAATCTGAATTTTTAAAATAGATCATTCTTTGCCATTAATATCTGTTTTCTTTGAAGAGATGTATTTCCATTTAAAAGTCTAATGTTATTTAAGATAAATTTTGAAGACCTAAAGTCCTTAGTTAATCTTTGTTTTATTAAATAACATTTTAACAAGGATTCAATACTTTTATTTAGTAAATATCCAACCGGGAGGGTTTCTGCAATTCTTTTTAGTAGGAAAATTGGCACAAAAGAAGTGTTCCTATTACCAAATTAGTTACTTTGAAGTCTATGGCAGACTGCATCAGTCTCTTATTTGAATTGGTGCTACAGAAGACACCCATTGTACATCATTAGTGATGCATTAAATTGGTTATTTATGTTTTAAAATCTAAGCATAGTGGAATCTTTTGTGTTTGCCTTCAGAGATTGCTGTTATAGTAAAACATTTTGAAATGAGTAAAGTTGTCTTTTTGGTTTAGTGAATGCATCATTGGAGACCTTAAAACTTAGTCTCTAACCACTCATGTTATTATTTAGTAGAATGTGAGAAAATTGTTTAGTTTACTTTATATATTAAGGGGGAAAAATCACATTATTTGTGTTATCACTTTAATATTTATAGTGAAGAAATAATAAAGGAGATTTATTGATCACATCACTAATCTTAAGTTTAGTCTTTTATTGAACATAGTAAGATTATACTCTGCTATTTTATTATGGTCATATATTATAATATCAGTTTCTTCTTGTTGCCAGGAAGATCATATAGTTATTTTTGTAATGAAAAATACGACTAATCTATGTATTGGAAATCTCATTTTCAAGCTTTTCTTAAAGAAATTTGTACAAGTGATGAAAAACAGGTGGCCAACATGATTGTCTTCTAATTGCTGGTGGAAATTAGCATATTTTACTGAAAGTCTCCACAATGTACTGTGTAACCTGATATTAGGAATGGTTAAAACTTTTTGCTTAGCAACTAAAAATATACTAAATCAAGTAGACTGCAATAGAATGGATCTGATAGTTTTTCTTTTTTTTAAATCCCATTTTGTAGCCTCCTTCCATACTTTATTTAATGGAGACTCTCAGAGATGACTTTACCTCTCAATTCCCTGGGAAACAAAGAATAAATAAAATAAATGCATGAAGTCTCAGCTTCAGAGCAGTCCATGAGAGCACCAATTTCTTGCCTATATAAACTGCTTGTCTAAAACAGAGGTATTTCACTTCTGGTGATAGTTCTTTTCTACTCCTGTGCTCCAGAGCTCATATTCTGAGATATGCTGTTTCTGGGACTTAGTTTCCCAGCAGTTGTCATCTAGCAGCAGTTGTCTATAATATTGATTGATTGAATGAGGCCCACTTGCATTATAGAGTCTAATCTGATTTAATCAACTCATCATCACTCTTAATCACATCTACAAAATGCCTTCACAGGAAGATCAAGATTAGTGTTTGACCAAACTAAGTACCACAGCCTAGCAGAGTTAACACATAACTATCATGCTTCTTACCAGCTCATAGAATAATTGGAAAACATATTGGGATTTGACACTTGGTTCTTGTGCTCACAGGCTGGGTTAAAGTTGGGCAAGTTTCTTAATCTCCTGAATAGAAATTCCCTTGTTTACACAATAAAAGTGATATGCATTAGTCGACATGATCTGTAGATCATTGTGCCAGTTACACAAATACCTCAATTTATATTGAGTGTAAAATGAATGAAAGAAGAAGAAAGATTTGATTTTAGATGTCACCTGAATATAGAACTAAAATTTAGATGTCAAAATCACATTAAAAGTTCTTACTAACAAATCTTCGTAGCAAAAAAAACCAAACGTGTACCTAATATATTATGGTGTCTGTGTGTATTTACTTAGTTATTGACTCTATTCATGGAATGTATGCAGGCCACTGTGTATACAAACTATACTGCAGACATAAGCTGTATGTTAATTCACTCAAAAATATTGAATGATTTCTAAATGTCAGGCAATGTGCTAGGCACAGGCCCCACTGCACCAAGAGTTTTGCTGACTTTGTCTTTATTACTTCCTTCATTAACCTGTGACATATAATAGATATTGCCTGGAGGAATTACATTTATAATATTTATAACAATAGTTTATTATTTTTCCTCTATAAATGAGGTGGTATATCATATTCTGGCTCTGCTAAATGCTTCTTAAATAATATAAATTACATAGAAGATAAACTTTAACTGAAATGACTTTATCTTATTGGCAAATTTATAAATAGTGTTTTCTTCTAGTCCTTAAGGGATCAATATGTTATGTTGCCATCCACAACAATACATCCATATGTATTGACATCATCAGCTTTCACTATGTATAATGTTGAACCAAATTTTAGAGATTTGCAGAAATACCTTTTGAATTTGATAAAGAATGTGGGATGTTTTATTCACTTCTTTTTAAAAAAAAATAAAAAGTCTGTCATATAATAATTATGATGATAGAGAAACAATTGAGTGTGCCCTTTTGCTATTCTATTATAAATTTGAGAGAGAAGGTTCAAAAGATTAAATTAATATCAGGAAGAACATTTATATAATTTCTATAAAGTTTGGTATAACAAACTCAAGCTAATTGAGATGATGTATGATTGTACTCAGCGATAACTAAGTTGCAGAGTGTCTGTTACTAGTATAATCGACATTGAAAAGTCCTCTGATGCAAATGGGTTCTATTTCAGCCTTTCAGTTAGTAAGGGATACTTCATAGAAAATGACTTATATTTTTCTCAGTTAGAACCTGAATGTCATCTTTATATCACCTACTTTAATGGGCACATCCTTTTCCAATAATAAGCTGCCAACAATAGATAATGATATCTATTATTGAATATTGATTAGCTTGTGCTTTGATTCCCTAATATAAAACCATTCCATGGTCTTAGTAATTCAGACTAAATTAAAAAAAATAAGCTTTATACTATAAAAGTAATTTTAGATGTTTATTCTTTTAAAAACAAGTCTTATGATTCTTATGATAAAATCAAGGTCTAAAGCTTCAGGTTAAAGAAAAATATAAATCCTATAATATGAAAGGGGGACTTGGCAGTTATTTATTAGACTTGAGCCAGTTTAATAGATGAAGTAATCCACTATCTGTGGGGTTGAGTTCAGAAGATAATTGCCAGTTCTTTACTTCTTAACGATTGTTCAATGTTAGAAAAAAAAATCATCCAGAATTTTAAAATGCCAGACAAGAAATTAACCTTTCCTGATGAAAGTGGATGTTCTTTGGAAGCATTTGACCTGTGGTTTTCATATACTTGTGCTAATTTTATAGTAAATCTATTAATATAGTAATTTTGACAATAAAGTAATAAAGTTTTTAAGACTGAAAGGACTGTTAGCCACTGTCTAGATCTGTCTGTACTGTCCCAACTCCTCAACCATCAGCTAGACACATATGGCTCTTAAGCATCTGAAAATGTGGATGGTCTAAATTGGGATGTGTGCCCTAAATATAAAATACACAATGGATTTAAAGATAGCACCAAAACAAAAAGAATGCAAATGATCTCATTAGTTAGTTTTTATTGGTTAAATGTTAAAATGATAATATATTTAGTATAGTGGATCAAATAAAGTATAAAACTAAAATTAATTTCATCTGTTTATTTTTACTTTTTAAATGTAGCTATAAAAATCACATATGAAGCCTGCATAATATTTCTATTAAACTGTGCTGGTCTAGTCAGCACTCATTGGAAGATGAGAAAACTGAAGCCCAAAGAAGTAAAGACTTAACTAAACAGCAGAGCTTACACCAGAACTCAGGCTTTGGGATACAGATGCAGTTCTTCCTTGCTAGCACACTCCGTCAAGTATGGCAGTTAAAATTATACAGACACATAGACATTCCAGAGCATATATATCCAAGTAAGTATTAGTTCCTCCAATGTGGTCATCTTGTTATTCTATTATAAATTTGAGAGGCATCTTGAGAGGCCATGCATGCTTATTTTACTCACATATTTAAGTTATCACTTACAAAAATGTTTTCAGAATTTTTGAAAAATTTTTTAACAGCAAATTTGTGACTTTTTGAAGTGATTTGGGTTTTTAGAAATAACTACAAGATATTTGGAGATGTCTGCTAAATAATACTGTGCCTGGAACAAGTGTGTCATAAAAGAAGGGGGCTTCATGTGTGTGTTTACATGTGTGTAAGAGAGAAAGAGAACATACATACCAGGTAGACAGTCTTGTGAAGGGGAGTTCCAAAGTAGAATTCTGCCACTGTGCTAATCATTTGTTGGTCCCCAGGTGCATTCACAAAATAATACTGATTTGAATACATAATCTCTTAGATATTTTAATTATTATTTTATAGTCACATTTTTCATTAGATAAACTGAAGAAAATGTTAACTATACACATGTATATTTGGCCTTGTTAACTATCCCTCCAATAGTTTATTTTGAGAGATACTTTGAGTAAACTAAATAATGAAAAAAATTGTCAATTTTTATTGACATTCACTTGAAAACTGGAAGACTGTATAATATTACATTAAATAAAGAAAGTACTAAATAAGAAACTAAATTGTTTGGTAAAGTAACTGATAACTATTTTTAAGAATAACTTGTAATAAGCTTTTTAAAGAAAGATGTAAATGCTTAAGATAAACTTCCTTAACATGTGACCATTTCATAAGAAATATACTCATTAGTACTACTATAAAAAAAAATCCTCAATTCCAATTGAATGTCAGAATATGTTTATTTTGTAAACTATATGGTGCTACATATTTGTATCCCTGAGAGGAAAATGTATATTGTAACAGCCAGCCAAATGAAGAAATCTTTCCGTGATTTGCTATATGATTTTCAAAATATTAAGTAGCATACTTAATATCTGTAGATTATTGAATACCACAATCATATTCCCCTTTTTATCATCAAATTTTATATTTATCAGTATATTTGGTGCTTAGTATACCTAAAAGGTGTTGCCTACTTCTAATTTGAACAGATCAGTTTTCTTGCATGGTATTTTTAGGTTATACCCAGCTATCCCAGAATGTGATACAAAATAGAATTATGGTTTCAATTGCAAATAAAAATATATCCTAAAAATAAGAATCTAAATGCTTTTTTTAAAAAAATCAGTAGAATACATTAATTTAGAAATGGGAACATAAACTGAGCATGGTGGCGCACACCTGTAATCCCAGTGGCTCAGGAGGCTGAGGTAGGAGGATCACAAGTTCAAAGCCAACCTTAACAACTTAATGAGGCCCTACACAAATTGGAGAGAACCTGTCTCTTTTTTTAAAAAAAAAAAAAAAGGCTGGGGATGTGATTTCAGTGCTAAAAGTGCCCCTGGGTTCAATCCCTGGTACAAATCAGAAAGAATCCTAGTGGCTTGGGCAGCTGAGGCAGGAGGATTATGAGTTCAAAGCCAGTCTCAGCAAGGCACTAAACAACTCGGTGAAACCCTGTCTCTAAATAAAATACAAAAATAGGAATGGGGATCTGGCTCAGTGGACAAGTGCCTCTGAGTTCAATCTCCAGTTACCCACCCCCCCCCCAAAAAAAAATGGAGAAGAAGGAGAAGAAAGAAAGGAATACAGTTTAGGTTCTTAATATGAATATATGGTACAATTAGTTTGAAAATATAACAAAAATGTTAATTACGAATGACCTATGAGGCTTTGCAGTAAGATTTGTTCTCCATTTTGTTGGCTCAGTGCAATTGAAAGACCTTGTTTTTCCTTCTGGATGCATGCATATCTACCAAATTTTAAATGTTATTAACAGGATTTTCATTGAAATTTAAGATGTTTCATAATAATTTTGATATTTCTAGTTACAGTTCAAATGGCTTTTTGTAGATAACTTTTAAAGATTATTTGCTCTGAGCAAAGAATTTCATAGATTGTTAACAGAAGGTGGTATAACTATTGCTGCCCTTTCACATTACCCATAAATGTGGAAGACTTTGATACTCAAATCATCTGATCAAACTCAACTAGTGTTTTATCTTCTTTGGATATTTGCTGAAGATGGTCTTGAAAGTCATTCAGTGGTTCTGTGTTTTAGGAGAAGGTAAACTTCATTGAGTTCAACATAAAGGAGTATCTATTAGTAGAGGTAAAATGTCAGTTTGGAAAAAATGTTAGTTTGAAAAGTTGTGGGCAGGGGTTGTGGCTCAGTTGTAGAGCACTTGCCTAGCACGTGTGAGATACTGGGTTCGATTCTCAACACCACATATAAATAAATAAATGGTCCATTGGCAACTAAAAATGAAAGAAAACTTAAGTGTTTATTTTAAGGTTACCTACAATCATGTGTGTGCACATATATGCGTTCAGAGAGAAAATATGTATATGTTTGGTAAATATACCTGCAGACAAATTATAATACCTATCTAAATATATAGTTTTACTTAAAAACTATTTAATAACCTCCTAATCATATATGGTAGGTATTTTACTACTACCATAAATATAAATGCGAATGATCATTTTCCAGTATTGTATTGTAGAATTTTTGTAACATACAGAAAAATTGAAAGGTTTTTCTAGTGCATAACCATATAGTTAATTGCCTAGATTGTACAATATTTTACTGTACTTTTCATTGAACATCTTTATTTCTGTAGTTCTCTATTAATCCATCTCTTTTGAGATGTATTGCAGGCAGACAGATATCTGTATACTCTCTGCCTCTCCTAGTACTTTTGCAGGTGTGTTTTTAATTTGAGTTCACTATTTGTTTATGGACCTTTTTTCTTTTGAGATAAAAATGTAAAAATCTGAAAGGTACCAGTTGACAGGTTCTGACCATAAGCCTGTGAAACTCAAACCCCTATTGAGAGATAAAGCATTACTATCACAATAAGGTCCCTCACTTTCCTTTTCAATAAATCCCAGCCCTCATCACCCTCAGTAGCAACCATTGTTCTGATATTTCCACCACATATTATTTTTAAATGTTTCAGAACTTCACACAAACCCACATAGAATATACCTTTTTCTGTGATGCTGCTTTTATTTAGCAGTGTTTTTGAGATTCTACCCTATTGTGTGCATCCCTAGTCTGGTTTTTTTTCCTGTTGCTGAATAGTATTTCATTGTATAAATTATTTATTTATTCATTCTCCTTTTGATAGACACCTGAGCTGTTTCTACTTCTTAACTATTGTGAATACAGCTGCTGTGAACATTCTTGTACAGGTCCTCTGAAGACATGTTTTAATTTCTCTTGGATCAGTTCCCAGGAGTGGAATTGCTGGGTCATAGAGTAGTTATACATTTTACATGAGACACCCATTGACATTTTTGCCGAGGATGAATGAAAGTTCCACTTGGTGCCCATCCTGACCAACATTTTGTACTGACTTTTTAATTTTAGTTATTTTGGTGGGTGTATAATGGTATTGCATTATGGTTTTTAGTTTTTTGTTCCCCAGTGACTAATGCTATTGAGTACTTTTTGTTTTTTGGTCATTTATATATCTTTCTTTGTGAAGACTCTTCCTTTTTTTGGTCTGTTTTAAACTAGGTTGTGTTTGTGTGTGTGTGTGTGTGTGTGTGTGTGTGTTTACTGTGGACTGAACCCAGTGGCACACTCTCATTGAGCAACATCTCCAGCCCACTTTTATTTTGAGACGAGATTTTGCTAAGTTGCCCAGGCCTGCCTTTAACTTGTGATCTTCCTGCCTCCATCTCCTAAATTGCTGGGATTACACAGATGATTCACCATTCCCAGCTTGTCTTTTCATTATTAAGTTTTAGGAATTCTTTATATTCTTACATACCAATTCTTTATCATCTATTTTCAAATAGCATTTATAGCTTTTTACCTCCTTATTCATTTTTACTGGTGTATTTTCATAAGCAGAAGTAGTTTTTAAATTTTTTCATATTTTTATTGGTACATTATAATTAGACATAATGGAATTTGTTGTTACATATTCATACAGGCACATAATGTAACAATATAATTTGATCAATATTGTTTTCTAACATCTCTCCTTTAGAAGTTTTAAGTTTTGATGCAACCTAGTTTTTTTATGATTAATTTGTTTTAAGAAACCTATACCTCGTCCCAATTTGCAGAAGTTTTCTCCTATCTCCATTTAGAAGCTTTATAGTGTTAAGTTTTACACTTTAGGTCTACAGTAGACCTCAGGTTAATATTTGTGTGTGGTATGAGGAAGAGGTTGAGATTCATTTTTCCTTCTTTAAAACACAATTAAATTTCCTTGGCATGTTATTTAAAATCAAATGGCCAAATAAGTGTGGGTCTATTTCTGAACTCTCTAATCTCTTCCATTGACTTATTTTTTGATCCTTATGTTAATATTACCGTATGTAGCTTTATAGTCAGTGAATAGTAATATCTGAAAAGCTGCATGTTTGCCAGTATATATACTACCTTTATTTTCTTACTAATGTGATTTCCAACTTTGTACTACCATAACTAATACTGCCATGAAAATCCTTACCACATATATCTTTCCCCAGTTTTTGAATTATCTTCTCAGAGTTAATTTCTATATGTAGGAATTCTGGGTTAAAGGACGAGTGCATTTTTCATTTTGATACATAAATCCACTCTGTCTTTTACTCTTCTACCAACCTTTGCATTAGAGTACCTGTTTTCTTATACTATATGAAGAGTTAAACTTCTAAAAATTTAATTTTAGAAAACAAGAATTCATGGACTTGGATTCTAAGTTTGTATGTGAAATTGGTATTTGCTTTTCTTACTAATTTTTATCTCTGAATCATGTAGAAAGTATTTTCAACAGAGTACTTACCTAGGAAGCATTTTGCTAACAGGAGTTGATTTACTAATGCTCAGATTTCTTCTTCACGTTGGCTGGTAATGATTCTGCATTGATGGAAGCTGTAGGTGAGGTTGACTAAGGTAATAAGTGCTGCTATGATTGTGGAATCACCTCTAAGAACTTTCACTGAACTCTGTACTTATGCTTTCCAAAACAAATAAAACATCCTTGAACAATAGAAAACAGCCTGGACTCATTTAATGGGTACCTGGTAATTTTCTGACATAATAGTAGCTTGTATGGCACAGTTTACAATGCCAATCTGAGTCACTAACAATGAAATGCTTTATTATTTTTGTACTCTATATTTGTACTAAACTCTTAAATGTTGAAAGTTGAAAACAAAGCTCAGTACTCTGCCTCTTCCCGACTCCCCGCTCCCCATAACCTCTTGTTAGTATGTGGAAGGAATTTTCCATTAACTCTGTCTCTTTGTGTCCAGTTTGAAAGTGCAGGGTTGGGGGGTGGGATCAAAACATGCCAAATCAGAAAAACATTGAACCATGAGATTTTGCCTAGTTTAACAGTTACCTTCCCTTTAATATTTTTACATTGCTAAAGGAAACCTAATTCTATTTACATATTAAAGGTATAGTGGACTAATATCAAGGAGTCAGAAAATGTATGTTGTAATCTGAAGACATCAGAAAATAAATATGTGACCTTTGGTGAATTACTTAGTTTCCCCAACTATAAAATGAAGGGTTTGATCTTTGCTATCTCCAAGGCTCCTATAGTTCTTCAGTTGGCTTTGTGCCTGAATTCTAACTTAGGATAAAATTTTGTTTGGAAATCAGTAGATTCCACATTGGGAGTGTAACTCAGTGATAGAGCACTTGCCTAACATGTATGTGTAAGGCCCTGGGTTCAAGCACTGTAAAAAAAAAAAAAAAAAAGAAGAAGACAGAAAAGAGAAAGAAAGAAAAAATGAAAGAATCAGTAGATTTTAAGAATAATATAGCTAATTTGAGGAGTTAGAAAAAAGCAAAAGTACAAATTTTAAAAATGTATTTCAACCCCTTCAATGACTATTTCCCAATCCTGCATGCTGTGCCTTGCTACAGAATGCCAGAGCAGGAACTTAGGATGATTTCTTTTGTGTAAGCACACAGAAATATTAGGGGAAATAGACTGTGTGCCTGTTTGAGTCACCTGTTGAGAAAATAGGCAACTATTGACAAGTCTGATTCATGGCTGAGTGACTGCTCTGCTAGCCTTCACATGATCCCCACCGAGCAAAATCTTTGACCGCCTGCTAAACAAGGTCTGTTTGAAGTTTCTTTTTAACATTTCCAAAATGTTAATTCAGCAGGATGTCTCCTCTGGGGTTCTCCATGTCACCAAATCAGCAGCTGTTGAAATCCATTCACTTCAGCGTGAAATGTTTTCATAAGTGTTTTTTTTATTTGTGACAACAGCAAAGTAAATATAAGACTAAAATTCTACCTCATTCAACATTTACATGTGCTTAAACTACTTATGATTGTAGTTTACATTCGTGATGTTTATTTGCATGCATTCATACCAATAGACAGTTTTATTATAGAGGATTTGAAGTCAGCCTTGCTGCAGAATATTGTACCATGACCTTCTTCCTAAAATAATTTATTTAAACATTCATACTGTGAAAAAGTAAGAATTTATACAATGACCTTAAAGCAGTTTTTGTGTTTCTTATTAAGTACTGGCTTTTATGATTTTTGTGTCAGAAATTTAGGATATGTTTAAATCTCCAGATGTGAATACATGGTAGTTATAAATTCTTTGAATTTCCCACTTTAAAGGAAAAATATTGAGCTTCCAAGGAAATAATTTAGCAGGATAAAGTGAACGTAAAATTCTTGAGGTAAAGAACTGAGAACCAGCAAAATCCGATGGTAAAGATAAGGCACACCAAGGCTTACAGATTACATTGACTTGTTTGAATAAAGCTGTTCTCCTTCAAGCCAGATCTTTTATTCATTGTAAGTAAAAGCCATATATCTTTGGTTGCAGAGTCAACATGAGAACTGCTACATTTTCTCAGCATGTATTGAACCGTCTCTTTTTTTCTGTTTATTCAGGTTTTAAAAGACTTAAGTGTAGTTTTATAAGTTCACCAGCTTGCTTTAGTCTTTGAGATACATTTCACCTCCCTATTATCAAATTTCATTACATGCGAAGGATTATCAGATCAACCCATTATACAGCCTAGCAGCATGAAGTCTTTTTCCATCTATGAGGTGAATATTGTGTAAATCAGACTCTCCAGTTTCAGTGGGAGGCAGAGGGTTGCACGGTGTCCATTTGTCAAGTTGATGGCACCGCAGTGAGGTTACATTAGCTTGTCTTTGAACAGAAGTGAAATCTTATGCGAAGCTCCCCTCGCTGTCATTTACACTAACATCCATCCTCTTAAACCCAGGCCTCTGAGAAAAACAAAGTGATGGCACAATATAATCAGTCACTCAAGTTGTCTGTCATCTGTTTTCTTAAGGAAATGACTTTTAAGTTACTGGAGCAAAGAACTGTAGAAAATTAACAAAGGTTGTAGTAGTAAAATTAGATGGAATTTTTTTTAAACTGCAGATGTCTTTTTGAGAAGATTTTATATGCAGAATGCCAAAAAGGATTTTTCCCCCCTTTCATAATGAATCTCATGAAATGTATTTCTTCTTGAACAATAGACCTACTGCTGTTAACAACTGGAGTCTTTCTTGCTTAATGTTAATGTTTCCAAAAAACTTTCTGTAAAACTGAGTCTATAAAGCTCTCCAGCTCAGTAGGTCCTCTGACAATTAGCTCACCATCTTTCAATTCAGAGCTATCTGAATTTCAGTTATGTAATGGCAAATCTTGCATATAGTAGGCTACTTGAGGGTAAATGGTACTTTAAATGTAAATTATTAGAATTTCATTACTTAATATTACTCTTAGACAATTCCTTTAAAACCCTAACTACATTGCCCATGATGGCCAGTCTGACTGGTGATCAAAATTGCAGGTTAGGTTTTATTTCCCTAAGCCTGTTTTATGGGCTAAAACACTCAGGTCATTTGCACCCTGTCTCATTCATCATGAAGTAGTTAAACTCAGATTGTTAAACCAGGAGACATTAGCTGACAGTCAATGGTACATTAGATTAAGACCTCCTTTGGTTGTACTTAACTATTTATCCACCCATTTGTGTGGCATTTATAGCAAATATGATTTCTGGTAAAATTTAAAAGGAATGGGAAGAAAGTTTTTAAACAAGGAAAAATAGTCTCTTTTCAGCAATGCAATTAGTACTTTTTACCATTTCATTTGCTCTATCAGTAACTGATATTGAAGACCTTTAAGATAGGAAATTCAGTATGCTTAAGTGTAAAGGAAGCTTCCCTTTTGTTTGCTTTGTGAACATATTTATTTAGTTATATTGCTGA
Organism: Callospermophilus lateralis; assembly: GCF_048772815.1. NCBI lineage: Eukaryota > Metazoa > Chordata > Mammalia > Rodentia > Sciuridae > Callospermophilus > Callospermophilus lateralis. Next base: position 34,345,298 of record NC_135320.1, on the reverse strand, counting down.
TTTTTTAAAAAAATAATGAATTTGAAAAACAGCTTCTTCTACTGAAAGTATGGCTAGGAGCAACACAATCTTTGCTTTAAAAATGTTCTAGAAAAATCCTTTAAGGGGCTGGGGATGTGGCTCAAATGATAGCGTGCTCGCCTGGCATGTGCGGGGTGCTGAGTTTGATCCTCAGCACCACATAAAAAATAAAATAAAATAAAGATGTTGTGTCCACCGAAAACTAAAAAATAAATATTAAAAAAAAAATCTTTTTTTTTCTCTCTCTCTCTCTTTAAAAAAAAAAGAAAGAAAAATTCTTTAAGAGCTTAAAGACAAAATTGACACAGACTTCTTAGTATTGGGGAAAGAGAAACTTAGATTTTTACGAAGTAAAGTAAATTTATATGTATTTTAATTATAGTTAAATGTATTTTACAGAATGCTGCTGTTATTAACTCCTGTGCCCCCACAATGACTTATTAAGCACTGTATTATAAGGAAACTTTTTTGTTTTCTTCTCTTGTGAAACTTATGTGAACATTTGGAATTGGTGAACTTCTGAGAGACCCAGGAGATCAATCTTGATTAGTTTATTTTTCTTAGCAAAGATTTTGATAGCCTGGTATAGCTTTTTTTTTCTTCTAAAAGATTCCTTATTTCATCTGTTGAGTGATGAAATATTGTTTAAAAGTAACTCATAAATGAAATAGTGAAAAAGAGTTTAAGTAACTGAATCTTTCATTGTCAATGAGGAGACCTCAGATTTAAAACACTGATCTTTAATGGCCTCTTTCCTCATATTTCTTCCCAACTTAACCTCAAGGTGATTTTTAAAGTTATGGCTTAATTGGATGGTCATTTTACCTTTGCTTTGGAGCAATTTATTACAGCTTTATTTTCTTTATTACAACTTTATTTCCTTGTGGTTCAAGGAAACATAAATGCTGGCATCTGTCTGATCAAAGGCTAATTTATGATTAATTTGGTTTTGTAAATAGAAAACTTGAATCTATTTTGTCTTTGAACATTTGCAACTAGATACAATCATGAGTAATCTCAAATGCAGTATAAAATTTGGGAAAAAAAACTATTTCTTTCTGGTTTTAGTCCTATCATTTTATTTGAAATAAAATTATGTTTACAAATTAAGTTATTTGAAAGTTTATGCTCTGTAGAAGAGTGTAATTACAATACCCTGTTATGCTTTCAAAAGACAAAAAGTTATGATAAATTTTTCTTTCATTCACACATATAGTCCTTAATACTTATTGAGTAAAAATTATATACCACAAAACTGATTGGCTGGATTAAATATTTGAACCCCACAGAGTGTTTTTTGTTTATATTAAACTGACTTTTCCCCTAACAAATTAAATGAGAGAATTTATATTTCACAGTCTTTGATTTTCCCAGATATTTCTCCACAGTTAAGATAGGTTCTCGGGCTGGGGATGTGGCTCAAGCGGTAGCGCGCTCATCTGGCATGTGTGCGGCCCAGGTTCGATCCTCAGCACCACATACAGACAAAGATGTTGTGTCTGCCAAATACTAAAGAATAAATATTAAAATTTAAAAAAAAAAAAAAAAGATAGGTTCTCATTTTTTACAAAACATTAATTGATTTTATGTGATAGGTTATATCTAATGAAATTTATATTCCACTTTTTAAATTTATATTCTGATTTTAACTTCTTCTTTCTAGGATTCCAAATTTGGGGTTTCTTTTGTAGTATCATTTATCCTGGGATTGTTTGAACCACTTTCAGCATTAGTAATGCTGCCCCAATATTGTCTTATGTAGATATGTGAGTAAAGGTGTGCCAAGATGCCTTGTGTGGGCAATTTACAAAAAAAAAAAAAAAAAAAAAAAAAATCTCCTTTTTCAAATTGCAGAGTGCAATAGGATCAGTCAAGAGTTTGGACATTAAACAAATCAGAAACTCACTTGTCACTCTATCAAATAGGACACTTCTATGTGTTTATATGAAAAAGTAGAAAGAAGTCAAGTCTTCACCCCATAATCACTGTTCTGTTTGAGCGTCTCCTCTGTCATTACAGAAGATTCACACTTAGTCCCTTCACTTTCTTATTCATTTCCAATGATTACCAAAGGTCCCACCAGTCATCAAAGAAACACCAGATTCCTTTTCTTCTTTACCAGTCAAGACTTACTAATCTCCACTCCAACAGCCCCACCTGAGTTAATTACAGGCACTGAGTTTCAAGGTCCTTCCCAGAAGTAATTTCTGGAGAATTATTTCAAAATAAGTTAATTGCTTTATTTCCCTAACTGACCCATAGATAGCACTGACCATGTGATGGACAAGAGTGTTCTTAGATCATGGCTGTTTTAAAATACTTACTTGCAGAATGTCTTCTTTGATATAAGGGGGGTGACTCAAAACAGAGTAGGGAGGAAGAGCATGAGAAGGTGATGAGAGGTTCCTGGGAATGGGAGAGAGAAGAGGATGAGAGGTGCTTGGGAATGGGAGAGAGAAGGGAAATTGCACGGAAGATAGTAGGAGACCCTCATTGTTATGCAAAATTACATATAAGATGGTGTGAGGGGGAAGAAAAAAGAGAGAGAAACACAGTAGATTGGGTAGAAAGAGGTGATGGGAGGGGAGGGAAGGGCAGGGGAGCGGGGTATAGGAAGGGTAGCAGAATACAATAGACACTAGTATGGCCCTATGTATAAATGTGGCTGTATAACCAATGTGATCCTGCAATCTGTACACGTGAAAAAATAAGATTACATACCCCATTTGAATCAAATGTATGATATGTCAAGATCAATGTAATGTTTTGAGCAACTAATAAAAAAATTTTAAAAAAAATACTTACTTGCTTAAATGCTGCCATTGGTAGGAAGCAAGACTTAATGACTTAGCATCCCTCCCAATCTCAAGTTCAGTGGTCAAGGAGAAAGGGAGATTCTAAAATATTAGGTATAGTTTTGGGGGGTTTTTTGTTTGTTTGTTTTTTGTGGCCAGTGTAAAAAGGTTTTCTTGTATTTCAAACTTAAAACAACCCCTTTTTTAATTTAATTTTTTCAGTTCTGGGGATACTATCAGGGATTTATCTATGCTAAAAAACGAATTCTACCTCAGAGCTACATCCCCAACCCAAAACAACCTTTTCAAATACAAATATGGGTAGTAGATCATTTTTCCATGAAAAACTGATAGAAAAATGTTTTTCTAAAATTAGATGCCATGTCTAGTAAAATAAAATAATTTTATATAAATAGCTAGTTGATAATAATTAAAGCCAGTCTCTAGTACTATACAAGCTTATGAATCATCTCCTTGCATGTAAAGCTTAATAATATTTATTTATATGATATTTTGAATAGCCTAGGAAGGAAGGAAAACTCTTTATTACTCAAGTGTGCATTTATTTAAAGCATACAAGAACTTATTTTCACTAAGAAATACGCTAATAGCAAAATTTAAAATTTCATATTTACCTTTTTATTGGTTCTTTTTTTGTATACATAATATTATGATTCATTTTGACATAATCATAAAAGCATGGAATTTAATTTAATTTGCTCTAACTTAGTCCCCAGTAATTCCCCTTTCCTTCTTCTCCTCCCTCCCCCATTCCCTTTCCTCTGTTCTGCTTATCTTTCTGCTATTTGTAGTTTTTTTTTTTTTTTTTTAGGGTATTGTGAATGTACAAGATGGTAGTATATTCATGTTATGTACATAGGAAAGTAAGGTTAGATTCATTCCATTGTTCTTCCCATAGCCCATCCTTTCTCCCTCCCTTTTATCCCCTTCAGCCGTTCTACAGATCTTTCTTCCATTTTGAAGGAATTCGCTCCACCCTCCCCCACACACCATCTTTTCCTTTCTCTCTCTCTTTCCTCCTTATGTTGAACTAGCTTCCACATATCAGAGAAAACATTTGACCTTGTGAGTTTCTGGTTTATTTCACTTAGCATGATGATCTTCATTTCTATCCATTTACCAGCAAATGCCATAATTTCATTCTTCTTTATGGCTGAGCATATATACATTCCATTTTGTATATACACCACATTTTCTTTATCCGTTCATCTGTTGAAGGCACCTAGGTTGGTTCCATAGCTTGGCTATTGCATAAGAAATAAAATAAAAAATCAGTAAGTGGGATGGCATCAAATTAAAAGGCTTTTGCACAGCGAAAGAATAAAGAGTGTAAGGGAGAACTTACAGAATGGGAGAAAATCTTTTCCAGCTGCTTTTCAGATAGGGCATTAATATTCAGACTACACAAAGAAATAAATAAAAAAAATACCCAAAAAACAAATAACCCAATTAATGGCAAAAGAACTAAATAGATACTTCTTATAAGAGGAAATACAAATGTCAAAAAGTATGTGAAAAAATGTTCAACATCTCCAGTAATTAGGGAAATACAAATCAAAACTATATTGAGATTTCATCTCACTTCAGCTAGAATAGCAGTTATCAAGAATACAAATAATATCAAGAATACAAATTCTTGTTGGCAAGAATGTAGGGGAAAAGGTACACTCATACATTGTTTATGGTACATAAATTAGTACAACCACTCCTGGAAAGCAGTATGGAGACTCCTCAAAAAACTAGGAGTGGAACCACCATATGACCCACTCCTCAGTATATCCGAAAGATCTACAACCAGCCACATCAATGTTTATAGGAGCACAATTCATATTTGCTTTTAATGAATCAAGCTAGCTATTTGTCCATTGACTTATTTATATAAAAAAATTTGAGTGTGCTATAACAGGTCCTGAAGATAGATGTGGTGAGAAAATGTGATTCTCATGTTCACTGGGTTATACAGTCTGCCAGAGGTATTGTATTATGTATTTGATTGGCACAAGTTCCGGTTAGATACCTGTAGAAAGAGGCCTGGCCTCTTAAATTCCCCTCCTATTGGCTATATTCCTTAAAAGAAGAAGCCAATATCCTAGATGTAGGCCCTAGACTTTCAGTCAGCCTTTTCCATACACACACACACACACACACACACACACCATTTTCTTTGGATTCTCCAGGGGATATCGTTCTTGCTTCCTCCTCAGCTTCTCCTTGTCTTTGCCTATCATAGCTATTGGTGCTTGAAATCCCATTAAGAGTTTGCCTTTATCCAGAAGCATGCTCATTCTCTGGCTGGTGTGGGAGGCTGTCCTCACACGTGATTTGAGTTACCTCCCTGGCTGGGTGAGAGGCACTTAGGCACAGCTGTGTCAGAGCTTTCCCCACCCTTCTCCAGGTCCAAGGGCTTGTCTGTGCAGAGGCGTGTCTGTCCACTACCCCAAAGAACCAATCGTCATCCCTGACCTGGGGATGCTGCCCCCCTTAATCTTCTTTGGATGGGATTTTCCCCAGAATTTGTTATTCCCCAATAAAAGTCCACTCCCTGCCGTGTTCTCTCTCACTTGCTAGCCTCTTCAGTAAACCTTGCTAAACATTTGGTGGCTTGAGGCTGGAGCTAGGAGGAGCCATTCCTGGAGCTGGTTTTAAAGGTAATTAGAGTCTTATCTCTTTAATTCAAAACTCCCTAGCGGTTTCTCACGATTCGAACCTTCTTTCATGAAGCTGGCGCAGGTCGCGGGCTAAAAGCTGGTTCTTAGTTCTGTCTTCACTGACCTTCCATGTATTATGCACTGTGCCCTTGTCATGCTATGCCACTTGACAATTGGATTGTAAACTCCTGGACGGACAGAGTGCCATCTTTTAAGTACACAGAATTGGACCTGTCAGGAGAGATAAGATGCTCATGTGTGATATTAAACTGAATGATAATTTAGAGTATGTATTTGTTTGTTTATTCATTTATTTTTGTGGTATTAGGGATTTAACCCAGGGGTGCTGTACTACTTAACTACACTCCCAGCTGTTTCTTTTTTATTTTTATTTTTTTTTGTTTTAAGACAGGGTCTCTCTAAGTTACTGAGGTTGGTCTCGAACTTGCCATCCTCCTGCTCAGCTTCCTCAGCTTCCCCAGTTGCTCTGTCTGACCAAATGATTTACTTTAAAAGTGTAGGGATGTAGTTCTTTAAAAGGATAAGGGAAACAAAACATTTTCAAAAAATTACCTGTAATGGTTGCTGGAACTGAGGAATGCATTATGGAATTCAAATATCAGGGCTGTTCTGGCGGTGCTCTGCAGTACCACTTTTTTTTTTTTCTGCTGCTGCTTATGAGATTAGAATATGTATATCTGAATTTGGTCTTGGAAGGATCAAGTATAATTATGATGTAAAGTTACCAAGTAATTAGTAAGGTATGGGAAAAGTAAATACCTTAAGTTTATTTCTCTTACTTCTGTCATGGCCAGTTGTCAATCCTTATTTATTAGAGAAAACTTTGTAGGTAATTTAATCTAACCTCCAGCGTGCCCCAGTTTGAGTTTGCGATTGCTGTAGAGAGTTGAGTGATTTCTCAGGGTTATACAGTCAGCTGGTAGCAAGTTGGTTCATTTCTTATTATATAGCAGGAGTCATCAACAGGAAAATGAGACCCTTTTCTATAACTTAGGGATTGGATAGTGGAACTAATATCTACCTTACAAACTAAGATTATCACATTTACATTGTAGGTAATGGGGGGTGGGTGTGTTGGTAGAACAGTACTTAATACTTACTTTATTGAAATTCATGTATGAAAAGCCATTCCTTAACTAGGTTGTACTCTGCAACATTTCCAGTGCTTCATTTCTCTTCTAGAAACAATGTTTCAAAGACTGTATCCAAATCTATGGAGCTGACCTCTATCCATTATATAATCATTTGTTGTATAACTGTATGCTCAGAACCAATACTTAGCTTATAATGTCTCCAGGATGTTATGTTAACTTGAACTAGATTCCAGTGCTCTGTAGCAATTCTAGAAGCAGCTTCAGAACAACGCCTTCTTCCATACTCCCATACTCATAAATATCAAATTTTTAAAATTGTTTTTATATCATGTCATTATGTTGGCTTCTAAAATCTTACATTTATTAGCAGTTTCCAAAGGAACCTACTGATAGAAGCATAGGGACTTGATGACCTCATGGTCATTGTCATCCCTGTCTTTATATGAAATATAGCTTTTTAAATTGTTGTTGACACTAAAAGTGAACACTAATCGTGTCTTAATGTAACACTAACTCCAGACATGGCTCTATTTTTCTTCTCCTTGTGAACATGCTCCCTTGATGACACTGTGGCTGAAACAAAATCCTTAGCATTTAAAAGGAAAGAGCTAGCAAAGAGCAGTGTCTTTGTAAACAGCACTTCAGTCAAACTCTGATACCAAATATAGCTCTGTTAGATGCATGTGGGCAGGGCCTTCACAAAGTCCAGTCCCACACGTTTAATCTTGGAGTCCTACATGTCTATCACACCTCCTTCGCATACCTGGCCTGGAGCCTTAATGGAATTCCTGCTCATTATTTCAGTGATTGCTTACTTCCTCTGTTTTTCCAATTGGTTCTCATTGTGCCAACTTCTTCAAGGAGCATTTTCTTACCTAAGCAACATTGTAATGTTGTAATATATGCTGACAGTTCATTTATATGGCCCTTCTAGTTTCAAATGTTTTTATGTTCAATTACTGAAATTTAATCATCAGAAGAGATAGAATTTTCCCTAGATCATGCAGCTTTGCTTAAATGTTAAAAGAGCAGTACTGAAATATAAGATTTCAAAGGTTTAAAAATTTAATATTAGGGCTGGGGTCGTGGCTCAGTGCTAGAACCCATTGTGTGAGGCACTGGGTTCGATTCTTAGCCCCACATATAAATAAATAAAATAAAGGTCCATCAACAACTTAAAAATTTTTTTAAAAAATTCAATATTAAGAAAATTCATTAAGTTTTGAACTGATCATTTTTAAAATCATAGATAAGGGGCTGGAGTTGTGGCTCAGTGGTAGAGCGCTCACCTAGCATGTGCGAGGCCCTGGGTTCAATCCTCAGCAGCACCACATATAAATATTGTGTGTAACTACAACTAAAAAATAAATAAACATTTTTAAAAAAGAAATCATAGATAAGAGCTGTGTAAATGGTCACATGTAAATCACATGTTTTAAGAGGGATTAATCTGAAATTATAACAAACCAAGTCAATAATTACTCATGATTGTGTAGACAATTTATGAGGTTTTTGTTTTTTTCCTGACATTTTCATGTTCTTGTGCACATGCTTTTTGGTTTTCCTTTTACAGCCTCCTCTTCTTTAATGTTGTTAAAATTCTTTTAAGCCAAATGATTCTTTTAAATCTGTTTGTAGCATGTTGAAAACACTTTTACTATAAATCCATTTTTACTAGAAAAAGAGACCAGGGCAGAAAGTGCAAACCACTCTATCTTCCAAGGAATCTCGTTTTAGGCTTTACATTCTTTTACTGACCACTGATGGATGGGCTTTTAAAAAAATTCTTGTGTAAGGTATAAAGCAAATACTAAATATTATTTTTGATTCTGATATAAGGAAATTATAAGAGGCATGGGAGCTCTGTTTACCATTCTTTGCCAAGAAAACCACCCTTGAAGCTGTCTCAGTTGGCTAAATAGCATCCATACTTTACACCTGAACCTTGGCATAAGTACTTCGTTCTTGATTCTAATTTCTTAATATGATTCTGCAAATGAGGGGTTTTGATTAATAAAATATAAATGAAATGTTATAATTTGCAATTATTGCTATGTCTCAATTAATGACCCAAATAAAAGACTCCTATTAAATATAAAACTTGAAGGCTAGGGTGTCACTTAGTGGTATAGGGCTTGCCTGGCATGCATAAAGCCCTCGGTTCTGTCCCCAGCACGGCAAATAATGATGATGATGATGATAAAACTTCTTTTTAGTTTTTTGGCACCAGGGATTGAACGCAGGGGCACTCAACCATTGAGCCATATTCCCAGCCCTATTTTGTATTTTATTTAGAGACAGGGTCTCACTGAGTTGCTAAGCCCCTTGCCATTGCTGAGGCTGACTTTGAACATGATCCTCCTATCTTAGCCTCCCAAGTCGCTGGGATTACAGGCATGCGCCACCACACCCAGCTATAAAACTTCGTTTTAAATACAGATAAGTAGTCTATGTTAAATGGAAGGCAGCATACTGAAGTGACATCAGGGGCTGTGCCTGGGAGTAGCATCTTTGACATGAGGTTTTTGTGGCAGAGTGCATGTTTGCATGCAGTTATCTCAGAGTGCACGGCCAAGGCTTTCTTCTCCCTTGGTTTTTTTTTTGTTGTTGTTGTTGTTTGGTTTGGGATTTTTGTTTTCATGCCTAGAAACATGTCCTGTTCTGAAATAAACTAACTTGTTTACTGTTGAATGTCTGTTATAATTTTCAACTTAAAAAACGGTTTTTGGTTGTTTTTTGTTTTTTGTTTTTTTTAAGATCCTGAGTTTTTCTTTTTCCCTTTATCATTTCTTTGAAGTTACAATCAGTTGCTAGGGTGGCCCTGGGGGGAGTTTTCTGGGACTTGGAATTAGGGAGTTGATCTGCCAGCTCATTTGCAGACTCCCTGGCAGTGAGGCCCTTAACTCCAGCTGTCTGTGACAAGGCGTGTCATACCCACCCAGAGGGGCTAGAGTGGGGATTAGATGAGTTAATATGTGTGAGGAGCCAAGTGCAGCCCATACCTGAGAGGAGCTTTAAAAAAACAATAGGCCAGAGGCTGCAAAAGAAGCTCCCCAGGTATAAAAATAAAGTTAAATAAAAGGAAAAAGAATCCCACCTGCCTGGGATAGCACTCAAAAGACTATGTATACACAGACTAATGGCACAGTGGGAAAACTTTACTCAGAAAGTCGCCCACCTACTGTACTAGACCTAAAGGAAAACAAAAGTTCCGCCCTACGGAGTTGTTTTAAAAGGAGGGAATTTTTGAGTCAGACCCAACTCTGATTCATCCCCAAGACTCACTAGTCACATGCAGTGAAAATTCATTATAATGTTTCCACAAGCAGTATTTCCTACCTTTAAAACCACAGCTGAAAATTCAAAGCGTTGAGTGTTGCCCTGTAGTCCTGCAATATAGCTCTATTTAAAACCAATTTTAGTTCTTTGTACAATTATTTAATCTGTTGTTATATTTAATCAGAAGTATTAATATATAATTAACATATGCAAAAATTGGCCTTTAGGGCAACAACATAGAAATGTGGATTGCAGAAATACCTTTCTAACTAGGGAGAGTTTTGGTTGGTTCACCCTCCAAAGAAGTATTGTTTGGTTTTATTTTGATTCAAATACTTATTGTAGAATCAGAAGTTGTAAGGGAGTGCAGGCAGTGACTCTCAAACTTCAGCATGCCTCGGAATTCACAGGTGTACTTGTTAGAGACAGTTTTCTGGGATTTAGTAGATCTTTTTTTTTTTTTTAATTAATTTTTATTGTTGGTTGTTCAAAACATTACATAGTTCTTGATATATCATATGATTTAGTAGATCTTAAGCAGAGCTTGAAAATTTACTTTTCTTACCACACTCAGGTGATGTTGAGTGCGGTCCAAGGAGTCTGTACTGCTCTAGAGGTGATATTTCAACTACTCAGAACATCTTAGGGCATCAGTGTTAGGCTTTTCATCAGATTTTTCATAAAGATGATCATCTGTTTTATACATGGGTATTATCTGCATTCAAAGATATTCAAGGAAAATCAAAAGAAAGCTGAACTGTTTATATTAATATGAAGGAGAGTAGACTTCAGAGCAAAGAATATTATCAGAGATAAAGAAAATCATTGCATAATAATGAAGGGACCAATTAATCAAGAGAACACTGTTTTAAATGCTTATGTACCTAAAACAGAGCTTCAAAATAGAAAAAGTAAAAACTGATAGAAGTGCAAAGAGAAATAGACAGATTAACTATTACAGTCAGATTTGCCTAATAATGGAGAGAACTTGTAGAAGAAAATCAGTGAGGATATGGAACACTCCACACACTCAACCAGCTTGACCTGACTGATATGTAGAGAATGCTCCTCCAAACAATGTGCACTTCATGCACATTGTTTTCAAGTCCATGTGGGGCATTCATCTATAGATCATAAAATTCTAGGCCACAAAACAAGCCTCAAAAGGTTTACAAAAATTCTCATCATACAAATATGTTCTCTGCAAAACTGGAATTAAATTAAAAATCAATAACAGAAAATATGGTAGTTCCTAAAAAAGATTTAAATAGAACTATAGTCCAGCAATTCCATTTTTGTGTATACTATACACCCCAAAGACCTAAAGTTAGGAACTTAGATGTCTGAACACCCATGTTTCCAGTAGTGTTATTCACAACACCCAAAAAATAGAAGTGTATTCATCCATTGGTGGATACCCATCTTCACCAATGGATGCATAGATAATCAAAATGTGATTTATGTACACAATGGAATTCTATTTAGCCTTTTTTAAAAAGGAAAGAAATTCTGCTGCATTTTAAAACATGGATGAACCTTGTGAACATTTTGCCAAGTGAAAAGAAAAAAGATTACAAAAAGCAAATACTGGGGCTAGGGTTGTGGCTCTGTGTTAGAGTGCTTGCCTTGCACCTGTGAGGCACTGGGTTCGATCCTCAGCACCACATATAAATAAATAAAGGTACTGTGTCCATCTACAACTAAAAAAAAGTTTTTTTAAAAAGCAAATACTGTGGGGGCTGGGGTTGTGGCTTAGTGGTAGAGCGCTCACCTAGCATGCACAAGGCACTGGGTTCGATCCTCAGCACCACATAAATGTAAAATAAAGATATTGTGTCCACCTAAAAAAAAAATTAAAAAGCAAATACTGTGTATTTCCATTTATATGAGGTCTCTAGAGTAGTCAATTTGATAAAGACAGAAAGTAGATAGAGCAGTGGTTGCCATGGGATGTGGGGGAGGAGGAATGGGGAGTTAATGCTCAGTGGATACAGATCTTCAGTGTTGGAAGACGAAAAAAAATTGGAGATGGATGGTAGCGATGGCTACACAATGTGAATGTGCTTCATTCCATTGAGCTGCGTACTTTAAAAGTGGTTAAAATGGGCTGGGTGTGGTGGTGCATGCCTATAATCCCAGCTACTTGAGAGACAGGCAAGAGGATCCCAAGTTCAAGCCAGCCTGGGCAATTTAATGAGACCTTGTTTCAAAATAAAAAGGCATGACTGTGATAGAGTGCCCCTGGGTTTAATTCCTGATACAAAAGTGGGGCGTTAAGTTTTATGTTACAGATATTTTACTATAATAAAAATTAAACTAGAGCAGCACACACCTGAACCACAGACCTGTTGGATGTCAGTTCCTGGTTCACACCACAGACAGCTCAAACACTACTGCCAAGCCTCTGTTTCTTAGCTCCCTCCAACTTCTGTAGTAGAGGCTCTGGCAAATGCTTAAAGAACCTGAATCAGACTAGACTCCTGTTATCTCTCTTCTCCTTACCCTCTGTCAAGAGCAGTATTGCTCCTTCATTAGACTGCTAATTCATGCTAGTTCATTTTCTAAAACTGTGTTTTTTAGATGGCAAAATTATAAGGAAAAATTACTCAAAAAGCAAGGTAATATCTGCCGCTTATTGGAAGGGAGTGAAAGACAGTTGGGGAGGGAGTTCTGGGAACTTCCAAACTACGAGTAATGTTCAGTTCCTTAACCTGGGAGGTGGGAACACATAAATATCTGGGGGCGGGGGGGAGGGTGCGCATGTACTCGTGCACTTTAAATAAAATACCATTCTTTGGTGTGCATTATACTTTTTATACCCCGAGTTTAAAACCATTTTCATTATTTAAATGACATCAGAGTATATGCAGCAGCCAGTATGGTCTACTGTTAAATTTGATAGCATGATTTTAGCATCACACTGAACTCCTTCCTTCTCTGATCATGCTTGTTAGTATGTTTTGTTCTTGATCAGAAGTAATTGCTTCATTCTTGTCATGTGTAAGTCCAATTGCTCATCCCCCTTTGCCAGCCAACACTTGCAGTTTGGTTCCCACAGATTTTGTGTTGATTTGGTAACAAAGCCTTCTTAAAGTATATTTGAGTTTGTGATTACAATCTCTTGCAGGCTTTACCTGTAATAAACTGCAAATGCTTTCAAATTGATCTCTTGGATGTAGTCATCCTATGGCTATTTATTAATCCTACATGTTTAATATTTTTTAATCTTAGATTGAACTTTCCTTTCTCCATATATTTTATGTTCATTGTATTTCCAAATATTGACTAATAATCTCATATCCGCAACAAAATCCCCCTGTGTCATCACCAAACCTGGAACACAGTAATATGTCTTTACTTACCATACCTGTTTGTTTACTTATCTGTTTACCATTAGGTCATGAGTTCCCTGAGAGCAAAGGGCATGCCTCATTCCCTGTCTTCATCCCGTCATTGCAAACTCACATTTATATATTGGATAAAGAAGAAGTATTGTGCTTCATAAGAAGGGAACCACGTGAACAAAACCACAGAGGCATGAGGAAGGGGAGGGGACTATTCCAACACGGCCAGAGCACTGAGGATAGTGGGGTGGAGGAACCGTGGGACACAAGACTGAAAAAGTAGTTGGGGAAGATTGTATTAATCCTCACTCACCACTTTTAGATATTTCAACTCTTCTGCAGACAGTGGGGATCAGTGGAAAACTTTGAAGCAAGATGTGACATGTTGGATCTGTGTTTTAGAAGACTAATCTTCAGCCTCTGTGTTCAATGAGATGGAGGAGGAAGCAGTGGGAGATGAGCAAACCAGTCAGAAGGCAAACTGGAGCCCAGCAAAGACACAGCAACTCTGCTGAATGCTTTATTTCTGGAGTCTTTGTTTGTTTGTTTTTGCGGTGCTAGGGATGAGCCACGTGAGCATGCTAGGCAAGTGCTGTACCCCCTGAGTCACCTCCTTGGCCATTCATTTTAATGTCTTTTCCTCAAGAATTTTGAGAGATGTAATGGTTATAAAACGTCTCAGAAACTTTGAAGTTTCAGGTTTTATTTCAATTATGCACAGTAAGGTGTTCTTTTTAGGTCTAAATGGATGTATAATATTTAAGTATATCCTTATTGAAAAATACCCTGCTTATTTTTTTTTTTTAGCAGTTCTAAAGATTGTAGGGTTGAACCTAGGGTTATTCTACCACTGCATTTCATCCCCAGCCTTTTTATCTTATTTTTAGATCTTAAAGGTCTTTCTAAGTTGCCTAGGCTGGCCTCGAATTTGAGATTCTCCTACTTCAGCCTCAAAAAGTCACTGGAACCAAAGGTGTGTGCCACCACTCTGGCTGGGTTATGGTTTTTTTTTGTTTTGTTTTGTTTTCTGGTACTGGGGATTGAACCCAGGGGTATTTTACCACTGGGTAACATTCCCACTCCTTTGTGTTTTTATTTTGAGGCAGGGTCTCACTAGTTGCTAAGGCTGGCCTTGAACTTGGAATCCTCCTGCTTCAGTTTCCAGAGTCTCTGGGAAAACAGGTGTGTGCTGCTATGCCCAGCTGTGGTTGTCTTTTTAAAAAGAGCTTTTACCCTGTGGATATTAATACTAAAACGTTTATAATAAAATGATATAGTAGTTGGAATTTGCTTTGAATTAATCAGGATTTGGGGGTATGGGTGAGGGCAGAGATAAAACGAGATAGAGCATGAGTTGGCAGTTGTTGAAGCTGAAGCATGAGTTCATGGAATTTCATTACACTACTCTCTGTCAATTTGTACATCTGAATTTAATTCATTATAAACACTTTTATAAAAAGAAAGAAACAAGGTTCAGGGAACTGACCCAGCTACCCAAATTCATAGTTCTTGGATTAATAATTAGAAATACAGCCATCCATCAATTTCAACCATCTATCTACCTATCTATAGGCTTTGGACTTTTTTTAAAATTTTGAGTATTTTAAAATTTTTAGGTGATGGAATTAAGGAAAAGGCTTAAAATGAGACAGAGGCAAGATACACAAAATGCATATGTTAAGTTTCTGTACATTTACTAGAGATGTATCATGAATTTGTCCATTAACTTCTTGCCTTTATACAGGAGAATATACTCAGTTTTATGAATCATAACATTATTTGTAAATCTGGCTGTCAAGTGTCCTGTCATATTACCCATGTAAATAGCTGTACCTTAAGATCTATTGATGAGGTATAGGAAAATAGAGGGAAAGAAAAAGTAACTGTTTTGAACATCTATGATCTGTCAGGTGTTGTGCTAGATGCTCATACATATGTCTTTAGCCTTTATAAACCTTGCTCTACTAATAATGATTTTTCTTTGCATTGGCTTGGCTTTAGAATGTCTTTTTAAAACTTTGTCTCCAAATTCTTGGCATTTGCACATCCCTTATGTGCTTACTGTATTTCCTTGCACATGCTCACACACACATACACCTATGTATTCTAACATTAGTACAATTAAATACTATTATTATCAAACAATAAACAATTTATAATGAATTTTCTCTATAGAGAAAGTAATGCAAATTGAGCACATTCTCTATATTTTCAACTTCTATTTCAGTGTGTCCTAATCTGATCATCATCTTCTGTTCCCTAACCTTCTTTTGTTCTGGCATTCCTTGTCTAGAGACAGTAAGACCTGTCCAGTTGTCTAAGGCAGAAACTAAGACAATTGGATTGCATTTCTGACACCTTCTTCTAATCTTGTTCTCCCCAATAACCTGGTGTCTCTCACTAGAAATTCTGTCCATCTTCATGAGTCCCATGCCCAGTTTAATATCAGCATTTTCACCTGACTGTTGCAACTGTGCCTCCTGTACCCAGATCTGTCACCCTCCTTTCCTTTTTGCACAACAGCCAAACTGATTTTCCAAAGCATAAGACCTATCGTTCCTCTGCTTTGATGCTTTCAATGAAGCAGTCTGCAAGCTCTTTAGACTGTGACTCACAATAAGAAGTAAATTTAACATCACCACCCAACAAGTATATATGTATAAACAAACTTTGCATTTTTCTATTCAGTCTTAACCTATTCTATTATGATCTCTTTTGTTGAAAAAGAACTGCTGGCAGAAACCCAATAAAAGTGATTTCAGAGCTAACTAATACAGTGGGAAAAACTTTGCTTTTTAGGATTTTTTACCTCTGCAGTGAGCATGATGGAGCTTCTCATGCTCTGCTCCCTGCTCATCTCCGTAGCCCCGTAATTTGATGCCCCCCCTTCTGAACCTCTTAGTGTTCCAGGGTAATACTGTTCTCCTTTTCCTTTGTCCCTACTCTCTACATTCCACACCCCCTCTAGCAGGTTAATCCTTCCAGTGCCAGCTTTAATGTTACTTCCTGCAGGAGGTGTAACCCTAGTGATATTTAAATAAAGTGTTTGTTACATACTGGTGACCATGCTAAGTCCCTGTCATGAATTGTCTCATTTAAAATTAAGAGAGCCAGTGCTCAATCTTGTTTGTTAAATGATTTAATGTCACCTCATGCCTCTGCACTTGTTTAGGATTGGAAAGGTGTGCATTTAATCTTTCTACTAAAATCTCTACAGTACTCAGAAGCCCCTTCTCAGATTGGATGCTGCTATGAGCATCTGTCTTTACATGTCCACTGGGCTTCTGGCCATCAGAGCATCCATGAGTACAATAGCAGGAGAGAGGTAACCATTTCTTCAGACTTGAGAGCAAAGTATAGTCTACAGCCCATCATCTGGGAACCTTAGGATGGAAATGCAGTCAGACATTACCATCTACCTCAGTATTTTATGTTATTATTTCTGTTTTCATTGATGGCCATTTTTTAAGGTCTAGTTTAATCTCATGTCCTATTGTTAGAAGTGTACTGAATCAGATCATAAATGTTATGCAGTCATAAAAAATGAAACATATTTATAATCTGAATAAGGGTCATAATACCAAGTCAAAGGATGTTAACCACAGTACATGACCAGAAAATAAATTGTATGAAAACTAACAAATCCATCTTATTTTGTAGTAAGCAAATTAAAGCTGTATGACTCCCAGGGAAAGAGAATGACGTGGGTAAACAGTTTCAATTTCAGGTGATTATTTCTATTTACACAGAGAAATGACCCACAGCAGGTAAATAGTCCTTCAAAGGATGTTGTCAGGTAAAAATAGCCAAATGTTCTCAAGGTGAGTTGCTCTGTAGTAACACCAAATCCGTCTCAGCTATGTTTTCAGACACATGTGGAAGGGCCTGATGAATTCTATTCTGGTTGGTCATCCAGTGCTATTCTGACAATGTATGTTCTTGAATAAGAAAATAAAATAGGCCGCACAGCCCCCATTGGTCACAGTAAATGTAATTTCCAATATAAAAGCATTAGTATTTTTTTAAGTGATACTATTTACATATGAGTTTCTAAACTTAGCTAATTTCCAAAAATTAATAATCACTCAGGAACACATAATTTGTTAGTCCTGCTCTTTAGAATATATGAATATTACAATGAATTAAAATTGTAATGTTATCACATTATAACTTAATTTCATATTATCTATTTTTACTTGTTCATAATTCTGTGAATCAACAGTAAAAGGAATGCCAGAGGCTAGAATGAAATGGATTGGATAAGTAGTTAGGGAACTTAATGTTAGTCCATATTCTGCTTTTGAACATCTCATGGCCATAAGCATATCCTTTGACCTGTTGGGTACCAGGTGACTGATCAACAAAATTATCAGACACCTGGTACCCAACAGGTCAAAGGATATGCTTACTATATGGTCATTTACTATTTTTCCATATATTTTTATTGGTGCATTATAGTTATATATAGTGGCAGAATTTGTTATTACATATTTGTACATGCACACAATTTAGCTATATAACATGGCCAATACCATCCCCAGTATTTCTCCTCTCCCTCCCTCCATCCCTTCCTCTGGTCCCTTTCCTCTATTCTACTGATCTCCCTTCAATTTTCATGAGGTGCCCCCCACTACCTTTTTTTCCCCCTTTTCCTTGCTAGCTTCCACATGTGAGAGAAAACATACAACCCTTGACCTTTTGAGTTTGATTTATTTCACTTAATATAATGTTCTCAAGTTCCATCCATTTTCTTGCAGATGATGTAATTTCATTCTTCTTTATGGCTGAATAAAACTCCATTGTGTATATGCACCACATGTTCTTTATCCATTCATCTTTTCAAAGGGATCTTCTATGATTCTAAATTAATATTAAATGAGACCCTCATCACATATCAGTGGGAAAATCCTTTGTCAATTTAAATAAATTTAAAGATGGTTTTGATTCATTTTTTCCAGATTTCTTCCATATAGGAGATTTGAAATTTCTAAAGTTCTTAAGACACTTCAAAAAAGGAATAAAATAAAAATTACCAAAATATCATCTGTTGAATTAGTAATATCCATGTCTCTATAAATGCAATGAATTTACAGATATATTTATTGAATCCATGATTTATAGTAAGAGTAAAAACATTTATTTATATGCTCTGTATCTTAGCTACTAAGTCTCAGAAATGGAGTTTCTGTTCATCAGTTACATCCTGATCTGTGAGAACTAGAAAGTTTTGAACAGTTGGTATCAGGGAATCAGTCAAAGTGAATCTAATTGTATTCTATCAACTTACAGACTAATCCACTTTAAAAAAAAAATTCTCACTGAAATGCAGTGTAATGCAGAAAATTGTACATAAGTGTACATTTGATATATTTTCACCAACTGAACACAACTGTGTAATCAATATCCTAATCAAGAGACACACTAATATCCCAGCAGCCTCCTGCCCCACCATGCTGTCTCCCCAGGGATCATTACTATTCTGTCTTCTAACAACATAATTTAGTTGTGCTTATTTTTGTACTTTGCATAAGTGGAATCTTATTATCCTGTTTTGTGTTTGTTTTTTTCGTTCAATATTCTCTCTGTCTATAGTGTTGAGCATAGCCACACATCATTCTTCTCAAGGATGTATGATATTCCATTATGTGACTATCCTACATTTATCGCTTCTACTTTTTGGCTGTTATGAATAATATTATGTACATTCTTCTATCTTTTGATGAATATACATACCATTTAATCCACTGGGGAGACTTTTGTTCTAATGTTGCCTTTTGTACTATTCTGGCATACAGATCCCTCATCTGTGAGAATGTTGAGTAGAAATTCATTTTATATATATCAAAAGTCATGGATTAATTTAAGCTCAAGCCAGCCTATCTTTTCTTGGTCTCTCTCCCCACAACAAACATACCCATTAAATGAACAGAGTACACCTCTTCTGTGTAAGAAGCCACAAAACAAAGTTGCAAAACACAGGATCCTTAACCTACTTAGAGTTGGAAAGTGTGGTTTGTTTTTGCTTTTGAGCAGTAGATGGTGAATGGTGAGTGCTAAAGGTCATTTCATTCTTTAAGTAAGACTAAGTCTCAGATGCACCAGATTTTCCCTGGTTTTTTTTTCCTGACATATCACACACAGTGAGTTGACAGAAGTCAGATCATGAAATAAGTCATCCCCCAAATCCAGTCACTAACTTTTATTTACTTCTTATAGGATAAAATATTCCTTTTACTTCCCTAAAATATGCAGTTGTGATGCGCGTGGGCAGATATTTCAAGAGGAAAATGCCTGCCGTCTCCAGTGACTGGATAAATGCCTACCCATTTTCAGATACTCCCCCCGCCACATGCTTCCAAGTTTTTTTTTTTTTTAACTCTTTAGACCACATACCACAATAAATTATCAGAAGATTTAAGTTCGTAAATTACTCTTGCAGACAATATTTCATTTGTTTATCTCAGCAACTCTGAGGTGGGCAAGAAAGATTGTTTTATTGAAAACATCATATTCCAATTTGTAGAGCCCCTTCCCCTTTAACTGATGTGATGGTGGATTATTTATGACTTTTGTAGCTGAAATTTCCAAACTGCTTCCATCTCCCTTCAGCTTACAATGCTTCTTTTTATCATCCCTGTCTTGCAACCTGATGTCCTAGGCACAAGGGTGAGGCAGACAGTAGAATACTGTCCTAAGCTCTTTAGTGCTTGGAGCACCTACAGATTCACCTTTTAATTTTATTTCTTAGCTAGTGAGCACTTAATCCTTTTGATGGGACTCTGTTAGAAGGTATTGGTCCAGGCACTGGCTTATCATGTGGCATCACAGGCTAATCAGATCCCTCAGCTATTTCTCTGTGTTCCAGGCCAGAGTTCAGATCACAAGACCACACAGAGCTGAAGCTCCCCAGGGAGAAAGGTGCTGGTTACTCACAGTTCCTCTGCCTTCCTTGCACATCCATATATCCAAGGCCTGCAAAGATGCCAAGCACACGTGTTGCTTGGTCTTGAGGCATGTAGATTTTTGCACCATATTCAAATCAGGTGACTAAGACCACAGGAACTTGGACAGAACGATTCTTTTAAAAAGCCATATTGCACAACCACTCTGCTGTCCTTTGATGTGTAGATGCTCTAACATGTGATCAACCTACATATTCCCTCCCCCTCCCACAGAAATATCATTTGATCTAAGATCCTCACATCTTAAATATATTTCCCCAGTGTGCAGCTTTCAGTATTCCAGAGATCAAATATTCTTATTTAGACTGTAACACAGAACAGTATTAATGAAAATCGCCTCCTCCCATCAGCAGCCATGAGCTGGGCTTTCCCACTGTCCTTGTGGATAGCATCCTAGGGCTGCCAGCGCTGTCAATACTGTAATTCACCATTATTGGAAGAATGACAGTTTTATATAAGCACTTTCTTCCTCCATCATGCTGGCATTCACATTGGCTATTACAAATTATGTAGCATACCAGATTTCTTTTTCCAAAATAATTTAAAATTGGGAGAAGATCCTGTGGTATATGTTTTTATTTCTTAAATTCTCTGCTGACTCATTTCCCCTTTATAACTGAGCTAGTTTTCACCAATACCTTTAATTATACCAGTTCTTTTTAATAAAGCTCATTTTTATTGACTTGCTCTCTACTTAATGAATTCTTCATGGTGAAGTGAGAGCTTACTGACATGGCTGTTAAAATGACCCCGTATTACAGCTGAAAGTGGGCTGCATCTTTCTACTTCCCTTTGTCTATTAGTAGTGTGTGTTTCTTGGAATTTCTTTATATCGAACCAACTCTACTGAAATCTTTTCTCTCTTAATATGTGAGCTGGCCTTACTTTATGAAAATCTTTGACATACTGAAGAATATTCTAAATGGCACTTAAAGAAACCTCAAGGAGAATCTTTTTGTAAAACTTGTAATTTTATTTTATATTAGGAGTAATTATTCCCTAATTTATCTATATATTTGCTTTCACTGATGGTTTTCTAATCGTATGCATTCATAGCTGAACACATAGGACAAAAGAAAGCATATATTTTACTGAAAGATAAGCCAGCAAAGACATTTTTTTCGAACTTTGGCCTGGTTTATCCATCTGATGTGAAGCCAAATTTTCATCTACCTTTGATAGACATCCCCCAATCCTTTTCTGCCTCTCCCCTCTCCTCCTCCTCTGTTCTTGTGTATAATTCACAGTTATATCTCTGTGCTAGTAATTAGTCCATTAGCAGCACTATTTTGATTGGGTGTTGCCCAACTGGATAGCTTTTTATGAAGCTTTATTTTAAACCCAGTGTCATCTCTTCTTAGCACATCAGGTTTTCTTCTCGTGTTTTGACAGATCTATCCTTCCCCACCCAATTCTAGTACACCACCACCCTGTCCTATCACACCACTTGCTGATTAAAGGCAAATCCATTCTGCATTCCCTTACTGCACCTCCACTCCTGAATTTTGTTAAGAGGGTTAGCCCTTAGCTGAAACAATGTAGATATGTGACATCTGACAAATTCCATGTGAGGTCCCCTAATTCATAAACTCTCTCCCACTGGCTCTGTCCTACAGCAGCACCCACAAACATACCCATATAACCAGCCACAGAACTTTGCATTCCAGCATCATAGGAATACAAGTATTATAAGAGAACACTGATACACCCTGATCTTAGCTTGAATTTCTTTCTTCCTTCCTTCCTTTTTTCTTTAATTGTAGAAGTAATAACCAAGAATAGTAACTTATTGGGGAAAAGATAAAGAAAACCCTAGGAAATGGAGCCTACCCTAAAATAGCATTCGGGAGTACTGAATTAGAGGAACTGAAAACCATGAGGGTTTGGGGGTGGAGGATGGAGTAAGAAAAAAATGGTGACAACAGATAATACAAAAGGAAGACTCCAAGCAACAACACAAGGTAACTCACCCTCCTACTCAGTTTTGCTGGAAACCAGCCTGTGTATTATTATTGCTAGAAATTAGTGGGGGTTTCTCTTAGGGGCCTTTTCATGCCACTATCTCTATTAATTTTAATTTACTACCTAATTAGATTCATCACCCCACACCTACTGTTTAGCTATATTTGTCTCAGGCTGCCTTCCTTCTGTCTATTACACATATGCTGTTGCTACTGGATATGGAGTACTTGGCCTAAGTTAACTAATGCAAAATTTTCTAACTCCCTTCTACCTTCGGGCCAAACAAAAATAAAACCCAAACTGGTACTGATTTTCCCAGAATACCTCGCAATAGGGGCTATCTGCCTAGCAGCTGCTGAAAAACGGACTAACAACCTGCTCTAACCCCAAATGTAGTGATTTGGAAACAAACTTGAACTTATTAATGAAAAAGAGAGTTGATCTTCACAACATCCTTGTAAACAGAAAGCATTATATTCACTGTTTAAGGAGAAACTAAGGTTCAGAAATGGTAAGTGGCTTGCCCAGTCATAGAACCTATATATTTTGAGAGGCCTAAAAGCAGGACTGAAGACACACACACACACACACACACACACACACACACACACACACAAAACACATATATAGAATGCAATAAAAGTTTTTAAAGATTTTTTTTAATTTTAAATTTTTTTGTTGCATTATAATTATACATAGCAGTGGGATTCATTATGCCATATTCATATATGCACATAACATAATTTGATCAATCTCTTTTCTAGTATCTTATCACTTCCTCCCTCCCCTGATCTGCTTGCTCTACTCTGCTGGTCTCCCTTGTTTTATTATTATTATTTCAATTAATATATTACGACTTTATATACACACACACATATATATGTGGGATTTGTTGTGATATATTTATATATGGACAGCATAATTTGGTAGATTTCATTCCTTAATACTCCCCCATACTCTCCCCTCCTCTCTCCCTCTTGATTCCTTTCCTCTATTCTGTTGAGATCCCCCTTTTTTTATTCATAAAAGCAGAACTTGTGGTTTCAAATGAGGCAACCAGGCTCCTCCCACTTCTGGATGCTGCCTGTTGGTCAACTTTAAAGAAAGATAATAATATATCTGTATATTTAGAAGTCACATCAGTTGAAAATTCACTCAAAATATGCTCAACTTCTTCCCATTTGTTCTGGTTTTCAGTTTTGTTCATCAAGCATCCTTGCTTTGATTGCAGCCTTAATCTGACTCTTCCCAGATGCCTCTGTTCAGATGTTTTTTTGAGTTCTTGCCCTAGTAGAAGCAGTCACTTGCTAATCTATTTTTCACCCTGTTGTCCTCAGCCAACATTCCTTTCCTTCCTTGAGCTGACCATGGAGAATCCCTGCAGCAGCACTAGCCCCAGCCTGTCTCTGTCAACTACTGTATGTGGTTGTTTCAGTCATTTCCATGTTATGCCAAATAGGCCTCTTTCCAAGTCTGTATTGTCTTCTTACCTTCCAAACCTTTTCTGTCTTCCATCCAAACTCTCTCCCTAAGAGGAGTCAGAGTAAACGGGCACACCCTTTTATCATAGCAAGTCTATTGAGTTTGGAGGAGAGAGTGGGAGGTGTGGCTTTTTTGTGCAATCCTACCATTATTTCAATTTAGGGACAGGTCATTCATCTCCATCCCTTTGTTTTCCTACCTGTAAAGGGGGATAAATGAGGGTTGAGGTTGTGGCTGAGCAGTAGAGCACTCACCTAGCCCTGAGTTCGATCCTCAGCACCATATAAAAATAAATAAATAAAATAGAGGTATTGTGTCCAACTACAACTAAAAAAAATATTTAAAAAGGGGGGAGGCACAAATCGTACCTTTCCCACTCCACCCATAGAGAGACATTATGAGGAAAATTAATCAATTTTTTCACTCCTTTTTTTTAAATTGGTGCATTGTAACTATACAAAATAGTGGCATTCATTTGGTATATTTATATATGCATATAACATAATTTGGTCAATTTTGTTCTGCCATACCTTTTAACCCCTTTCTCTCTCCTCTTCTCCTCCACCCTCATCTCCATCCTTTACTCTAGTGGTTTTATTTTTTCTTTATGAAAATCCCTTTTTTCTCCCTATCTTCTACAAATGAAAAAAATCATGACCCTTGACTTTCTTAATCTAGCTTGTTTCTCTTAACAAGTCCTCCATTTCCATTCATTTTTCTGCAAATGACATAATTTTATTCTTCTTTTATAACTTTTATACTCCTTTGTGTATATATATATATATACCACATTTTCTGTATCCATTCAGCTGTTGTCTGACACCTGGACTGATTTCATAATTTGGCTGTTGTGAACTGCGCTGCTATAAACATGGGTATGCGTGTATCACTGTACTGTGCTGAATTTAGAGTACTACCAATTTTTAATTCAACTAACTTTTAGTGGGTATCTACCATAGAACAGACATAGTTCTTGAGCTTGGAGAAACAAAGATTAGAAGGCATGGCATCTACCCCAAGTCCATTGGCAGCGATAGAGTTGCAAACAGAAGGTTTTAGTTTATGGAAAATGCTAGAAGAAAAGTGCATATATTCTATAGGAGCTCAATCTGGAAGTTCAAAAGAGGCTTCTTGAGGAGTTTATACCTGAGTCTTGAAACACAAACAAGATAAAAGGAGAGGAGGGACCATTCAGGCAAGGGAAAGCACCAACAGAGCAAAGGTATATAAGGAAGACTTGGGCATAATAGGAGGGGCCAGAGCTGTGGGTGATAGTCGGCAGCCTGAGCCTGGAGGGCGGGTCATACCACAGTCACCTCTTCACCCCTGGCATCCAGCAAAATGCCTGGCAACAGGAAGGCACCTTGATGACATGATGAATGAGTAGAGGGCTTACCAGAGGCCACCCAGCACCTATAACACAAAGTAGAAGCTAGCCAGGGCAACAAGTGAAACAGATACGATGAATGGATGAGGAGGGAGTGAGAGGTGGGAAGGCCAGGGTGGCTCCATGGAGGAGAGCCTTTGAAAGAGGCCTTCAAGGAAATCTCTGGTGAGATTTACCGAAGGGGCTTCTTTTTTCCCCCTTTTCTGTGTCACATTCTTCCATTCACCAACCTCTTGACACTGGCTTAAGTTTCCCTCCACCCCCTTTTTCTTCCTGGCTTCCTTCCTGGATTATTTCTTTCATCCTGCCCTGAAACCTTCATCCTCTCTAATAAGCCAGAGGGAAGAAAGGCGTTGCTCAAGCCCTTTCACCTCTCCTCTAGAGGAATTTTATTACAAAGACCAGGGATATAATAGCAAAATCATTTTTTTTGAAGACTCAAAGCTTCAGTGAAAAGGAGGAAGAGCACACGTTTTCAAGCCATGTTAAAATGAAAAGAATGTGAGGGCTGGAGGTGTCATCCAGTGGCAGAGCACTTGCCCAGTATGTGCAAGGGCCTGGATTCAATCCTCAACACCAAAAAAAAAAAAAATAAATAAATAAATATATATATATATATATATATATATATATATATATATAAATAGAACATGAAATTAATAAAGATGATTGGTAACTTCATGAGTCTGAAACACCCAGAAAAATTGTTATGAGACCAGATGATGGTATTTCGGTTTAGAGTAATAGATTGCTCATCAGGTTTGTGAAGTCTAGAAGTGTGCAAAGTCTAAAATGCAAGAATGCATACCGAGT
Source organism: Callospermophilus lateralis (assembly GCF_048772815.1). Lineage (NCBI taxonomy): Eukaryota > Metazoa > Chordata > Mammalia > Rodentia > Sciuridae > Callospermophilus > Callospermophilus lateralis. Next base: position 34,319,469 of record NC_135320.1, on the reverse strand, counting down.
GTGTGATGATTTGGTTGAGATGAAGTTGAGACCCTTCAGGCAGAGCCCTGTGACAGCATTCACTGCCTTCAAATGCAGGGATGAAAAGTAGGCAGCAAGAAAGTGAACAACAAGGGAAAGGGAATATCAGGTCCCATGTGGTATAATTAAGCAAAACACACACATACATATATGTGTGCACATGTGTTTGCAAGGTTCACAACCAAGCAAGGCTATGATGGATATACAGAATTACTGCTGTACAGTGTTGGCACAATAAACTCAAAGTGGTCAGTCCTAGGGAAGGTTAGAAGGAGTTTTAAAATGTTGTCCTGCAAAAGCCAAAAGGGGTTTGTAGCTACCCAAACTTAGTTTGAAAGAGATAATTGGTTCAAAAAAATGAATAAGAAATAAAATACTAAAGGCATTTCAATAATTCTACTAACAAAGATAATAGAACTAGCATGCATTTTAGTCAGAAACATTCTTTCTAAATGTAGAAGTTAGGCAAGGAGGATAGGCTATATTTTATGATTGGAAACTATGGTTAAAAAGGTCATTAAATACTTAATACAATATTATTACATGTGCTGGAAAACAGTAAATATATGACCAAAAAGAAACCGAGATGTGTATTGTATTTTTTGAAGTGTTGAAAATGGAAAAGGATATCCCAGTGCTGTTTGGCCACACTGCCCCAGCTGCAGGGAAAGGAAGGGATCGCAGCTGTCCATGCGTGTGGCCAGGGTGGACTCCTCTCTCTTCCACCTGACTTCTCTCTTTTGCGAGTCTCTGCTCTTTGATGAGAAAGGCTGTGTAAAAAATCAAAAGGAAAATAAATATTTTTCTAGCAAGAGTAGAAAGCATCATGTTGATATTTACACTTCCCTGATTTGGGTTTCTTTCAGAAATTATGCTGAGAAAATAGTAGCATCCTCCAACAAGCAATGATCTCATTTTAGCTGTATCTTCTTGACATGATGTCACAAAAACAAATCCACACCTCTAAAATTCCTTACAAAGAGTAGATCTTTTATCATTCTGAAAGAGATCATTCTTATCTACAGGTTGATGATATGATTTCATTTAACTTCCTGACTTCCTTTCTAAGTATGTTATTACAAGCCATGTTCAACTTGGGTTCCTTTTTTTTTTTTTTCATGTTTTCTTTGATTCTTCTGTTTCCATTTTTTTTTTAATGCTTTGTTTTTAAAAGTTTCCTTTCGTTTCCTGAAACCCTTAGTGTTTCAAGAGAAACATTGAGCTATTTAGGCAGCAGTTTTGTGGCATGTGCGTGTGTGTGTTTGTGTGTGTGTGTGCGTGTGTGTGTGTGTGTGTGTGTGTGTGTGTGTGTGTGTGAGAGAGAGAGAGAGAGAGAGAGAGAATCCAATGCTGCTGGGAACAAATGTTGCATTGTATATTATACGGAGCTGCCTCCTTCCTTCTTGAACAGAGCACCTGGTGTTACTGGTTTCAAAGAATATTTCAAGATTGGCAGTTGGAGTCTCTTCATAGAAGTGTAACAGCGCTTCCCAGAAAGCTTGAAAAATGATATGCAAAGTGAAGGAGAATAGAGAATAGGTGTCACCCTCTAAAAGAACAGTAAGCAGCCCAAGGACCTTCATTCAGAGAGGATTCCAGGAGAAAATGGAGACTTCTGAGAAACAGCTTTACAGCTTCACGTGAGCTTAGAAGTTTGAACAGCCTCTCAAAACAGTTCTGCCTAATCTGCCTGTCACCCTGTTTCTTATGAGCTTGTGTGCAAATGGACAAAACAAAGCAAAACAAAAAAACACAAAACAGAGCCTTCTGCTTCAGGCAACATCTCAGAAAAGTTTCATCCAAAAGCCAGAAATTGTAACAAATGTTCAGGCAACTTGTTAAGTGTGGTCTTAAAAAACCCAACTCTTTTCAAAAGGAAAAAAATATATAGGTGACTTAAAGATATTTCATAGCAAATCTGGCCTTTAATGGAAAGGATCATGATGCTCCACTTTGAAGTCTTGACTTCATAGCCACGAAGGCCTATTTCCTCTTCTATACACACATACAGGTTGGTGAACCTTTGTGTAAGGTTAAAATGAAAAATGCCCAGAGTCAATCCATGAGACTTAAGGTACTTGCCTTATTTCTTGCTACATCCTTTGTAGCTACTCGCTGAGCAGAAATCATTTTGCAAAAGTCAAAACTTTTATTCATCCCAGATATGGAGTAAATCAGAACCAAGGGAAATTACCTTCTTAAAAGTTAGTTTCACAAATGAAGTAGATATCCCAACTCCTTTTTCTAAACACTTCCACAAAAGTAAGTCTTAAAATCTTGGACTACAAATCAAAAAGTAAACTTTTGCCAAAGGCATGGTAAGAATATCACAGTAAGGCCTTCACCGCTTAGAAAGACCTAGAAAACTGAAATGTGAACATTTGTTTTGTGTCATGAACTTACATAATAATCAGGGTGATTTGTTTTTCAATGGATTTTCTTATAATGCAATATAGTTATGAGAAAGTCCTCAGAAATTCACACAAAGCCCTTTTAATCTTCAGAATGGCATTCATGAGAAGAAATAAACATGAGGAATCCAAATTTTTATACAGCATTGTTATAAAAGTCATTTTAATTTGCATTTCGTCAGCTCAAGGCAAGTTAGAAGAGAGTTAAAAATGAACCAGTAAGAGTCTAGCACATGCATATTGCCATACATAAAGGTCTGTGGCCATTTTCATTTTCTAAGATTGGCATATTGCTTTAGTAATGTACAAAGTAAGATAAAACTAGACAGTATTTCTCTTATCACTCTCTAGTAAGTATCATGACTAAATAGCTTGTCCATGTCAGCCAGGCAGAAGTCAAACCCCAGGTATATCAGACTTCTCCATTTTAGCTCAGCAAATGCTGGTCAGGTCAGAGTAGACAGGAAGGCAGGAACTGGAAGGAAGAAAAAGGAACTTCCCAATGCCTCGTGACTGCCTTCGAGTTTGTTATATATCGTGCCAAAACATTTTCAGAGGCAACTTCTTCACCATTACTGGCAATGCAGTCTGCAATCCCATAGTCTTTACTACCAGGTCAGTTTTTTTTGTATATACTCCATTTGCACTCAAATAAATTGGACATTTTTAAAATACTAGTATCATAAAATTTCATAATAAATCTGGCTTAGACTAAAAACACTTAGATTCCAACCTCCTACCATGTAGGTGAGTCTTGAAGTTCATAGATGCAGGAGGAATAAGGAAAAACATTTACAGATTTTTTTGTTAGATTTAAAATACTTTGTCATTTACTGGTATATGTGGGCAAAAAAAAATTGTTATAAATGGAGGAGTAATGAGAGAAAAAAAAATCGGGAGGAGATGAAACTGGATGAAGCAGGGAAAATGGACTGACATAAAGCAAAGGCCACAGCAGAACTGCTGAGAACCACAGAACGGGTGTGGCCATGGCTGGTGGAGCACCAGGCAAGAAGTTCTAGGAGACTGGTCCAGTTCCATCCCTGCGGGCTCTTGAGTTTGAGTTCCCCTACATTCCAACGATGGGTGAAAGCCTGTGGCTACATCGCTGCCAGACTTCTGCTTCTTCCCACCTCATTCTCCCTCCCACAGCGTCCACCCTTCTCCCACATGCTGCCATGCTTGTGCCCAAGCAGTCTGTTGACCTTGTTGGCTATACCAGCATGATGTGATGGAAGTGGTACCTCTCCTTAGCATATGGATGCATTTGCAAATACATAGAAGATGTGGTGTGTAGCCCCCAGAGTTACCCCATATTTGCCATATTTGTTTTAACTCTACGAATTTTGTAATTTATCTTCTGAACCACAGGGATGTCTTCAGCTGTTTAGTCAATAGGATGTGATTAGATGTCAATTCCTGTATTCCTCTTCTGATGCTTACCTTCCACCTACCTACTTACTAAAATAAAGCTGGAATAAGTGTTACTCCTTTAGCACTTGCCAGGAAATAAGGAAATGGCCTGTTTAGTGTTTTTCTTCCCTCTAGCCCCATGAGCTGTTTGTGCCTCTGTGCAATAGTGAGAGCCATTCCTATGGTAAATACTTTACATGCATTATGTCATTTCAGGAGACCCAGAGAGGAAAAGCAACTTAGCCAAAGTCTCCCAGCCAAATTCCAATTCAGATTGGTCTAACTCCATAGCCTATATAATCACCAACTCCCTGAGACATATCAAAGTATCTGGGACCCAATTACTCTAGGAATGTTTGGTTAGCTCAACTGAAAAAAGGAAAAGAGTTATGGGGAGGGGAGGGTGGCACACCCCCAAAATTGAAGCTTCTTGCTACATTATAGTCTCTTAAACCTAAGCTGGTTCTAGTGTCAACAGCTAAATTGTTTGGAATGAGTTGCAATTCAGAAGCCATTGAAAGTGGTGTGTGACCAACGTATCCTAAGATGATAATAGGACAATCCTAGTGCTCCTTAAAACCTCAGTTTGAAAAATATAAAAATAAAGCTGTGTATAGAACCTGGCACTGAATAATCATGGCTCTCATCCTGGGAGCAACTGAGGCTTCTGTTGTGACCAAAGCTGAAACCTCCTAAACCCCAAGGGAATCTACAAGCTGCCTTATGTCTGAAGATCATGGATGGAAGTATACTTAGAGCCTTGATGGAAGACAGAGATCATCCCTTCACTTCAGCATTTTCCTCAAAAGCCCTTTGTAATTATTATTTAGCTTTCCTTAACCATGATGGCTTATTCACATCAGTCTCCATACTGGATGCCTTTGAATGTGCTGAAACTCATTCACAACTTCTCTCATCCCCTGTAGTAATTTAGCAAATGTGTTAAACAAGAATGAAGATCCCCCCACAAGAATTAATTTCACAATTTTGCTATCAAATCATGTTTCTCTTCTAATGTGGAACAGATGACCTCTCTCAAATTACCTTACTCAAAAGAATAACAACAGCCCCAACACACTTTTCCCATTTTCTTTTGGTTCTTGTTTGGTTAAATACAGAGTCAACAACTACTCCACAGCATCAAAGGGAATGAGTTGTTTGCCAGCCTCAGAACTTGTCAGGTACCTCAGGCTAAGGCATTGAGAATCTTAAGACAAAATATAAAACTTGAATTGAGTTGGGGTTGGGGTTGGCAGCCACTGCAGGGTAGAGGATGAGGGTGAAGTGAGATGTGTCGGACTGGAGGTATGGCCTAATGGATGGAGAACGATCCAATTAAGCACTGCCCTAGATTCCTCCCGCAGCTGTCCTCTGGTCTCCATTGTGTATTCACTGCTGGGCTGGGGAGGCAGGAGGCCTCAAGAGTCAAAGGGAGCTATGCCTGATAGGAGCTGCCCCTTCCAGAGACAGAGCCTGCATTGAGCAAATGAAGATGAGAGCCAAGGATAAGTATTCTTGAAATATGTTTTGGAAATTCCTGTTGAATGCATATATTCGGCAGCATACCAGGCCCCTTAGTAACAGCCCGTCGGGTGTTGTGACAACAGTGTGGGTGTGATGACAGCAGCATGTGTGGGATGTGGCAATATGTGGGGGCAGAGCTGCATGAGTCCGAGATTCGGTTTAGATTTCAATGGGAGCTCTGCACATGGTAGGGCTGCTGTTTGAGTTCTTTACAGAGAGGATCATCTTAATAGGAGCCGACTTCTCGTAGGAGGCCCAGTTTCCTGACAGAAAGGAGGGTAAAAGTACTGTTTCAGAAACTGGAACACTTCTCAGCTATTTAAAGTTGTCACTTTAAAAAACCCTGGACTTTCAAGGTGGCTTTTAGGATGAATTTAGGGGGTTCTGATTGCTAAATGGAAAATGCATTCTCTAAAGCTGTTTCTATAAATGGAAAAGTATGCATAAATATAAATAATAAAACTTCTCAGAAATAATGCATATCCTCTATATTTGTTTGGAATTAGTTTTTCATAGGAGGTGAGGAGCTTGGCATCTCTTCTAGAATATGGACTCTCAAAGGAAAAGCATCCTATATGTCTTTCCAATTCTATCTCTGCATTTGCCATAGTAATATAAAAACCTTGCCAGGTTAACATTAAATCAGCAGTTGTTAATCATTGGAGAAAAATGAACTTAGGAAACTTCTTTAAAACAAAAACTTGAAAGTCAAAAATTTAATTATTTTCACCAAAGTAGGCTTTCATTCAGTGAAATAATTTTATTAAATTATTTAGTCATTATAAGGAGCTGGAGTAATTAGAGTGTTTTATAATGCACTGTTGTTTTCCATGAAACTCTAGTGTGGCCCTGTTCCCTGGCCACAGGAATGTAAGAACTTCTTGGCAAATACCCTGACTAGGATCGGGTGGGATGATGTATAATTAATGTCAAGTGTTATTGCCCTTCTCCAATGCCATCCACCCACTGACCAGCATCAACTTCTTCCTGTTCTCTCTGTATTCAGAGCTTGGTTTACACCACTTTGGTGCTGAATATATCTAGATAAAATTCTGCTTTCCCCTTTGGAGAATACACATGACAAGAACCAAGTTCATGTAACAAGGAGTAAATTTCTTATCTCTTTGTTCAGTAGGTTCAGAATGAGCCATCATTTTAATAAAATAATAGTCAAGTTAGTCAGGTTTTATTTTTTTAAATAACATTCTATAGCAACTTAGGAAATCTTTTTGTTGTTGGTGGTATTTTTTTGTTTGTTTTGTTTTTGTTTTTAACTTTCTCCTTGAGCCTGGATTGACAGGTATTGGGAAAGACTATCTGGAAACTGATAGTAAGACAACAGAGCAGGTTCTTTTTCTTTTTCTTATTATTAAGTCCAAGAAACTGATAAAGCAAAAAAAGGCGTTTGTACATTAAAAAGAAGGAAAAAATTTTATTTCCTGAATATCCTGAAACAATATTAAACTGGACTCTAAAAGTAGAAACTATGAGATTCAAGTACATTATCATGAAGCTGAATTGTTTAATGAGGAAAAGTTGTACTTGTAGAAACTGAAATTCCAAGTCAGTCCTGGGAATGATTTTATTTTATAGAGATAAAGCTCAAAATTTTAATTAAATAGTAGTTCTTTATGTGAGGTTCCTGCGAAGAAAATTTAGAAGTCAGATTTAGGAATGAAATTGGAGGGTAGATCTTAATGGAGGTGATACTTAACAGGTTGGTATTAGTGTGCCCTTGTATGCCCTTACTGGTTGTTAAAATATGAAATTTCTAGATATCATTGGCAAATAGCTATGGCCTTAAGTGCTTGGTAACCCCCACCAACCCCCTGGCTGCCCAGTGCCCTCTTCTGAAACCCAGCTACTACCAGGTAACATCCAGTGCAGCATGGGTTATCAAAGGCCTTTCCCCAGCCCAAGGTACCGTTAGTTCGGCTTGGTCAGGGCCCATGCCCTACCTGTTGTTCAGTGCGTTGTATGTCATAGTATCCTAGTGGAAATGACATAAATGAATAAAAGTAGGTAAACTGAGGGGACCTCAAAACAGAGAGGAAAGCCATACAAATATAGATATTACACCAAAGAGAAAACTAAGAGTGATATTTAAAAGCCAGATTGGATAAAAAGCCTTGGAGTCATCGAAATATGAGAAAAGATTAAAGTCACTGCATAGTTTTTCTCAGCCTGTTGCTTTGCCGATTCATGAGTCTGCAAGAATTCTTTTCCTCCCCCATCCTTTATTTTGGCCACATACTCTTTTGTACCAAATTACTTAATCTGGAAAGTATAAAGTGAAATTCTTTTATAACAGCATTACAAAGGGAAATGTAAGAGGTTGCCCAAGCGTGAATTGCTCATTGGAGATGAAGACACTACTGCATGTTTAAGAGTCACGGCTGACTGGGGACTTCTTGGAGTCCACAAGGCACCAAGGACAGGATTCCACTTTTTGAACTTGGAACTTGGACAACATGCTCCAGTCTGTTGTATTATTGATTGGCATTTATATAGTAATACTGGAAGATAAGTGCTGTTTTGAGTTGTTGAGTTTTCTTACTGTGAAAAAGTCTCTTTAAGATCCTTGCCTTCTTTGATTGGAAAACAGTCATCAGACTGCATAGTGAACATCTCTGTACCTTTCAGTGTGCTTGATGAGCAAGAAAAGGCCAGAGAGAATTGTGAGAAAAATCTTAGTTTATGGCTATAATGTACCCTGAGGAAAAATCTTAGCACTTCAAAGAGTTTCCAATGCAAATTAAAGAAAGATGTCAGAGCTAAAAGAATGTCATTAGTAAGTCTAAGTAGCAATACATTTGTAACATCTGAGGAACCAAAGATTTGGGAGCATTAAGACCTTCATTCATTTGGCAAGTGTTCTACCGTACACCATGTGTGATTCACTACTAAATAAAATATTCTGTATAACTCCTTCAATTTGAGTTTAGCACCCACCTGTACTGTTTCCATTTAAGAATGGATGCCCTAATGTGTCTATGTATGATTTTTTTCTATACTTAAAAAACAAAGCTTTGAGGGTTGAGGCTGTGGCTCAGTGGTAGAGTGCTTGCTTAGCATGCACTAAAACCTGTGTTTGATCCCCAGCACTGCCCAAACAAACAAACAGACGTAAGTATCATCAAAGGGGAAGAAAATGGTCTGTGATTGTATAAATATGAACTTTTATCATCAGGGATGGTAGGAAGAGAATAATCATCTGGTAAGATGGAATGGAATGGGAACCGCAAGACTCCCTGGATGTGAGCTGCATGCTCATTCTGCTGAATAACCAGGGCTGCTCTGCCCCTTCCTTTCATGCCCCTTTCTTTCCTCCTACCTGCAAATCCTTCCTCTTTCATATGCACATTTCCTCTTTTCTTTACTTCCTCCTATTGTGCACTTAGGAGGCATTCAAAAGATCCCGGACTGAATGAATGATTGATAACTCTGGGCAGATTTCAGTTATTCTTTCTCCATGTAACGCAAGATGAGAGGTTTCATTTCTTACCCTGGGTTAATTTAGGCTCACCTATTTTAGATACGATCTATTTAAAGTCCTCTATATATATCACCAACTGGGATCTGTTTTAAATAGTCCATACTATAAATTTTAGATTTGCCCTTTTGTGCCTAATCTTATATGGTATGTTTATTTATGTCCCCATTTAACTTCTGGGTTTTAATTTGACTATTCTAGTGGCAGCACATATGCAATACATGCTGTTCCCAGATCTGAAAGGTATTTGTCTTACTACTGAGCCTAAGTCTGCCCACTAGATTGATTTGTGCCAGTACATGGATTCCCTTCTGACTTGGACCTATACATTGAACCCATATTTTAGACTCTTGAAAACAACAGATGGACTTGGCTGACAAACACTGTACCTCAGTTTATCTATCTATCTATCTATCTATCTATCTTCTTGTCCAATATTTAATGAATACCCATAAGGTTTCAGGTTCTGTATTGAGGCTAGAGGTACAGCACCCCTTGACCTTGCGTAGCTTATGGCCAGGTGAGGTACAGAGACATAGTTCAATATATCATCAGTGCAATAAAAAGCTATAACAGATATAAAGGCGAAGTATTTTCGAAGCACTAGGGACAAAACAACTCACTCAAGTAATTTGAGTAGCATTTTAGAGAGGGAATAGTTCATCTGAATCTTAAATAACAGGTCATGGGTTTTTAGGCAAAGACCAGAGGGAAGCACCTTCTAGACAGAGGGATTGGCCTAAGCAAAGCCACAGAGCACCTCCTGAGCCTGTCTGCAGGTTCTGTGAAGGTACTGGATTAGTCTGCTCTGGCCTGCTCTGAACTGAGGCTGTCTCAGAGCCACTTGGGACATTTCCCACTCTCCAGGCCAAGAGAGGCCTGGTTTAAGAGAAGTCAGTATCTACTGTGGCTGGAGTGAGTCTCCTAGGCTCTTTACCCTAGCCACCTGGGCTCTTCACCCTAGCCACATGGCCCTGAGTTTGACCAGAGACCAAAGTTGTTCACTTCCCAGATCAGTGCCACCACCTTTCCTTCCTGAAGCTTTGCAAAAGTAAACTTTTCACCATTAAACAGTGCATCTCTCTGGATGTAGTGGTGCACACCTGTAATCAAAGTTGCTCAGGATGGCAAGTTAGAGGTCAGCCTGGGCAACTTACTGAGGACATGTCCCCCCCTAAAGAAAATAGAGAAGAAAAAGAAAGAGAAATAAAAGGGCTGGGGGTGTAGCTCAGTGGTGGAGTGCTTCCCTAACAAGCATGAGGCCCTGAGTTCGATCCCCAGTACTGCAAAACAACAACAACAAATAGTGCATCTTAGAACCAGCCTCAGCAAAGCGGTCAGTAGGCTTCGTGACATGCACCTTTCTAGAAGATGGGATCCAGATGGGCTTTCTGCCTGCAGCAAGGCATCTGTTTGGTGATTTTGCACGTGGTAGAATTCCACAGTGTCATACTGCAAACACTGAGTAGAATGAACTGGCTAAATATTTCCATCACCAGTAGAGGCTCAATCCTATCTCTAAGCATGAGCTGGCTTAGAGAGCCCACCAAAACCACCCTTCTTCCAGTCTGGGGGGAACCACTCTGCATGCTCCAGAGCCATGGGTGGCTCCCAGCACCAACAATCACAGACTTATGTAGTCAGCAGCTCTCAAGGGGTGTCATTGTCCCCTGGAGTGCACAGTCCCACTGCTGGCCTTACTATAATGTTATTTAAGCAACTATCTGTGTGCATTAACATATAGGCTGAACATCTGTAACCTCCATAGCTCAGTAAGCTGAAATAATATTGAATCGCCTTTGAAAGAATGTCCTGTAGTCTTTTCCTTAACTAGTATTCTTATTCTTCTCTCTTTAGAAACAAGAAGATGTTAAATGCCATTGAAATATAAGATTTCTTCATGGACTATTATTGCTATTGTTAGGTTGAAGATGAGGGTGGATTGATAAGTGATATGCATGTAGCATTGGGGAAAATTGATTCAGGACTCTTTCCTATGGATCCTAATTTTCACTGCCCTTCTCTGTTGCCACCACTAACTCAGGGTGTGATAAATATCCCTCAATACAAGTACAAACAAATCACAAAAAGCATTTAAATCCACTTAATCCATTTTTGGTGATTTTTGTCAAGAAGCAGAAGTCAATATGTGAGGTGTAGGTGCATCCATTAAACAGTTTTAAAATTAGGTTATATCTACAAATGAAATAGGCAATCAAATAATCTAATGAGAAATATTATTCTTCAGGTTTCCACAGTTTTTACATTTGCTCAGTGGGTGTTATAACACAATTATTATTTGAAGTTTTGGTCTGTGTAATGAAATGCAACTTTATGAATGTGTAGCATTTGAAAGCTAACAGAGTGTCCCAATAAGTGCTAAATGTAGCTTCTTAGTCTGGTGAACAGAATTCTTATTTCAGAGTTTGCTCTGTTGAGAAACAATGTTTTTAAAAATATTTTTAGTTGTAGGTGGACATAATACCTTTTTATTTATTTTTATGCGGTGCTGAGGATCGAACCTAGTATCTCACACATGCAAGGCAAGCACTCTACTATTGATACACAACCCCAGCCTGAGAAACGATTTTAATAACCTTTATTTCATAGATAATTGTTCATTGAGGGTAACTCATTTTTAAATAGTCTAGTATTCTGGATTTTTTTCTCTAAGAAATGTATTTAGAATTAGGTGGTCTTGAACAAAAGGAAGACAGCATTTAGTGAGTGCCCATTTGTTTCCTGGCTACACAGATGTGCATCCAAGTGAAAGCACAAAGCTCAGCCCTCTCGAACCGAGTCAGTTCCAGAACTGGCATCCATACAAGAGAGAGCAGCCTGGAAGCTCTGATCCTCACCTAGGACATTTGCCTTCTTAAAACAACAATAACACATGCTTATTCAGTAGCTTCATATCTTTTATAAAAAGATGTTATTTGTGTTACCAAGCCAGATTTTTTATTTCTTGTTGGAATAAACATGAAAAAAAAAAAGAAGTCAGGACTGAGAATGTGGCTTAGTGATAGAGCATTTGCCTATCATATGTGAGGCTCTGGATTAAATTCCAGCACCATGAAGAAAGAAAAAAAAAAAAAAAAAAACCCTACCTACCCTGAGAATTAATTTCCTCTTAAAAAAAAAAAAAAAAGTTTCTCCTTCTGATTTCTAAAAAAGAGCTATCCATTTTCAAACTGGTTTAACTACTCCAGCATCAAAGCACCCAAGCATCTGTGCCAATTTTTGCCAGTTTGGTTTGGGTAGCAAAGTTCCTCTTGATTTTTCCCAGACAGACCTCAGAATCTGAAGAGTATGTTTTCTGAATATATTTGCACTTTGGGTGTAAAATATAAATGATAGAATATAAAAGGCAGGAATATGAGAAAAGAAATGGGGATACATGCTTACATAGACACAGGAAAATAGTTTTTACATTCTGACTCAGAAATGAATGTTTGAGATTAATAATTGCCAGCAATGGCTCATGAATATACAATATTTTATATGCTACTACAGGTGAATTTTGCCTCTATGGAAACATTCTTTTCCTTTTGCAATAATTGCTAACCTCTTTTTAAAAATCACAGGTGTTTTTTAATTTACTTTTTTGCTTTGTAATTACATTTTAAAGGTGAGATTTCAAGATTGCATTTTTAGCAAAGAAACCTGCAGCTGTGAGTCTTATCTTCCAGAATTATTCCTGCTCTTTTGAAATTTTTCTTTAAAGATATTGAGTTAGAGTCACTTACTAACCACAAATACAAAATGCATTAGGTTTTAACAGCAGATCTAAATTAAAAACTCAGTAACGTGGAACAAATGAACCCCTTAGTTCATTTCCAAATGAAAACCCCACTTATGTTTTATTGTTTCTAAACCTTCCTTACTACAAACCATCAATCCACCAACTTCCTTCTGGTTTGTTCAAGCTTTGAACTATACCTTTATGGTGCTATAAATTAGCATGTCACCGAGCTACATTGTAATTTGCGTTAATTTCTATAGAGTTGGAGTTGTCTGGGAAGACATCTTTACAGTACTTCAAATTCACTCAGAAAAGTAATGCCTAACTAAAAGATGTAAAACATAAATTTAAAAAAGATGTTCTGGCTTTTATCTTGAGATGGAAAATAAAAGTGGTCAAAGTTATGTTTGCTGTTCTGTGATCCAGAACTAACTTTCTACTACTTTAGTCCTGTTGTTTTGGGCAAACATCTCAGCAGCAGGAAGTAGAGAGAAGAGCAATCTTGCTCTCACCCACCTGAAGACAAGGGACCATTTCAAAGATATGGTTACAAGGGAAATGATCAGGGTCATAAAATTGTCAACGAAATGCACTGTCTGTAAGCTTTCTGTGGGATACCTGGCAAGAAAAATCCAAAGGCCAGAGCTAAGAAAGGACAGGGCCTCCTCCTGATCCTGGTTTGGACTGGACCAGGCAAATCTCAAAGGAGTGGCCTTGATCAGGTGCTGCAGTAGCCTTTGTTGAGGTGCCTCAGAGTGAGTGTCCAGGAGCTCTGTCCTCTGTCACAGAACCTGCTATCATGATGGAGTAGGAGAGGGATTAGAGAAGAGGCAGTGGATCATTTGAGGAGGCTCTTAAAGGGAAAAAAAACAAACAAAAAAAACCATAACTGCTCTTTTGTGAAACTGAATCTCTAGAAAGAGTGAGCCTTCTGCATACATCAGGGAGCTATTTGTTCACTGTGGCACCTATCTGTCAAGAGTAACCATCTCTGCTCCTTGCTGGCTCATTCTCTACTCCCAGCTCCTTGCTTTCATTGCCCGCCTTGCCCTCTCCAGGCTGCATCCTGCAGAAGCTGATCCTTCAGTGGAATTTGTTTTCCAAACTTTAAAAACAAAATTACTGGGAGGGTAAAAGAAAACCAAAGCCTTCAGTCCTTGGGCGTCATGCCACCAAACTCCTTTAACTCCAGCCCTGGGTTTTTGTGTCCCTTTGAAATAGACACGGTTTGGGCTGAACCTGCACTTCCTAGCATCTGGAGAAGAGGAGGAAGAATATACTATTTTTAAAAGGAACTTTCTGGAAAGTGTACAAGACCTGATAATTAAAAAAAATAAAAGCCAAACCCTCAGCTGCACAAACAGCCCTTGTTCTCTTCCAGCAAAGGTCTGTCAGGAGTGCCCACCTTCCTCTCTCTGAGAAGAGCAATTAAGGAGACCAGGAAGCATCGCTGAGTTGGTCTGTTTTCTAGCAACCTCTTCAGTCCCCTCCTTTGATCTAGCTGTGAGTGGGAAGGGGGAGCTAACTCAACCTGCTTCAGGCCTGCAGCCCGATTTGTAGGCACTGTGTTAGCGAAGAGTTCTCTCTTTCTTAACGTATTTTTTTGAATCCGAGTGTACACATCTGTCTTTATACCCAGCCGCTTTTCTGGCCCCAAACAAGTTCTCTGTGAATTTCCCCAACCGAGCTCAGTGGGATCTCTGTCAGCTGCAAGATTTATGTCATCTTGTCCAGTCCTGAGAACTGTTCCTTCAGCTCCTCACATCTGGATCTAATTGGAAAGACATTAAATGCACTGGAAAGGCATATTTCAGGGCAGTTCTTTATAGACACCCCTATTATAAAGGAGCTGACGGTTGTAGGTTCAAGTGGGATGAGCCAAGACAACGTCTCAGAAAGTGGAAAGCACAAAATTATGAAAGAGCTGCTGGGAATGAGAAGGCACTGTTCAAGGATTACATTTATTTGGTTGCTTTGGGAGGGAAATGGGGCAGGATGTCTGCCAAGTGGTTAAAACATTGACTAAAAAAAAAAAAATCTTGCAGTTGGTCTAATAACTACATTTCTAATATACTTCCAGTATTTCTATTACACATTAATGCAGGTCGAGCATCCCTAATCCAAAAACGAGAAACTCAAAAAATCATGAGCACCTAATCTAAATTTCAGATTTGGGATTTTTGGATGCTCAATACATGAAGTCTACGAAAATATTCCAAAATCAAAAAACTTTAGAAATCTGAAATACTTCTGGTCCTGAGCATTTTGGATAAGAGGTACTCAATAGGTACACATAAAAATGTCAGCTTTTTTCATCTAAATTCATAGAGCCCCCAGATCCATGCACTCACAGTTGAACCCCTTGGGGTAGTGGGGATATCATTTATTTCTTCATTACCCCCTTGCCTCTGAGAGCCTTGTCTGGAATTATGTGACTTGAAAGGGATTTGGACCTCCACACAGCCCTGCTGTAAAGGAGCTGCTGCCTTCTGTGTTCACAGAAGGGACTGGGTGGGCCCGGTCCAAGCTGGGACCACACAGAGCTCCTCATCCAGATTGTGCAGGAGGTGGTGAGGGATGCCAACACTACCTCCTTCTCAACATCCCACCCAGTCAGCTTTCCTGGGCTCCCTGCGTCCAGAGAGAGTAAACCTAGCAAAAATGGTTATAACAGCAAGAGGAGGTCAGCAGTGTACCAGCTACTGAAAAATGGAGGCCTGTTCCCTTCCACTTGCCTCCTGGGTGCCCTGCTACCAACCTCAGTTGCAAGGTAGATGGTGCCTTCCAAAACACAGATCTGAGCAGGGTACTCTCCAGTCCCCTTCCCTTCCTGGACCTAGTGACACTGCCACTCTCCTAGTCTCTTAATCTGCTGTTACACGTAACTTATTACTCCACTATGGAAAAATAATTTGGCATATCTATCAAATTTTTATATTTGTCTTGAATGTATCTATAAAAAGTTTATGTTGCAGACTATCCACTGCAGCTTTATTTGTTAAAGCTAGACATAATCTACATGTCTATTACTAGGAAACTGATTAAATATGTTATGGTACAGTTATATAGTGAAATAAGATGTTGCTATGACAAAGAATGAGATAGAACTATTTATGATGCCAAGAAAAGATGTCCAAGGTAGTATTGTTACATGAGAAAAAGCAAGTTGCAGAAAAATGAGCATGGTGATTTCATCTAGGGAAAAAATACAAAGTTCATATATATGTATACAAGAATATAATAAATACAATACATGGAAAGTATTCTAACACCAAAATGTTAATAGTAGTAACTTCTGTTATGTGGAATTAGAATTCATTGAAGGGAAAAACAATATGGGGGATTTTACTTTACCGCCTAAATATTTTAAAAAGTTTTACCATGGGAATTGATCATTTTAAGATAAAAATACTGTTTTCCAAAATTAGTTTTAATTTTGGTTTTGTATTTAATTTTTAAATATCTTTTTAGTTGTAGGTGGACACAATACCTTTATTTTATTTATATTTGGTGCTGAGGATCAAACATATGCTAGGTGAATATTCTACTGCTGAGCCACAACCCTATCTCCTTATATTTAATTTTTATTTTTTATTTATTTATTTTTATTTTTTGGTACCAGGGATTCAACCCAGGGGTGTTTAATCACTGGGCCACATTCCCAGCCCCTTTTTATATTTTATTTAGAGATAGGATCTCACTGAGTTGCTTAGGGCCTCACTAAGTTGCTGAGGCTGGCTTTGAACTAGCGATCCTCCTGCCTCAACCTCCTAAGTCACTGGGATTACAGGCATGTACCACCATGCCTGGCTAATTTTATTTTTATTATTATAGGTGCACACAAAGTTGGGGGGAAAAAAGGTCCATAGAGGTACTGTGTACTCTATACCAGTCTCCTTTCTGCTGCCCCTCTATACTCTCACCCTCACTCTACTGCCCATGCTCCCAGCCCTCAGCAACCACCAATCTATTCTCTACCTCTGTGCTTTTGACATCTCAGAATGATAAATACATGGAATCGTGTAGTGTGTGACTTTTTGAGATTGGCTTTTTTTTCACTCAACCTAATGCCCTTGAAGTTACTCCAGGTTGTTGTGTGCATTGATAGTTCATTATAGTCGATGGTGAACATACTATTTTGTGGAACAATTCACCTACTCTGGTATATTTTAATTGCTTCCAGTGTTTTATTATTACAGATAAAGTTACTGTAACATTTGCATTAGACATAAACCTCTGTTAGTCTGGGATAAATGTGATACTTGGTTAGTTTATGTTTATAGTTTTTTGGGTTTTTTTTTTTAATGAAAAACTGTTTTTCAGGATGGCTGAACTGTTTATATTCTCATCAGAAATGGATGAGAGACCAGTTTCTCTGGGTCTTCTCCAGCATTTGGTAGTGTTATGACTTTTTATTTTGGCTGTCTTGAGATATGTGACACTGTGGTCTCAATGGCAGTGAGTGATGTTGAGCATCTTTGTGTGTTGACTTGCCATTCCAAAATCCTCACAAGTGACATGTCTCTTCACGTCCTTTGCCATTTTCTAATTGGATTATGTGATTTTTTTGCTATTGAGTTTTTGAGACTTCTTAATGTAGTCTAGATACTAGTCCTCCGTTAGATATGTGGTCTGCAAACATTTTTGCCCAATTGTAGCTTGTCTTTTTCGTCTTATTCCAGAGTGTTTCACAGAGCAAAAGTTGGTAGTTTTGATATCATCCATTTCATCAGTTTTTCTTTTGTTTTTAAAAAGTGAATGAGGTTGTTTGCTGCCTCACTCTCTTGCTTAAGATTCATCTTATCCCAGCCTGCTTCTAAACTGTGATGAACCCTGAAGAAACTTTTATCTTTGTTTCTCCTGAATATTCACACAGGGTTGTTTTTTATGAAGTTGTAGTTCAACTAACTCAGCTATAAATTCTGACTTCTTTCTCAGTTGATAAGGAAGTCTGGTTCAATTTTTGGTTCTTTTTATTCTTGAGGTTGGGGTTCACTAAAAACCCTCCACCTGTCCTTGGTCTCCCAGGACCCCAGCCTTCACTTCCCCTGCCATGGGAGCCCCTTGTGGAAGCACGGGTGCTATGACTTTCTCCTCATAAGGCTTCTCCTTACATAAAAACATGGTGGGAATTAATAAAGTAGGTGCTCACTGTTGACTTGTGGTCTCTCTATCCTGAAGGTGTCATCACAGGAGGCAATTTTGAGGAAGGGAGGAAGATTTGTGCATTTCTTGGCAATATGAGAGTATAGAACACGAGTACCAGGCAGCCATGTCCAGCCACCCATGGAGCATCAACTACAGCCAGTGTTAGTGCTACAGACATGAACCAATTAAGACCCATCTGTGCCCTATTCTAGGGACTTAACGGGCAGGCAGACATGCAGATTTCTCATAAGGGAGCACAATGCCCTGGTACCACTCTTGATAAAGTCAGATTATTCTCATCTCCTTTCTTGGAATTTTCCTCAGCTCATAGCTTGACTGTGTTACCCAACCTCCCATGAAGTGAAGTGTGTCCTGTCACCAGGTTCTGGCCTGTGGAATGTGAGGGCTTTCTTCCTCATTCATAATTTCCTCCCATACACCATCCTCCATTTTATTTTCTCTTACATTGGCTGGTTAGAGAGAATTGAATGAAATGGCCCAGAGAGGAGCAAACTCAGAAGGATCTGCATCCCTTGCTGACCAGGATCCACTGCACAGGAACTTCCAGTTGAGCTTTCCGTGGACACTGAGATCCTGGGGTTTTTATTGAGCAGTTTGTTTACCTTGACTTGTACACAGAGCACATAATTCAGTACTCCCCATACAGAAAGACTTCATAGAGGAGGTACTTGATTTCCCTTGGGGCATATCCTGTATTGCATTTCAGGTACTGTAAGTACTATTTACTTTTACAAATCAGGATATTGCCTTGTTGTTTTTGATGTTTGTGCTCATTCACTAATTTTCCTCCTTTGAAATATCATTTTACCTTCATTTGGCTAATAATACTAGCTATACAAAGCCCTAAAGTTGCATGCTGTCAAATTCCAAATATCTTTTTGCTTTTAGAAACCACCCCTCCCTTCAGCAAATTCTTCTAGCCTTTTGATAACTTAATTCATATTCTTTCCGCATATTTATCCAACGAGGCAGCTTTTTAATTCTGGCATGGTCACCCTCCTTTCCTCCTGGGCTTTGATACTACCAGATGCTAGGGGGAAAACATTTGCAATATGCCTACAATCTATTTCAATATATAATTCTATCCAATTGAATGTCAGGCATTTCTGAAGAATGCTGTTAGTTGATATAATGTCCCTTGCTCAAGTTAAGGTTTTGATTTTGAATTCATATTAGAATGCCTTGTGTTATATTTTGTCCCAAATTTCTGAAACTATCTATCTATCTATCTTGCCTCCTTAAAAGATTAACCATCAAGAGTGGAATTTAGTGTGATATCTTTAAAAAGCAAAAGAAGAAAAATATTCTGCTTTTGAAAGAGAATCTACCCTCAGGCCAAAAAAAAAAAAAAAAAAAAATCCCAACAACACTGCCAGTTGTCATGCATGCAGCTTAAGATGGATTAGGATTCCAGCATACATTCTTATACTTATAACCTTACATCTTCATTTGTAACCAAGAAATTAGAAAGCGGTGTTTGGATATATTAGAATGTATTAACCCTCTTGGAGTACTAGCAATTTCTAGAAACAAGAGAACTTCTTACACAAGTATTTCGCATATCTAACCCATATCCCCCAAAGTATTCTAAATTTCTTCTCATTTTGGAATGAAGGTAAGTAGGGGGACCACTTGTGACCATATTATTCCAATATAAAGTAAACCTCTCTGTTTGATTATATTGTTTTAATGAAGATGTTTTGAGGAAATCAGGATACCAATTTTCCTTTGAGATAGTTACTTACTTACAGACTTTAAAAATTCCTTTTAATAAAATTTCTAAATATTACCAAAGTGTGGTGTTATTAATGATATGCTTTTCCTCCAGTTTTAATTAGGGGGAAAAAAAGAGAGAGTTTACTTCTTGAAATTTCAGTGATTCTGCATTTGTGCTAATACAAAAAAAGAAACCTTCTAGAACACATTTAATTAGAGTTAATTAAATTATGCTTCATTTGAAAGCCTGACATTTAGACACTACTCACTCCATCTGACTAGTTAAGTCTTTAAAATCATATGAATTGTTAACTTGTAGCTTTCCATAACTGGGGAAAATAATTTGCTCTTTAATTTCCATGGGGAACTTCTAAGAATTAATAAAACTGTATATAAAATGTGGCTTAGAGGTAACTGGATATTCTTAACCACAGGCACTATTTTAACCATTCATTCATTCTTTCAGTCAGCTAGTGGGTATTTATTGAGGATTTACTCTTCTAGGTGCTGAGTATTCACACTGAATAAAATACACAAATTTCTGCCCTCACAGAACTTATATTCTGCCTAGAGACATAATTAATAAAGTAAGTGATTAAGTATGTAACAGGAATTTAGAAGGAAATATAATTTTACTGAAAATCAGGCAGTTTGAGGAGATGTGGAACATCAGGCAGAAGTGGGTTGGTGTGACTCCTTTAGATCCAGTGGTCCTGAGGAGGTGACATTTGAGCAGTGAACAGGATCAAGCTGTGTGAAGAGCTGGAAGAGCAACCAGGAAAGTCACATGAAAGACCTTGAGCCTGAAAGAACTTGGGAGTTCTAAGAGCCGATAGGCTGGTGTGCTGGAACTGCATGGGCCCAGGAGTGCACGGTAGGTGAGGAGACTGGAGCTGGAGGTTAGGCAGAATCACACTGGGTTTTGGGACCATAGAAAGGAATTTGGATAGTAGGGCACTATGGAGCACACCTATAATCTCAGTGATTTGGGAGTCTGAAGTAGGAGAATTGCAAGTTCAAGGCTGGCCTCAGCAACTTATTTAAAATAAAATAAAAAGAGCTGGGGATGTAGCTCAGTGGTAGGGGATCACTGGATTCAATCTCCAGTACTAAAAATAAAAGAGAGAAGAAAAGAAAGAAGGTCCTTGCATGCTTTTGATAGTTACCTGTTTTAATTTACATTTCAGAAATCTTACTCTGGGACTGGTATGGTTATGCACATCGGTAATCACAATGACTCAGTAGGCTGAAGTAGGGAGACTGTAAGTTTAAGACTGGATTCAACAACTTAGTGAGGCCCTAAGCAAATTAGCAAAATCAAATAAAAAGAGCTGGGGATGTGGCTCAGTGGTTAAGCACCCCTGGGTTCAATCCCTGGTGCCACACAAGCAAACAAAACCTTACTATGGGTATACACAAAGCACAGGCTTTAGGTGGGCATTTTAATCGTTGAGTTTTTTACTTGTCCAAACTCATATAGGCTAGTAACAGGTGGAGTCAGTCATTGATTCCCAGATGTGTTCCGCTGCAAATCCCAGGCTCTGACCTACTTTGCTTCCCTGCCTGCAGCAGGACCCAGGGAGCTGGAGATCATGCATAACACTTGCATGTAGTGGGTTGCTATAGTGCATCCTGCTGGCTCGCAGCCACCAACTTTGCACAGATCTCCCAACTCTGTGTCCACTGAGTCACCTTGGAAGGTGAAAATCAGCCATGGAAGGGTATCAACAAATACTACAGGTCAGGATTCCTGCCCCCACCCCCCACCAGGGCCAGTTAAACATTTACTAGCACTACTTGTACATGGAGTAACAACTGTCTGGGAAGTATATAAACATCCATCGTAGAATTAAATCCTCAGTGGAATGGCTTTCCTGATTCAGTCTTCTAAATGGAGATGCTGAGGCACAGTGTGGGCTAGATCCTTCCTCACATGACTAGTGGTGAAGCTCAGGTCCACATGTTACCCTCACCATGAGAACTCAGAGGACCATACTTACAACTTGTTAGGTAGTTCTACATGTCACTTCTCCAACAACCCTTGTCATCGTGCACACAGGCTGGGATATAACCTACATGGCTGTGTGTGTGCAAACAGGCCCAACTGTGAGTACCAAGGAGCTGAAGATGGCAGGGCTTGCACAGCCCGCCACCTGACAGATGGCCCCAGCAATGGGCCCCACCCAGTCTTTCCTCAGGGCCCCCTTGCCCACGAGTTTCCTTTTGGACACAGTTTCCTTCTTATTTTGATCCCCGAATCCTTTTGCCATAGGGCTTTCATCCCCTGGGCTTGGTGCAGGCTTTCCACAGTAAGGCACTTCCCTTCTCTACACAGCAGCTTTAAGATTGTGACAAGTGCCTGCTCTGCTCCCCATCCCTACTCACCCTCTCAGCTCCAGCATCCTGCAGGGCTTTGCACATGTTGCTTCTCTGGACCCCAAAAGTTTCTCTTACCCTAAGTATCACCCCAAATGCTGCCTCTCCACAATGAGCACCCTTTCTTGGGGCTTCAGTTCACTGTTCTTTCTTTGCAGCTATCATTGTGTTGCAGGGCCATCGCACACAGGCCATTCTCCATGCTGGGAGACACCCACAAAAAGCCATGTACGTTGGCATTAGTTTTGCTAGTGTCTAGCCCAGCGCCTGGTTCTCATAGATATTTGTTGAATGAATGACAGTTCCCAGTGGGGAGTCAGGCCCCTCCCTCAAGGAAATAATGACAGATTGATGCTATGAGGGAAATAAACAGGGCCATGATTTCCTGGGAGGAGATGTGGTCAGGGGAGGTATCCTGGAGCTAAGACCTAATGAAAGATGAGCATTGGTTGATGAGAAGGGATGGACAGAAGGACCTGAGAGGGAAGGGAGTTTGTCCCAGTAGAAGAACAGAAAGGAGCCCAGCACAGACATGAGTGAAGAGACAGTAGGACAAGGTGGAAGGAGGCTATTGAAGGACTTAGGTGGGAAGTGACATAGTCTTACTAAGGCTGCTTCAAGAGGTGTAGGGAGCTCTTCTCTTCCCACCTACTGTGGCTTGCAGGGAACCTGCAGGGGCAACTTCATGAACCTCAGCACCATAGACCCCATTTCTTTTCAGGCCCAGCCTTCCCTTTGCCCAGTCATCCCAGGCAGGCCCTCAAAGTCTCCTTCCTGGGTCCAGCACCAGTGTAGTCTCAGGAGAGACTCTAACAGCAGACGTTTACAACTCTGACTTGCAGTTCCCTTTAACGGATTCATACTCATTTTTGATGGGTGCCGTAACAAATGCCACAAATTGATGCCTTACAACAACACACATACATTATCTTGCAGTTCTCCATGTCAGAAGTCTTGCATGGTAGCAGGGCTGTGCTCCTTTCTGGAGAAGAATCCATTTCCCAGTAAGTGATGACATAGCTTTCTGACTTTTCTCCCATAGGCCCTCTCACCACCACTACCACACTTGGGAAAGGTTCTCTAATTCTAAGCATTCCTGGTTCTCTAATTCTAAGCATTCCTTTTCACCTTCATAATACAGGTGAAAAGTCTCATCTCAAAAACCCTTATTTTAATCCCATCTGCAAAGTTCCCTTTGCCATGTAAAACAACATATTCATAGACCTTAGAGTAGGACATGGATACAACTGGAGGTCATTATTCCACTACCACAGGACTCCTTGACCTTAAAAGATTGATCAATCAAATAAAATGAGTGAACCATTAGGATATAGATTAAAAAACCAATTTAAAAATACATCTTTGAGACTATCAAAGAAATGTTAACATGGGTATTTAGATGTAATAATTGATTACTAATATTTTTAGATGTGAAGGTACTGAATGTTACTCTAGGGCTTGGAATTCTTAATAGCTTTTTTTTTTGAGAATTTTAATATTAATTTACTTTTTTAGTTTTCGGCGGACACAACATCTTTGTTTGTATGTGGGGCTGAGGATCGAACCCGGGCCGCACGCATGCCAGGCGAGCGCACTACCGCTTGAGCCGCATCCCCAGCCCTCTTAATAGCTTTTGATTAAGGTTTTATTAGGGAGAACAAGAGCAATGGACTGAAAAAATTAAGAGGAATATAAAGAGAACTAGACTTAAAGGAACAGGGAGGAGAAAAGGAGTATAAGAATTTTATCACTGGATGTTGGGTTCAAAAGACAGCAAAGAAAAAAATATAATACAAGCTCTCATTTATTAATAACCTCTGAAGTGTTTAATAACCACTAACTTTTTGTATAATCCAGTGTAGTAAGAGTTGTAGTCTCCAAGTTTCAGATAAAGAACAGGAGGCTGAGAGGGGCAAAGTAACTTGTTTAAGGACACATAGATGGAATGCAAGAGCTGGAATTTTAATCCAGGTCTGAAAAACTCTGTTAGTCACCTTTCCATTTCTATAACAAAATGTAATCAACTTATAAAGAGAAGGGGTTTCTTTTTGGCTCACAGTTTTGGAAATTTCAGTTCATGATTGAGTAGCCCCATTGTTTTGGGCCTGCGGTGAAGGAGTACATCATGGTTGGAGCATGTGGTAGAGTAAGACTATTCACCTTGTGGCAAGGGAGCAAAAAAGAGAAGAAAGAGATCGACTGGGTCCCACAGTTGCCTTTGGATACACACCCCTAATGACTTAAGGACCTACCACAAGTCCTGGCATCTTAAAAATTCTACCACTTCCTAGTAATAGCATCCTGGGGACAGAGCCTTTAACACACAGGCCTTTGGGGGCATTCAAGATCCAAAGTATAGCAGACTCCAAATACCAAGCCCTTTTCTCTTCCTTGTCCAGGTGACAAGGAGAGTGTATTAGTTTCCTTTTGCTGCTTTAACAAATTACTGAAGACCTGTTTACTTACCACAAATGTATTATCTTATCTTACAGCTCAATAGGCCAGAAATCAGACAGAGGCCTCACTGAGCTAAGATTAAGGTTTCAGTAGTTCTTTCTTGGAGACTCTAGGAGAGAATCTACTTTCTTTCCTTTTTCAGCCTCTCCTCTTTGATGCATGGCCCCTTCTTCCATCTTCAAAATCAACAACACTATACTTCTTTGATTATTCTTCCCTGGTACATCTTTTTCTTTGACCAAAGCCAGGAAAGGTTCTCTGATTTTAAGGATTTGAGCAATTAGAGTGGACCCACCCAGATAATCCAGGCTAATCTTCCCATCTCAGCATTCATGCCTTAAACCTCATCTGCAAAATCCCTTTTGCCATATGAGGTAACATGTGGATTCTGGGAAGTAGGATATGGGCAAGTTGGTGGCGGAGAGTATTATTCTACCTTCCACAGGGAACGATGCTACCATTATGACACTTACCTTGCCAGCACACTAGTGTGCCCAACACCTTATTGTGACAAGCCCCATTACAAAGGGGACTTTGTGTTGAATCCAAAAAAAAAAAAAAAATTAAATACAGGGCAAAAGAGGACTTTGAGCAGCAATGACGTTGGCCAAATCGAAAGAGCCTAGTTAGAGGAAGGCATGAGAGTGGATGCTGCTGCTCAAGTGTGTTCTGAGCACATTGGTGACATTCCTCAGCACAGTTAATCCTGCTTTAAATCCATCTCTGTGTTGTCGTCATGGCTGGCAGCTATATGAATTACCCATTCTAAGAGCCTGACTGCAGAAATCAAGGTGGTGTATAGTTTGCTCATTTTTTAAAACCAATTTTTCAAATTCTAGAGCCAATACACCTATTTTAGGAAACTATGGAAAATCTGCATGTTTCTGATCACCCACCCTCCTACTTTTTTTTTTCACAACCAGTCCCCCCCACCAACGAGTAACCATCATCTTGAGGCAGACAGTCCTTTGTTCCAAGGGCAAGTCATTTTATAAAGTACCAATTTTATGGAAATTACCTGATCTAATAGGATTGTGGGAGCTTGAATGAGAAATGCAGGCTATAATGAAATTGTTAGAAAGCAGGGCAGCAAGTGAGTTAATTAACACTGAGTGTAATCCCTTTTTTAATTTAAAAAAGTTACATCATTGATTCATCTGAAATGAAATAGACTATAGTGATAAAGTTTAGAAACACAAATATCTTTTTGGTTTCTCTAGTTTTATATAGAGACAGGGCATTTAATTATAGACCTTTTAAAGCAGCAAAAGGTTCTCTTAGAAACCTTAAAATTCATGTTCTTCAAGCTTACTAAAGAACGGTCTTTCGATCATTTGAGTGATTTAATATAGAGTCAGTCCCAGAGACTATTGAGATGGGAAGTTAGGAGAATCCTCCACTACAGATGGAGATGTTTGCTTTTGAAGCCTATCATTTCCTCGTGGCAGGAGACTGATTTAATTAACTGCATACATGACCACTATGGTCATTGTGAGCTGAATCTAGCAGTTAGATCTGCTCCCAGGAAGAGATCAACATGAACAAGCACTTTAGGGAGAAAAGGCAAAACAAAACAAACCTTGAACACTTACTTAAAAAACGAAGGCCACATTCAGACGTGTATGGTTATCATTGACTTTAATAGGAACAGCCTGTCTGTTTCTGGGAATCAGGATAAGTTGGTGGGAAAAATATGACATAGAAGCAAAGGAAATAAAAGGACTCCTTGGGCATCTTGTTCAAAGACTTCACAAAGAGCTGCCTGTCAGGAAAATGAGTTAAAAAATCACATTTTGCTAATGAAGACTGTTGTCTCTCAGAGAATGACCTAATGCTGCTATACTGTCATTACATACTAATCCTGAAGAAGGAAGCAGGAAGAAGAGGTACTGGTTTTAACAATTAGCACTATTTGCTAATTGCTTATCATCAAGAGGAGAGTTCCAAATTGCAGAAATGACTGGAAAGATGCACCATTCTCTGTATACACACACACACACACACACACACACACACACACACACACACACAATCCAGGACCAACAATAGGTATGGAAAATATCTGTTGGCATAGTGTTTCTGGCATCGCTATAACTACGCACCAAACAAGCAACACCAGTCAGTGGCGACATCTGTTCTAGAATCTGTGGGGCTTCATTCACAAAGCAGTTGTAAAATCTTTGGGGGAAAAAATATTTCCATATCACTATGCAGATGCTTTCCTCTAAGGAAAAACACACACACACACACACACACAAATGGATAAGTGCAGGGCTGAAAAGATAGGATAAAAACAGGATGTGTCATCCACTTGTTTAAAATATGTCTTTAATTTTTGTCCCAAACAATGCTCCATTGATTGTTTTAAATCACAGAGCACATTAGTTGTCATAGGCTGAAGTTTAAGACTGAGGTTGGTAGGTTGCAGTGACATACAAATGGATGCCGAGTATGTTTGTTTTGGTTTGCTAGGAAAACACTGGAAATGAAATCATTGAGTTGTCTATTTGTTTATAGCCAAAGACTTATGGAGGGTTCTGGGTACTTATGTTAGTGTATCTTTGAAATTCTCTAATCCACAGTGAGTGGGAAGTTACACAACTTGGGTTCAGCATCATCCAGGATGTTCCTCATTAGGGAACCCAGATTTGCCTCCTTCCCACGACTCCCCAAGTTTAGTTTACATTCATCACACAGCAAATGTCCATGCTGAAGGGTGAACTGCAGGCAGTGCGACCTGAACATCTTGTTATCTATTTACCTTCTCAGTAAATAGACAATTAAGAACTTGCCTCTTAACCAGGCTTCAAGTATATCTTCCCAAATGAGAGCTCTTTGATTTCCCCCTCTTTCCAAAGTGTCCTTTAATACTATGTAGCAGATTTATAATATGTTTGGAATTTTTTAAAGCAGCTGGCCTCTAGTAAGTTAACAATTTATTCAGTTGAAATAGTTTAAACATGAGGATTTTGTTGATTTTACCATCTTCTGGACAAATTTGGAGGAGTATGTTAAAACACTTCTGTAGACTGTTAAATTTTAGCATTTGTTCATAAAGCCACTGCATTATCCATTGTTCCTGAAATAATTGATCTGATAGAAAAGGCTCTTTTGCTTGTTTGACCTCAGTACATAATTGGGTCTTGCTAAATGTACTGTGGCTTTTTCAGGCATTTTGCATCTTTCTATTGTTGTGGGCATTTTGCTGTAGAAAGAGAAGCCAACCTATCTCTTGTGGAATTCTTTAATTGGTAAATGTCCTTTCCCGGAAAATAGTGGGTGATGAATTGAGAATGAAGGTGGGAGGAGCGCCCCGGATTCCTCAGTTGTGCTCTTGGCAAGCGGAGGAGGAAGCAGCTCCGAGAATGTTCTCTTAGTACCTGCAAGAGGAGCCACAAGGTTTGCAGCCCCTGCCCATCTCTGCTTTCCCAAGCAGAGAGGGCTCATGGCTGACTGTACATCATAGTCAAACCCTTTATTCTCTTTGTCCATTTCACTTCTGCAATCCTGGAACCTCCTCTTCTTTTTTTTAAATTTATTATTATTATTATTATTATTTTATTTGGGGTACTGGGAATTGAACCATGGGGCTCTTAACCACTGAACCACATCTGTATCATTTTTATATATTTCATTTAGAGATAGGGTCTCGCTGAGTTGCTTAGGGCCTGGCTAAGTTGCTGAGGCTGACCTTCAACTCATGATCCTCCTGCCTCAGCCTCCCAACCAGAGTCATTGGGATTACAGGCATGTACCACTCTTCTGGGCTCCTAGAACCTCTTCTTGCTGCAACTTCCTATATCCCACAAGCCCTGCAAAACCCTTGAACTCCTTTCTCCCTCCTGCCAGCAAGGGGAAAAGTCTTTTCGGACTTTCAAAGGCCAGAAGAGGAAAAGTCTTTTCAGAAAAATGGGAAAGGGAGGCAAGACACATTACCTTTGGAGTGTTAAGAAGTGGAGAATCGAGTTATCTTGTTTGTGGTCCTGGCATGATTCTAAGTGACAAAATGATTCCTGTAGTCATTTGGCATTAGCTAAAATTGTGTTACAGAAGTGCTGAGTAGAGCCTTGGAAGTCAAACCAGGGAAACTGAGAGAGGGCTGAGGGACTTCCACAAGTAACTAAATCTTCAAGAAAAAGGAGGTAACTTTATTAGCTTACTTCAAGTTTTTATTGTGGGGAGCAGTGAATGGAGTGAGTATGGAAGAGAAACTAAGAGTGATTTTAAAATAATTTTGAAAGAAGCCATGCTGAAATTGGGCAGGCTGAATGTGAACAGTTTTAAGTTCAGAAAAAATAAAGGGAAATGACCAAGAACATGGTTGGGGTTCAAATCTTTGCTACTCAAGTATATTTGTGAATTCTCTAGCCTTCTTTTTTTTAATATATATATTTTTAGTTGTAGTTGGACACAATACCTTTATTCTGTTTATTTATTTTTTATGTTTTGCTAAGGATCAAACACAGTGCCTCACACATGCTAGGCAAGTGCTCTACTGCTGAGCCACAACGCCATCCCTTCTCTGGGCTTCTGCTTCCTTATGGGCAGGACCTCCCTTGCAGGGCTGTGATAACACCTGAGGTCACGCAAGTATAGGGCCTGTGGCAGAATGGTGCTCATCAAATGATAACTATTACTGTTTACAGAGGTTAAGATAAATTATTATCTTGGTCCTATATAAATTAGAAAGAAGTCCTTTCATACTTATAAGCCATTGTATTCCAGGTTATCAGTAAGATGTGGGCTGAATGATCTCAGCAGGTAGATAAGGGAATGTTACTTGGAAGCTGTCAAGCATACCTTTGGAGGGAAGCAGTCACTCAAGAATTCTGAAAATCCGTTTATGGCATAGTGTGAAAGAGCACACCGCCATTCCAGCCTGTAGGATGCTCTTTGAATGATGACAGTCATTTTGACAGTGCATGGGGACCAGAATGACATGATGATAAAATCATCCCAGAAATTTTGCAAGAGATAAAACATTGAACCTGCTCCCTGAGACCTGGCCTTTGTCTCATGTGTGTGTCTCTATTTAGATGAAAGAGAGTAGGTGCCATAGTTCTGGACACAATGAAGCAGGTTATTTGGTTAGTGGTATTCAGGCCACATGAGGAACCAAATGTTCCCAATGGCAACCAAGGAAAATGGGCTATAATTAGCTTATAATTTTTATTTAAGGTTTTAAAACATTTTGGGTGCTGAGCATCTAACCCTATAGTAGCATGATTGATGTCATAAGTTTGATCCCTAGTAACCCCCCCCAAGACATACATGTGTAAATATTTGATTTGGGTTGTTGCTTTGGCCTCGTTGGGAATAAAACAGGACTGAGAAGCCCTGGAGCTCTCAGAAGTCTCATTCAGCAATATCACACTGCAAATTTGAATGGACTATTAATAGTTCATTTGGGAAGAAATTGACCAAAATTAACATTCCCACCAATAATTCACATATTAATGTATCATAACAAAATAGCTGGTCATTTGTTCAAAATTGTTGCAACTACAAAGAGCTTTAGGTTCATTAGCCCACCCAAGAAGTTAGGAGTATTTGTGAAGACGGTCAGGCATGAATGGTCTTTGGAGCTCAGAAGCAAGTGGGCCTCTTAGTGCCACATACATGTGGGAGTCAGGACACATGTTCAGGTTGATGGCACAAGCCCATGAGAACATATATACTTACGGACTGTTTTTAGCATAACTATCCCAGCATTTCAGGACTTGAAAGGGTTTCAGATGTCACCCAATCAAATCTAAACAAGAGTCAAATTCCTCTGCTTTTTTTTTTTTTTTTGAGGACTATGGCCAGAGCTATTCAAATCTGGGTCTTTCAAACGTGAATTTAATTTTTGAAAGCAACCAAATCCTCACTAAGGCCAAGTTTAATGAATAAAGTAAATGATCAAGATAAATAAATTAAAAACAAGGTTGGGCCATAAAATGACAAAACTGATTTGCTCACTTGACCTGCAAAGTGGTTCTGAGAAGTAATTCCAGAAGCACTGAGCGCAATGCCTTCCTCCCACTGCTGGTGTGGGTGCGCCTGTGAGGACAGGCAGAGAGTACAGACCAAGATCTGCAAGAACAGGCATCATATTTGACTTAGATATTCAATTTCTAGGGATTTATCGTAAAGTATTAAGATGGTTAACAATGATCTAATGAGTAGAAAGCTCGGTGCAGTGTTCATAACAGCTTAAAAATTGGAACTTTGCTAAATGTGTAGCAGTGGAGATGGGCCAGATACAGAAAGGCATATAAAGTCAATAGGATACTGTGCAGCGTGAAAATGCTGCTTCTGAATGTTTGTGTTGGTGTGGAAAACTGCTCATGTTCAGAGAAAAGAGCAGGTAACAAAACAGTGTTAATATCTGCTCCGGGTGAAGGTGAGTAGCTATGGGGAGGAGTGAGGTGCGGCATGGGATTATGAATATTTCTACTCTTTTTGCTTGTCTATATATTCTGACTTTCTTAAAACAACAAAATGTTTTTAATTGTTTTTTTTTTTTTTTAGTTGTCAATGGTTCTTTGTTTTATTTATCTTTATGTGATTCTGAAAACCGAACCCAGTGCCTCACACATGCTAGGCAAGCACTCTACCACTAAGCCACAACTCCAGCCCCACAACAAAATATTTTAAAAATAAAATCACAATAAAGGAAAACATTCAAAAGAGAGGGAGACTAATTCTGCTGTCTTTAGAGAGGAACATGGTGCACCTGTATTCATTTGCTGCTGGAACAAAGTGCCACAGGCTGCAGGTCTCAAACAGCAGAAGCTTGTTGCCTCATAGTCTGGAGGCTGGGAATGTGGGATCAGGTGTTGGCAGGGTTGTTCCTTCTGAGTGGTAGGAAGGATCTGGTCCCTGCATCTCTCCTCACTTCTGGGAATCTTTGGTGTACTTGGTTTCTGCTGCCTCACTGCAATCTCTCTTTTCTTCTTCATGCAGTGTTCTCCCTAAATGTGCATCTGTGTTCCGATTTCTGCTTTACAAAAAGACGCCAGTTGCAGGGTGAGGGCCCCACCTTACTCCTGTGTGACCTCATTTTAACTAACCACATCTGCAACAACACTGTTTCCAAATAAGATCACATTCCAAGGTATTGAAGCTCAGGACTTCTGCATATGCATATGCAGGATTCAAGCCCACAGTGGTACCCAGTGAGACAGCCACACTGCTCCTGCACCACTGTTGACCACAGTAACCTGCCACTGGCTGTACAGCATGACTGAGAGTCTAGATCAAGAGCAGTGGAATGGGGACATTGACTGCCTCTCTGCAGAACTCCAGGTTCAAAGAGAGAATGGTGAAAACTGAGCCCAAGCACAGTCTCCTCCCTGTCCCAGGGCACCTTGGCCAGGGTTGCAGACACAGATACCTGTTTAGACTAGCACATCTGATCTAGGGGGCTCAGTTTAAAGACCTGAAAAGAATAGTAGTCTAAGAAAAAGAAAACCACGTATCATTACTTTTGTTTGTATGTAGAAATTGTGGCTTAAGAAACAAAACAAACATTAGACATGGTGACACAGCCTGTGATCCCAGCCATGTGGGGAGCAGGAGGATCTCAAGTTGGAGGCCAACCTGGGTGATTTTTAGCAAGACCCTACCTCAAAATAAAAAATAAGTGCTGGGGTTGTGGCTCAGTGGCAGAGCACTTGTCTTGCACAAGTGAGGCACTGGGTTCGATCCTCAGCATCACATAAAAATGAAAAACAAAATAAAGATATTGTGTCCATGTAAAATTAAAAAATATTTTTAAAAATAAATAAAAAAATAAAAAGGGCTGGAGATGCAGTTCAATGGAAGAGGGCCCCTGGGTTTGATCCCTAGTACCACAAAACAAAACAAAACAAATCCAGAAAAGCTAAGAGAAAAAATAAAAATATTAGGAGTAGACTGGACACCATGGCACACACCTGTAAATCCCAGGGGCTCAGAATTACATATTCAGGAGGACCTCAAATTGAAAGCCAACCTAAGCAGCTTAGTGAGGCCCTGTCTCAAAAAATAAATTAAAAGGGGTGGGGATGTGGCTCAGTGGTTGACTGCCCCTGGTTTCAATCCCCAGTACCCTTCCCCCCAAATTGAGAGTATATTACACTAAAAACTGTATGTGAATGTTTACGGTGGTTTTATTCATAATCACCAAAACCCAGAAACAATCAAGACCCCCCTTTGTAAGTGAGGGGCTACACCAACAGTGACACATCTGTGCAATGAAATAAAAGAAATGAGCTGGGAAAAGACACAGAAGGACTTTAAAATGCACATTGCTAAGTGAAAAAAACCAGTCCAAAAAAAATCTGCACAGTACGTGGGTCCAAGTATATGACACTTTGGAAAAAGCAAAACTGTAGAAGCAGTAGAAAGATCAATGGTTGCCAGGGGTTTGATGGGGAAGGAGGTAAAGAGGGCGAGATAAATAGGTGGAGCTCAGGATTTTTAAGGCAGTGAAACTATTCTACATATAGATACTGTGATGGTTGCTATGTGTCATTAATGCATTTGTGAAAACCCATGGAATATACAGCACAAAGAGTGAATCCTAATGTAAACTGTGATTTAATTAATGATAATATATCAATATTTACTCATCAGTTATGACAAATGTACTTTATTGCTACAAGATGATGGTGATAAGGGAAACTGTTTAGGACAGGGAGGCAGGAGGCAGTGCATGGGAACTCTGCACACCATCTCCTCAATTGTTCCATAAACCTAAAACTGCATGAAAAAAAAAAAAAAAAAAAGAAGTCTATTAACTTAAAAGTGAAATCTTCCAAATAAATATCTTCTGTAAAAAGAAATGTAAAAGAAACTATGCACTTAGCTACCCAAAAGGGGCCTTTGGCAGATAACAGTTTGAGAAACTGCAAGAGTTAGCTCTTTTCAAAGGCAGCTGAGAAGACACAGATGCCCAAAGTGTGAACCAGCGGGACTCTGGAGATGCAAACAGCCCCGAAGCCCACACCTACCTCAGACTCAACAAAGCCCTTCTAATGGAGCCTCCAAGGTGGGGAGGGGGAGGGGAAGAGCAACCAAATTCTTATTCAAAGAAATAACAATTTGGAACACGCACAAGAGTGTCAACAAGTTATGTAGATCTTATCAGCAGTTGCATTTTTGGTGCCTCCCAGCTATCCAGCCAGGCTCCACCAGCCTGTCATCACCCATCAGCATCCCACACCTCCGGGTCTATCAACACCTCACCAGAGCCCCAAGGAGCCCAGATTCTTGCTCCTTCCCTTTCCTCTCAGGATGCCATCATAGCCTTCCACTGACTATGCATGAGTACCTGCTGTCCATTTCTGGTAATATTCTATCACTTAATTTGGTCTTCACCATCCACAAAATTGAATAACAATACCTTTAGAGGCTAGCTTTGGAAAAAGTGCTCAAGGTGGAAAAATCTGATATCTTCACATCTGAAGGAAGAGGATGATGCATAATCTCAGTCATGTGAGGAGAAAATATGCAAAGTATTTCCTGTTTGCAGGTGAAATTTGCAAAATTGTGGGTAAGGGATAAGGCATAAGAGTCATTGAAATTCTTTTTCCCAATCTTCCTAAAAATGAAGGTCTCATAGTTCTGGAAAAAAATGTATACATATACCTATAATTTATAGTTTTAAATTATTTGTTAT
Organism: Callospermophilus lateralis; assembly: GCF_048772815.1. Classification (NCBI taxonomy): domain Eukaryota; kingdom Metazoa; phylum Chordata; class Mammalia; order Rodentia; family Sciuridae; genus Callospermophilus; species Callospermophilus lateralis. The sequence goes on along the minus strand of NC_135320.1, from coordinate 34,285,501 downwards.
TATTTTCATTAATATATATATACATGTATATATGTGTGTGTATATATAAAATAAAAATATACATGTATGTTGCTCTATGATAACTTAGCCTTTCAAATGTAATTTTGCTAAAGGATGTAAAAAGCATTTCTTTAGATTAGTGAAAACGATAGTCTATATCTCGACTTTCTTTTACAGTTACCTCTGCATTACATTAAAGTCAATGAATGGCTCTCCTTGTTTGTTTTCATTGTAGGCAGCTTTAAGTGCCTTGAAACAATTTTCTGAACAAGGACTGGATCCAATTGATGGAGCAATGAATATTGAAAAGGGTTCTCTTGAAAAGTGAGTAAAACCTCCATTGGTATTTTTATATTTGTAATTTTCATAATGGTACAAAAGATGAGGCATAGACAATTATAATGTAAAAACATCCAAGCAAAGATATCTAAATCTTGCAAAATTATTCATTATATAATTAAAGGTAGATAAATGAAAAGCAGCATAGGTGGTCATATTCATCTTCTATAATATATCTGCAAGTTTTAATCTATGAATTAATGAATGCCTTTGTTGGAAATGTTTATGAGTTTGTTGATCCTAGAGACTCTGCAAAACTTACGAAAAAGTTGTTTTCACTTCATACTGTTGACCATCCTCTGACTAACCCACTTTCTGTGATAAAAAAAAAAAAACCCACTTATGTTCCTGCTAAGTTGTGAACACAATAGAGAGAAAAGAAAAAGATATAGAGAGATGTCCCTCCCCTAGGCTGCACTGGTTTTTCACATTGTCATATGAAACATAGCACAACAGTGCCACAGGCCTGGGGCTTCTAGGGCTTGCAACTATAAAAATTATTTCTGGAATCCAGCTCACAGCATTTTTATGAGACTTGTACATAAGGCTCTATCTAAGGGACTGGATTTTGGGTCTCTCCAGAGACCCAATTTATACTAAAGAAACGTAAGGCAATTACATTTACATAGTAGGATCCAAACTCTTTCAAAGCAATAATAATAACCAGCAAGTTCTCAGAACACACACGTAATATTTTTAGAATTAAAATAAAAATAGATAACCCAGGAAGTAAAAACCAGATACAATGATCCTGTAGTTAAATGAACATACCCCCCAAAAAACAAACCAAAATAACCCAGAAAAACAACAACAACAAAACTGCCAACATTTAGTCATTAATATTTAAAAGGTAAGAGCATGAGAAGAAAACATTTGGTAAACAGACGTGGCATTTTAAGTTGTCTATAGATTGGCAACCACTTATAAGCTAATTTAATCAAAACCATTTCCACATGATCTCATCAGCAGACTATCTGAACATAAATATTGTTGTTTCACTTTAAAATGTCACTTTTGTGGTGACCTTTGAATCCTATGTGCCATCTGCTAATAAACATGTCTGAAGATGTGCAACCCTGGACCTCAGCTCTTGTTAATGTATTAATCTTTTAGACAAGCCAAGCATCTGAGAGAGAAAGCGGACAATAACCAGGCGAACCCGGGCTCCATCGCTCAGGACTGCAAGAAATCAAAGTCGGCCATCTAGCAACTCCCAGAACCCACGGCTGCCACCGCATCCTTATAAACCTGTCAGCACGCATGAGGGTGTCTGAGTTCAAGGAAATGAATGACTAATACCATTATTTGAGTCTTATGTGAAGACAACACTATTCTAACACAAGAGATAATGTACATGGTACTGTTTATTCAACTGGGGAAAAATAAAACTTTGAGCATTTCCCTTGGAACTTGAGATCAGATCATAACTCATTTGCCCAGAGGCAGCAGAAATCTGATCCTGCTACTGGAGCTTAAAATAACAATTAATGAAAAGTGTTAGAAACAGAGCTCAAGTTTTTAAATGATTAATAGAGAAGTTGGGTTTGGTTCTGTTGTTCTGATTGTTTTCTCGTGGCGCTTGTGTTCAGTTATACTCTCTCTCGTTTGAAAAAATGCTTGACCATTCGAAAACTAACCACTGACGTGCTGTGGAATGTGATGGTTGTTGTCTTCATATAGAGTCACACAGTTTCTCTTTTTATGCAGATATTTGTAATCTTCATCCTATATCAATATAAATAAGGTGCGCTACGCAAAGATGTATGCAAACAAATATGTTTTAAATCAGGTCAGATATTTGATTAAAAACATGAAATAATGCTAGGAACAAGTAGTTTCAATATATTCCAGGAATTTTAAAAAGCAAAAACAAAACAAAACCAAGCAGTTGTGGGTTTTGAGCTCCATGATACCATTAGCAATGAAGGGGGCGTCTTGCCTCTGCGTGTCATTTTCCTGGATTCCACTCTGTGTCGTGGAAACCGTGCCACCCCCATCCGTGTGTTGTAACCACTCACTGTTTGCATCAAGAGTGTCTTTATTCAATGCCTCTGGATTTGGGACAGTGAGTAGGATCAGAGTCAATGATGTACATGGCGGGGAAGGGAAAGCCTGTTGGAGAAGCTTCTAGCCAGCCGCGTTCTGGACCAGCATGTTGGAATCCAGCGTGGGGCAAACGCAGTAAAAATTTGGTCGGTTTCTGTGTGAAGTGTTGTTATTGTTGTTCTTTCATGCCCTCACTCTCCTCTCTTAAATATCACCTCAGTGAAACCCATTGGAAAGGCCACCACCCGGCCCAGTCACCCTGCCCAGCGGAGGAATTAGCAACCGTATCTGTGAAACTGCAGAGCCACCTCCTGGGTGACGCGCGGGGCCAGGTTCTGGCCAGCCAACGTCATCTCGTTGTCCAGGCTTTCTCCTTATTGATTTGCAGATGTTGTGCAATGAGAAAACATTATACGGTCTAACTGCTCGACCCAACCTGACAATAGGAATATAATTATGTAAGATTTCACAAGCAAAACCACCACAAATCATGATCTGGCTGACTCACACGCGACTGAAGAATAAACAAACAGCACCATAAGGAAATAACTCCAGGGTTGTTGCTAATGACTCCCATGTGGGGAAGTCCGTCCGTCTGTCCGTCAGTACTGGGAAGGCTGGGTGCCCTTGCAGGAAGTAGGTTTTGTTACATAAAGCTGGGTCCCAGTGAAAAGAATAGCACATCTGTAAGGTGGAGGTTCATAGAGGTAAACTGTTTGAAATCTCGTCCTGCTGCCTAACCCAAGGGCACACAGGGCCCCAAATCACGCCCATAGAAGGGGACAGGCCCTTTCTTCTACCAGGATCTGGCCACTTGAGGCTTCCACCCTCAGATGAGGTGGGGGCTACTTCAGGCAGGGTCACTGAAGTGACTCCTCAGTTTAGCCGACCCAATAAACATGTGACCTTCTGCAGAGTCACAAGGCCTGCAGGTCTGGGAGAGAGTGACGAGCCTAGGGAACAAACAGCTAATCGGTTCTCACCACCCAAGTATCTGAAGCGTTTAGCTGTGGCTGTCTGCCATGGAGCCCTCCATAGCGCTGACGGGTCACTGAGCCCCCAGAGCTGTGGTGGCTGTGGGGGTGGTGGGAGTGCAGATGTGCCCAGCATCTCAAATTTAGTAATCAATTATTTCTTCAAAATCCCATGCCTTCTACTTGCTGGAAGAGCCCAGGAAGGCCTTCAGATATTTTCCCCAGAACAGCAGCACTTCCTGGGAGTCATCTGGAATTTTTTTTTTTTTTATTGAATTACCAATGCAAATGATGGGTGGCCTGCAGTTCCTGGCAAGGCCCTGCTGCAATGCTCTGTTCCAAAGCGCAATGTTATATATCATTAGAGGGGAAACCATTAAGTAGATTTATTGAAAGAATGTTTCTTCAGCACAAGGAGATCTTTTTGATGAAAAATGGAACTCATTATTCTTTAAAGGATACAGATTGACTTATCTCCTTTATCAATTACAGTGTCTGCTTTCAGCTTTTCTCAATCAGCGTGGGGCTTTGTAGTCACTTCCCAGTGCTGAGGCCAATGTGTTTTATGAAAAAGGTTTGTTTTTACATTTTAATTGGAAATATAATATTGCACTTTGGAACTCTGACCATCTTTTCCAGTACAACTTGCCAAAGATCAATGGTGAGACACCACCCATCAGATCGGGACAGGCATCCCAAACCTCTCCCCAGGCGACCCTTATGACAAGTTGTCCTAGCATTCTTCTCCCAAGCAAACATTCTCAATTGTGATTTTTTTTTTTTTTTACAGTTTTGACCAATGTATCCACCATAAAGTAAAAATAGATGAATGAAAAAATGTGCCTTATTACACAGAGGTTTTCAGGACTCCTGGTGACTTTGGAAATGTGGTCCAGACCTGCTAGCTGCTGTTTAAATCCTGCTGCAGGTCTGGAACTGCAGAGTTTTTTTTGTACCTTTTCACTTCCAAAGGCTACTTGTTACCATTATGACCAGGAATGACAGAGAACCTAACAGTTTTGCACACAGAGCTGATAAATCATTAATGGCAAAATCATATGAATTTGTCTTTGAGACTTCCGCAGCCTAACCCACATGATATAAGCACCTGGTAATTGTATGAGAGATACATTGACTAAGTGGGCAAATGAATGATCTATCATCCACCACAAGTTGGAGAAATGAATTTTAAATCTCACTGCTTGCATAACAAAGAGATAGGCATTCATGATAACATATGACACTACTGTTAATGTGATACTATACCCTCAACCCTGGGAGTCTCCGAGGTTTTTTAATCAAGAACATGGTAAGTCAACAACAACAACAAAACACTCGCTTACTTAAGTAAATGTGGCACTTTGTGCTGTAGCACTTTGTTTGGTTTTATTTTATCTTCCCACTTCTACATTTATATTCCTTTCCTAGGCTAGCAGATTTAATAACATTCCCCATCCCAGATGCATTCCTATATTTCTGTAATCTCATGTGCACATCTTCATGAGGAAAGACCTTGTAATATCTGGTTCAGAGAAAAGACTTCCTTAGACCTTAAACTGACTATTTCTGGCAAATAACCACTGAGTTCCATCTCACCTTCAGGACTTAAGTTACCTCACTGGGAGAAGCTTTCCTCTTAGGTTCTAACTTTTCAACGTAGATAAGGGCTCCTTGGACTATATCCCCAGGACACTCTGAAATAATTAACAAAACAACTTCAATTAAAGAGTCCCCATCATTCTAGCTAGTGGGAAAGATCAAGAAGGAAATAAGCCTAGATAACCAGTAGCTTCATCTTCCTATTAGAGCAACATGCTGTATATTCTGGAGACACTATCAAAGAAGCCACATCTACTTTCAAGGAACTTTTCTTTTAGTAGTGCATCTTGTCTCACTCCCACCATACCCCAAACATCCACCGCCCCCCACCCATGCATAATGGGGTTGAAAGCCCTTTAAACTCACCAACACTCAGAAAGCCAATCAACCCAATTTATTTCTCAGTGAGTCTCCCGGCCTAGTGCAATGCCCACCTTAATACAGTACATGCTGAATAAATGTTTGTTCAGTGGATTAACAACATGGAAAACTCTGCTGGGATGATTTTTCCCATCTAATTGCATCGACAGTGACATGGACAGAGAAGTCTGGCCTTCCTCTTGCCTAGGAATAAACTTCTAGTTCTATCTGTTAACATGTAGACTTTTAACATCATCTTAACATCTTCAGGTTTCAGCTTTTCATTCAAAATCTGGAGCTAAAAATATTTAGTAGTATGTGGACTTTTTAAAAAAATGTGCACATATTATGAAAATAAATACAACACTTTAGTCCATTAATGACGATTAGGGAAAGAGCAATGGTCGAGGAGTATGGCTAGTTTAGGGACCTGTTTTCAACACAGATGTGACTTTGGCAAGGGATGCAGCCCTCCTGGGCCTCAGCTTTCACATGTATGAAATGATGGCCCCTAAGAACACGGAAGCTCTAAACTTATCTTCTCATAGTACATGTATTGCTAGTGGCACGCTTATGTTCAAAGTTTGTGTCTAATAGATGTGAAGTTTTTAATCAACCACCTAGAAGGAAAATATCACTCTTATGTTAATTAGGATCCTTTCAGTTTCAAGTTCTGAGAATCAATTCAAACCAGCAATGGGAAATTTGCTAATAAGGCCAGAAGGGTATTTCACAGAACATAATGGCAGAAAATTCAGGAAACACACACATATACACACAAAAAACAAAACTGGAACCAGGAAGTAAAAGGCTGTGGAGAAACTAGGAAGTTCTCCCTCTGTCTTCCCTTTCTCTCTCTTCCTAAACCAGCTGCTATTTCTCAAGTGCACATACCAAAGAACATGGCTACCAATAGAACCCAAGTTTATACATACCTGAAGGAATACTGACTTCCTTCTTTAATTTTAATCCCAGAGTTTTAGGAAGCTACCCCAACTGGTCCCTCTTGGACCAGGAGCTCTCCTCTGGCCTACACTGTACAAACATGGCTGCCCCAAGTCCATACCTAGGGAGCTCGGTGGAGCAGCCCATCTAAGAAGAGGGAATCACTGTTGGGGGAGACATCCCAATAGATACTGCCTCCACTCCTTCTCACAGTTTTCGTGGGGCAAGGCTCATTTCAATCGTGTGCTAGTTTCTTTCAAGGTAGTAAACAGTGAAGCTTCAAAAACTGAATAATGTTCTTCCAAATGTCTTAGATTTGTCTCCAGCTTGTGAATGCTGTAGCACTTTGTTTGGTTTTATTTACTTTAACCCTCCAGGCTTTACTTTCAAGGATCTGAGGAACCACAAAACTATCCTGAATGAGTCATAAAACTACCTTAAGTAAAAAATACAATCTTTCCAGTGATCCCAAATTAGTATATTTTAAATAAAACTGCTTCCCTCCAGCATGTACAAGTAATGAAAAAGAAAATTAGGTGATAGTGTGGCCATCCAGCCTCCAGAGAACCAAAAGCCACTTTCCTGCTTTTGTTTTGAGAGTTATGAACCAGAAGGGACTTCTTGAGATTTGTAACTGAAGTTGGTTGGGAGAGACACAGGCAACCTTGATCTCCTTTCCTTTCAAATTTTGCTCACAACTATTCATGAGGACCCAAGGAAGGGAGGAGACTTGGTTTTGGGGGTGGAAAGAGACAGAAATTTGTACTGAAAATTGAAGTTATTAAGGGAGCCAAGCTGCCATGGGAAAGAATGAAGGAATGGAAAGTTCTGGAGAAGGCTTTGATAGAGACAGACTAGGTACTCCCTGCAATAATAATGTAATAGTTATTATGAATGATTATGAATAATTCTTTTCAGCTTCAGGAATGAGTAAAATCTTCCATTTCTCTTGAGCCTACCACCAAATCTTCTCCATGGGTAGTTGGCTTTCCAGAAGGATGTCTGGCCACTGGTCCCTCCTCATTCTCTGAGTCCAGAGGAAGGAAGAGGATCCTTCTTCACCCACTCAAGATGATCAATAAGCGCCAAGCTTTGGCAAAGATTGGGTCTGGATGTGAACTCCAGGGAGAACCTAGCCAGTGGATTATCTCTGAACCTCTAACAGAAGGGAAAGTCTAGACCTTTTTTGGAGGTGGGGCCTGGAACTAGAGCCACTTCCACAGTGTGCCAGGGTCATGCACAGGAGACATTCCTGCCTTCAGCCCACCACAGCTGCTGCCTCTGCCTTGGGAGGAGAGGCAACGAGCCTGAAGTGGTCTGCTTAAACTGCTTGCCTTCTAGTTTCTGGCTGGAACCAAGTTCTAATCTCTCAATCAGCAAATACAGATTGAGCCTCCATCTTTAAATTAGTCACAGCGGGAAACCAAATGAAGCCTAAAATGAGGTCTCTACCTTTCCCAGTTGGGAAGATGAAGTAGAAACAAGATACTGAGAGGGTGCAAGAAGGTGAAGAGAGATGCTCTTCAGTAGGAATTGATTTCAGCCTCTTCCACTCCCACATGCTTGAGAGATCTTAGGCCAATTATAAGAAGATCTGCCCTAAATTCCTGCTTTTCTTATCTAGTGACTGGGGCTGGTCAACTATAACTAAGATGCTGTAAGAATCCAATTTACATGTTTCCCTTCCTTCCTTCCTCCTTCCCTTTCTCTCTCTCTCTCCCTCCCTCCCTCCCTCCTTCCTTCCTTTATTTCTTTCTGTACCAGGGATCGAACCCAGTGGTGCTTAACCACTGAGCCACATTTCCAACCCTTTTTAAAATTTTTTTGGGGGGTGGGTATTGGGGATTGAACTCAAGGGCACTCAGTCACTGAGTCACATCCTCAGCCCTATTTTGTATTTTATTTAAAGACAGGGTCTCACCAAGTTGCTTAGCGTCTTGCTTTTTGCCGAGGCTGCCTTTGAATTCACGATCCTCCTGCCTTAGCCTCCTGAACTGCTGGGACTTTTTTTTTGAAACAGGATCTCCCTAAGTTGCTGAAGCTGGCTTTGAACATTCAATCCTCCTGCCTCAACCTCCAGAATTAGTGGGATTACAGACATGAGATTTTTTCTGGGGTAAATCCCTGTGATAGTTGTAGCCCTATGAACCAACATCCCCTCCATGACTCCCACCTCCACCACCAGCAATGTTCCTAACTGCCAGTGTGTATTACTTCTACCCCTTCATCAAAGAAGCAGTGTTAGGCATGGTTAAGGGTCAAGATTCCCAAGCTATACTGCCTAGGTTCAACACTTGGCCTTCCCACTATCTTCTTGTGTGTTTAGGTAAGTGACTATCACTTTTCCAAGCCTCATTTTCCTCAACTATAAAATAAAGATGGCAATGTAATTACGGGGATTAAATAAATTAATTCTATGGGTTAATACATCTAAAGTGTTTTGAACTGCATGTGGCACAGAGTAAGCACTCATAAACATGAGTTATGATTGACCAAAAGACATCAATGAATTAATCAATAAGTATTGATCAACTACTGTGTGCCAGAAACTATAATCAGGTGCTAAGAGAAAGGGGCAGAGATGAATCAAGCACAGTCTGTTCTGCATCAAGGGATTTTTTTGGCTTCTTAAAGGTAGTGATAAAACACATACACAAATAAATATTACCCCAAACTGAGTTTTCTCAGAGATTCAGGGGAGGGAATCTACAGAAAGCTCCACTGGCCTTCTTAGATCTTAGGATCATCTTTGAGATGCTTTTTCCACAGTGCCAAATATAGTGGCTCCCAATGCCTCCTCAGGCCTGGTGTGGTGAGAACGGCCCAGAGATGAGAGGATAGGTCTCACCCAGGGATTTCACATTCCCCACACACCTCCTGCTCTACCTCCTCATCTAGGGTTCTCAGGGAGCTAAGGGACAATGGTAGAAAAAACTGACGGTGACCCAGGAGGGTTCACAAAGCCCCAGAAGTGGAGGAAACCCAAACTGATGAGGTGACTCTGAAATATCAGGCCTAAGCTAGGCTTGTTGGTTTCTGTTTCCTGGAGGGCAGAGGAAGAACTGTGAACAGCCCAGTGCCTCCTGGTCAGGGTGGGAAAGACAGTGTATGCATCCCTTTTGCTCTATCGGTTTACAAATTATGGCACCAATGTTCCTACGTTATTTCTCAGTAGGTCATAAAAAAATTGCTTACGGTGGGATTGAAGTGATCAGGATCTGGTTGAGGGTAATCGAGGGAGAGAGGGAGAACGGGAAGAACTGAATGTATAAAGAAGGCACATTGGATAGACAAAGGCGGATGAAGGAAGGGAGGGGGGACAGATAGGAAAGACAGTGGAACGAATCAGACAGAACTTTCCTATGGGCACACCCCACCAGTGTAACTCCACATCATGTTCAACCATGAGACTGGGATCCTAATTAGAATAAGTTATACTCCATGTATGTTTAATATGTCAAAATACACTCTATTATGTATACTTAAAAAGAACAAATAAAAACATAAATTACAAAAATAGAAGAAGTAGAAGACAGACTCAGCAGGTCCTAATGACACATGAATATGGGATGGGGGGACCATCTTTACTGGCTCCAGTGTCCTGGCTTGGGAACTGGACAAGTGATACTTCCGTCCACTCAGGTAAAGAGCACAGTGGAGGAGCAGTTAGTTATGAGTTCCGTTCTGGGTCTGTTGAGGCTGACATGCTCACAAAACATCCAAAGAAAGATCTTCAGTTGGTAACAGAGGATCTGGAGAGGATATTGAAGTTACAGAGAAGGTATTTGTGAGCAATAAGCCCCTGGGTGGTCATCAACAAGTGGCATTTAGAAGGCTGATATTTCTCCAGATGAAGAGCAAAAGTCCAAGGACAAAACCTTGGGAAGCCCTGACACTTATGGGTCAGCTGAAGAGAGGAGGAGTGCAAGATGCAATTGGAGAAATAAGAAAAGGAAGGCTGGGGAGGGCAGGATAGTTGGGAGTGCCTGTCACCACAGGAAGAACGTGAGTGACAAGAGAAAGTGGGAAGGGAGCCCATCAGCACAGGCATTAGGGGGTCATGGATGACCTCTGACAGTCCTGTTCAGGAAAGCAGAGGATGCAAGAAAGAGAGCTAGACAGCTGCTCCAGCAAAGCCAGTGGTTTTCTAGATACCACATCTACAGCACTAGATGTAAGGACTGAAAATAGGTGCAACTGTTCTAGAGCACAACATGGCAATATGTATCCAAATATTAAGAAACAGCTTCACTGTCAGTAACTCTGTTTTCTCACTGTCCAGGGATGGTGTCTGTCAGCGAGGCAGAAGAAGCCAGTGCCCTTGGGAACACATGTAACTCTCTCACTTCAGCATCCTCCCCAGTGACCTGTAACTGGGAGTGTGTTGGCAGTCTCTGAAGGTGGTCACTGCTGATGGGCAGTGGATGCCCAACCTGTGGATGGTCAGATGGCTGACCATGGGGGTGCACAGAGATGAGGGCACTTCCAACCTGGGTAATAAGTTGACTCTTTGCTCTGGTAGGCTTGAGGTCACAGCTCTGCCAGGTTTTCTTTTCTTCCTCAGCAGTATTGGGGATAGAACCCCAGGGCTCCCTACCACTGACCCACATCCTCAGCCCTTTTTGATTTTTTTTTAATTTTGAGACAGGATCTCACTAAGTTGCTGAGCCTGTTCTTGAACTTGTGGTCCTCCTGCCCCAACCTCCTGAGTAACTGGGATTAGAACTGCATCACCATGCTCAGGTCTGCCTTTTTAATAACCTTAGAAGAGGATGGAATTGCTACCTTAAGAGAAGAGCCGTGAAACAGAGGGTAAAAACTCCACTGGAAATCGGCTTGGTATGGGAGTTCATGGCAAGGGCTGTGTAGGTTATGAGAATGGGCCTTGTGTGGACAGAGACCAGGATATGTTATCTAATATGGAAAAGCCATAATTAAGTTATGGTGGATTAAGGATAGTCGTAAATGATCACTCTCTCCATTAAGAAGTGGAGTTTATTTATCCTTCCCTTGAATCTGGGCTAAACCAACTGGTGGAAGCCACATTGTACCAGTCTCAGGCCTAGCCTTCTGGGTCTAGCCTCCTCCTACCTCCCGAGGGGACCTCTCCTCCTACTTACTCTCACTCTGGGAACTCAGTCACTCTGCTGTGAGAAGCCCAAGCCACATGAAGGGGCCACCCCTTGCCAAGCTGCCTCAGCTGTGCTCCAAAGCCACAGCGAGCATCCACTGCCAGCCATGTGAGCGGCCGTCTTGGATGCTCCATTAAAGCCTCAGATGACCTCAGCCTGGGTCAACATCAACAAGGGGCAGAAATACCACCCAGCTGAGCCCAGTCAACCCACAGACTTGTGAGAAGTAACAGGAGTTGCTCTTTTGGTCACAACTACTTTGGGGCGGTTTGTTACATAACAGTAGATTACCAGAGCAGTTTTCATTCGAATTTTCCATACAACTTCCACCTAATTGCTGCAGTGGTTGACACACACAAACCTCAAACCACCCCTAAGCTTCCATCTCAGCTGCACAGAATCCTCCCGGGACCGCCTTCAACCAGCATAAGAGGGTGGAGCTCTTTTTGCCAGTCTCCCTACAGGTGCCTGCAGTGGAATGAACGTCTCAGGCATGAAGGAGAGGCAGAAAGGAACTGGAAGACGTTCAGCTGGAGAAAGAGAGGGCTTTCTTCAATGAGTTATCAGAGCCACTTGGGGCTGGGGCCACTGTTAAACAAGACAACGCGGCTGTCACTTTTATTTTTTTTATTTTTTCAGTCAGTCTCCATAGGAAAAGTCCTGATGCCAAGACAAAGTAGACCCAGAGAGCTAAGTTCCCGTACTTTCTTGTACTGAGAGCCCGTATTAGTGACATGAGATGACACTTGAACTGTGTGGTTGTCTCTCTCCGACACTGCTGGCTCAAGTCCCCACAGCCTCCCAAACACTGTGAGTCCCGCTCAGCCTCGAGCCTGGTCCAAACTCCCTCACAATCTCAGTTGCATGCTTCTCCAGGTTGGGACCATCACTTGACCCTGCTTAAAAGGTCCAGAAGGAATGACAAAAGCCTGAAGCACCTTTCTTTTGTCCCATGGGAGCCCTGTGTGTGTGTGAGTGTGGAGGAGGGGGGACACACACACTAGTTCACTAAGCGTGTGGTCCTAGGAGCAGAGCTTAGAGCTAGAAATGAGAATGTCTCAGAAAGTTCTGGTTCAGTCCCCTGAGCCAAAGTCCCACTTTTCTTGCTGAATTGAAATGATAGTTAATAAACATGCTTAGGCTCTTCAGCTCAAGTGACTTTGTTTATAGCAGATAAAATGTACTTGAAGCTCATTATAGCCATTGCTATAACTCTTTGCATTTCAGACTTAAAGGGATTTCCAGCACAATGGCTGTATTGTTTTTATATTGTCTGGAACATCACTGATAGCAGGAAGACTTTATTACTAGGAAAAAAAAATAAAATTAAGCAAGGTGGTCTGTGACGAGTTATCGTGTTATGGAATTAATTTCACATCCAGTTTTGGATGATCTCATAAATTGTTCTTTGGGTTGGCAATTTCACCTTTGCCTGCTAGATTGAGTTATTTCCTTGTAATTCAGACCCCCTGTCTAGTCTGTAATGAAGAACACCTTGTGTGCACTGGCTGGCAGGACAGTAGAGGACCTCTATCCACAATCGCCTGTGACAGTGGACACAAAGCTCAGCCACTCATTCCCAGGGGACAGTCAATACATTGACACAATATCAGGTGGGGAGAAAAAGGTTGGAGGGGGTCCCTAAACATTGTGTGGGACAAGGGTGTGTTTAAACAATATCTGTTTCAGATCACCCACCCCAAACCTCAGAACAGTTCCCCAAACTTCTTTGGCAATGTGGATAGAGTAGCCAAGGAGACCAGAGCCCCACCTGAAATGGCTTCTAAGATCTCCAGAGGAGCAGAACTCACATATTTGGAGAACAAAAAATGGCTTCTTTGGGGGCAGAGATCTCAGATCCTTTAAATCTAGTGGAGAGGAAGAGGCCTCCAAGAGAATAACCTTCTAGAAATAAAAGCTGCACAGCTGAAATGTCTCCTTTGGACCCTACAGGATGCAACAAATCACTGTCCAAAGCTGCGTCCTCTTTCTTCTAGGTGGGAGAGGGGACAAAGTCTCCTACTCGGCATGGATCCAAGCCCACCAAAAGCTTATAGTGACCTGACCTCCAACCCCCAGGTCAGAGTCAGCCTTGCTGAATGTATATCATTTGCTCTCTCTGAAATCTGCAAATAAAACAGCCATGTAAGATCTATTGCCTCATCAAAGACATGGAAACTGATCCAGAAACCATCTTTGCTGCTGAAACCAATGACCTTGACTCTTCCCCCATGACCGCTGGCTGCATCTGCCGAGACTTACAAGACCCGTGTCACAAACAGCACAGCTGGAAGAGGGTCACTTGCAGTGCTCCGCTCAGCCACCCTGCTGGATAGCGAGGTGCCTCTGGATTGGGGCTGGTGGCTCTCAGCACATGGCTCTAAAATTCCTTCTTTTGGAGATGTAGCTCAGTGGTAGAGCACCTGCCTGGCATGTGAGAGGTCCTAGGTTCCACCCCCAGCCCGGCAAAACAAACAAACAAAAAGCTTCTTTTTAACTAAAACTTTAGAAAACCAATGTTTATTTAGAGAAAAGTGCTCTAAAGGGCCATTGCTATTCATAGGGTAACCAACCTGCCCAGTTTGCCCAGAACTGAGGGATTTCCGGGAACATTGGGCTGACTATAAGTGCTGAACCGGAAACTCCAAAAACAAATGGGGACAGTCAATCTCATAGAAGCAGATGACACAGCAAAGATCCCTAGAGTTCCACACACACTGCCCCCCAGCTGTGGGCTAGCCAGTCATCCAGGGAAGTCAAGGCTGTTATTCATTCTACTCTCTGACATGATAAAATCTGAGCTAGGGACTTGACTTAAACCTTTTTGGGGAACCCACTTGAGCCCTTTCAGCAAACTGTGCCTTCTAATGCCCAAGGAAAGTCCATCACATGGGAAGGCCCGCAAGAGCCCGGGCTACTCACACTGTGGCCTCTGTTTCTTCTCAGAGTGTGCCCCACCTCTATGACCTGGCAAAGCACATCAAAAGGCCAGTTGGGAACCTTGGCAACCCAAGTGAGATCTGGAAGAGCTGGTCGACAGATTTCCTCCTGCTGAGGTCGTGTGAGTATCTTTAGAGGATTCTGAGTCAGAGACCTAGGCTTAGTCCAGGGTCATTCCTTTGCTAAGTCTGGAAAAGATACACAGGTTATTAGGAGTGGAGACAATTGGCTTTGCCCGGAGATGGTTTGTCCTCCCAGAAAAGAATGCAGAAAAGCGTTAAAAACAGTTCTGTTCTTGGACGTGGAAGCTCCAAGATGACGCCAGCTCATGTGGAGCACAGTTGTTTTTGTAGATTGGGCCACTGAGGGTAGAATACAAGCACAGAGTTGTTTTCACTTAGCTACTGTTATAGTTGTGATCTGAGATGCCCCGCCCCCCAACGTTGATGTAAAAGACTCTCCCTAGCCTGTGTCTCTATTGGAAGGTGTGGAATCTTTAAGAAGGGGAGCCTAATGGAAGGGAATTGGGTCATTGAGGGATTCAAGGCAGTTTCTTATGATATTTAACCCAGAGCAGTAGTGCATTCCTAAACCCAGCAACATGGGAGGCTGAGGCAGGAGGATCACAGGTTTAAAGCCAGCTTGCAACTGAGTGAGAGCTTGTCTCAAAAGAAACACATGAAAAGGGCTGGGGGTGTAGTTCTAAGTGATAGAGTCCCCCTGGGTTTAATCCCCAGTACCCAAATTAAACAAAATAAAGCTAACTGAAAAGCTAAGTAATAAAACTGAAATGTCACTGAGAAGTGTTGGGATGACAGATTTAATTTTTTACAACTGGAAATTCTAAAGAAACTCCCCATCTGCAGATGCAGTTTAAGACCCACTTCTAGCAAGAAGCCCTCCTGGATGATCAGACCACTCCCTGCTGGGAACACAGAGTGCCCCATTCATTTTCTTCGTAGCAGATGGCAAGCACTGTGCCCTGTGTGTTATCATTTAAGGGGCCATATGTGTTCATATGTTCTCCTCACTAGATTGCAACCTCCTGGAAGACAATTTCTTTCTTTCTTTTTCTGGATACAACCAACCAGTTTGGGCCAATAGAAGAAATTCAGTTGTTATTGCTGATATGTGATCAAACAGAATCCCTGGTCAAATCTGGGTGACACGTGTATCTACTTACTCTGTGACCCAGCAATTCCACACCTAAATATTTACCCAAGAGAAAGGAACATGGAATGCCTGTGCAAAAATAACAGCTTTATTCACAATAGTCCTAAATAGGAAATAGCCCCCATGCTCATAAATAGGAAAACAGATATACAATGGAATACTACTCAGCAATACATAGGATAAACCTATCAACAAGGTCAATGTCGTGGATGAATCTCTCAAACGCTCTATATTTCAGGAAGCCTTACACAAAAGATTATATGCTGCACAATTTCATTTATATGAAGCTTTGGAAAAGGTGAAACTCAGTCATGGCGAAAAAGATACCAGACTTGTGCTGACTCGGCTTGGAAGGGGACAGTGCCTGGGAAAGAGGCTTGAGGGGATTCCCCGGATGATGGTAACATCCTATATTTCAATAAGAGTCGTAACCCAGGAGCATGCATTCATTCATCAGGGATCAGCAACATCCTCTCACCATGTGTGCATTTTATTCAAGGCAAATTTTACCTTAAAAGAAAAGATCATTAACAAACGTTGAGCACTAACGGTGTGCATGCTGAGGACTACTGATGTTTGCAATTTACCTTGAAATGCATCAGAAAAATATGGATTGAGGGATGAGCAGATAAACAATAAAACCCGTCAGCTCCAATTGACCACCCCCAACCCCCTTGCCACTGCACTGATCTTCAGCGCTGTCACTCCTGGGGAAGGGGGAGCTGGAAGGACACATTGCCCCCTCTGATAAGGCTGTAGAAGAGGAGGTGGTGTCCTAGGGGGCAAGCAAGTTTCCAGGAAATTGGGAGGAGAGTAGTGAGATGGGAGCTCTGAGTTTTGCTGATGGTGGGAAGGATCAGGTCGAGAGCGAAGTTGGGTGCTCCAAAGGGCTGGGTAGGGGGAGCAAAAGGGAGTTAGAGGCTGGTGGGGGGCAACATGGCTTAAGGCTTTGATCTACAGCCACTGCCCAAAGGAATGCCCCAATTCTTGGCACATACCAGGTATGAAGGAATGTTTGTTGAATGACAAGCTGGCCCAGCTCTCTCCATCCCTGGGTCTACAGCCCTTGAAGTCCAGAGTCAAATCCGTGGTTCAAAGGACTATCTCTTCTTAGGAAACACTGATAATCCAAACCACATCTAACCTCCTTCCGCCTTTGATAGGGTAACTGGGCTGATAGATCAGAGAGCGCCTCAGATTTGGTCCATCTGGATTTCAGCAGAGGTTGCAAACTGGCAGCCCTCGGGCTGGACCCAGCACACAGATGTGCTATGTGTTTTGTTTGGCCTCCCAAAGGGTTGTTTTCTTAAAGTTTAGTTTAGTTGCCAAGATTTTTAAATCACATAAAATCTGAATTGTCTGCAGCTCTTGAAACCCTGGAAGATCCAACAAACAGGGGCCTCCATGAGGACAGCTGGCAGGAATGGGAAGCAGCCGCCTCCTGGGAGACCCGGCCCTCATTCCCTCCCATCCCCCAACTCGCCCCAGGGGCATGGACGTGATTCCACCCCTGCATGCCAGGTCACTTGTGTGACAAGAGGGAAAAGTCAAGGTTGGCTGGTAGCAGCACTAGACTAACCCTAACGCAATAAGTACTGACTAAGCCCCGTGTTTGATTCTAGGGACACAGTGGAGAACAAAATGTCTTGGTCTTTTTGTTATTAAGCGGCAGGATGAAAGAGGGATGAGATAGAGCATAATTTGGGGGGGGGGGAGAGTGCCTGCCCTTAGATTAAGGTGGTGGGGACGCCTGCTGGGTGGTCTTTTTAAGCTGAGTCCTAAAGGATGAGGAGATCTGGGGGAGTGTGAAAGTTGGGGGAAGACCTTGGATGGGGAACTTCTTGGATTCTTCCAGGGGCTGAGAGAAGCCCTATGTCAAGGGTGTTTGAATGAGAGTGGAGCAAGACAAGGTCAAGGAGGTGGGCAAGGGGGTGGGACTTGCAGACCAGGGTATGGAGTTTAGATTTTATTTTGGGCCCAAGGGGAGGCTGGAGGTTTGGGGCAAGGGAGAGACATGATCAGCTCTGCATTTCATCAGCTCTTGTCATAGGTAGGGAATGCAGGGGAGGGTGGCCAAAGTCTCATTAGGAAGCAACTGCAGCATGCAAGTGGGAGGGATGGTGGCTTGCTTGGTTGGGGAGGAGAGACACAGGTACATTCTGGAGGAAGTCAATTCATAACCGGAGAAAGTAGCCCTGAATGTTCTATCAATGGCTAGTCTGGATGTAAATTCACGGAGGGAATCAGATAAAGGTTTACCAGGATAATACAACTCGATCTCGACTTCTTCCAAAATGCAAGATGTTTGCACGGAAATGATATTTCTTTCGTAGTTTGATGAAACCTAAAACTATTCATCGCAGACACAAAATGTCTGAAAATTCACACGGATGGTGCCTTCTGTTCCACAGTGTATCTGCATTTGATCTGATATTTAAAAACCAAGATTCTTCCCAGTGTCACTCTTCCCAATACTCTCTGACAATGGTTCTCGACCTCCACTGTGCACTGGAATCACCCATGAAGCTTCGGCAGATGGGCCCTGGGTCCCTCCCAGAGGTTCTGATTTAACTGTTTGAGCCTGTGACCTGGGCATCTGGAATTTTAAAGCCTCCTAGAGACGCTCACATAAAGTCATGATGAAGAACCATTCCTTAAAGCAGAGGTTCTCAAAGGATGGAAGCTAGACCACCAGTAGCTGTAGCCTCACAACCTGGAAACTTGTAAGAAATGCAGTTTTCTCTGGCTCCACCCCAGACCTTTGACATGCAAAATTCTGTAAGGTGGATGCAGCTATGTGCCTCTAACAAGCCCCGCCCCCAGAGGATTACAACGCCTGCTGAAGTTTGAAAGTTCATGCTCTAGACTCCGCACTTTTCAGTTTGAAAAGCTCAGGCGGTATTTCTTCTGATCCTCACCAGGAAAGGGAGCATGAGCAGACACTGTCTTTTCCATCTGTCAGATGGACAGAAGAAAGTATAGAGAAATTCTGTGCTTTGCCAGGCAATGGCAGACAAGGGACTCAAACCCAGGTCTTTTGGTGGCCAAGGTGACCGTGAGCATTCACAATCACCCCCATACTATGCCACCTCTTACCTCTTGTCATCTGACAATTCTGATGATGGGGGGTGCCCTCAGGGTAGATACAGTGTCCCAGGCCCTGGGACATGGGGAATGGTGTGTGGAACTACATCTGTAAAGGGCCAGATGGTAAATGACTTTTGGGGTCACAGTGTTTTTGTCTTCTTCCAAAACAGAAACATTGATGTTTGCACATCAATGACACATAAATAACACTATGTGCCTTTGCAGCATGAATGTAGACACAGGCAATACACAAATGATTATGTGTGTCTGTGTTCCAATAAAACTGTATTTATTAAAGTAGGTGGAGGGTCAGATAAGGTGCTGCTCTGGAGTATGATTTGGCCTAGGACATAGGTACAGGTCAGGTCCCTGTGCAGTACCACACCTTCAACCCTCATGGGCATCAAGAGGAGAGCTCAGGAGGCCCTGCTGCTTAATTGCCCAAGGACAGGAAGTGGTGAGGGCTGAGGAGGTGGATTTGGCTTTTCTGGCTTCCCCTCCTAACCAAGACCTCAGGAAGTGACGCTGATGAGATCCAAGGCCAGGGCAGGTCGCCTAGGTGGTAGGATTGGCCAAGCCACTCCCTGCTAGTACTATAGGGACAATACCTGAGCCAACGGTTTACTGTCCAAACCCAGTGGCTCATTCTTCCGGAAATTACCTTCATGGAAAATCTTAGAACATTCTAAAGCCACTGAATACAGAAGGGAAAAAATAACAACTGAGCGAGATGTGTAGTGGGAAATAGCCATCAGAGGTGGCAGAGGGCTGGCTCCTAGCTGGGTACAACATTCTGTCTCAAACCCATAGAATAGTTGCAGGAGCCAAAATCCTGGGCACACGTAACCCTGTGATTGCTAAGAAAGGAAATGCATCTCAACACAGAGCAAGTACAACCCCACAAGGCTGACAAAGCATAGTATTATAGAATTTTTTGTCATATTAAAAATTTTTATTCTAAAATGACTTGCTTTAACATATTCAGATATGTCACATGTGTTTGTATTATAAGGTTTAAAATATGGTGAAAACCTGTGGTTCTGTTGTCCAAAGAACTAAGACATTGCCAATAATGCCTATGCCTAATGCTCTTTTTCCAGCTAGGGACCTAGGTCTCCACAGAAATAACTGTTATCCTGAATTAGGGAGTTTGTCACTACTTTGCACAGATATTGGTATGTGTACCTACATGGCATATTGTTACTTTTGCTTGTTTTGAAGTGGTATAAAAATGATATCATGCTATTTGATATTTGCTTCTATTTTTCGGTCAGCATTTTTAAGATTCCTCCAGGTTTTGTGTAATTATAGCATGCTCACATTATGCTCATGTTCACTGGTACGTAGTATGCTGTTGCACGACTATGTGGCGGAGTAGAATTGCTCTTACTAGGACCTGCAAATGCTTAAATTCTCAAAAAATTTCAAACCGTTTTCAAAAATGTTTGAATCCATTTTTATGCTCCTCATTAAAGATGAGTTCTCATTACCCGACATCCTCTCAAACACCAGATATGTGTGTGGGCATGCACATGATTATATACATGTGGGCTACAGTATTGATATGTGCATGTACACATATAATGCATGTAGCCCACATGTACATAACTTTATGTGCATGTATATCAAATATTTCAATCATAAGAAAGTAAATGGAATAGAATATTGAACCCCACATATACCTATAGCGTACCTTTGGAAATGATCAAACCATCTTTTTTTTCACCAATTTTCTCAATTCCCTCCCTATTGAATTACACTAAAGCACATCAGAGATATCATATCATTTCATTCATAAATATTTCAGTGTGTATTTCTTAAAAATTAAAACACTTAGAACATAACCAAAATATCATTGTTATGCCAAAAATATAATTCCTTATTATCATTAAATATCTAGTGCATTAGTATTCTGTTATACGCAAATATAACCAATATATCTAATAAATGTGACATAGACTTGTTCATGAACATTTGGTTCTAATCCTGACTATTATAAATGATGCTGCTTATATAAGTTGGTGTGGACAGATTTTTGAGTAGATAAAATAGTGAAATTGCTGGGTTACATAATAATTATATGTTTATATTTAAATTGTCCAAGTGCATAATTTTGTATTCCCTTCAGTGTTATAGTGGATCATCTATGTTCTAGCATGTGCCAGAATTTCCTTTCTTTCATTTTTTGTTTGTTTGTTTTATTTTCAGTTCTGAGGATCCAACCCAGGGCCTGGCACATGCTAGGCAGATACTCTGAGATATATCCCCAAATTTGCTTGTTTTTAAGGCTAAATTCTATCCTACTGTACACATATACCACATTTTGCTTATTCATTCATCCACTGGTGGGCATGTAATTTGACTTGCTGCTTTTTAAAAGTTTTTAGAGTTCTGTCTGGATGTAGCCCGATTTACCAATATTTCTTATGGGATTCATTTTTAAAATCAATTAATTATTATAATTATTTATATAATACTGGGATCATGTTTTTGGTGTCATGTTTAAGAAATCTTTGCCAAACTCAGGATCCAAAAGATTTTCCATGTTTTCTCCTGAAAGTTGTATAGATTTAGCTCTTACTTTTGGGAACTATTATTTATTTTTATGTAATTTTAAAATATGGTGTGAAATAAATCTTTTTTTCATTTAGATATCCAGATGTCTCAGCACCAATTCTTGTGTGTGTGTGTGTGTGTGTGTGTGTGTGCGCGCGCGCGTTTGTGTGTGTGTGTGGTGCTGGGGATCAACCCAGGGCCTTGTGCATGTGAGACAAGCACTCTACCAACTGAGCCATATCCCCAGTCCCTAGCACCAATTCTTGAGAAGACTATCTTTTGCCCTTGAATTACTTTGACACCTTTTCAAAATCAATTGAACAGAAATATGAGAGTTTCTCACACGTATATGTTATGTTCTTATACAGATACCACATATTCTTTGTTTTTGCATGTCTATTAATCGTTTCTATTTCTTCATTTTATTTAATGGTTCTTTTTAGTTATACATGGCAGCAGAATCCATTTTGATATAATTATACAAACATGGAATATATCGCATTCTAGTTAGAATCCCGTTCTTATGGATTTACATGATGGTGGGATTCACTTGGTTGTTTTCATATATATTCATAAGAAAATTATGTCAGGTTCATTCCACTGTCTTTCCTTTTTCTATCCCCCCTACCTTCCCTCTATTCCCCATTGTCTAATCTACTGAACTTCTAGTCTCCCTCTCACCCCGCCCCCTTATTGTGGGTTGGCTTCTACATATCAGAGAAAACATTTGGCCTTTGCTTTTTGGGACTGGCTTATTTCACTTAGCATGATAGTTTCCAGATCTTTCCATTTGCTGGCAAATGTCATTAAGTCATTTATTAATGGCTGAGTAATAGTCCATTGTGTATATATACCACATTTTCTTTATCCATTCACCTGTGGAAGAGCACCTAGGTTAGTTCCATAGCTTAGTTATCAGGAATTGGGCTGTTATAAACATTGATGTGACTATGTCACTGTAGTATGCTGATTTTAAATCCTTCGTGTATATACTGAGGAGTAGCATAACTGAGTCAAATGGTGGTTCTATTCCAAGGTTTCTGAGGAATCTCCATACTGCTTTCTATAATGGTTGTACCTATTTGCAGTCCCACCAACAATGAATGTGTGTGCCTTTCTCCCCACATCCTTGCCAACATTTATTGTTACTTGTATTGTTTATAATTGCCATTCTGACTGGAGATGAAATTTCAGTGTAGCTTTAATTTGCATTTCTCTAATTGCTAGAGATGTTGAACATTTTTTCATGTATTTATTGACCATTTGTATTTCTTCTTCTGTCTAATTACTGTAACTTTAAGTTTTGATATTAAGCTTTATATCATAAAGTTCAAAATTTTCAAATTTAGTTGGCTATTTCAGGATCTTTGCATTTCCATATAAATACCAGCAAAAATAGATGTTTTTAGTTCTTCCCTTTCAGTCTATATTTTCCTTGTCTTATTGTGTTGGCTAAAGTTTCTAGTTGAAAAGAAATGGTGACAGCAGACACTCTTGCATTATTTCCAAGGAAAAAGCATTCATTCTTTCACTACTAAATATGATGTTAGCTGTTATTTTTTTTGTTGATGGCCCTCATCAAGTTGAGAAAATTCCTTTCTATACATGGATACTCTTCCTTAACAATTTTCAGCATGAATAAACATTGTATTTTGTCAAATGCTCTTCTGTGAAAGGTGCCTATGTAGTTTTGTCCTATTTTCTAGTTATGTGATGTAGTACGTGAATCAAATATCTAATTGATTTTAGGAAGTTAAGCCAGTCTTGTACTCCTAGGATATATCTCACTTTGTCATTGGGCATAATTTTTGTGTGTGTGTCTTGGGTTCAATTTGCTAACATTTTGTTAAATATTTTATATCTATATTCATAAGGAATATTGTTCTGTAGTTTTTTTCTTCTTGGATATCTTTTTTTTTTACTTTAGTATCAGATTAATATTGCCCTGAGTGAATTAACTGAAAGTAGTTCTCTTCTCCATATTTTCTGAAAGATTTTGTGTTTGACTGTTGCTATTTCTTTCTAGGCTTTGATAAAAATTACCAGTAAAATAATTTGGGCATGAATTTTTCTCTGTGGAGAAGTTTTAATGCTAATTCAATATTTTTTAAATATTTATTTTTTAGTTATAGGTGGACACAATATCTTTATTTCATTTGTATGTGGTTCTGAGGTTGGAACCCTCTAGGTGTTTACTCTACCACTGAGCTACAATCCCAGCCCTCAATTTTTTGACTAGAATAAATTTAATATTGACTAGAATAAATTTTTTGACTAGAATAAATTTAATATTGACTAGAATAAATTTTTTGACTAGAATAAATTTATTCTAGTAATTTATGTCATTCTAGAAATGTAGTCTTTTCATGTAAATCATCTGATTCATTTGCATAAAATCGCTCATAATATTCTCTTATGAGTCTGTTAATTTCTATAGGTTCTCATTTTGGTATTTTGTACCTTCTCTGTTTCTTTTCCTGGTCAGTTTAATTAAAGGCTTATCCATTTTGTAGATCTTTTTGAAAAGTCATCTTCGGGTTTTATTGATTCCCTCTATGCTTTGTCTCTTTTTATTAATTTCCACTTTGACTTTTACCATTTCCTACTTTGTACTTATTTTGTGTTTGAATTGGTCTGTTTTCCCCTGGCTTTTTGAGATGGAAGATTATATTATTGGTTTTGGATTGTCTTCATCTTCAAAATAAGTGTTCAAAGCTATAAACTACCCTCTGCAAAATCTAGCTACAACCAAAATTCTGACATAGTGTATTCTCCATTTGGGTTCACTTCAAGATGTTTTTTTGATTTCCCTTGTGATTTCTTCTTTGATCCAGAGATACTGGAAGTATGTTGTTTATTTTTATAATATTAGAAAGATATCTCAAATTATTTCTCTGTTGTTGATTTCTAATTTAATTTTGCTTTGGCTAATAAACATAATTGGATGACATAAAATCTTTTAAATTGATCGATACTTATTTTATCGCCTATCATATGGTCTATGGAGAATATTCTGTGTGTACTTATAAATAATATATAGTCTTATGTTGTTGGTTGGAGTGCTCTGTTAATATCAGTTGGTCTATTTGGTTAACAGTGTTATCCAAGGTTTCTATATCTTTGCTGGTTTTCTATCTAGTTATTCCATCAGTTACTGAAAGGGTGGTATTGATTGAAGTCTCTAATTATAATTACTAAATTATCTATTTTTCTTTTCAATTCTAAGAGTTTTTGCCATGTATTTGGGAATTTATTTTGAGTTGGGTTGCAATTCTACCTTTATCAGCATTGTTCTTTTTGTCTCTATTGGTATTTCTTATCTTGAATTGTATTGTGGCTTATGTTAATATCATCACTATAACCCTGTTATGATTACTCTATGCATAGTTGTATGTATTTTCTTTTACTTTACTTTCAACTTCTTTGTGTTTTTGAATCCGAAACCCCAAGCTATCCATAACATCATGAAATGAAGGCCCATAATAAGATCTTAAATGAAGAAAGCAACAAAGCATGTGCTATACTGAAGTTCATGTACCAGTTGGCAGCAGAGTGGGGACTAAAACCTGGACTTTAGAAACCCAGGCTTTCCTGGTTGTGCTGGGACCAGAGTCAACTTGGATCAAAATTATTATGGGGATATAGCTCAGTTGGTAGAGTGCTTGCCTCACAAGGGCCTGGGTTCAATCCCAAGGATCAAAAAAAAAAATTATGATACCAGCAAGATTTCAATTCTCTTAAGGACCTTATTTTGTGATCTTTCTCATCTTGGATCTAATCAGCCAGTAAGGTTTTTGGAACCTCTCTCTGCTTCCTCCCTAACTCTCCTCTCCCTTCCCAAGTGTGGCAGGTTCTTCTGTTAAAACCTCTTTCCATGGAATAATTTGAGGAGTATTGGTATTAATTCTTCTTTGTAGGTCTCTATATCCAAAGGACTTAAAAACAGCATACTACAGTGATGCAGCCACATCAATGTTTATAGTAGCTCAATTCACAATAACTAAACTGTGGAAATGACCTAGATGTCCTTCAATAGATGAATGGATAAAGAAACTGTGTTACATATACACAATGGAATATTACTCAGCATTAAAAGAGAATAAAATTACGGCATGCTAAGCGAAGTAAGACAATTTCAAAAAACTAAAGACCGGATGTTCTCTCTGATAAGTGGATGCTGATCCATGTTGGGAAGGTGGGCATGGGAAAAATGGAGGAATTTTGATTGGGCAAAGGAGAGGAAGAGGTGGGGGGAGGGACATAGGGGCAGGAAAGATGGTGGAATGAGATGGCCATCATTACCATGAGTACATGAATGAATACACATATGGTGTGATGCTACATCATGTACAACCAGAGAAATGAAAAATTGTGCTGCAATTGTGTACAATGAATCAAAATGCATTCTGCTGTCATATAAACCTAATTATAATTAATTAATTAATTAATTAAAAATTTAAATCCCTCTTTCCAAAATGTTCCACACATATATATACCCCAAACTATTGTGTAGACACTCCTAAAACTGAATTTTGCATATGAATAATAACCAAAGGACTTAGTTTAAAGAATGAAAGTGAATGGTCGAATATTGGGCCTCAAGAAGACAACTGGGGCTATTTCTTTTACCTAATGAATTTTCCCATCCCTAGGATATAAATCCACATAGAAAATACCCATTTCACTTTTGCCTAGCACATTGGACTTTATACCTCTCAAGGCTAGTACCATAGATGTGAGGTGGGGGGGGCACTCTCAAAGATAGGGCAATCTGGAGGACTCAACATTAATGTTCAAAGGTAAATCTGTAGCTCTTATCATGGTTTGCAGAAGGAATCACATGTAGGATTAAGGTCATATTTCTACAGATTAAAGAAATGTGAAACGTAAGTAACCCTATGACTATATAGATTTTTAGGCTGCTATAACAAAATACCCTAAGCGGGGTGACTTATAAGGAACAGAAACTTATTTCTAACAGTGCTGGAGACTGGAAGTTCAAGATCAGGGTGCTAGCATGGCCAGGTTCTGGTAAGGGCTCTCCTCTGGGTAGCAGACTTCTTCCTGGATCCTCACATGGTGGAAGGGCAAAGGAGTTAGGTCTCTTTTATAAGGGCACCCCTCCCATTTATAAGGGTTCTGCACACATGACCTAATTACGTCCTAAGGGCCCTAATCTTTTAATATTAGCACATTGGCCATTAAGTGTCAGCACATGAATTTGGGTGGGGGGATATATTCAGACCATAGCACAGCCCAAGATTCTTAATGTTGAAATCTTAACCCTCCAGGTTCAAGTGGGGACACAGAGTCTATTCATTCCTTTTTGCCCTTCCACACGTAAGGACACATAGTGCCGTCTATGAGAAAGTGGGCTTTCAGCAGATAATGAATCCCTGACACCTTGATCTGGTACTTCCTGGCCTCTGGAGCTGTGAGAAAAAAAAAAATTCTGCTGTTTATTATTACACAGTTTGGGGTTGGGGGTGTCGCTAAGTGGTAGAGTGCTTCCTTAGCATGTGTAAGCCCCCTGGGTTTAATCCCCATCACCACAATTAATGTAAATAAAATAAATTGCCCAATCTCAAATATTCTGTTACAGCATCACAAATGAATTAAGATAGGTGGCCCAACATTTGGACCATAGCATTCGTCAGGTCTTGGAATTAATATCTTTCCATTATGGTGGCTGCAACAGGATCAGGAACTCGCTGAGGTGGCATAACTGGGCTCCTCGGTCTTCTCCTTTGTAAGTGGCTTTTCATCTGCAGAGACGATAAGAGTTGTTCACATGTGCTCTTCCAAAAGGAGCAGAAAATTATAAAAACAACAATTAGGTTAGGGGAATTCTGACTTGGCCCCATGTAGCTCTTGGGAAAGATGAATGGACACTTCCAACCCTTGTCCCTGACTGGCAGAGCCCCCAAAACATATTCTCTTGACCTTCCCGGTGGGCCCTTTTGCCACCCATTGGTGGGCTATCATTCTTGCCTTTTAATTCAATTTTTGTCTTTTTATTTCCCTAACTAGAGCTATAAATGACCAGAAACTACATAGAGTGGGAGAAGATGTTTGGAAGATCATTGACATCAGCTGTTTTCCTGGCTTGTGGTAAGGCCATGAAGTCCAACCTAGAATGGCTGATAATGAAGCTCACACGGTCGTGTATACCTAAGTTGATTAGGTGTGTGTCCTGCCATAATTACTCTGCATTTTATTTCAGGCTTTATCAGATTTCAGGGAAAGTTACGTTTTACAAAAAAAAAAAAAAAAACCTGGATTTTTGTCCTTTTAACTTTTTGACACAAGATGTTTTAGGAACAAATTAGGTGAGTAACAGTGGGTGAGGAAACCCGATTATATCTTTCTGCCAAGATTCCATTGTTGTAGGTCAAAGCAAGAAGAAGCACAGCCTAGGATACTAGTATGAATTCAAACCAGACTAACTTTTCTTTTTTTCCAGTGCTTGGGTTGGAACCTGAGGCCTGGAGCTTGCTAGGTATGTGCTCTACCTCAGAACCACGCCCCCCGCCCACAGGAAGGTTTTGAGTCCTATCTAAACCACTTATTGGCTCTACGACCTTGAGTATGTCATTTAACCTTTTGTCTACCCACATACAGAAAGGCTACTGCAAAAAATAATGCATGATAATGTAGAGCATTTTGTATCTGGCACATAGTCAGTCTTATGTGTTGGCTTGCTAAAACCTGAATTTGAAGAATTTCTCCCCACCTTTTTTTCAAATCTATGAACACTGGCCAGTTGGATGGAGAAAATCTATAGGCCTAGAAAATAGTGAATTTCTGAGTTGTAAGGCTTTGTTTTAGTCAGCTTTTTTACTGCTGTGACTACAAGATCCGAAAAGATTGATGTTAGAGGAGGAAAAGTTTATTTGAGAGCTCACAGTTTCAGAGTACTCAATCCATAGACATTGGCTCCATTCCTCAGGGCTTGAGGTGAGGCAGAACATCATGGCCGAAGAGCGTGGTGGAGGGAAGCAGCTCGCATGGGTGGGACCCGGGTTTGATCCTCAGCACCACATAAAAATAAAGGCATTGTATTGTGAGATATTCCACTCACCAGATACAAAATATATACCCCAAAGATATGCCCCCATGCCCACTTCCTCCAGCCGTACCCTACCTGCCTTCAGTTACTACTAAGTTAATCCCCATTAGGAGGTTAATTCACTGGTTGGGTTAAGGTTCTCATAACCAATCATTTCACCTCTGAATGTTCTTGCATTGTCTCACACATGAGATTTTTGGGAATTCCTCACATAAACCATAACAGACTCAGCAGACAGTGTCAGAGCTGAAACCAACAGTAAGTTCTTAACCGAAAGGCATAGTTTTCTGCAAAATGCAAATGAGTTCATATAGTAATTTGACTTTTAAAAAATCTTAGAGATGAAAACATGATATACCCCCCCCACACACACAGGTAAACAGATACATGCTCACACAAATGCACTGACCTGCACACCATCTTGCCCATATTTTATGGCATGATAAATAATAACGAGATGTCTAAATACTGAGTCAGTTGCAATTTTTGTTTATGATATCATCCAGTGTTTAAGTATTTCTCCTCCTGCCTCTGACCATTAATGACATCTCCTATAGTTGTTAATGTGTATAATTCACCACTAGAATGTAGTTCTAGTTCTTTAAGAGACTATAGCTTTGGGCTGGGGTTGTGGCTCAGCGGTTGAGCACTTGCCTAGAACGTGTGGGGCCCTGGGTTCGATCCTCAGCACCACATAAGAATAAATAAGGGGCTGGGGATGTGGCTCAAGTGGTAACCCACTCTCCTGGCATGCATGGGGCCCTGGGTTCTATCCTCAGCACCACATAAAATAAAATAAAGATGTGTTCACTGAAAACTGAAAAATAAATATTAAAAAATTCTCTCTCTCTCTAAAAAAATACTTTAAAAAAGAATAAATAAATAAAATAAAGGTATTGTGTCCAATTACAACTAAAAAATAAATATTAAAAAAGAAAAAATATATAAAAAAGAGATTACAGCTTTTCATCAGTGCTCAGAATATTGTAGGTGCTCAATAAATATTTTAAAGTAACATGTATATGAGGGAATATATGAATTCTTTCCTCAGCCATTCTGCATCTATAAGGCAAAAAGCCAGTCCAATAAAAATGGTGTAATAAAAAGATGGGAGCCTGGGAGCCTCCTCACCAGCTGCAGAACAGCTAGTGTGGGAAATGTAGATCCATATTCATACAAGTTGGGTTGTAGGA
The DNA here is from genome assembly GCF_048772815.1 of Callospermophilus lateralis. Taxonomy (NCBI): domain Eukaryota; kingdom Metazoa; phylum Chordata; class Mammalia; order Rodentia; family Sciuridae; genus Callospermophilus; species Callospermophilus lateralis. Next base: position 34,256,088 of record NC_135320.1, on the reverse strand, counting down.
AACTTGATGTCAAAAGCCTTCTTAATGGTCACTCTTTGTTCCATATATTTCATGCTATACATGTCCTCCGGTAGATTGTGACTGACTGCAAAGATCAGAATTCAACTGGATTTTTTTCTGTTTTAAGGATTATATGCATTTTCTCTCCTTGAATTTACTGATATTAAAATATATTTGCTTCCCAACAATAAATGTTGTCAAGGATGTGGGGAAAAAAATACACTCATACACTGATGGTGGGACTGCAAATTGGTACAACCATTATGGAAAGCAGTATGGAGATTCCTCAGAAAACTAGAAATGGAACCATTATTTGACCCAGCTATCACTCCTTGGTTTATACCTCCAAAACTTAAAATCAGCATACTGTAGCAATGCAGCCACATTAATGTTTATAGCTGCTCAACTCGGAATAGCTAAACTATAGAACCAACCTAGATGCCCTTCAACAGATGAATGGATAAAGAAATGGTACATGTACACAATGGAATATTACTTATCCTTCAAGAAGAATGAGATTATGGCATTTGCTGGTAAATGGATAGAACTGGAGAATATCATGCTAAGTGAAAATAAGCCAATCTCCAAAAACCAACGGCCAAATGTTTTCTCTGATATGTGAATGCTAATTCATAATAAGGCTCGGAGCTAGGGAAGAATAGAGTTACTTTGGATTAGGCAGAGAGGAGTGAAGAGAAGGGATGGGTATGAGGGGAGGAAGGATAGTAGAATGGATCAGATATTATTCCCCTATGTACATAAATGATTACACAACTGGTTTGATTCTACATCATGTACAATCAGTAAAGGAGAAGTTATACTCCATTTATGTATGAATCGTCAAAGTGTATTCTACTGTCATGTACAACTAATCAGAACAATTTAAAATATATATATCTGCTTCCATTTTTTGTTACTTTTTATTTTGAAAAAATTTTCAACTACACAAAAGTCGTGATAATAGTACAATAAATTCCTGTATACCTTTCTTCTAGATTCACCAATTGTTCGTTAATATTTTACTACATTTCTCCTCTTTTATATATATTGGGAGGGGGATTTTGAAACTTTTTTTTAAGAGAGAGTGAGAGAGGAAGGAGAGAGAGAGAGAGAGAGAGAGAGAGAGAGAGAGAGAGAGAGAGAGAGAATTTTTTAATATTTATTTTTTAGTTCTCGGCGTTCACAACATCTTTGTTTGTACGTGGTGCTGAGAATCGAACCCGGGCCGCACGCATGCCAGGCGAGCGCGCTACCACTTGAGCCACATCCCCAGCCCCAATTTTGAAACTTTTAAGACTATATTGTAGATATTATAAACTTTAATCCCAAAATATTTTCATGCATATTCCTTAAAAATAAGAAGAGTCTTTTACACAGCTAAGAAATTTCATATTGATAAAGGACTATTACTAGAACACAGGTCGTACGCACATCTTATGACTTGCCCCAAAGCTGTCTATAGCTGTGCTTCTGTCTTGACCAGATCCCAATCCAGGTTGACATGCCACATTCAATTGTCATCTCTTTTTAGTGTCCTTTAATCTGAAATGGTTCTTTGGTGGGCTGGGGGTACAGCTCAGAGGTGGAAGGCTGACCTAACACGCTGGAGGCACTGGGTTGCCCTCCCTCCCGGCAGGCATTGCAAACAAACAGCACACAGAACCAAACTGTTCTTCAGACTTTCTTTGTCCTTTGTGAGATTGATATTTAAAAAATAAAGAGAGAGAGAGAGAGAGAGAGAGAGAGAGAGAGAGAGAGAGAGAAAGGAAGGAAGGAAGGAAGGGAAGGAGGGAGGAAAGAAGGAAGGACAGAAGTGAAACAGGCTAGTTTTTTGGAAGAATTTATCACCATGCGCGTTTCTGTAGTTGCTCACGATTAGATTAAAGTTACAGTTTGGGCAGGAATGTGATATTGCTGAGACCATCATGTTGGATGGGGGGGAGTTGCCATTACTGGTGGAGTAAACCTTATCACTTGTTAAGAGATAAGCTCTGGCTGTTCTTATGAGTCTAATGTCTAAGCTCTCAGAGGCCAAAAGAATCATCTTTCTTCCAGAATCCGTGGGCCACATGGTGTCATTCCCATAGTTTCCCAGAGAGACTTTGAATCACAGGGCCCTTTGGTAAGAGGCGAATTCAGAACATATTTTGACAGCTGCACTTGGAATAAGTGGAGATGACTCCTTCAAGATTTGATAAAGCTGGTTGCTAGGCCCAGATTTCCTGGAAGCCAGTAGGAAAGGGGTTAATGAGGACACAGTACATCTGGCTTTCCTGAAGGACTGCTGAGCTTCTCCCAAATATCATTCTTATACACCTGAAGAAGTTACAGGATCCCGTTCCCATGGGATTCTGAGCCAATGGAGCCCTGGCCTGTGATTTATGTAAAAAAGTAGCTGTCCCTTCATTTCCCACAATGGCTTCATTCTTACCTTATGAACCTGCTTGGTCAGTGTCCCTTTGATTTATGAAAGATTTCAAACTCCCCAAATAACTATCCCTTTTCTTTTCATTAAAGTTAATCCCCACAAAGACACTTTCATCCGCTGATTAGTCATGCCCCAGTGAGCCCTGCTAACCAGAGGCTAAGTTATTGATGTGTTAAAGATGTAATCTCTCAGTCTGGGGACCCCTGAAGAAACCCCAACGTGTTATTTGACAGTCAGCACCTCACAAGGCATGGCCTCCTTTGAGCAACCTCAGTCGCAGGTCTTCCTGGGTGCCCATAAATCTCTCTGGCCCGGCGGCCTGTGAGGGCTGAGCTATTGTGGGGTTGAGATCTGGCTGCCAGCACACACTGCCCTGCACCCCGGGACCTCCGGACTCCAGTTTCCATTCCCAATAAGCAGTGTCCAGTCACAAATCTATTTCACCATCAGCAGCAGTTCATTGTTTTCTCTCCTGCCTGTGGCCTTCCTCATAAATTCTCACAACCCACAAGTCAACAGGACTCTAATTTGGGTGTGCCATGGGCCACTAACGGCACTAATCCTTCCTCCTCCCCATTGAGTTGGAGCTGTGTGTAAGCTTGTCTCAGCCATTATGAGTCTAGTGGATGGTGACTGCGCAGAGGAGAAGCTTCCATGGAAATGTCTTTCAGCAACCAGTTTTAAATCTGTAGATTAATATATATATATATATATATGACATCTTAAAACCTTTTAAATCTTTCCTCTTCTAAGTTGATTTTCTCAGGTATTTGGTCACAGTGAAGGAAAACTGACAAACATGCAGTGTGCTGAATTTTTCTCTTATTGTGAGCTGTGAGGTTCAGTTTGCTTTATGTCAGGCTCATGTTTCTCAACTGGAAGGACCATTCATGGAGCAGTGTTTCTTGCATTGTAAGATTTTAGGATTTAATTGGGTACAGTGGTGCACTCCTATAATCCCAGTGGCTTGAGAGGCTGAGGCAGGAGGGTCAAGAGTTCAAAGCCAGCCTCAGCAACTTAGCAAGACCCTGTCTCAAAAATAAAATATACAAAGGGCTGGGGATGTAGCTCAGTGGTTAAGTGCCCCTGGGTTCAATCCCAGTACCAAAAAAAAAATTTTTTTTTTGAGGGTATAGCATTTTCTATGCTCATAGTAAGAGGCAAGAAAGGCCCCCAATCATTGTGACAATCTCAAATGCCTACTAATATTTGTTTTTCCTACAACAATTTTTAATTGTCCCTGGGAAAACAACACCTCTATCCTACTCCCACACACCTTAAATAAAAAGAAGATAACCAGAGCAGGAGTGAAGATTTGGGCTATCTAATATATGGCTAGAAAACCTGTCCCACAAAAACATAACCTTGACCTTGGTTTGGCCCAAGTTTTTTTTTTTTTTTTCTTCCTTTCATGTAACGCTTATTTACTAGCACACAGTTTTGTGGGTTGGAAGGCCGGGCCTCCCACAGTGGGTACCACAAGGCTGAAATCAAGATGTTGGTTGGGTTTATCTGAGGTTCAGGAAAAGAACTGCTTCTAGGCACAGTCAAAATCAGCTCCTTGTGATTGTAGGACTCAAGTTATGGTTTTCTCTCTGGCTATCAGCTGGTACCTTCTATCAGCTCCTAGAGGCACTCACACGGGTTTCCATGTGGCCCTCTGTCTTCACATCTGCAGACTTATGGTTTGGATATGAAGATCCATGTGTTGAAGGCTTGGTCCCCAGCACAGCAATGTTCAGAGGTGTGATTTGGGAAGTGATTGGAACATGAGGGCTCTGATCTCATCAGTGGATTGATCCATTGTTGGGTTCCTAGTTGAGTGGACCATAGGGAGGTGGTGAAAACTGTAAGAGGTGAGGCCTCATGGGAGCATGTAGGTCACTGGGGGCATGTCCTGTAAGATATTTCTCATCCCCAGCCCCTTCCCACCTACGTTCTGCTTCCTGGCTGCCCTAAGGAGAGCAGTTTATTTAGCCAAGTCCTTCTACCATGATGTTCTGCCTAATCTCAGGCCCAGAAACAGCAGGAACAAGCAGATCATGGATTGAAATCTCTGAAACCATGAACCAAAGCAAATCTTTGCTCTTGTAAGTTGATTTTCTCAGGTATTTGGTCACAGTGAAGGAAAGCTGACAAACATGCAGTGTGCTGAATTTTTTTCTTACTCAGAATCTCTCTTCCTTTCTCTTCTTCTCCTCACCAGAGAAAATTCTTGCTGAGCCTAACAACTGGACTTTGCTCTCTTTAGAAATGAGCCCCACTGATCATGAGCTTGGATATTGGGGCAATGTCAAATTGCTATAAAATTTTCTTATGATTTCCTTTCAATTTCTGTACCTAACTCATTTGGGGCAGGTTTATTTTCTTAAGTGAACATTATTTTTTTTAAATTATTTAAATTCCATAGGAGATAGAGGAATACATGCTTCCAAAAATGCAGAGCACTACAGATAGCTAATATTCCACTTTACCACCATGCCACAAACTTACCACTTTTCTCTCTCTAGAAGAACCGGTAGTTATGAACTTGTGGGTATATAGCTAGACTGCATTTTACCACCTTACATACATTTATATGTATCCCCTGAAAATGCATAGTGGGCATTTTTCTTTAAATGACCACCACACTGGAAATATAATCTGAAAGTTAATTTCATTATCAAGCAACATGTTTGAGGGTTACCTATATTAGCCTACAGATCTGATTCATTTTTCTTAATGTACTGTATATGGTTTTATTTAAGCATTTCCTCTCCTGATATACATTTATAATTTTTTTTTATTTAAAGCAATGCTGCATTTATAATCTTGCCTCAGATTTCCTTAGAGACATATCATAAAATGTAGTTGCTGGGCTGGGGATGTGGCTCAAGCGGTAGTGCGCTTGTCTGGCATGCGTGTGGCCCGGGTTCGATCCTCAGCACCACATACAAACAAAGATGTTGTGTCTGCCGAGAACTAAAAAAAAATATATTAAAAGAATTCTCTTTCACTCTTTAAAAAAAAAATGTAGTTGCTGTGTCTTAGTTAGGAACTCTGGAATTATAACAGGTATTATTAAAATGCTGCCCCAAGGGGCAGATTGAAGCACCATGAAAATTCCCTTCACTCACATCTTTAGCTTTCCATCCCTGTGACCAAATACCTGACAAAAATCAACTTAGAAGAGGAAAGATTTGTTTTGGCTCATGGTTTCAATAGTTTGCATTTTGGGGGCCTAAGGTTTGTAAGCTTTCCCTAACCTAAGATTACCTCTATTTTCTTCTAATAATTTTAATGTTTTTACACTTAGGTTTTAATCTCTTTGGTGTGTGTGTGTGTGTGTGTGTGTGTGTGTGTGTGTGAGAGATGCAAGATGGTGATTTATCTTTCACACGGGTGGACAGTTGTTCCAGTTCTGTTTATTGAATAATCTGCCCTTTCCCCTCTGATATGATATACCAACTCTACAAAGCCCTGAAGTCCCATGTCTGTACCCCGATCTATCTTTTTTATTTGCTCCAGTGTCAATACCATGCTGTTAAAATTGCCTTAGCTTTGTAATGTCTTTGTCTCTTGGGGGACTCATCTTGCCTACTTCACTATATTTTGGGACAGACATCTGGGTTATTATTAAACATTTACTCTTTTGTGTAAATTTTTACAGTTTATTAAGGGCTAAGAAAAATTATGTCAGAATTTTGATTAAAATTATTTTAAGTTACAGATGAATTTGAGGAACATCAAATTTTCAAAGACTTACGTAAGGGCAATTATATAAAATTTCAAGCTAGAAAGAACTGATTCTAAACCCCTAAAAAAAAAAAAAAACCAAAAAAACAGGCAGACACTGTGAAACATTTTCCAAAAATGGAGGGAAAAAATCTCAGTCATTCATTCAACTAATAGTTTTGAGTGCCCACTAGGTGCTCACCATTATTCTAACCTTCCAGAATTCACCAGTGAAAAGGGCAAACACCGCTTTGGGCCTTACAGAAGATACATTCTAGAAGGGTGAAGAAAGAGACCATTTTAAAAACAAATAAGACTACAGCTGCTCCTTGGCACCTATAGGGAATTGGTTCTGGGACCTCTGTGGATACCAAAATCTGAGGATGATCAAGTCCCTTTATATAAAGGATGTAATATTTGCATATAATCGATGGACATAATCCCATATACTTTAAATCATCTCTAGATTACTTATAATATCTAAACAATATAAATGTTATGTTAGTAGTTGCTGTACTGTATTATTTATGGAACAATGGCCAAAAAATAAATAAAACCACCTCTACATATTCAGTACAGATGCAATTTTTTTCTCAGGTATTCTCAGTCTGCCATAGGTCGACTCTGTGGATAGGAACCCACAGATAAGGAGGGCCAACGCTAAGAAGGAAGAAAACCGAAGCCTGCGTGGCATTCCTGGACAGCCTTTCTAGAAGTCAAATTGGAGCCCACACCTGGAGCATGCAGATCAGGGGAGCATTCCAGACAGTTCTCGTGAGGGCCAAAAGCTAGAGGTGGAAAGCGTGTGGCCTTGAGGACCCCACAGAAGCCATCATGGAGACCAGCAGGGGATCATAGATCACAGGCCACAGTATGGAGTTCAGGTTTCATTTCACTTGCAGTGAGAAGCCAGGAAAGGAAGTGGGGGGAGGTGAAGGAAGAGGCAGGTACGGGAGCAGATTCTGAACAGCAATGGATTTGGGAAGTGGATGTCTCTAGAACTACCATTTACTATGTGTTTTTAAAAGCATTTTACTGTGTTTTTTTTTTTTCCCCACCCTTCTCTTTCTACCTTAATCTTTATAGGAAAGTAACCCCGGGTTATCAAGAGATTATTGTATTGCTTTCTGGAAATAAACATAGTTCTGCTTGTTTTTGACTGGGAGCAGTTTTACAATGCTGTTTAGCTGAGGCCAGAAGACATAGAGTGTTGGAATAAAGATTCTTTTTCCTTCCTTGTGGCTATGAAGTAAATTCAGCCTTTAATGTGAAGAAAGTTGAGTTTCTGCTAAAACCCAGAGGTACCATCATTAGCTTGGGGAGGGCCTTGGGTCTTTAAAATGTTCACCCTCAGGCTATTGCAGGAGGCCCCGAGAACTGGGCTTTCAATGGCTCCAAGACTGAATCACCTGCTCCAGCTCTGAAGGTATCAGTCAGTGTGGCTAAATTACCAACAGATACAGTGTATTTCACTTAGCTTGTCAAGACCCTTGGCCAGATGCCACCACAACTATTAATAAAAATATTCAGTTACCATAGATGGGATTAAGTATAAAGAAACTGACTTCAAACCAGGAAGCAAAGGGTAAAGGGAAACTCTGGGTAGAAACACCAAGAGCTGAGTCCTTCACTGCCTGTAATTGAGACTGCTCTTTTAAAAACCCCTTTTGTGAGCTGGGGATGTAGCTCAGTGGTTGAGCCCTTGCCTGTCTGGTTCAATACTGAGCATGGCAAAAGAGAAACAAAACCATTACTTTGTAATCTATGGAAAGTATGCAGTACATCTTCAAGTTTGCCAAAGGCAGTGTTAAAAACTCTAGAGGCCAACAGATCTGTCCCCGGGCAAATTATTGGATCTCATTTTTAAGATCTGTAAAATGGAGATAATTATATCATCTCATTGGATCTGAAGATATATGAGATAATGCCTTTTAGCTCAGTGTGTGGGGTTCCTTCGTTATCTATAGCTACAGTTTTATTTCTGAAGAAAAATTCCTAAACAATGGAAAAAACATACAGAAAACCTCAGTGGAACTGTATGCTAAGCCTGGAGAATGTACAGAACATAAGTCCCCAAATGTGCTTCCCACCCTTGGCTGGGCTGCAAACTCTGGGCTTCTTCCAGCACATGACTCATCGGCTGGTGGCACCTTCACTCTGTGGTCTGAGCTCATCCTCAGGGGGCTCAGCCCTTCCCGCTTCCCTATGCCCACCATACTCCATCCACCCCTTAATCTTGCCCTTGGTTTAGACCAGGGCTCAGCAAACTTTTTCCAAAAGGAGTCACTTAGTATTTCTTGTTTAGCCATCTGTGCAGTTTCTGTCACAATTACAATCATCCCTTGGCACGGGGAAGGAGATTGGCACCTGCATACCCTCAGATACCCAAATCTGCAGATACTCAAGTCTGTTTATAAAATGGTATAGTATTTGCCTATAATCTATGCACATCCTCCTGCATACTTTAAGTCACCTCTAGATTACTTACGATACTGAACACAATGTAAACGCCATATGAAAAGTTGGTGTACTTTATTATTTAGAGAATAATGACAAGGGGAGGGGAAAGTCCGTACATTTTCAGTATAGATGCAATTGTTTTTACCAAGTATTTTTGAATCCATAAAAGCAGATCTTGTAGATATAGAATATTGACTGTCCTCATCTCTGTAATTCTAGTAGAAAAACAGCCATGGACAATAGCATAAAGGAATGAGTGTGGGGCTGTAGATGTAGCTCAATGGTAGAGAGCTTGCCCAGCATGCCTGAGGCTCTGGGTTCCATCCACAAGGCAGGGATGTGGGGGAAAGAGTGAGTATGGCTGTGTTCCAATAAAACTTTATTTATAAAAATGGGCAGGAGCAGGATTTCACTCTCTAGAGTATAGTCTGCTGGCCTCTAATTTTGACAATGATCTCTCTGGTATTGAAACCGAACAGAAGGATCCAACACTACCCAAGAGGTATTCTTAAAATCTGTTTCTTCCATTTTTAACAGCCATGGCTGCTCCATACACCTTGTGGCCATGCGGGAAATTTTGATTTGACTGCAGCAGCTTCTGTGGTAGGTCCATCCCAGATGAGTGTAGCTTAGTGGCTGCGCACTTGCCTGGTTTGTGTGAGGTCCTGGGTTCAATACACAGCATGGCAAAAAAAGAAACAAAACCATTTTTTTTTTTTTTTTTTTTGTGAGTCATGCAGCTTCTCTTGAATGACTCCACTCCTCTGCAGCCCTTTAGCTGTTCCCAATCCAGGACACAAGACCCTTTTCTACCCATGACTAAGCACAAACTGTGGCTAACCGGCAGGACACCACTGGTGCAGGAGCCCACCGTTTTTCCTTTATAAGCAGCCTTCCCATTCCCTTATCAGAACGTTCCGGGCACTGCTTCCCATTATACTGAAGCATATGTTCCAATAAGATCTCTTTTGAATGAATTTTACTTTGCCTATTTGTGATTTCTATCTCAAGTAGAGCAAGGTAAGCTGGTTGCACTAAGAGCTGGTGACATTTAGGCTGCTGGCATTAACAGTGGTCAGCAGCCAGGACTAGTAACGCTGAAATCAGCTAGTAGCCAGAGAGTGGTGAGAGTGAGAATCAGCAGTGGAGCATGGTTGGGAGCCACTGGCTCCAACTGCTGGGAAAGTTTCAGAGAACTGTTGACAGTTGCTGGTTCTAGCTGTCAGGTGAGCAGAGAGTACGGCCACTAAGACTAAGAGAGCCTCTGGCATTCAACACTCAGAGCTGCTAACACTAAGGGAGCTGCACTTTGCCTAGTCCAGATTTCTATTTGGATTGAGCAAGAGAATCCTCAACTGATTGGTACCAGTACTGGTTCCATGGACCCCAGGGCTTCCTGCAGTCAAGATCTAATCTTGTTACTTACTTTTTGGTTTTGGGTTTTTATGGTTTTTGTTTTTAATCAGTGCTCCAGATTTAACCCAAGGTCTTGCACATGCTAAATAAGTGCTCTATCAGGAGTTACACCCACAACTCCTATTTTTGTCACTTTTTATTTAAAACCTTTCAATGACTTCCCATTGTTTTTGCAAATGGTGGTCTTGGACCATATCATTAAAATCATGCCACAATTGCCTTTTAAAATGCAGATTTCCAGGTTCCTCTTCAAAGCCATTATAATAGACTCACCTGGGTTGGGCTGGGAGTTGGGTTTTTTGGGTGGTGGTGGGGAATTAGCACTTTATTTGGGAGTTGGATTTTAATGAATCTCCCAGGGAATTCTAACACAGAAGCTCTCCAAGTGGGGTCTCCACCATGTGTTTTTGGGAGGTTTGAAAAACAGAAAAGAATAACTGGAATCTGTTGTAGGAGGTGGAGAGGAATGGGAAGGTTGGGGGAAGGAGAGCCTCACGGGAAGGTGGCAGCTGATAGAGGTGCCTGATAGAGGTGAGTGTGTCTGTGGAAGGAACATCCCAGAGGAACTGTAAGTTCAAAGGCCCTGTGGCTGAGATGTCTGGTAGAAAGCCAGTGTGGCAGTATGAGGAAGGAAGGGAGGGAGAGAACAGGGGGAAGAAGAGGAAGTCATGAGACTATAGAGGAGCCAAGCAGATGGAGAGGACCCTGGAGGCCCTTGAAGGTCTGGCTTTTCCCCAGAGCAAGATGAGAACCGTTTGAGCAGGTCTAACTATGCAAACTAGTCCAAGAATTTAGCCATCTCTTCTTTCTTCTTGACACACTTCCTCCTTTTCTTCCTCATAGTACTAACTCTCTTCCTCCTGTGTGCTGTAAGCTCCTCTAGGATCCAGGCTCAGGCTTACCCACCTTTATCCTCAGTACCAATGATTCCCAGGACCATGTGGGTGATCAGCAAACACTGAGGAATATAAGAACACCGTCCTCCTCTGTGGCTTCATTCTGACCTGAGCTGGTAAGAACTGTTTAAGAAAAATACATGTACAGCTCCAATTAAAAAAAAAAATTAAAAATACAATTTTTTTTAATAAATGCTAGAAAAAAAAATTCCCATAAGTTGCTTAATAAATGATATGTCATCTTTTTCAGAATCCAACATCAAGCACGTCACCGTCACCAGAGAGCCAGAAACCAACATGCCTTTCCTTTGTGATCACAAATCAATCTGAATTTTAAAATTAGTATTTTCTGGATGCGATTCTGTGGCATTAGGGAAGCAACCTCTCCTTGCCTCGTTGGGCCACCAGGGAGTTTTACGATTCTTTTTCCGCTCTTCTCAGAATGTAGCTGGCCCCCTGTGTTGGTGTGTCCTACATCTCCCTGTGGGCATCTTGCTGGGCAGTGTTTTCCTCAGTATCATCCTGGCCTGACACTCCAAGGCTGGGCTCCAAGGTGCCTGGTGCTGATACTGCCGCTAATGAAAATCACTCAGGGCTGAGTTCCGTTTCCCCAGATGTGAAGATTGAGCATCCAGGAGACACCAAGGCAAGCGTAGAAAGCAAGTTTTATTTGAGGATAGAACAGAGACAGGCTTCTGTGCAAAGAAGTGTTCTCAGAGCTGGGTGTCCGAGGCAGTGGGGGTGTCCTGGCCCTTTTATACATTTTAGAGTTGTTTTGTTCTCTTGGCCTTTCCTCCCCTCATCCTGTGTATACTATTTGTGACCAAAGTGACTTGACCAAAAGGTGAGCCAAGGGCAGAAATGAAGCAGCCCAGGAGTCCATGCAGGAAGGGAGAGGCCCAGGAGAAATTCATTAACAGCCCCTTGTTGGGAGGTACACCCCCACCCCAGGCAGGTGACTTTCTGGCCATGGTGAGGAGAGGGGATATGAGAGGCTACCAGGACTCCTGACCTCTCTCCCTTTACTTCACAGAACACAAAGTAAACCAAAGAGCCCTGGTTCCTTTCCACAGCTTGAGGTGTCAGGAACTCAAAAGGAGGAACATTGTGTTGCTGTATTAGGATACCACAGAGTGAGTTATTTCTGAAGACCAGAAGTTTACTTGGCTCATGGATCTAGAGACTGGGAAATGCAAGATCCAGAAGCCACATCTGGTGAAGGTCTTCTTGCTGGGTCATCCCATGGCAGAAAGCATCACATAATGAGAGAATCTCTAAGAGAGAGCAAGAGATCTAGCACACAGCCCCCAAAGTCCTTTTATAATGGGAATTGATCCATGTGTTGGAGTAAAGCCCTGATGACCTAGATACTTCCAATTGGGTTCCCCTCCCCATGCTAATGCATTGGTATAGTGGTCAGTTTTTCATTGCTGTGACAAAATACCTGAGAAGAACAACTTAAAAGAGGAAAGATTTATTTGGGCTCACAGTTTCAGAGGTTTCAGGCCATTGTCAGCAGGCTCCACTGTTTCTGGGGCTGTAGGGGGCAGGGAGAAAGCAGCAAGGACAAAATACAGTCACCTACGGCACAATCCCTTCAACTAGATCCCACCCCTTGTAGTCTTCACCCGCCTCAAGTGCATCATCAGATGAGGACTAAACCTTCAGCACATGAGTCTTGGGGGCCCATTCCAGACTCAAACTACAGTAACTGTGGATTAAGTTGACAACACATACTTTAGGGGGGACATATTCAAAGGTTGGCAAGTAGAATTTCAGATGAATGGCAGTCTTCAAAGAAATGAGTGTTTGACTCACTACATGCTTATGTGTGTACATTTCATTGAGGATGTCAAGATGGCTCACATAATACTTTTGTTCTCAGGCACTGTCCCTTCTGTTTATCTGTATTGATAAAAAAAATAAGCCCAAAGGCTCTCATCGTCCTGTGTCTAAGCAGACCGTTTTCTGAACGGCTGTCTGAGCTTCCTCAGCACAGGAGGAATCTACAGCTCTCCCCCTCCACACTGGGTGCCCACCCACGAGTTTTCAGCTTCAGGGAGCTGTGGCTGTTCCACTTTGCTTCTGTGGTTGGTGTGGTACCAGCACAGGACCTTTCATGTGGAAGGGATGTTTGATTGACGTCTCTTAAACCGATGACTGTGACACATTATATAATTTTAAAATATTAATCTCTGCTCTCTCCAAAATTTCTTTCTACTCCATAGCCCTTGTTCTACCCCAGGTCATGGTTGGGTCATGGACAGGTCATGGACGGGTCATGGACGGGTCATGGACAGGTCATGGACAGTCACTGCCTCAAGGAATGAGTGATTAGATAGAAGTGGCTTATGAGGGAAATCAGGCCAGAAACCCTTGATTTGGACAATGAGTTAGATATCTGGAATGAATGGAGAGTGAATGGGGAATGAGGAAAGTGTGAGCGAATCCCTAGCCCTCTCCACCCCCATCTTTCCTGTGCTCCACACCCCAGGTAGATGAGAGCGGAGACCCAGGCATGTTTAAAGAAGCTGAGAGAGGTAAGACCTGAGCCCTGGCCTCCCAGGAGCCTGAGGGTGGCACCTCATGGTGGACAGCCTGCCTCTGTGGGCCACCCCCAGGCACACAATATCCCCACTGCTGAATGTGCCCAAAGAGCAGGAGAAGGTTTGAATAGTGGAGGGATACAGCTGAGATGAGAGTGAATCAGCGGCCGTGGAGGCCCTGAATGTCTCAGCAGGGACCTTCTCGGAGGCTCAATGACACCTGGAACCAGGTCCCCAGCTTTTTTCTAGGATCATTCTCCAGGCTTTAAGATCCAGTCTGGGGAAATGGAGGGAAAGCCCTGAGTTGACTGCAAATAAGTTTCTCCTCCTCGGGGAGATGGGGGCTTGGAATAGAAATTCAGACCAGCTATAGGAAAATGAATTCATTTTCTTTTGAAACTGAGTGCAGGGGGAAAGATATGCTCACTACAGACAAGAGAACAGCTGAGCTGTGTCACTAGTGCTTTTTCTTTCACCCCTTTCCGACTTATTCTGATCAGACACAAACGTGGAACCGAATTAGGGTCTGCTGCATGATGTTTGTCCAGTTATTGAGACGGTGGTCCCAGCCCTGTCAGGCACTTGGGGACAGGTTTATAGATTTGCCTTCGCCCCAATGACTTCTAGGCCCTACCTCCTACAGGTTTAATCACTTTACAACAGCGCTATGATGACCAGACTTTCAACACATGGGCCTTTGAGGAACATTTAAAATCATACTGTAGAACCCATGAAGCCTACTTTGTTGTAAATGTTAAGAATGCAGTAGTTAGCGGCCAGGGTTGTGGCTCAGTGGTAGAGCACTTGCCTAGCATGTGTGAGGCATTGGGTTGGAGTCTCAGCATCACATATAAATTATAAATCAATAAAATTAAAGATCCAGCAACAAAAAAAACCCACAATTTTTTTTTTTTTTTTTTAAAAAGAATGCATTAGCTATTTTAGCCATCAGGTACTTTTCTGGTGACAGGAAGTGGAAGAGGGACACCCTCTAGGAGATCAGTGGACTTGTCAAGCATGTAGGCAAGAGATTGGTGATTGTAGGACTAGAAAGAAGGAACGGGTGTGGTGCAATAGATTGTCTCACTGTCCCTAGGGCCTAAGAGGGGGACAGCCCAGGCTCTCCATGGTAATGCCCTTATTCGAGACTGGGTCTTGGAGAAAATTTGTGTCACTGACAGGAAGAGGAAGTGTGGAGAACGGGGCTGGCTTTGGGAGGCTAGTGAGAGTAACTGGCCTTAGTCATGCTAAGTGGGAGATAAGGATAGGGCCTCCAAGACGAAATATCCCACTGGGAATTGATGATGAAGAAGAAAAATCAGATTTGGAAATGTGGATTTGAAAGTCAGTGGTGTTGCATAACTTTTAAGACTGTGAGGCCACGTGCAATTTCTTAGGAATTGAGTGGATAGATAAGCAAGGTGCTAAAAAAACAGAGGAGGAGGAGTTCAGAATATTTTCTACCACCACTTAAAGGAATCAGGCAATTAGCTGCATCGTTGGATCCAGTAGCCTGGTGGAAGTTTTTTTTCCAGTTGGGATTTCCAGGAGGTGGCTGTACAGAATAACAAACCTGTTTTGATCTTTCAGTGCTAAAACATGATTTTTTAAAAAAAGTCAGAATACTGGTAAAACCTCACAGAGTTAAGTGTCACAGGGATGTTGTAGCAGGTTCCTTAGCACCCACCCCCCCCTTCCCCTTTTCCTCACTTTTTAATGATCCATTTATTTTTCAGGCAATTCTTTCAGGAATTTAAAAGTTTAAGCAGGGGTTACATGGAGAACTAACAGGAAATGTCTCATCTTTCCAAGTTTATTGTTGAGAGTGGCCAGATGTCATTTGTTTGTGAGTGGGAAATGGGAAGTTAGATCACAGAATGTGAAATTTAAAACTCCCCCTCTTTTTTTTTTTTTTTTTTTTCCAGGCGGGTGGAGAGGAGAAACTCACAGGGAAGCCACTTTGACTCTTCGGACTGTGTTAACAGCATAGGGGCAGTGCTCACGAGAAAGATGCTAACATGAGAACATGTTTTACAGTCTGTAAGCTTTGCTCTTTTCAAGGTCTGTGTGCAAACAGCTGGTTTCGCCTGGATGGGCCAGGGTGCTTGGGAGCTCTCTGTGGGATCTGCTGTAATTATAAACTCCATGAAGTGCCAGGAATGGAGGCCAACGATCTTATTGGTCATCATGCCCTAGAATAAAACAATCAGAAACTTAGGAAGTGTCCTTCAGCATTTAGTGCTTACAAAAGCAATTATATTGATTTTTTTAAAAAAAATTATATTTTCAGCCTCTGTGGTTTAAACTCTAGGTCAAATACTTCCAGACTCTTCAGTCTGGCTGGCTTCGATCTGGTCCCTTGTCTCTTAATTGCTCTGTTGACTGTCCCGGAAATACCCTCTTTGTCCCTTGCTGTTGCTACAGTGGGCCTTGGCAGGCTCCCACTCCACCAGGTGTTGTCCCCAGCCATTGCCATGGCAGCAATGTACAACAAAGACTCTGAGGGTCTTGGAATTGACAGGCCTGACACGGGCCCCCAACGCCCTTCTCCGGTTCATGATTTGCTAATACATCTGTCTTCCTCAGAGAAACAGAGCAGATTGCCCCTCCTTATTGGCAGATGACAGGCTCCAGGCCAGACAAACAGATGAAAACTTGGAATTGGTTATTGGATCACTGGGCCAAACATGGGCTACTTAGCTGAATGAGAAGATACAAAGAGGGATCTAAGAACAGCTACAAGATTCAGAATTTCTTGACCAGTTTTGCAAAGGAAAAGGAAAAGAAAGCCCCCACTTACCGACTGGACTTTCAAGGGTAAAAGAAAGAGTCCCTATCCTCCTTTCAAAGTTATTTAGCAGGTTTGTCTTTCCTGGGCCCTACCTAAGATCCTGAAATCCCCGCATAAAGACTCTTAGAGTTAACTCTTTACAGCTCCATTTACACAAGTACTGACCTGAAGAAGCTAGCCCTTGACCAGGCTTTTCGGCATACTGGTTTCCTAATCATCTACTATTGATGCACCACAGGATGGAAAACAATGTGTGCATGCATGCATGCGTGCGTGCACACACGCACAAACACACACACATACACACATAATTTTTAATTTCATTAATATTATGTAAAATGCACATGAGTCAAAATTTGCCTTTGCAACTATTTTCAAATATACAATTCAGTATCATTCACTGTGTTGGGCAGCCAATTTCCACTCCTTTTTTTTTTTTTTTCAGAACTTTAAAATTTTCCCAAACAAAATCTCTCTACCCATTAAGCAATAATGCCCCATTCCCCCTCCCTCATTCCCTAGTAACCTCTTATTTTACTTTCTGTCTCCTTGAATTTGCCTATTCTAGGTATCAATGGATAAACTTTAAAAAATTGTTTTTGTTTTATTTAGCGTAAAATGCATGGAAAATGATCCATGCATTTTTATACATGTTCACAGAACAAAGAAAAGTACAAAGGAAAAAAAATATAAGCTAAAGAAAATTACATCATAACATACCATTGTCAACATTTGCTGAACGTTATCACAGACACCTTTCCATTGCACATCGACATACAGAGCCATAGGAAGAAAAATGCAGAACCAGATGGGTAAACTTTGAAAAATGAGATTATTCAACATATGGGCTTTTTAAGTTAGAAATTTACTTGTGGAGGAGAATTTAACAGAAGAAAAAGGGATTGAAAACATTGTCCAGCTTTGGATAAGTGATTGTTCACTTAACAAATATTAACTCTGAAAAAGATGTTGGACTCCTTGATTTGTGATGATGTTTTTTCAACTTGAACTGTCGCAGAAGCAATGCTGTAGTGAGCAATGGTAACGTTCAAGCACTCAGCCCAGGAGGCCTGAGGTGGAGGCTGACACTGGCTTCAAGGCACCAGGACTTTCTGCTTAGAGCTTGGAGCTTTCGTTTTCAAAGCCAATCATGATGCTAATGAAAACAGGTAATTTCCTTATGGGCCAAGCATTATATAACCCATCACTTTCCATGTATTAAGATCCTGGATCCTTACAACCAACCAGTGATCGTGCTACTGGCTAGTTACTAGTATCTATAGTAGGACTGAATGAGTGAACAGCTGAGGAATTTGCCCAAGGTCACAAAGCTGGAGGACCCAGGCAGGCTGACAGCAGGGATCACATCACCTCTGAAGGTGAGCATCCATTGGATCTGCGACTTCAACAAGGGGGCTTTTGCTGGCTGGGCTCACTGTTGGGGGAGAAGGATGGTGAGGTCCAGCCAACCCTGGCTATTAACATGGTGCATTCCCATGACTTATCTTGTTTGCTCTTCTCCAATACATTCCCATCTGACCGAGGAGAGAGAACAGAGGTTAACTCTTCTGAGTACACAGTCCAGAGTCAACTTTGGCCTCTGACTCCAGAACCACCACTTTCTCTTTCTGCCCCTCTCCTCAGCCCAGCTCTCTCTGAGCCTGATGCTGATATGTAGCAAATGTACATGGGGAAGGAGTACTTTAAAAACAAAGACCCCTCTTTTGAGTGAACACCTGTGGAATACCATATAAAGAAAAATCAAGGGCTTCATATTGGTTTCCTGAAGCTGCCAGGAACAAATTACCATCAATGGTGGTTTAAAACAGAAGAAATTTACAGTCATGTATCAGTTGGGGGTTTATTTGGATAAATGCATTGTCAGGCAATTTCGTCATTGTGGGAACATCATAGAGGGTACTTACACCAAATGAGAAGACTTCAGTGTCACTAGGTGATATAATCTTATGGACTGCTCTTGTGAGAAACTGATGTGATTCCATTTTTGAAAAAATAAATAAATAACAGAAGCTTCTACCTCAAGGCCTGTCCAAAGAAAGGGGGCGTGACCCTTGTCCTTGGAAAAAATCCACTGAGAGCTCCTAGGCACATAGCCACCCTGCTGAGTTGTTTGTGAATAATAGGAGAGCTCTTTGGCGCCAGGTGTACTCTGACTCAATTAGGCTAGGTGGGGACCCATAGCAGACCCTAGCAACCACCAATCAGCATGAGACAGGGAAAATACCTGGGATGCCAGATGACCCCCCAGTAGTCTCGGTGGTTGATAACATGTTAGGAAACCATGTAGTTTAGCTCGTATACCCCTCACGGATTAAACCAATCAGTTGAAAAGAAACCCCCCCCCCTTCTTGTACTAAACAATCACCCCTAACCAACTTGTTCCCGCCAGTGAATATGCTAATCAATGTTAAGAGTTGTTGTTTGGTTCCCCCCACGCCCCCCCCCCCCGTGTGAAATGATTTGCTGTGTGATGTTGTGACGAATAGCGTATCCCCCCAAAAACCTATAAAATCTCATTGAACAAAGGACCGGGACTCACTCCCTGGGACCGCTGCGTCGGAACGGTTGTGAGTCCAGGCTCCAGCTTGCAATAAAGACTCTTGTGTGATTGCATCGGATTCGGCTCCTGGAGGTCTACTGGGATCCCACTAATCTGGCATTACACTTTTATATGTGATCCATCGTGGATTGAAGCATTGGTATGCAGCACATGACTGTCCTTTCTCACAGTTCTGGAGGCCAGATGTCCAAAATCTAGGTATTGGATGGGCCACACCCTCTGAAATTTCTAGGGGAGAATCCTTGCTTGCCTCTCCCAGCTCTTGGTGACTCATGACAATCTTTGGCATTCCTCGGCTTGTGGTTGCATCACTCTGCTCTGGGCTTCCTTCACATCACCTTCTCCTTTCTTATAAGGCCATTTGTCATTGATTTAGGGCCCACTGTAATTCAGAATTATCTCAAGATGCTTCACTTAATTACATCTAACAAAACCCTTTTTCCAGGTAAAGTCACATTCACAGGTTCACAGCAGATATGTGTTCTGGGGACCTTGCAACACTAGACTTACTTCATGGCTAGTGACTGAGTGAAAGGAACTCTCTCCAGTGGGTAACTTCAAGGCCACCACTGACAGAAAAGTGGCCCCTGATTAAACTTCAGGTGTGTCTTTCCCAGGGAGCCACTGGCAGCTACATCAGAGCTGCGTTGCACCATCTTGAATCATAGTGAGACCTACAACTGCAAACACCTTTACATTTTGCCCTTGTATAGAATTTCTCTGTGTGATGAAATCTTATGACTGCTGTTGTGAGAAACTGATGTGATTTCATATTTAAAAAAAAAAAAAATGCACATCCACACTTAGTTTCTGATTAGGAGGGGCAAAGGAAAGAAAAACAGCAAAGTTCAGATCTCATGAGGCTGTGCCACCTGTCTGTATATAATGTTCTCCTTACAAAGGTGTTATAGTGAATGTTTTGAACTGTCCCCAAGTATATAGGGCATATGATGTGATTAGAATATCCAATAAGTTATTTTGGGAAAATAAACCAAGTCCTAGTCCAGAACACCCAATTAAACCTGTAACCCTTTGTCTGACTTTGTGCCTCTCATTCTAGGCATGGTGTTGTAAGGCCTAAGGCCCCCAGCTTCAAAGAAGACACCAGTGGAGAGATCCTGGTTCTACTCTGGCCAGGAGACCCAGGCCCACTAAATCTCTGTCATAAGAATACCTTGGTTTTTTGGTAGGGAAGAAGTATTGGGGATTGAACTCAGGGGCACTTAAACTTAAACCGAGCCACATCCCCAGCCCCATTTTGTATTTTATTTAGACACAGGGTCTCACTGAGTGGCTTAGCAACTTGCTTTTGCTGAGGCTGGCTTTGAACTTGCAACCTCCTGCCTCAGCCTTCCGAGTGACTGGGATTACAGGTGTGTGCCACCATGCTCAGCCATAAGAATACTTTGTTAAGTTAAAATTCTCTTTTCTTCCACCCTATTATGACTTAGTTTTAAAGATGACCCCCAAAGAACTCATGTGTTAGGCAATATAGCAATGTTCAGAGGTGAGGCTTGTCAGTGGATTGATCCATTTGATGGATTAGTTATTTGAATGGACTATTGGGTGATAATTGTAGGCAGGTGGGGCATGGCTGTAGGAAGCAGATCACTATGATTTTGCGGAATACCTCTTATCCCTGACTCCTTCCTTCCTTTCTCTCTCTCCCCTCTGTCTCTCTGCTTCCTAGCTCCCATAAACTGAGCAGCTTTTCTCCTCTACCTCTTCTGCCACAAATGTTCTGCCTTACTTCAGGCTAAGAGCAATGGAATTGGCTGCCCATGCACCCAAATTCCCGAACTGTGAGACCAAACTAAATTTTCCCTTCTCTTAAGTTGTTCTAGTCAGGTATTTTGGTCACAGTGGCAAAAAGCACTGTCTAACACAGAGACCATCTCATACCAATTTAAAGAGGCTTGAGATAGATACTTTTCCAATATTAAAGACTCCTTTCTCCTCATTCTCTGACTTGCTCATCCCTCCCTTGAATCTCCCTACTCAGCCCGGGCTCCACTACCCACAATTTCCTCTGAAATCCCAAAGACTTTATTGAAGCACCCCCTCATCACTGATGCTGGAGGGTAGATGATGCTAATTTCTTGCTCCCCCATATCTCTGTCTGTGACACGATGCAATGCCAATGCCATTTGAATGATACTGGAAGCCCCTGGTATTCCCAGAATTCCTTCCTCCACCCTAGATTAGCAGGAAGGCAGTTAGTTTCACAGAATTAGGGAGCTTCATAACTTTTTGAATAGTTGTCTTCCACTGATTTTATTTATCTTGAAAACTGGTTGTTGAAGTTCCTTCCTTTGCCCCTTTAAAATAGTAGTTGTATCATTTAGATCCCATTCTTGTTTCAGAAAAATAAAAAAGTAAAGCTTCATATCTGGGCATCTGACCATTTTTATCTGTGGCTAATGCCGTAATGGGAGAATCAGTGTAATAGGGACTGCCAGGCATGCATCGCTCTTTCGTGGCTCCCTCCCTAGTTCCCTCCTTAGGAAATGATTCTCTTGCAACCTGGGTGGGTGGTGCACCCCCACCCAGCCGTGGTTATTGTCAAATGCATGAGTCAGTGGCAGAGAACAGCTCCTCATCCCTCCTCAGTGGCCTCTGCCCATCATTCCTGCAGGACCAACTTCAGTCAGGCCCTGCTCACCTGCTTTTGCAAGTACCAAATCCTCTCATCCGGGCCTCTGTGGATTATCATCTCCATTTTCAAACAAGAAAACTGGGGTCTTGAGGGCTGCCCAAGGCCATGAATGGACCCCAGCTGCCTGGCTTCAGAGCTCATTCCTTTGATCCCTGTGCCAACCTGCTACATCATGGGGCTGATCTCTTAAGGCAGAAGGGCCACACTGTTGCCTGGGTGAAAGGCCACACTGCTGCCTTTAAGAAAAAAGAGTAAACATCTTAATGACATGCACTTTGAACATTCCAATGTGGAAAGCAAATTATTGCACATTCAATATGGTAAGAATCCCATGGGTTGGGATAAAGACACTATTTTGGGGGTGGGGTGGGTATGGGTACTGGGGATTGAACCCAGGGGCACTCGAGGACCACTAAGCCACATCCCCAGCCCTTTCTTGTACTTTATTTAGAGACAGTGTCTCCCTGAGTTGCTTAAAAACTCACGTTTTGCTGAGGCTGGCTTTGAATTCACGATCCTCCTGCCTCAGCCTCCCAAAACGCTGGGATAACAGATGTGTGCTACTGTGCCAGGCTTAAAGACATTTTTTTTTTTTTAATCCCTGTTTTACACATGAGGAAATTGAGAGTTCGAGATCTTGATTTGCCTAAGGCCACCAGTTGGTAGGTGGAGATTTGAGTCCAGTGCTTCTGTCCCTAAGTCCAGGCTCCTTTCTACAGCCCAGGAACATGCCTCCCCTCAGATGCGGAGACAGTGCCTACTTGGTCTGCTTTGATCATTTAGAGAAAACTCACTTCCCCTAAAACATCTTTTGCACCTGCCTGGCCCCTTGTCTGTAGTCCCTCCGCCAAACCTGCCTCTGCTAGAACCCGACCCTGCAAGGGATCTTCCAGCCATCAGTGTGGCCAAGGTTCATTCCCAGGATCTGAACTAACTGAGGTGCTCACAGATTCAATGTAGATAGAATGGATGGATTTGTTCCCAGTTAGTTTTCCCCGGAAAATTCCAGTGAGAATGCAAATGTGTCCCCTGGCAGAGAGGCCCGGAATTTGTTTATTGATTCCCCTCCGGGAGAACAAGGTTTGGAGGAATGAGCCTTGATAGGGCAAGAGGAGAGAAGAAGGGAAAGCCCCTGGGGGCAGTGAGCCCTGGCAAATCAAGTGCAAGGTGGAGACCCCAGACCCCCATGGAAGAAGGAAAAGAAGCAGTCCTGGTCCTGGGGAGGGATAGGGGTAAGATAGGTCCTACTGGCTTCAGTTTCACCTGGGTTGCCTGGTCCTTGGGACACAGTGAGTCCAACTCTTCCCCAACACATACAATGGGTGAGGCTCACTGCTGGGGGCCCAAGGCTGGATTCTCCCCAGTCCCAGAGCAAGGGCCAAAAAAAGTGAGTTTCCCCAAGAAGGTCCAGGGAACTTGCCCAGATACTCCCCTCTTTAGGCCAAGGTCTCCCTTCCTTTTTCAGAACAGTACACTGAGAAAGGAGAGGAAGTGCCATCTCCTCACCCCACCCGAGTTCATCAAATGGTCCTGCTTCTTGCCCAAGACCTTTCTCTACGCATTGACACACATAGGTTCATATTGTACACAATAGTGGGACCTTGCTCTGGAGATCTTTCTGTGACTTATCTTTTCCACGTAAATACGTTGGACAGCTCACGGTCAAATCACACATCAGATGAGCTGTAATCTTTTGAAAATAGCTGCATTGCATTTCGTCATCCCACATACCAGACATACCACCATGTCCTGAGCCAGTCTCTCTCTCCCTGGTGAACAAGAGAGCTGCCTCCCTCCAGGTTGTTACCATTGTGAATATCGCCACAACCCGCACTTACATAAAGCCATTTACACAGAGGCACATGGAGCAACTGTTTATTCTGAGAGATTCCCATGGTCCACTGCGCTTTCTCTCCACAGTCTTTACTGAGGAAGGGAGTGTACTTCTCCTGGACTCAGCTTTAGAAATCAAGTTCCATGCTGCCCTCCCAACTGTGCCAGGGCGGCGAGTGAATCATTTCACCCGGTTTCTGAGCCAACCTCAGTGAAAATGACGACGAGTGAAGATCCTGACCCGCAGTCATCACACAGGTGGCCTCTGGCCTCCTATTCCGGAGAACGGAGGCTTCCCTGCATCATTTTCTGTAATGCCAAAGGAAATCCCCAGAGCAGGCAGACTCCCTGATGCCTCACGGAAGGCACTCCCACGGAGATAACCGGATGAATGCTTTCTTCATCACAGCCCCTGGTTCTCAATGGCCTCCCGGCTGCCAAGAAACCTTTCTGAGCTCATTGCCGCTGCGGCAGCCAGACAGCACTTCCTAGAAAATTGTCATTCCATTGACTGTTTACTCTTGGGGCGGATCACTGCTTCCCATAAGCTCTTGCAGCCCTAAGGTAGTCTTTTGGTAAATCCCACCAGGTGTCTACACGAAGGGGAAAAGGCGTTCTGTATTTTACATTCTTGACTTTTTTTTTTTTTTTTTTTAATGTGTCAGAGAAATGGAAGTCATGGTCCTATTTTTAGTTCATGCTAAAAGCAAGCAATGGACAATTCTAGCAAGGGAACTCAATGCTGTGTCACAATCACTCTCGCTCCCTCTCTAGAAAGGTGGTGCACTGCTCGGGATGTGAAAAGGACAAGGAGACAGTTCCTTCCTAATACATTTCTCATGCGTGTCATTGACAGCCTCCGTAGAGACTATCAAAACTTGACAGTGCTGACCGTATTGCAAGTTGTCTTAGCGGGGTGTTGGGAAAAGTTTTCAATTAGCAATAACTGAGCCTCAGATAAACCTCATTGGCTATGATCCTGCCGCTGCACAAATCTCACAGTCTCGATTTTTGCCAAACACTCTATGAACCACTTATATTAGTTCCTTATCAGTTTAATGACTTTTTTAGTTGTCGTAGCTTCATCCTCATGAACATCTTATACAATGGGTTGGGTGTGCTGATTGTGTTTCAACACATATCAAAAATTTAAATGTTGCCCATCACCTAAAATACTCTAGAATCCAACCCAGTGGCACACTCTGAAAAAATCAGACCTTATTGGATCGCAGACTCAAGCTTTCTATGGGGGAGTGGTCTGAGGCTAGCATGGGTTGATTATTACTAAGACATTGAGATACTGCCGTTTGTCTTTGCAATTGCAATTTTTTTTAAGGTACTGGGGATTAAACCCAGGGGCACCTAACCATAGAGCCACATCTTCAGCCGTTTTTATTTTTCATTTTGAGACAGGGTCTTGCTAAATTGCTTAAGTTCTAGCTAAGTTGCTCAGACTGTCTTTAAACTTGAGGTCCTCCTGCCTCAGCCTCCCTAGTTACTAGGATTACAGTTGTATGCCACTGCACCTGGCTTGTCTTTGCATTTTAATGCATTTACTGTACTACAGATCCAAAAATCGGGAGTTGGGAGGGTTGGAAAAATAATCTATGTTTTGGAAGGTAGAGCAGCTTAATGAAAAAAATGTGTGGACTTTGGAATCGGGTCTAGATACACACCTTAGTGTCATTACACAGGTTCCTCACTTGTAAAGAGGGGATAGTGATAGCCACTTATAAACTGAAGCGATAATTATCTGAGATAATAGATACAAAGTGCCTGGGGGAGGGAAGGTATCAATTACCCTGTGGCAGCTAGCAGGGCCTCAGTGCTAGTGCAGATGTGATAATCACCCAAGATAGACCCTGCCCAATAGCAGTGTAGGCTACCCCTACTACAGGGCCTTCTAAAGCACTGATGGAAAAAAATCAACAGCCTTTGAAAAAGGTTTCCAGTTATGAAAAGGTCAAGCTCCCTAAGATTTAAGATAAGGCACTATGAGTTTCTTGGGAAACAACTGCCTTGAAGAGTTTTGGAGAATAGCAGGAAGTCCTCCTGTTGATGTCCTGGGCTTCTGTTCAGTGAGTGACTTCGGGGTTAGACAATAAGCTGAAACACTGGGCATCTCTTCAAGAAAAAGGTAAAGGCAAGGTTCCAAGTGAAGAACTCATTAGATGGGAAAAGGCAATGTAGTGTCACCGTGAAGGGTATGGATTCTAGACCTGGTGCCTGGGCTTGAATCCTGCTTTGACTGCACACCAGCCCTGAACCAGAAAAGCAAAGGCCCTGGGGTGGGAGTATGGCTGAGGAGTCAGGGACATCAAGGAGGCTGACATGCTGCAGTGGACTGAAAGGGGTGCAGGGGAGGGAGTTGTAGCATCTTGTGCCTTGTGAACTTTTAGGAGGTGGCAATTGTGGAGAGCATGATGGGAAGGCTGCTCTCCCCGCTACATTATGGACAAGTGAGGGGTTCACTGGGTCAGGTGGCTCTACTTACAGCCTCTGGGGCTGGGAGGATAAAGCCTGGCCTCAGAGACAGTCACAGCTGGCTGGAGCATGAGGCTCAACAATGATAGAAAATGGCTCGGAAGTGCTGTCTGGCTGCGGCAGCAACAGCAATGAGCTGAGAAAGTTTTTTGGCAGCCGAGGGAGGCTGTTGAGAATAAATCCATGATTGTACTCGGGGAGTATGGTGGGCATCTGGGGGCTCTCGTAAGCTGACCTAATTTTAAATGCAGTGAATTCTCTGCCCTTTTGTCCTGTGGACTCATCTTGGTACGTCTAATTTCTTTTCTTTCATTCTTCTGGGTCTTATCCTTTTACGTAGGAAATGGGGAGAGACAAAGAACCCTTAGGACAACTGGTCAGGCATACCCCATACCAGCCTCTGTGCTGAGCCCCATCTTTCTCAAGAGCCCCCCACATGGCATGGATTCCTCCCTGCCTAGCCGATCCGTTGGGCATGGCTGTGGAGGACAGGGTGAGGGGATGGGAAGGGTCACATCAGCTGAGTTCCTCCACCCCCACCCCTCCACCACCATAGGAGATGCGCTCAGATGTGGTGGCTGAGAAAACAACTCTGCTTCCTGCGGAGCCTTCAGAAGCCCACGCCCAGTCTACCGCGGCACATTTTTGCAGCTGAAGGAGAAACTGCTGGAAATAGGAGTTTCCCTGATGTCATTGGGGTGATGCTGACTGTGTTCTCCCAGAGACACCAGGGAGTTGGCTCAGGAAGGGCCGGGTGGGAAGTGTGCAGCTCTGGACCGACGCTCTGGGCTCTTCGCAGAGGGAGGTGAGGTGGAGCTCCCGGTTGACTGAACTTTCACCTGCCCTCAAGGGCACCAGAAGTTCTCACCCTCAAACGGAGGTTCAGGAGAGCAGAGATTTAGAGATAGGGACCAGCCGGGCCATGAGAACCTCTGAACCCTGCTGGTCTCTTCCTATCCTTCTTCCTGTCCTTCCCCCCCTTCTCTGCCCTTTTGTCCTGTGGACTCATCTTGGTACGTCTAATTTCTTTTCTTTCATTCTTCTGGGTCATGATCTCATTTAGAGAGGCCTAGAAGCCTGAGAGGACCAACAGAGGAGAAGCAGCTGATTCCTGATGGGGCAGGGAATGCCCAAAATGAGCTTGAGACTCCTGACTGTGCCCTAAAGCACAGAAGCTATCAAAACTGGCCGAGGAGCCTGCTGGAGAGACCTGTTGGCCAAGGATACAGAATTTTTAACATCAAAAAGGAATAATGGCCTGGCGCAGTAGAGCATAGCAGGAATCCCAGCAGCTCAGGAAGCTGAGGCAGGAGGATGGCGAATTCAAAGTCAGCTTCAGTAAAAGCAAGATGCTAAGCAACTCAGTGAGACCCTGTCTCTAAATAAAATACAGAATAGGGCTGGGGATGTGGCTCAGTGGTCGAGGGCCCCTGAGTTCAATCCCTGGTACCACGCCACCCCCCCAAATAAAAAGAAAAAGAAAGACAGAATAATGACTGGATAATGACTGCAATGTACAGAAAGGTGGCAATATAG
This sequence comes from Callospermophilus lateralis, assembly GCF_048772815.1. Taxonomy (NCBI): domain Eukaryota; kingdom Metazoa; phylum Chordata; class Mammalia; order Rodentia; family Sciuridae; genus Callospermophilus; species Callospermophilus lateralis. Next base: position 34,228,747 of record NC_135320.1, on the reverse strand, counting down.
AAATCCATGCGTTCATAATGATAAGAGAAGAACTCCTCTTTGGTTACTATCAGGGGTTGCTTGAAATTCTCATTTCTCTGAGAATTGACAAAGAGGAATAAGCCTGTGTTTCACCATTTCTGTGTAAGATATATTTCCCAGTAACCAAAGAACTGGTGATATAGAATTCATCTTTATGTAAGAATTCATCCTAATACATGCAGAAGGAATAGTAGAATTAGAAAATTATGATTTTGAAATCCCTGATAAAAGAATGGATTTGGAAGTGCTCATCAACAGATACTAAAACCATTTGGGGAAATGTTGATAGCATACTTTAAAATAGGAACTATGCAGCAACCTTAACCAGGTTGCCCATACCCCCCAGCCATTCAGGAGGCTGAGGCAGGAGGATCTCTTGAGCCCAGGAGTTCAGGACCCGCCTGGGTAACATAAAGAGACATTCTTTCTTTAAAAAGGCAAAACAGGGTAGAGTGCTTGCCTAGCACATACGAGGCGCTGGGTTAGATCCTCAGCACCACATAAAAGTAAATAAATAGGGCTGGGGATGTGGCTCAAGTGGTAGCGCGCTCGCCTGGCATGCGTGCGGCCCGGGTTCGATTCTCAGCACCACGTACAAACAAAGATGTTGTGTCCGCCGATAACTAAAAAATAAATATTAAAATTCTCTTTCTCTCTCTCTCTCTCCTCTCTCACTCTCTCTTTAAAAAACTTTTTAAAAAGTAAATAAATAAAATTAAGGCATTGTGTAAAAAAATAAATAAATATATAAGGCAAAACAGAACCCTCAATAACAGCAACCTCTATTCTTTGTATATAACAATTGTTTATTGTAGTCTAATTAAGCATCTGGATCTGCACCATCCAATATGGCTATGGTCCTTCAGCACTTGAAGCGTGGCCTTTCTGAATTGAACTTTTCTTTAAGAGCACAATGTATACCTGATTTTGTGTGTGTGTGTGTGTGTGTGTTGCTGGGGATTGGACCTAGGGCCTTGTGCACACGAGGCAAGCACTCTACCAACTGAGCTGTGTCCCCAGCCCATACATCTGATTTTGAAGACTATTGAAAAAGAATATAAAATATCTCACTTATATTTTATATTAATTGCATGTTGAAGTGCTAGTATCTTGACTATTTTACATTAAGTAAAACATTTTTAAAATGACTTTACCCATTTCTTTTAACTTTTTAGATGTGGCTGGAATTCTATTTCCACTGGACACCACCACTTACTCTTAAGTCAACTCCACAGTTTACAGAAAATTCTGGCCCTAGTGGAACTAGTTAAACAATGCCAAAAGGAAACGAGTCCAGAATGTGGGGGAATTCTACCAGAAAATGACCGACATTTTTAGGACAAATAAATAGTTTTAGAATAAACAGAGAGGAGGAGTGGCTTTCGATGAAAATAGATATAACAACCAGGTGCCATTAATGTATGAAACTTATTTGCTTCCCAAACAAACAGTTGTGAAAAGGGACTTTGGAAACAATCTGGAAAACTTGAACATTGGGACTGGGTATTTGGTTATATTAAGGGTTTACTGCTCATTTTGTTATAGGTGATAATGGCATCATGGTTATGCTTTTAAGGGTTAGAGGCGTCTGAGTGTTTGTGAGTGAATTCATATGTCCTCTGGGATTTGCTTTAAAGTGCTTGCAGTGAACAGTGTGCTAGATGGATGACACCAGATTGACAAATGACAGCTCCTGTTAAAATGAGGTGATGACGCTGTGGAAGTTCCTTATATTCTCCTCTCTCCTTTTTATATGTCAAAAAGTTCTAGAGTTTAATTATGATAGATAAATAATGTGTATCTATATCCATAATATATAATGCTACCTTTAATACTATATTTATTTAAAGTATTTTTTATAATACTGTTATAGTGAATTTTGATGCTTCCCAGACAGTTTTAAATTTTAATTTTGTATGTATTTCTGGCACTGGGAATGGAAACTGGGATCTCCTGCATGCTAAGTGCACACTTTACTATTGGGCCACACCTCCCCCCACCCTAGTCCCGCCATTTTTAATTTTCATTCCTGGGAAAGGAGTCAGGCAATTGGTTGGTTCAGTCAAGGAGCATGAATTCTTTGGAGTCAGATTCCAGTGAAAAGGGGGGAGAAACCTGGAAGACCCAACGGCGACAGATCACAGCTAGGGCTTCCATGAGGAAGGAAGGCTGACAAGAGGCCAGCTCAAAGGCCCCTGGATTCCTCAGGAGTGAGGCAGGGCCCAGGCTCACCTAAAGAAGGCCTGAAAGGAGCCTGAGGGTTAGCCTGGGGCAGGATGCCCAGGCAGACACTGAGGTCAAGGATCTGGTATGGCTGGTTACTGGTATATCTGGAAAAAGGAGATCCTGAGTTCACAAGAGAGGATGAACACTCACAATTCCAGTTTGTTAACTGGCAAAGAGCTGTGACCATCAAGGCTCAGATGTCTGTGGCCACTAAGCAGCACAGTGTAGGGACCAACACCCAGAGAGAAGAGAGGAATTCAGATGAGAGTGACAGCTGATAGGATCAGGCTATGAAAATGCCCAATGCCTCTGTCCCTGACGGTGGGAAAACTGCCCTACTGATTGCACAGGTCTTTCATTTTGTATTAAGAGGACAGGGCAAAAAAACATGGAAACCGTGCCCCTGATTTCACCTCTTGTGGGAGTCCTGACCACCTAATCCTCTTCCTCTCTCCATACCTTTGGTCAGGTTACTGTTGAGTCATTCCATCTTTTTATAAGTAAACATTTTTAAAATTCTATTTTATAAATGAACTCCCAGAGGGCAAACCTATACTCTCATTTCCTAAGTTCTGATGGTGTCTTAGTCTACTTGTGTGGCTATAACAAAATACCACAGACAGGGTGATTTATAAACAAAATAAATTTATTTCTCACAGCTCTGGAGGCTGGTAAGTCTAAGGCCAAGGTGCTGGCAGGTCTGGTGTCTGGGGAAGGCTGTTCTCTGCTTCCAAGATGGTGCCATGTTCTCTGTAACCTCTCATGATGGAAAGGGGATGGAGGAAAGGCAAAAAGAAACAACCGCTCCTAAAGCCTCTTTAGGGCATTAATTCCCTCTCTCCCAAAAATGCCACCTTTTAATATTATGTTGCTGGGGATTAAGTTTCAACCTGAATTTTTTTGGGGATGTGGGGGTACAAATATTCAAACCATAGCAGATGGGATCCCTCGTGATATTCCTTCAGGGTATAAACAAAGGATGGAACTCACAATGAACCCTGTTCATGATTTATGAAGCATAACAGTAAAGAACATGGGTGCTAGAGTTGCACACGTAGGAATTGCATTTAACCCTCCCTCCTCTGTTGACTAGTTGTGTGACCTTGAACAAATGGCCCCTCAAGCCTTGGTTTCCTAAAAACGCATGCCCTTGACATGATCATGAAAAGCTGATCACATAGAACACCCGGCACCTGGTAGGTACGTGAGAAACGGGAGCTGTGGCTGCTTTGCTTTGACTGTTGTTGCAGTGTGTACGAGTTGGCCCTGGCTAAGCGAGCTCTGCTCACAGAGGCTAAAGTACCTGCCTGAACTGGAAGCTTGGATCTGCTTCCACCCTTCGCATGCAAATCCAGGGCATTTCTTGATAGAATGAAGAGTGGGACCCAGCCGTGGAACACCGGCTAATCCCAGAAGCGAGGTGTATTTAGCATGCTCACTCTGCTTGCTTCTCTGGTCTAGCAACTCGATAGGGCAGCATCGTGGGAATGGAAGTGGTGACCTGATCCGTGCTGGCTACCACCACGTGAAGAATTAGCCGGCACCTCACGGGTTTCACTCCTCTTCCCCAGCACAACCTGCGTTGCTCTCTGTCCTAAGACCCCTCCCATACAGCTCTTTTCTTCTTTGCAGTCTCCTTGGGAAGGAGGTATCTATGACTGATAATGCTCAGTGTCTTACCTTCAAAAAATATTTGCTCCTGAGCTCAACGGAAAGCCTGAGTCCGTTCAAAATAGCAAAACTGTAATGAATGATTCCTTCCAGATTTCCCAAGTGCCTGGCTGGCACCTAGTAGGCACTCAATAAATATTTATTAAGTGATGAATGGAGGGGATTTTGGCCACCATAGTGAATTGCTGAGGGGCATCCTTTAGGCCTGGGGACTTTCCTGGGACCATTCTAATTACCCCTCAGAGGGTGGTTTCCTATTCCAGTTACTCAGAAGGTCAGCCCTGAACAGGGGCCCCAGGCGGGCATTTCTTTAAGGGTTGAGGATAATTCTGGTCAGAGCTTTAGGTGCTTGTTAGCTTCACGGTGCCTTAGGGCCATTAAAGCTCTGCTTAGGTGGGATGGGTTCCCAGGGGGAGGGATAGAAAGCTCACCACTTAAGTCATTTATGCTGTGGCTGCCCAAGCCTGAAAAATGCCCTTGGGAGCTATCCTGAAGTGCGGGGAGGATAAGTTAAATTGCTTAATAGATCCTGGCAGCTTTGGCAAGGACGAATGGCTCAGCATTAATCGGGCACACGGAGTGCAGATGAATCTCTGAAGAGTACTTCAGATTTGCCCGTTCAGCTCTCACCCGGCTTCGAAGCATCCACATCCGTCAACTCCCAAACTGATGCTGGTTATTAAAGAAATAGGGTTCTGGATACCCGCCCTGACCTTCATACTCCACACACACTTGCTTGTCTCCTGAGCAACACACTGAGTCCCTACTATGTGACAGGCATAGTGGAGCGATGGATGAAGTTACTGAAGCTGTCCCCGTGAACCTCCATTCTGGAAGGCAGATGTTGGGAATGAGGGAACAGAGGGACAGATGCTTGACTGGAGGTCCACGGGAAGGCGGCCTACAGAGGAAGGCTGTGGCTCTGCCTCGGAGGGGGGAAGGTGGCAAGGGGACCTTCCTGGTCCGTTGGGAACTGGAGGAAGGTGGCAGGCCTCCGGAGGTGGGCAAACAAGGGAGCAGCATGTGACTCAGGCAGAGAGCTATTCAGGGAATACACGGGAGCCCAAGGGAGGAGGGCGTGGGCAGGCAAGGTCTGCAGGAGCCAGATCCAGAAGGGCCCGTGCACCCCGGGAGGAGTGTCTGCTTGCACTCTGATGGGGTGGTGAGTCACCAGAGGATCAGAACCCCGGGCAGGACATGTGCAGCTTTGGGCTGTGAAAAAGGCACACCTAGAGTGCAGGACGCACAGGAGTGGGGACCGGATCAGAAGCAGGGAAACCTCTTTTAAAGATCCAGGACATGAATCAAGGTCTGAAGCAATATTTTAATTCTTGCTACTCATGCCATAGCAACGGGGTACCAGAGAGCTCAATTCACCCCTCTGGGCTCCTTTCTCTAGCTGAGGAAAAAATGGAAAAAGTGTCTAAAAAGAGTATCTCGGGAGGGTTGGAGACATAGCTCAGTTGGTAGAGTGCTCGCCTGACACACACAAGGCCCTGGGTTCAATCCTTAGCGCGTGCGCACACACACACACACACACACACACACACACACACACACACACACAGAGTATCTCAGGCACTTTGGTTGCAAGTGACAGAAAGCCACCTTGAGTCAGCTTAGGAAGAAGGAATTTATAGGCAACTCGTGTTGCTGGGGAAAGGTCTGGCGGTCCTCGGGTGCCGGGAATAGTTGTTGCTGGGAGGCGGGGTCTCCACCACCTTTCCCATTTCTGTTCCCATCTGTGCACAGGTGCCATATTCCTTCCTGGAACCCTGGTCAGCTGCCGTTCACCTGCCTCAGATCTCAGAGTGGAACCACCCAAGGGGCTGAGTCTCTTCTTTCAGTTCCACTTTGCTGTGGTCTGGATATGGCTTGAGTGTCCTGAAAAGCTTCATGAGCTGGTCTGACAGTGTTGACATGGTGGAACCTATAAGAGGTGGGGCCACTGCAAGGTAGTTAGGTCATGGGGGCACTGTCCTCAGAGGGACTCATACAGTTCTCACAGGACTGAGTTTATTCTCATGAGAGCGGGCAGTTATGAAGTGAGGCCACTCCTTGGGCTTGCACCCTTTTGCACACACTCAGTTCCCTTTCCATTTCTCTGTCATGTTGTGATGTAGTCACCCTAACCCCCTGTTTGGACCTTTCAACCACCAGAATGATGAGTGAAATAAACCACTCCATTTTATAATGTACCCAGCCTCTGACATTTTGTTATAGCAATAGAAAATGAAGTAATACACATTTGGACAAATCCTAGAGAGAACTTTGATTAACTGGGTTGGGACCAAATACTCTTCCATCAACTAGTCAACATGGACAGGGGATGAGATAACATGAGTGACTCAAATTGAAACGGGTTGCTCTTCTTTAGAAAGCAGCATCTGGAGAAATCATGGTAGCTCCCACTGAAAACACAGAGTTGCAGTGTGGGAAAGAGCATTTCCTAAGAGCATGGGTTCAAAAGAGCTGCTATGAGCTGAATGTTTTTATTCCTGTCCTCCAATTCAAAGGATGAAGTCCTTACCCCAATGTGATGGTATTGGGAGGTGGTAATTAGGTTAGATGAGGTCATAAACATGGGGCTCTCAGGATGTGATTAGTGCCCTTATAGGAGGAAAGCAGATTTCTTTACATGCACCAAGGAAAGGCCTCATGAGGACACAGTGAGAAGTTGCCCACAAGCCAAGGAGAGGATTCTCCAAGAGCCATACTTTCCAGTACCTTGATCCTGACCTTCCCAGTCTTCAGAACTGAGAAATAAATGTCTGTTATTTCAGTCATCCCGACTATGGTATTTTGTTATAGCAGTCTAAGCTAAAATAGGGTGCAATCCCAGAAAAGCTGGAGATACACTGTACAGGAAAAATGGGATCAGCATCACAAAACAGTGTAGAGATGCATGACCTTACACAAATACAAGAAGTACTGCTCACTTTTTGATTGTGGTACTTCTTTGCATTCACCTTTCTAGTTTTGGGTGCACAAATGATTTACACATAATAGGGACATCAAAACAAGTGGTGTGGAGTGACTGAATATCTCAGATTTGAGTTAGTGGATAGCATAATGCAGGGGAGCCCCACTCCATCAAGGATTAGATTCTAAAGTTCACATGGACCGTGGCAATCACATGTCATCAATAACCCTGGGAATCTCCCCAGGGAGATGCCATGTTGAAAACCAACTTAGCATCACTCAGTAAATTTGACAGAACCATTTTTCCTCCAAGTTGGAACACATTAGTGTTTCTTTTGGTCAGACACCCCATGAAGCAGTTGGCTCTTATTTAAGGGTGATGCTTTATGAGAAAATACATTAATATCAGAATCCCATTCCACATAGCGAGATGCTCAGGAGGAAAGAACAGATTCAATTTTCCCGTCTCAGACTCTCTCTCTGGGCATGGACTCCCTGAGTAGAGTGGCAGGTGGAAGGATTGCCTGATTTACATGGTTATTTTTGTCTTCCATTGCTGAACAAACCTAGTTGAAATCATGTGAACCAGGAGGGCGTTTAATGTCATGTTCTTTTTTTTTTTTTTTTTTTTCCTGTGTAATGTTGTTTGATGTTTATATTCTAGAATGTCTATCCAGTGAGCTGGGAGAGCCATGTGCTCGGTTCACGACAGAGTCTCCAATGCCCATGACTGTGCCTGGCACATAGTAGGCCCTCAACAACTGTGTGTTAAAGGAATGATTTCTTTGCACATGGCACCATGCTTGCTGCTGAAGGAGTGGGATAGGGAGATGGGTGAGAGTGGCCCTTCCCCTCAGCCATGGTCCCCTAGTAAGGGAGATCAGACATGGAAAATCTAAAAACACATGGAAAGATAACAGGACCCAGAAGGGAGCATCGACTGTCAATGTCAATAAAAAAAAGCAAGGTGAGAGCAGAGAATGTGTTGGTCAGGTTTCCGTCTCTGTGATAAGATGCCTGAGATGATCAATGTAAGGGGAGAGAAAGTTTCTTTTTGGCTCAGAGATTCAAAGACTTTGGTCCAATGGTCTCTGGGCCACATTGCTTTGGGCCTGTGCCAAGGCCAAACATCATGGCAGAAGCACGTTTCATGGTCTCCCAGTGACACTTGAACAAAATTTGCCGAGTAGAGAGCACAGAGCACAGAATTCTTGGGGTATCAGATCTAAGGAGATGTGACTGGTATCGGGGTCAAACTGCAGAGGGCTGTGAGTTAGCCTTTAGTGCCTAGGTTTCTCCTGTCTCGGGTCTCAGGTTGGGCATCTCCTCCCCCAGGAAGCCTTTCCTGGCTTCCTCAGGTTATCTGGGTGTCCCTGCACCCCCTGTTGCCACATCTAGAAGTGATCCGGTGCCTTCCTTTCTCGTGGGCTTATTCGCTGCATATCAGTTCTCTGCTCACGTGTGTCGGCCACTGGACAGTGAGCAGCTTGAGGGTGCGGCCCCACCAGATCCTCTTTGCATGCCCAGTTTGTGAGTGAGAGAATGAAAAAATTGGTGAGGCACTGGGTGTGGAGAAGAGGGCGTGAACAGGTCCGAGGCATCTGGGCAGGGCTTAGCCAGAGGCGATGGCTGACAGCAGGTGGACAGAAAGCTTTGTGGATTTAGTCGACAGTGGAGAGGAGGGAGGCCAGGTGGCTGGAGGACCATGTGGGTCTGTGCATAAGCACCTTGACTCTGGCCTGGGATTGTCTGAGCCTGAATCCCAGCTGTACCACCTCTGGCAACTTCAAGAACTGTCTACGCCTCTGTTTTCCTCCTGAGGAGAATGGGACTGCCAGTCCTGAAGCTGAGATCCCATGTGCCCAGGACGAGCAGCCCTCTCCTCCTCTTCTTCTGGACACCTCCTGGTTTCTTGAGGTTCTGCTTAAAATGCAGGGTGCAAATAGTGTGGATGGGAGCTTGGATTGGCCCGGCCTCAGGCTGAGAAGAGATTGGCAGCAGTGGTTTGTGGTTTAATATTGTAGGCTCTGAGGTCACAGGACATGGGTCAAGTCCCACCTCCCAACTTAATACCCATACAATCTTGAATTTGCTCCCAAACCACTCTGAGCTTCCGATTCAGAAGCCAGTAAGACAAGGCTAATAAGAGTATGGGCCTCGTGGGGTTGTCTGTGAGTGGTAACTGAGCCAGCATGCAGCTCCCCCTCAGACACAGGAACTCCTGACTTTCCATGCTCTGACCTCCCCGGGCCACCCCTGCACCCATCCCCTATCCTAGGTTCACAAGACTCTACTGCTCTTTAATCTTGGGCTTGTTCTCGTCTCCCACCCTGCACGTTTTCTCTTCCCTCAGCCCAGCTGTTCCTGCCCTAGGTCTTTCCAAATCATTCTCTCCGACTTCAGTCTGGTCTCTACTCAAATCACCTCCTCAGAGCAACCTCCCCACCCCGGCTCTCTTTTCTAAACTAGCCTCCCTCCTGCTCACCCTGCCACTCCCTACCCCTCACTTTGCTTTCTGGATCATCCTCACATTTATAGGCTTCACACCTCTCCCTCCTGGGGTGGGAGCTTGGTGACCACAGGCATCTGTTCTGTCTCCATCACTGATGTGATCCAGAGCCTAGAAAAGCAACCAGCACATAGTAGGTACTCAATAAGTATTTGTAGAATGAGGGTGTGGATAAACGGAATTTTTTAAATTCACATATCATAAACTTCACCATTTTAAAGAATAGTTCAGTATCATTGAGTACATTCACAATATTGTGCAACAATATCATCTCTTATCTTTTTATCATCCCAAAAGGAAACTCTATACCCCTTAGGTAGTCAATTCCCAGCCTCCCCTACCCATGTCCCTCGGAAGCCCTAATCTATTTTCAGTCTCTGGGAATTTGCCTGTTCTGGATATTTCATATAAATGGAATCATACCATATGTGATCATTTGTGATGGGCTTCCTTCACTTAACATATCTTTGAGGCTCATTACAAGATAGCATGTGAGAGTACTTCCTTTCTTTTTATGACTAAATAATATTCGTGGATGTATATACTACAGATGGTTATCCGTTCATTTGTTGATGGGCATTTGAGTTGTTTCCACCTGTGGACTATCTCAAGCAATGGTGCTATGAACATTTGTGCAACAGTAGTGCCCCCTTATCTGTAGGGAATACACTCCAAGACTCCCTGGATGCCTGAGGATAGTCCTAAGCCTTACACATACCATGTTTTTTCCTGTACTCACATACCTATGATAAAACTTAATTTACAAATTAAGCACAATAAAAGTTTAACTTAATATACTGTAATAAAAGTTCTGTGGATGTGGTCTGTCTCTCTTTCTTTCCCCAAATGTCTTATTGCGCAGTCCTCACCCTTCTCGTGATGACGTGAGAAGATGCAATGCCTGTGGGTGAGATGAGGTGAGGTGAGGTGAGGTGAGGTGACCCAGGCATTGTGAGTCAGTGTTAGGTACTACATAAAGATAACTTGAACATAAATCCTGCAATGCCTTGACAGTTGATCTGATAACTGAGACGTTTAGTAAATTACTAAAGGGTGGATAGGGTATACAGCATGGATAACCTGGACAAAGAAGGTGATTCATGTCCTGAGCAGGGTGGAGCAGGATGACAATTTTAAACTTCCAAATATATCATTTTTAACTTAAATATATAATTTTAAACTTAAATTACTTCTGGAATTTTCCATTTAATATTTTCAGGCCTAGGTTGACCTTGGGTACCAGGAAGAGCCGAAAGTGATACCACCAATAAGGAAGGGCTACTGTGAAAGCTTTTGTTTGTTTGTTTGTTTTCAAATTCTTTAGAGTATGTATTCTTTAGAGTGGAATGTTGGGGTTAGATGATGACTTTATATTTAACTTTTTGAAGTGCCATCAGACTGTTTTCCAATGTAAGTATACTCTTTTACATCCCACCAGCAACGTGGGAGAGTTCCAATTTCTTCACATCCTGATAACACTTATTATTTTCTGGTTTCTTGATTATAGCCATCCAGCGGGTATGGAATAGAATCTCACCGAGGTTTTGATTTGCATTTCCCTATTGACTAATGATGGGAACATCTTTCCACAGCGTGTACTGTTGAATCAGAGGCGGGTCTTGTTTGGGTGATCTTGCCTGAGGTTGTACCGTTCGGGGAAAAATGGAGAATACTAAGTTTCCTCTTGCTTTCCCCCTTCATTGCCAGGATGTGGGCTGGGCTGCCTGGGTCCTGTTTTGTCTCCACATGCAGCACATGAACTGAAGACCTGAAAGTGTGACCTGAACCAGGGGGGAGGGCAAATGAGATAGGGGAATGGCTAAGAGTGCAGACTCTGAAACCAGATTCTGGGCATTCCAGTCCTGGCTCTACCCCCATCTAACTCTGTGACCTTGGGTTGCCTGAGTCAAGGTCTCTGCCTGGGTTTCTTGTCTGTAGCTGAGTTTAATAATAGTAATTGCCTCATAGTGTTGTTGTGAAGATTGATGAGTTAATATCAAAAAAAAAAAAAAAAAAAGCCGGAACTCGGTAAGGGCTGGCTATTATTATCCTGGGATTTTGTATTTCAGTTTCAGGTGGACACGGGCTATCAAGCTCATGTCTGTTCTTCTGCTCTGCTCACCAGTCTCCTCAGAGTTCTTTATGGACTGTCTTCCATTTGAACTACATAAAGACTCTCTTATCTGATGTTTGTCGGTGCCAGTCTTTACAGCAAAAGGAGTGTGGCCTCATATAATGGCTCATTTTGTAGCCAAGCAAGACTTTGATGAAATCCTTTAAAAATGGTGCATCTCTGATCATCAGACATGGGGCCGGGGACACCGAATGAAGAGGTAGAATTTGAAAGGCCAATTTAGTTGCCCACCCCACAGCTGCCTGGGGCGGGTACCACAGGGCAGACAGAAAAACCTGCATTTCCTTCTAGCCTGGGCCTCCCTGCACCAACTGAATCCTGCCCCGGTACCTTTGGCATGCAGTTTGGCAAGCCTAACCTGAACATTCCAGAAAATTCTTCTGAAGAAATCCTCCTTGAACCCTTCCTAAGGATGGCTTTCTGTGCTCCATCTGTGATTGATTTGACTCTCTTGATTCTCTCATGATCTCTCTTTGGGCCTTCAGAATCTTAGGCAGGAAAGCTCTTGATTTGGGAGAAGAGATGAACGTTACTTTGAACTTCTTTTTTTAAAAATATTTATTTATTTTTAGTTTTTAGTGGACACAACATCTTTGTTTGTATGTGGTGCTGAGGATCGAACCGGGGCCACATGCATGCCAGGCGAGCGCACTACCGCTTGAGCCACATCCCCAGTCCACTTTGAACTTCTTGAAGCATCCCTTTGAAGACTTTTCTTCTAGCTCGAATGAGCAAAAACCATTTTAGATGGTGGAAAGTTTTTTTCTGTCTTTTAGTTTTGGTGGATGCTGGGGATCAAACCTAGCGTCTCATGCGTGTTAGGCAAGTGCCTTACCACCAAACTACACCACCAGCCCAGTGAAAAGCATTCTTACCTCGTAAAGGAAGCCTGGTACAGTAAGGAGTGTGAGGAGGAGAGCAGGGGCACCACCCAAGGCTGTGTCACAGGCTCAGGTCTAAGGGGATCTCCTGGGGCTCTTCAGGCTCAGGGTGGGGAAGGCCAATCACTCAGAGACCCCTTTCAGCCCCTTGTGGAACTCTCCACAGACCATAAGAGCAAGACTTTGATGCAAATCTGGGATATATTTGTCCCCTCATTTGCACAATGGTATCTAATAATGCACTCTGTGACCATTGTGGTGCCATGGCAGGTCTGATTGGCTTCATGTGGTCTTTAAGAAAAGCCACATCATTCCAAAGAAAGACCCCCTACTCTCCTGGAGGGAGCTCCTGAGCTTCTTCCTGGGGTGTTCAGCCATGTCTATCTGTTTCCGTTTGGGAAACCAGGGGTGTAGGCCTGTCAGACAGACAACTCAGATGTCCCACAGCCTCAGATGACATGGCCTCACCTCCTGGTACTCATTGATTAAGCTCCATGGATGGCTGCTGACCTCATGTTGTCTACTGAGAATTACCAATGAGAGGCTGTCACAATTTGGAAGTGTGCCCCCAAATTCTCATGTATTGGAGATCCTCAATGCTGCAGGGTTCAGAGGTGGGCTTTGGGGAAGTGGTTGGATCATCAGCACTCTGATCTCTTCAGTGGATTAATCCACTGAGGCATTCAAAATTCCAATGGATCATTGGGAGATTGTGGAAAACATTATTTGGATAGGCTAAAACTAGAATCACCAATAAGACACGTAATCAATTGAATGGACATGTAGTATGGATAAAATACGATGTAATACTACACAGCAGTAAAACAAAATGTACTAGACACATCGCCCCAATTGGAGGGGTGGCGGAGCAGAGCCGCCGCCAGCGCCTGCAAGGTGGGCAGACCTGCGACGGACCAGCGGAGCAGGCCCAGCGGCCTGCCATCGTGGTAGACACATTGCCCCAATTGGAGAAGGGGCAGAGCAGAGCCGCCGCCCGAACCTGCAAGGTAGGCAGACCTGCGACCTACAGGGAGAGCAGGCCCAGTGGCCCACCGGCGTACTAGACACATCACCCCAATTGGAGGAAGGGCCCAGCTGCCGCCCACAAGGTAGGCAGACCACGCATCCAGACTTGAAGAATGAGACAGAATCCCAAATCCTAGAAGCCTACAGGACACCGAATGTGCAAAATCATAAGAGATCCACACCTAGACACATTATAATGAAGATGTCCAACATAAAGAATAAGGAGAGAATTTTAAAAGCTACAACAGAAAGGAAGCAGATTACATTTAGGGGTAAACCAATCAGGATAACAGCTGATCTTTCAACACATACTCTGAAAGCTAGAAGATCCTGGAACAACATATTTCAAACGCTGAAAGAAAATGGGTTCCAACCAAGAATTGTGTATCCAGCGAAATTAAGCTTCAGGATGGAAGAGGAAATTAAAACCTTTCATGATAAACAAAAGTTAAAAGAATTTGCAGCTAGAAAACCATCTCTTCAAAACATCCTCAGCAAAACATTACAGGAAGAGGAAATGGAAAATAACAATGAAAACCAACAGTGGAAGGTAGTACATACAGTAGAGGGAAAAATAATCAAAGAGGAAAAACAAACCATGTTAAGTAACATAAATAAACAAATATGGCTGGAAGAACAATCCATATCTCAATAATAACCCTAAATGTTAATGGCTTAAACTCACCAATTAAGAGACACAGGCTAGTAGAATGGATCAAAAAAAAAAAAAAAAAAAAAGATCCAACAATATGCTGCCTACAGGAGACACATTTGATAGGAAAAGACATACATAGATTGAAGGTAAAAGGTTGGGAAAAATCATATCACTCATATGGACTTCGGAAACAAGCAGGAGTGTCCATACTCATATCAAATAAAATAGATTTCAAGACAAAGTTAATCAAAAGGGATAAAGAGGGACACTACATACTGCTCAAGGGAACCATACACCAACAAGACATAACAATCATAAATATATATGCTCCAAACAATGGTGCAGCTATGTTCATCAAACAAACTCTTCTCAAGTTCAAGAGTCTAATAGACCACCATACAATAATTATGGGAGACTTTAACACACCTCTCTCACCACTGGACAGATCTTCCAAACAAAAGTTGAATAAAGAAACTATAGAACTCAATAACACAATTAATAACTTAGACTTAATTGACATATATAGAATATACCACCCAACATCAAGCAGTTACACTTTTTTCTCAGCAGCACATGGATCCTTCTCAAAAATAGATCATATATTATGTCACAGGGCAACTCTTAGACATTATAAAGGAGTAGAGATAATACCATGCATCTTATCTGATCATAATGGAATGAAACTGGAAATCAACGATAAAAGAAGGAAGGAAAAATCATGCATCACTTGAAGAATGAACAATAGGTTACTGAATAATCAATGGGTTATAGAAGACATCAAGGAGGAAATTAAAAAATTCTTAGAGATAAATGAAAACACAGACACAATATATCGGAATCTATGGGACATAATGAAAGCAGTTCTAAGAGGAAAATTCATTGCTTGGAGTTCATTCCTTAAAAAAAGAAAAAAACTACAAATAAATGATCTCACACTTCATCTCAAAATCCTAGAAAAAGAAGAGCAAATCAACAGCAAAAGAAGTAGAAGGCAAGAAATAATTAAAATCAGAGCTGAAATTAATGAAATTGAAACAAAAGAAACAATTGAAAAAATTGACAAAACTAAAAGTTGGTTCTTTGAAAAAATAAATAAGATCGACAGACTCTTTGCTATGCTAACAAAGAGAAGAAGAGAGAGAACTCAAATTACTAGCATACGGGATGAAAAAGGCAATATCACAACAGACACTTCAGAAATACAGAAGATAATTAGAAATTATTTTGAATCCTTATACTCCAATAAAATAGAAGATAGTGAAGGCATCAATAAATTTCTTAAGTCATATGATCTACCCAGATTGAGTCAGGAGGATATAGGCAATATCAATCGAGGAAATAGAAGAAGCCATCAAAAGACTACCAACTAAGAAAAGCCCAGGACCAGATGGGTATACAGCAGAGTTTTGCAAAACCTTTAAAGAAGAACTAATACCAATACTTTTCAAGCTATTCCAGGAAATAGAGAAAGAGGGAGAACTTCCAAATTCATTCTATGAGGCCAACATCACCCTTAAACCACACAAAGACTCTTCAAAGAAAGAAAACTACAGACCAACATCTCTAATGAATCTAGATGCAAAAAATCCTCAATAAAATTCTGGCAAATTCGATACAAAAACATATCAAAAAAATTGTGCACCATGATCAAGTAGGATTCATCCCTGGGATGCAAGGCTGGTTCAATATACGGAAATCAATAAATTTATTCACCACATCAATAGACTTAAAGATAAGAACCATATGATCATATCGATAGATGCAGAAAAAGCATTCGACAAAGTACAGCATCCCTTCATATTCAAAACTCTGGAAAAACTAGGGATAACAGGAACATACCTCAATATTGTAAAAGCTATCTATGCTAAGTCTCAGGCTAGCATCATTCTGAACGGAGAAAAACTGAAGGCATTCCCTCTAAAATCTGGAACAAGACAGGGATGCCCTCTCTCACCACTTCTGTTCAACATAGTTCTCAAAACACTCGCCAGAGCAATTAGACAGACAAAAGAAATTAAAGGCATAAAAATAGGAAAAGAAGAACTTAAATTATCACTATTTGCAGATGACATGATTCTATACCTAGCAGACCCAAAAGGGTCTACAAAGAAACTGCTAGAGTTAATAAATGAATTCAGCAAAGTGGCAGGACATAAAATCAACATGCATAAATCAAAGGCATTCCTGTATATCAGCGACAAATCCTCTGAAATGGAAATGAGGACAACCACTCCATTCACAATATCCTCAAAAAAAATAAAATACTTGGGAATCAACCTAACAAAAGAGGTGAAAGACTTATACAATGAAAACTACAGAACCCTAAAGAGAGAAATAGAAGAAGATCTTAGAAGATGGAAAAATATACCCTGTTCATGGATAGGCAGAACCAACATCATCAAAATGGCGATATTACCAAAAGTTCTCTATAGGTTTAATGCAATGCCAATCAAAATCCCAACGGCATTTCTTGTAGAAATAGAGAAAGCAATCATGAAATTCATATGGAAAAATAAAAGACCCAGAATAGCAAAAACAACTCTAAGCAGGAAGTGTGAATCAGTCGGTATAGCGATACCAGACTTCAAACTATACTACAGAGCAATAGTAACAAAAACAGCATGGTACTGGTATCAAAACAGGTGGGTGGACCAATGGTACAGAATAGAGGACACAGAGACCAATCCACAAAATTACAACTATCTTATATTTGATAAAGGGGCTAAAAGCATGCAATGGAGGAAGGATAGCATCTTCAACAAATGGTGCTGGGAAAACTGGAAATCCATATGCAACAAAATGAAACTGAATCCCTCTCGCCATGCACCAAAGTTAACTCAAAATGGATCAAGGAGCTTGATATCAAATCAAAGACAAGGCGTCTGATAGAAGAAAAAGTTGACTACGATCTACATACTGTGGGGTCCGGCTCCAAATTCCTCAATAGGACACCCATAGCACAAGAGTTAATAACTAGAATCAACAAATGGGACTTACTCAAACTAAAAAGTGTTTTCTCAGCAAAAGAAACAATAAGAGAGGTAAATAGGGAGCCTACATCCTGGGAACAAATTTTTACTCCTTACACTTCAGATAGAGCCCTAATATCCAGAGTATACATAGAACTCAAAAAATTAAACAATAAGATAACAAATAACCCAATCAACAAATGGGCCAAGGACCTGAACAGACACTTCTCAGAGGAGGACATAAAATCAATCAACAAGTACATGAAAAAATGCTCACCATCTCTAGCAGTCAGAGAAATGCAAATCAAAACCACCCTAAGATACCATCTCACTCCAGTAAGATTGGCAGCCATTAGGAAGTCAAACAACAACAAGTGCTGGTGAGGATGTGGGCAAAAGGGTACACTTGTACATTGCTGGTGGGACTGCAAATTGGTGCGGCCAATTTGGAAAGCAGTATGGAGATTTCTTGGAAAGCTGGGAATGGAACCACCATTTGACCCAGCTATTCCCCTTCTCGGTCTATTCCCTAAAGACCTAAAAAGAGCATACTACAGGGACACTGCTACATCGATGTTCATAGCAGCACAATTCACAATAGCAAGACTGTGGAACCAACCTAGATGCCCTTCAATAGATGAATGGATAAAAAAAATGTGGCATTTATACACAATGGAGTATTACTCTGCATTAAAAAATGACAAAATCATAGAATTTGCAGGGAAATGGATGGCATTAGAATAGATTATGCTAAGTGAAGCTAGCCAATCCCTAAAAAAACAAATGCCAAATGTCTTCTTTGATATAAGGAGAGTAACTAAGAACAGAGTAGGGAGGAAGAGCATGAGAAGGAGATTAACATTAAACAGGGATGAGAGGTGGGAGGGAAAGGGAGAGAGAAGGGAAATTGCATGGAAATGGAAGGAGACCCTCAGGATTATACAAAATTACATACAAGAGGAAGTGAGGGGAAAGGGGGAAAAAACAAGGGGGAGAAATGAATTACAGTAGATGGGGTAGAGAGAGAAGAGGGGAGGGGAGGGAAGGGGGGATAGTAGAGGATAGGAAAGGCAGCAGAATACAACAGACACTAGTATGGCAATATGTAAATCAGTGGATATGCATCCGATGTGATTCTGCAATCTGTATATGGGGTAAAAATGGGAGTTCATAACCCACTTGAATCAAAGTGTGAAATGTGATATGTCAAGAACTATGTAATGTTTTGAACAACCAATAATTAAAAAAATTAAAAAAAAAAAACACAAAAAACAAAATGTACTATTACATCACACCATAAGCTGCATCATATTATATAATATATATCACATTATATATACATTTTTACATATAGTGAATTTAACCAAACTTTAAAGAAGAAAAAAAATCTTTTGGATACATTTGAATTTGGACTGGGATTTAGATAATGTTAGGAAATCATTAACATTGTTAGGTGTGATATAGTATTGTGGCTACATAAGAGAACATCCTTACTTTTGGGAACTTTACTGGCAAATACCGAAGCATTTGAGTTGAACTGTCATGATATCTGCAAATTACTTTGCAATAGAGGGAGAAGAGATTGAATGAAGATAAATAAAGCCTGTGCAACAAAAATTTGACAACTGTGGAATGTAGGTGTTGGATAGATGGGTGTTCATTACACTATGTATTTTTAAGTTTTTGCATGTAAGAAAAAAAAGTTTTAAATGTCAAGATTTATTATAAAACAGGTGTTATTGAGATGATATGGGTAAGATAAATTTCATAATAAAAAGGTGGGAAAATTTTCCATGGACAGCCAGGCAAGGTGGCACGTGCCTGTAG
Organism: Callospermophilus lateralis; assembly: GCF_048772815.1. NCBI lineage: Eukaryota > Metazoa > Chordata > Mammalia > Rodentia > Sciuridae > Callospermophilus > Callospermophilus lateralis. The sequence goes on along the minus strand of NC_135320.1, from coordinate 34,209,906 downwards.
TCCCAGCTACGCAGTAGGCTGAGGCAGGAAGATCACTTGAGCTCACCAGTTCAAGACCAGTTGGGCAATTTATCGAGACCCATTAAAAAAAAAAAAAAATCACGGCACTCTGTGCTTATGCAGTGACTGAGTCTGGGGAGAGGAACATCTGGTCCTTGGTATCAGCAGTCCTGAGGCCTCTGGATGTCCTTTCTTCCCTCCCACACAGGGCCTGGGCGGCTTCTCCGCCACTTCTGGAAGGTGCTGTAGCCAGTGTGAGTTGATTTTTTTTTTAATTTTTATTAATGTTCTTTGAGAGGAACTTTGTGTGTCGAAGAAGAAACACTTTTTGTGGTTAATTTTTTAAAAGTTACATTCAATTTGTTTAAGTAATGCAGTGGGAGGAAAAAAAAAAAAAAAGAACCCTTCATTTTCTTTAAGCTTTTCACCTCAACTGACAACTTTCATTTTATTTATAAATCTGCTAAATTTTAACAATCACTTTTAAAGAGGCCTTTTACATCCTACTTAATTAAATCCCCTTATATATTTTACACTGGATTTATAAATTGAATATATTTGTGTTTATTTATAAGCGCTTAAATGCCTAACCATCAGAGCATTCCCAAACACTTAAACAATTCTAATAAGTATCATAAGTTACACTTAAAAAATACAGTACATCTCAAATCCTCATAAACATTCCAGTATTGTTTACAAACCTAGTAAAATCACAAATCTAAACAATTACTCAATTACACATTTTAAACTGGAATTATGAGACTCATATATTTGATTCTTTAATACTGACTCCTCTTAAACATGACAAACACTCCAAACACCCAATAGACATAGATTGTTGGCGAACCTAATAGAAAAGGGTTCATACTTCATCTGAACCCTTCCCAAGGTCAACAGAAACACTTACTCATGGAGGAAACAATTAAGTTGAGCTAAGCAAGTCACAGTTTCCATCTCAGTGGACAGAGGTGAGATAGCAGATTTTGCTGTGGACACAAGATCCAGTTTTCCCCATGATCCTTCTAGACTAGTTAAACCATCAAGACAGGAACTCTATGCTGGTGGCGGGTTTGCAATCCCCGGGGCTAAAGGCATTCTGTTGCCTGAGTCGCCCATCTGGTCTGAGACTCTTCTCCTTATTCCCAGATTGCTTCAGTTTATTTATTGCCTGATTTTGTTCAGATCCTGCCCTGCTATCCCACCCCGTGCATATTCTTTCTATCCGGTGGGACCACATAGCCTTTAGCTATTGAATGACACCCAGTTGCATTCTGTGATTCTCTGATGGTTTTCCTTAACTCTATCCTCAGAACACAGAAATCACACTGCAGACTGACTTGGGCCCCTGGACTCATGGATTGCCCCCGTCGTGTTAAGGCAACAGACATGAGCTTGTGTCTCTGGGAGAGGAGCCCCGGTCTCTTCTACACTCAAATTCCCAAAGTCTGTCTTAGTCCTTGATAATTCCCCAGAACTCTGCAAGGGCTCTTTACCCAGGAACCACAGGCTCATATTCTCTTTCATGGCTCTCCTCCTTCTTTGTCCCCCTCATTCCTGGTACTAGAATGAGTGGGGGTCACTTTATCTTCCTTAAACCCTCAACCCAAGAACTTAGTCTGGGCTTTACCTTCCCTCATAGGATTTTTTAAAAGTTCTTAGACATTTTTTTTTTTTTTAAACCAGAGATTAGATTGAACCCAGTGGTACTTAACCACTGTACCACATCCCCAACCCTTTTTATTTTTTTGAGACAGGGTCTCACTAAGTTGCTGAGGCTAGATTCACATTTGTGATCCTCCGGCCTCAGCCTCCTGAGTTGCTGGGATTACTGGCATGCACTACCATATGCAGATAACTTTTGTTATTTTCCTATTTAGTAATAAATACTGACATAAATCCATTTGGTACAATATAGCAATAGCTCATTCCTTTTTCTTATTGCTTTGCAGTACTTCACTGAATGGGTCCATATCACCATGGATCCATTCTCCTACTGATGGACATTTAAGTTGTTTCCAATTTGTCTGAACAAACATACTAGAGAGACATTCTTGTTCGCATCCTCTGGTGTGCACATGTGAGTATTTCTTTAGGTGTTCTCTCTCTAGGAGTGAGGTTGTTGGATAAGCAGCATGTGCATCTTTAATTTTGCAAAATGTGGGAGGTTAATACTCCCACTGGCAATTATGAGAATTCCTTTTGCTCCACACTCTGGACAATCATTCATATTATCAGATATTTTTTAACTGAGCCCAGTGGCACATGCCTGTAATTCCAGTGACTTGGGAAGCTGAGGCAGGAGGACCGCAAGTTTGAGCCTCATCAACTTAGTAAGATCCTCAAGACCCCCTCTCAAAATAAAAATTTTAAAGGTCTGGGCATGTTGCTCAGAGGTAATATGACCCTGGGTTCAATCCCCAGAACCTAAAAAAAAAAAAAAGACGTATTATCATATTTTTTTTTCACCTTTGCCAACCAGATGCGGATGACATACAATCTCTCCTTGTGGTTTTAAGTTGTGTTTCTCTGATTACTGGTGAGGTTGAGCATTTATGTATTGATGCTTTACTGCTAGATTTTCGAGTCTGCAGCTTCTGTCTTCTGCAGTCATGAGTGACTGTGGTTTTTAAACCCAGTGTTTTTAAAAAGGAGGGGTGGTTACAGATGAGGGAAGGAGCTAAGAGTTTCAACAACTATACAAAGAAAGAAGACTCGTTTCTTTTTCCTTCTGCCCTGCTGGGGATGGAACCCAGGGCCTTGTACTCGCTAGGCAAGTGCTCTACCACCGAGCTAAACCCCCAGTCCCGGAATACTCGCTTTGTTATTTCATAAATAACAGAGTGGTTGCCCACAGGAGGAGCAAATCGCCATAGCCGTCTGGTTGCCTCACCCTTGGATCCTGCCTTTATCAGCCCTGGAAGTCCCCACACAAGGTGTCTCCCCCAGCTGTCCATAATCAACCCCAACCACCCCCCCACACACACATCTTAGGTGAAGTTCACTCTCCTAGGGTGGGGCTATCCTGGGCCCCAAAGGCTTGGCAGCTCTATGGAGAGGTCTCTACCTCCTGCTGCCAGTGCAGTTTGTTTGGTAACAATGCCAGCATGCCTTCCCCTTCTTGGAATAAGCACTACAAACCTAGACATTCTGCCTTTGGATGCATGACTTCCTTCCCTCTCCAAAAGCTAGGATTCTAAATGCACAAGACCCTGGCTGGGGAGGCTGAGGCAGGAGGATCAAAAGTTTGAGGACAGCTTCAGCAACTTAGCAAGGCCCTAAGCAACTTAGAGAGAACTTGTCTCAAAAAAAAAAAAAAAAAAAAAAAGGCTGGGGATGTGGCTCAGTGGTTGGGCAACCCTGGGTTCGGTCTCCAGTACCAATTAATAAATAAATACAAAAGACTCAAAAGGAACTTTAAACTCCAAGATTCATGGTGTTTTAAACTAGTGAGTAGCAACACATTATTATACAGACAGATGTTATGTCTCCCTCCATTCTTTTCACAGAGAAAGAAGGTGGTATAAGCGTTTCTATCCCTTCTCTTTCAGTTTCTAAAGAACACTTAAGTCACAGGAGAGGAAGACACTGGCCTCTGATCCCCCCTCTTGACCCAAGGACTCCCTCAAGTATGCCAGCCCCTTGACTTGTGGAATTCAAGCTGAACCTCAGCAAATTTTAAATGATGGCATGTCATGGACCTTTGGGGTCTTGCATGAATATTTTGTTATGAATGGTAATGCTTGAATATTAAGTTTGTTAAATATGTTCATTTGTTTTTTAAATGACTCTATCAGAAGGCAATTTACATATGATGCAATTTACCCATTTGTAGTGTAAAATTCAATGGTTTTTGGTACCTCTACAGATGTTTAACTATCACCATAATCAATTTTAGATCACCACCCTAAAGAGAAACTTGTACCCTTTAGCTATCACAATCCTATCCCCGGTCATAAGCAACTACTGCTCTATTTCCTGTCTCTGTAGGGTTGTCTCTTTCAGATTTTTCATACACATGGAATCATGTAACATGTGGTCTTTTGTGCAGATCTGAGGTATTACAGTTTCTACCTTATAATCTTGTAGTGCCCCAGCAGGTTACCAATACCTCACCTTTAAATGGGAGATCAATATTTATAGCACCCAATGCAAACAATACGCAGCCTTAAACCAAAGAACTCCTATTTGGACAGTTACAGTTTTGTCGCAATAAACAGAAATGATGTGTTTGATTAGCATCTACAATATAAATAGTAGATTTACATAAGGGTCTATAGTTTCTGATGGTGCACAAAGAGGGGTGAGTGGGGTATAGGGTGTGGGGTTTGTGGGGTAGGAGGGGAGAATATAGAGGTATCAGATCATAGGAAGAGTGAAGTAGGAATCAAAAGACGTAGGCTAGCAGGGATAAAGCCTGCAGGGACCGTGGTGATGGTCTTCCAGGTCCTGGCTGGGAACTGGCTGGGAGAGCCATGTGTTGACATATGGGAGGCCGAAGTGCTCTTCTCCTCCTTCCAGAATATAGAGTCTTTTGTGCTCTGCCTTCTCCCATATGTGGTCTTTTGTGACTGACTTTTCCCCTTAGCATAATGTTTTCAAGGCTTATTCTTTTTTTTTTTTTTAAAGAGAGAGTGGGAGAGGAGAGAGAGAGAGAGAGAGAGAGAGAGAGAGAGAGAGAGAGAATTTTTTAATATTTATTTTTTAGTTATCGGCGGATACAACATCTTTGTTTGTATGTGGTGCTGAGGATGGAACCCGGGCCGCACGCATGCCAGGCGAGCTCGCTACCGCTTGAGCCACATACCCAGCCCATCAAGGCTTATTCTTATAACATTTATGGTAGTCCGTTCCTTTTTATGGCCAAATAATATTCCACTTGGGTATAGCAGGGTTTATTTACCCATTCATCCATTGATAGGCATTTGGATTATTTCCACATTTTAACTACCTGGAACAGTGTTCCATGAACATGTCCATTCAAGTCTTTTGCATATTGATTTATTTATTTGCTCACATATGTCTATCTATCTATCTATCTATCTATCTATCTATCTATCTATCTATGCACGTGCACACATACATACTAAAACTAGGGGCACTTTACCACTGAACTACATTCCCAGCCCTTTTTATCTTTTATTCTGAGACAGGGTTTTACTAAGTTGCTGAGGGTCTTATTAACTTACCCAGACTGGCCTTGAACATGTGATCTTCCCACCTCAGCCTCCCAAGGGACTACAGGTGTGTGCTACCATGCCTGGCTTTGCCTGAATTTTAATAGGGTTGTTTGCCTTTTTTTGTTGAGTTCTTTGGGTTCTTTCAATTAACATTTTCTGAGCACAAAGTATGGGTCTATGCCACTTGGGAAGAGAAAGAAGAAAAAAAGATGAAAAAGGTTAAGATCAGCCTTTCTGTTGTTTTCAGTTGTTCTGTGAACAATGAGTGTCTCTGGCAGGGGACCCACTCTCTACAGTTAATACAGAGGGGAGACAACGCCTCTGGCTGGGCCATTGTGGGCCCCACTGTAGGGAGTGGGGGCCTAAGCTGGGCCTAAAGTGGGCCCAGGGAAATGGAGACTGAGTGAACCTGGGAGTCATTATTGGAGTTGGGGAAACAGTAAGAATGCCTGGTCAGAGCCCAGGGATCCCCAGGGAGACAGCCAATCCTGAGTGTAGAGAGTGGAGATGGGGGCAGGCACGTGAGTAGGAGAGAAATTGTGAATGAGATCATATACAATTAAAAACTGACCAGCTACCTCTAATCCCAGTGGCTCAGGAGGCTGAGGCAGGAGGATCATGAGTTCAAGGCCAGCCTCAGCAAAAACAAGGCACCAAGCAACTCAGTGAGCCCCTGTCTCTAAATAAAATACAAAATAGGGCTGGGGATGTGGCTCAGGGGTCGAGTGCCCCTGAGTTCAATCCCTGGTACTCCCCTTCCCCACAAATAATCGACAAGCTAAAACTACAAGACGAAACCAAAAGCAAACAGAAAGACGAAAATACAAAACAAAACAAAAAACCATGACTGGGAAGTCTCACCCTATGACTAAGTGCCCAGAGCCTCCGTGGCAACCTGGGAAGAACTATCTGTAGTTGTAGTAACAAGTGGGACGCGCGGGTTTGTGGTTGGGCTGCTATTGCTCGGGGGTATGTGTGTCACTGAGAAAAAATGCCCCAAGACCCTGGCACCCAGGGGTTCCTGATTCCTATGAGGGAGCATCTATATTAACCTCCAGACTGATTTGCGGGGACCCAGGACTATTTGTGGCCTCCCTGTCCCCCTTATTCGGCTTCTCTGGAGCCGCAGCTGGCTCTTCTAGCTGCCTGCAAGTTGTCACTTACGCACCAGTGTGTCAGCTTCATGGTCTCTTATGATCCTCAGGTCACCTATACTACAGAGATGAAGGATCAGAAGACTTCAGGGGGGAAAGTTCTATTGCTTTCTACCCAAGGCCTGTCAGAGAGCTCGTTCCCAACGGGATAAGCTCCATCTTTACCTTTGGCCTGAAGCCATGCAGTACAGTGGCTCATGGGCCCTGAGTGTGGGGTGGGGGGGGGACAAGCACCCCAGTGGGAGAAAGGAAAACCAGGATTTAACCCCGACTCAAGGGGATACCTGGTCCAGCCAGGATCAAACACATTGTGAAGCACAAAAAAAACCCCAGCTTCCTTCCCAGGACTGCTCAGAGGAACCCAGTGTCCTTTGGTGCTAGGGAGTGTTAGTGGTGTTTCGGGAACAGACTTTGGCCCTGGGGCACTTTTCCAGTAGCATCTCTTGATGATAATGTTGCAAGGGACACACTTGGGGGAATGAGGGCTATGACCTCTCGGATACACTTGACGTTATGTCTGGGTGCAGCCTGAGTGCTTCACAGAGCTGGAGAAGCATGGGTCAGCCAGGGCAGGCATTGCAAGGTCACAGTGAAGGTCACTAGGACAAAAATCTTTGTATTATTCATGGAGAAATTATTGCCACCAAATATTTTGGCCTTTGGCTTTCTAGAACAGGGGACCTGTGTGTCCTGGTCATCTTTGTGTCCCAGTGCCCAGCAGGTGGCAACTTATGAGATATGTGTTTGCCTGGTGATTTCTTCCTTTCTTGTCACAGGCAAAGATGACATTGGGCTGAGAGACAATCTGCTATGGTTACTTACAGATGGAAAGCTGCCTTCTCAAGTGTGACTCCAAAGATAGGACATTCTGGTCTTTTAAATGTTTTGATGCCAGGCGTGGTGGTACACACCTGCAGTCCCAGCTATTTGGGAGGCTGAGGTAGAAAGGTCACTTGAGCCCAGGAGTTTGGGGCCTGCCCAGGAAATATATGAAAACCCCCTATCATATATATATATATATATATATATATATATATATATATATATATGTAGTTGTAGATGGACACAATACCTTTATTTTGTTTATTTATTTATATCTGGTGCTGAGGATTGAATCCAGTGCCTCACACATGCAAGGCAAATGCTCTACCACTGAGCCCCAACCCCAGCCCCAACCCCCTATCTCTTTTAAAAAAAAAAATGTTTATTTGCAGATAGGAGTGTAGGTCAGTGGTAAAGCATGTGCTTAGCATGCAGAAACCCTGGGTTCAATCCTTAGCACCAAACAAACTGTTGTGAAATTCTCATAAACAAAACTTCCCATCCTGATCTTTTTTTTGGTACCAGTAATTGAACCCAGGAGTACTTAGCTATTAAGTCACATCCCCGGCCATTTTTAAAAATATTTCATTTAGAGACAGGGTCTCCCTAAGTTGTTTAGGGCCTCGATAAGTTGCTGAGGCTGGCTTTGAATTTGGGATCCCCCTGCCTCATCCTTCCAAGCCACTGGGATTACAGACACACGCCATCTTGCCCCTGCTCTGACCAGTTTTAAGAGTAAAGTTTAGCATCATTAAGCATGTTCATACTGTTGTGCATCTAATCTCCAGATATTTTCATCTTTTTTTTTTGGCAGTTGTGGAAATTGAAACTAAGGGCCCTTTACCACTGAGCTACACTCATGTCCCTTTATTATTACTATACTATGTTGGGTCTTGCTAAATTGCTGAGGCTGGCTTCAAACTTGTGATCTTCTTGCCTCAGCCTCCCAAGTCACTGGGATTACAGGCTGCACCATTTCACCTGGCTACAGGTTTTGGCCTTTTAAATAGGCTATTCTTTAAAAAAAAAAAAAAAAACTTTATTTTTATTTATCCATTTTTTTTTTTAACGTGGTGCTGAGGATCGAACCCAGCACCTTGCATGTGCTAGGCAAGCACTCTACCATTGAGCCACAACCCCAGCCCCCAAATACCTATTCTTCTAAGGCTGAAAATGTGTTCCCTAAATAGGTTTCACTGGAAGTTGAAAACGTAGACCATCTTCTTCTTCTTTTTCATCTTTCTGTCTCCCTAATATCTTGGAACTGGGGTTGCTTGCAAATGAATCCAATTTTAGAGGCCAGATTCCTACAGAAAATTCTAGAAACCCTAAGGGTGATTATGGAACTGACTTAGCCTGCAATTGTTCGGTTCCAGGCAGTGCACGGTAGAGTGATCAGGTGAAACCTATTTTCTGTATCTCTCTCTAGTCTATCAGAACCTCCTTTCCTTATTAGGTAACATTTAACCTATCTCCAAATTTATTTAATCTCCTCCATACACAAAATACCACCTCTTCCCTTCTGAGAGAAATCATTTCCAACTGATATTTCCTCATGGAGAATAAACCAGAAGTTCCCAAGTAAAACAAACTTCTTATCCTGTGGCTCACTGAGTGAAAATGTAAAAAAATGAGTGAAACTTGTTCCCCACAGCTCAATCCCAGGGAGGAAGACCAGCGGGTTCCTCTTCTCCAGAATGCGCTGGACTTTCCTGCTGCATCTGTAGCAGGTGAGGAAAAATGGTTCCTGGGCTTTCAGCTGGCTGCTGGGAGGCCTTCGGGGACAGAGCCCAGGCGGTGGAGGAGCAGGAAGTCTGAGCAGCTGGAGGAACTGTGGGAATGTCCCCCGGGGCCTGCAGCTCTCTCGCTCCTTCCAGTTCCTTCCGAGAGTCAGCATATTCATTTCTTCACTCCCTGGCCAGCTTCTGCTTCCTGGCTCTCGGGCCTCCAGGGCCTGGGCTGCAGGAATGCAGAGGGCAGAGGCTTGGGCTCCAGAATCATCAGGGGAAAAGCACCCCAGGTTCACTTCTAGAAGCACTTCAGCATCCTGGGGTAAATCTCAGAAAATCTGACAATGCCAAGTCACTGCCAAAGTCAGAGAAAAGGGGGACAGTACAGACTTTTATTGTTTTTCTTCTTCTTATTTTCTTTGTGAAAGCTTAAGATTTCCATGGTCACTTCAAGCCAGGTAGATATAGGGGTTAGATTAAAGTTCTCTTTTTTTTTTTTATGTCTGCCTCGGTGCTTGCCTGACCTTCAAAACGTACCTAATTTCTGTATTTACTCTCCAATTTTTCCATGTCTGACCATGTATTCTGAGGGCTTGGGAGGACTGTCACTGTTTGGATTGGGGGTGGATTTGGATTGGTGGGGCTACCTTACAAACTTTTCTGGCCTACCCTTTTGCATACAGGTGAGGTTATAAGAATAAAGGCTCAAAGGGCATGTCAACAGTAAATCCCTTTGTCCTCATAGTTCTTTTAGGAGTCACAAAGCAGGAGACTTGGGAAAGTTCCTCTTGTGGGTAAGGCAGAAGTGAACATATTCCTGTGTTACCGACAAGAGGACCACCAGGTATTTGAAGAGCACAAAGGGTCACGTAGGTCAATATTTATTGAGCATCTACTATGTACTTGGCTCACACATGTTAGGATTAGCATTGCTGAGATAAATAAAACGGGACCCTTGTCCTCAGATGTACAAACAACTAATTAACTAATGGAAGCATAGTTAAGTATTTGTGGTAAAACAAAAAATGTATTTGGTCTTTGTCCTCAGTTCTTGGCAGAGCTCCTAAAACCCTTGGAATTTCTGTAGCAATAAGAATGTCTTTTGTTATTCATAACAAGCCTCTTATAAACATACCTGAGTTTATGCTAATGAGGTGGGCACTCAGTTTTAAGACCTCCCTTGGCGGGGTGTTGGAATTTTCAACATCTCCACCCACACCTCTGGGGAGAGATGAGGGGATAGAGATGGAATTCTGTCACCCGCGGCCAATGATTTGATCAATCATTTCTGTGAATTAAAACTTGGATTAAAACTCTTGAAGAGCAAGGTTTGCCCTGTGTATCTTTTCAACCTGGCTGTCCATCTGTGAACTGAATTCTAAGGACTATAGTGTTTCCCTGAGATCTGGGCTGTTCTAGGGAATTCAAACCTAAGGTGACTTGTGGGAGGTCCTGAATTTGCAGCTAGCTATGGGTAGCCTGGGGACCCTGTTTGGGACTGGCATCTGAAGCAAAGGAAAGAAGCCTTGTGGGATTGAGCCCTCACCCTGTGGGGTCTGCACTAATTCTGGGAAGTGTCAGAAAGCAGATTGATTTGTAGGGCACCTAGCTGGTGCCAGAAAATTACAAAGAGTTGGAAACACAAAATAGTACTATAAACAGGAACTTTGATGTAGGTATTTGTCTCCACGTTACCGTTAGGATGAACCATATGAAATTGCCTTTTTTGTAGATCAAAGCAGTTGAGAAATGCGATTTCATATGATTCAACCTAAAGCGGTCTATCGAACACTAATGAGGTGTAGAAGGCATAGTAGCAGGGTTTTGTGTATATCCTTACATTTCCTCACAATACTCTCCATGCAAGTATTTCTATGATTGCCAGTTTACACACGAGGAGATTGAGACACAGGGAGGCAAAGACAAAGGCCCGGATACAAGGCTGGTTTAGATTGGAGTTCAGGTTGTCTGAAAGCAGACCCTGAGTGTATTAGTTTGCTAGGGCTGCAGTAACAAAGCAACACAAACTGGGTAGCTTAAAATAACAGAAATCTATTCTTTCGTTCTATTTTAAAAAAATGCTTTTATTAGTGAATTATATCCAAACATAATAGTTGGGTTCATTTTGACATAATCATACACGCATGAGATTTGATTTCTTCATTTCAGTCACTTCCCCTATTCCCCTTCCTATACACTACTGGTCTTCCTTCCATTTATCTATTTATTTTTAATTGGTGTTTTCTAGATACACATAAAGGTGGAATTCACTGTGGTGTGTATATTTATACACGCGCATAGCATGATTTTGTCAAATTCTATTCTTTCACAGTTCCAGAAGCTAGAAATTTGAAGTCAAGGTGTCAGCAGGCTGGGTTCCTTTTTGAAAGGCTCCAAGGCAGAATCTGCACCTTGCCTTTTTCCTGGCTTTTGGTCCTTGATACAATTCCTTGGTGTACCTTGGCTTGTATCCGTGTCACTCCAATCTCTGCCTCTGTGGTTACATGGTGCCTTCTCCCTGTGTTTCCGTCTCTTCCTAAAAGGACATCAGTGATTTAATTTAAGGCCCATTTTAATCCAATATGACCTCATCTTGATTACATCTGCAAAGGCTATTTCCAAATAAGGGCACATTTACAGGCCTTGGGGATTTGGACCTCAACGATCTTTGGGGAGGACATGATTCAATCCACAATACTGAGCTCTTGAGCAGGAACTCCACAGGATGCTGTGCTGTCGACATACATATGTGTGTCAGTGTCCGAGCCAGGACCCCCACCTGCCCATTAGCCACCTGGATCGCTCAGGCCCCCATGAGCTGGGGCTGGCCTGGGAGACTGCGCACGTGCAGGCAGAGGAGGGCTGGGATGGAGGAGCCAGGCTCCGGTTCCTCCCTTGGGGGAGGGGAGGTCTATGGAGTGGCGTCCAGGTGGACCACCCAGGACGTGTGGGCAAGCAAGAGGGCATTTTTCATGGCTGCTATGCACACACATCTCTCCCTGCAGCATGGTTTCAATCACCTTGACAGGAAAACCTCAAACTTAGAATCTGGGCTGAAGATGCTTTGTTTTTCTTGCTAATCAATGTCTTTTGCTTTTGGCTAGTGGTAAGAATCGTTTCAACAGTCACAGCTAATAAGCTTGTTAGGAGCTTCTGGAAGACATTATGTTAGTTCATGACAGAAATGAGCAGGATTCTCTAACCTGTGTGGCCGTATGTCCTCAATGCTTCCCCGAGAGATGGGTAAATCACGAACTGTGTAAACGTTTTGAGATAGCTATTGTATTAGAAGGATTGTAAGCCACAGGAAAAGTCATACTAAGTAGGAACTGGACTGTGGTCATGTACTGCTTTACCTTGACATTTAGTGGGAGATCAGGGATGCCCCGCTTGACCCGGGACCTGCCTCGAAAAAGGCAGTTTTTGGCTTGAGTTCAGTGTTCCAGAGACCAGATAGGATTCTTCGAGCAGACTGATAGGAGTTGGTCCTGTCTCATCTTTTTTGGCACATTAAAGGAGTTCATTTGAACTCACATGTATCCATTTGATGATGCTTGAAATTTGTATTTTGTTTTCCCCCAGGATTCTCATGAAAAGTTGCCTGCGCATTTAAGCAATTCATGCTCCTGAGGCCAAGCAAACAAAATTGCCAAAGAGCAACAGTTTCCAGGTTTCATTTAGGAAGGAATTTTCCTTTGGTCGTTTTAAGGGTGGATTTTGTTACTAGAAACCCGAGTACAAGGTTAAAGACTTCATGTGCTATCTGTTGACACTGCCCTTCACCTTCTGGGCCTCTGCCCCAGGGCTGGCCACACAGACTCTTTTTCTTGGGCCAGACTGAGGTTTCTTTAGTGTGACTCAGCCTGGGGATTAGGTCCAGGAAGAGAGCATTGTTTCTAGTCTGGTTTCTCCTTGGGAGGAGGAAGTTCCCCTCTTAACCTTACTGCATCACCTTTAATGATTTCTGCTGAGGCTGCCTCGGGGTCCCCAAGTTGGGTCCCATGGATCTCTTCTCATTCTGTGCTTCCCCCTCCCAGATTTGCTTACTTCAAAGTTTCTATGCAGAATCTTGGTACCATCTTCCCTGCTGAGGACCAGAGCCGGTTGTCCAGCTGTCTGCCAGTTACTGTCATCCTGCATCCCCAGTGCCCCATTTCTAAGTTGGACTGCCTATGAATTCTTCTCACTTAAAACAACTCAGGTGCTCTTGGGTGATAAGCTATCTTCAGTCACCTGAACTTACAAGTTTCCTTTGTGCCATTGGCTGCTCAACCCCAGCTCTCCCCACATTCTCACTGCTTCTGTCTTTCGCAGGCCCCTTCACCACCCATCTGATGGACTCTAGCATCTGCCCTTCTAACTGGTGCATCCCTACTTGCTGGGTCTTGAAATTGTTTATTGCAGCTTAACGGATTCTATTAACTCACAACTCTGACCGTGTTGCTTTCTTGCCAAAAAAAAAAAAAAAAAAAAAAAAAAATCCAGGGCTTCCCTCTTCTGTATCAAATGAGGGACACATTTCTCATCCTGTAATGAAGGTTATTCTCTGATGGGACCTCCTGAGAGAATGGATGCTGTTCTCTTCCCATGTTCTGTTTCAGCCACAATGAATATAATTTATCTACTTTGACCTCTGTACCTTTCCTGAGAATCCGTTCCCAGAGGTACCCAAACTCCCATTCCCGGCCTCATGGGTGGCCATCACAACCCTCCAGGATTCTCTCCCCTCCCCACACTCTGAGGCTTCATTTGTGGCACATTCAGGTATACTTCCTTGTACCTGAGTTAACTGCACGCTACTCGAGTCCCTGGGGTAGGCCCTTTGGCTCAGTAGGTGCGTGGTGTACCTGCTAAACTGTGGACAAATGCTGACTCAACGCTCCCTAGTCCTGTGTCCCAGCCACTTCTGGTCCATCACAGTTTTGCTATCTCTACTTCTCTTTTAAATCAGTCAGAGTCAATTAATTTGGCATGAAAAAAAAAAAAAAAATCCTCCTCCCCTAACCTTACTGATTTCATATTTTGTTGGAGGCAAAAGCAAATTTCCAAGATATAGGTCAACATCAATTTAGAATTGTTTCTGCCAGTTGGAAACAAAAACTTTGAAAAGGACATTTAATTTGATTTTTTTTTTTTTTTTTTAAGCCTTGGGAAAATTTTGAAAGCTATAGCCTTTCAAGGAAACAGGATACTAAAACACACACATACACACACACACAACTAGCCTGGCTTTATGTAGTTCAATCTTGTCAAGCTAATCTAATCTTTTGTGACAGAGCAGCAGACCTGGTAGATCAAGGGGGAAAACAATAGTAGGAATTCATCTTTGCCAGCTTCAAAACTTTTGACTCCTGAGTCCCACTCAATATGATTATCATTAAACTGGTTGAAAGGTTAGAGAGAGGGACAGGGACAACACCAGCTGGGGACAGAAAGGGTTGGGGGGCAGGGTGTCAGCCTTGAACCCAATGGCCCTGAACACTCACATGATCAGGCCAGATGAGAGAAAAAGAGAACGTATTTCAAGTTGGCATTAATGTCAAGGTGTATGTGTGTGGCACAGGTACAGATAAGCCCCCAGCTGGAGAAGTAACCTTATGATTAACTTAGTGGTCAATACAAGCGTGCAGGACTAGAAAAGATTTAATGTTTAGGACTCCCACTACCCCCAGCAAAATAGCATAATGCTGAGAGTATGATACTGGGACGAAGACAACATGTAGGAATCCTGCAGTTCCAAACTTGCACGGATTGTATCCCTTTCCAAGTGCCACAGTTAAAAATGGGAAGAGTTTGGACAACAATCAAGGGAGAGACCCAGAAGTAATTAAACTGGACTGGGATATGGGAATCGATGCCTTCTACCCCCAAATGAATTTAGTTTATTGAACTTGGAGATGGACAGTCTTATAAGGGTAATAACAAAAATAGAAATAGGTTTAGATTCTAACACATGAGAATAAAACCAAAGGTAAAGAAGACTTTCCTTAGTTTTGAGGTTGAGGAATGGGTCATAAAATTAACTTGAACAATTTCTCTAGGGTGTTAGTTGGGTGGCAGACCTGAACAACCTGAAAATAATTGCTCCCACTCCACACTGTTATAAGGCTACTTAAAAGTACTTATTTAAATCCCAAACTGAAAATTAAGAGGCAGCCAGGGCTTCTGTTGGTAAATGCCTTAGGGTTTAGTTATCGTTTAAAAAGAGAAATTCAAACAGGTGACGAAGCTCTTCCTTAAAACCGTACTGTGAAGGTTGGCAGTGACCCAGGACCTTTCCTGAACATGGATCCAGTGAGATTTGATCTGTGGTGCAGCCAGACAAACATAGGTAATGGGAGTATTTGTTTTCCCACTTTAATTTTGTGTGTGTGTGTGTGTGTGTGTGGTGCTGAGGATCGAACCCAGGGCCTCATACATGTTAGGCAAACCCTCTACCACTGAGCCCCAGCCCTAGCCCCATCTTCCCACTTTAATACAAGCAGCCTTTGATGAAGCTATCTTACATAGGTAGATGGTAACATTGGAAATTTGGGGGCATGATACCCTGGGTTATTACGTCTGTTCCCAAATGCTATCCCATTCAAACATTTTTATTTAACCATGCAACATATGGATGGCATGAAAGAAAAAGAACAGAATGATTTTCCTTACAACATTGCTGATAATAATCACAGTCACTGGTATGTAATTTAATTAAGTTTAATCAGTCCTTTATAAAACTTCCCAATTAGTAAAAGTTGGCTTATTTTAATAGCCTTAAACATTGGTCACTATTTAAACAAGACATTCTAAAAAAAAAAAAAAGCAATCACATAATAGTTCATAGTAATTTACAAGTGGATGGTACACATTTAGATACAGAGGTAGAAGTTCACTTTTACAATGTTTCACTAATACACATATACCAAATTCAAGGCACAAAATAGTTTGCTTTACAAAAAAATACTGTAAAAATGTCATTTGCTGTTCTACAATGTGAATAAACCTTCCAAAGGAAATCTTTACACCCTTCCGTACATACTCCATAGAATACGATTTTTCCCCCTCACTAATCATAGTTGGCACAAAAATGGGGACTTTTTAGTGTAGAAATTCCCATTTTTAGAAATGGGTTCTTTGCAGAGATGCTGTGTACTCTAGATAAGAGTCCAACACAAAACACAAAACACAGCAACTCCTGAGGAAAGGGCACTTTCTATATGCAGCAAAATTCATAGGTAGAAAATGCGTGTCTTTTTGGATAACTAGGTCTCCAGATACTTAATGAAGTATTTCAGAGGTCAAATGAAAAAAAAAAAAAATCATCTAATACTTTAGTCAATGTGAGTTTAAGAATGGGACCTGATCATCTTTACTGTAATGCTCAGACATCACTGGCTTCAAATGGATGGAGATTTCAAAATTCCAAAAAGAGCTGAACATAAAGACATCATGAAAAAGCCACACAGGCTTTACACAACTGGAACTTAGAAAAGATGAGAAAATATAGCACTATAGTCCTTGAAGTTGCAAGGATGTCAGTTGGCTAGAGTTTACTAACAAGAATGCATAAACTCTATGGGAATTCAGAAAAATCACACATGTGAAACACACTGTAGTTATCATTTCTAGACTTTCTGTTCATTAAAAAAATAATGACAGCCCAAAGATGTCACACAGTGCTTGTCTAAAGATCAGACTGGTTTTAGGGTCCTGTCTAAAAGGATCCTGTTAGCAACAAGCTTAGCTCACTTTGACTGATCACACTTCCCAAGTACTCTAGTCAGCTAATTTACACTTTATTTTTTTAAAAAGTTGATTTTTTAAAAAAAGTCAACGTGGGGTTAGAATCCAGAGAATGTCAGTAACGCTGATGTGCACTGGACTGAAACAACTTGATCGTCTTCTGATAGAAATGATATTTCATACAAAAAGATTCTTAGATTCCATTCTTCGCTTCATTATTGTTTGTGGCTTGTTTTCTTTGAGCAATAAAAGGGTACATACACTTGTCTGCTCCTAGGAACCGATACATGCACACGACTGCTTCGAAAGGAAGGATGCTGAAATGGAAAGTCACAGTTACAAACTCGAAGCCTCAAGTTAATCGGGGTCTGGGGCAGGTAGGGAAAGGCTGGGTCAGTGAGGAAGAGCCCTTCACAGTTACCTCTTCATGAAGGTCACGATGTACATGAGGCGGGGGGTGCAGATCATGGGCTGGTCGGTGAGAATGGCCTTCATGGCCTGCTTCACACAGTAATCAGGCTTCAGGGGGGGCAAGAAGGGCTCAATTTCTTTCCTATATGTTTTATGTTACAAAATAAAATTCAGTATTAAACAATAGTGAAGATTGAAAATACATATCAAAACACTGTGACATTATCTGAGTGACCAGATATTGGGTACATTTTGCTTTCTTTATGGTGCTTTTCTGGATTCCCCCCCCCCCAAATTTTCCTACTACGAACATATCTGATTATGTATGAAGGAAAACAAGGTAGGGGGAAAAAAGCAAAAATGGTCTGCTTTTCTGTAAAGTGAGAAGGTGGTGTTTTTAAGATGCTTCAAGATGTATTGCATATTATTTTCCTTTAAGTAGAAATGGTAGGTGTCTGGCATAGCAAGCATTAAACCCCAACAAGAGGCAAAGCTTTTAGGATTAGGTGTAGCCAAAATGTGGGCATGTAAACACTGGCATAGCCTTTCTGAGTGAAATAATAGGTCTACACCTTTCCCCTGAATAGGGAAAGCTAAAGTATAGTCTCTAGGGAGTTCTGAAATGAAGGGCACACAGATATCCTCCTACAGTTTAGTTCATTATGCTACATGTTCAAATAGCATAGTAACACGATTTATTGCTTTTAGCCTTTATCCTCCCACCCTAGCTTTGGACGTCTGCACATACAACTGTGCTAAATAGGAAACAGAACTCCTCAAGACCTCCAGCAACAGGTTCTAGATACATAAGGGGGAAAAAGACAGACCAAACCAACATCCACTGACACATGCAAGAAAAGGAGCTAGAGTTCCTACTTTCTCTTTTTCTGTTCTTGGTGCTGGGGATGGAACCCAGGGCCTCATACATGCTGAGCACGTGCTGTACCACTGAACTGCATCCCTACCCCCTAGAGTTCATTTCTCAGTCCAGACTTGGAGTCAGTCTGAGACTGGAACGACTTAAATTGCCCTCCACAGAATTCACTGCTTATCCGGTTCAGTATGTGTTAAGAATGGCTCTCGACCAACGGGGAGATTCACTTAAGCGAAGATCTCAAAGTAAGCGTGTCTTCACAAGTATCTTCTTAATGATTCGTGGTTGTGTTTACTCTGCTAAACGTGAGTCAGATGGAACTTGACATTTATATTCCCATGTGCTTCTTTCTAAGTGTGTGGGTCTTTCATTTCATCTTTAGTAAATCTAAATGATTCTTCTCGTTCTGTCAGAATGAATCTAGCAACATACACTTGCTGAAAAAGAGAAATTTCCGAATCTGGAATGTAATATGCAATGTCTTTTTTAGAATAAAGGCATGTTACTTCTCTGTGACAGGGACACTGTTTCATATCTAAACCAAAGTTATATTAAGAATTTTTCTTCTGGTACTCTTATTTACCAACACTAAGAGAAAATTACTGTTGAGGATACATCTTGTAAGAAAGATCCTGGGTATTTACACTTTCTCCCTGAAGGGTTGGAAAAGCCACTTACTACATACATACAATGCTTCTTGAATTAATTTCTGAAAGTTACTGTTAGTGTGGCACAGGTCTCCTGCTTGCCAAACTTACACAATTTTAAAAACCAATTAACCCTGACCAATTAACTACAGGTCAATTGTCAAATGACAATTAAAGCAAAAGATGGACTGAAAATCCAACTCCACACATTCCCCCAGTGTTATCCTTTTTATCCGTAATATGTTCCCACTCACCTGATTCGGCAGCCTCTGAACATGCCGGTGTCTACCAGGTAAGGGCAAACCAAGGTTGTTTTAATTCCATCCTTTTCAGCAGCCTTTAGTTCATGGCTCAGGGATTCATGAAAACCCACAACTCCAAATTTACTGGCACAGTAATCCTGAGTTAGAGAGGAGAAATAACAGAAATGCTAAGAACGTGCTCAAATCCAGACAACCTGAAGCTTCCCTGGTTCTATCTTCCCCAGCTAGATGTTTGCTACAAAAGGTTATAGGTGGCCAAGCGAAGAAAAGGAAACCATTTTAAAAGACAGATATCCGATGTGGTTCAGTGCAGAAATAATATTTTCAAAGCAACAGCAGAAACAGATGAATGCTTTTTGCCACATCTACTAAGTATCAAATTACTTTGGGGAAGTTACTGCCAAAGATTCTATGAAAGCTAACAGGCTGAAGTTAAAAATGCAGGGAGGTTCACTTTGAAGTGTCTGGAAAATTTACAAATGGTCTCTTGTTCAGTGAAGGAGACTGAAAAACCTGTTTGTTTAAATTAATGCAAGAAGAACAAAGGCAAGTCTAGCTCAGGTTATAAGTTGTTATGATCTGACTTTCTCTTTAGGGTGAAATTCAAATGAAAATGATAACCAAAGCTTGTAAACTTAAACTAGAACTTAACCTAAGGGCACACAATACACAGTTCTTGTCCATGACCCAACTTTAAGTTAGGAATCGAAATAAAAAAATCTCCTGAATGCAGAAGCCATCTATTCTGTGTTCCTTTGTAAATATGCATGAAATTATCTTTTTCAACTTTATAGGTACCCATAAGACAAACAGCACAGAACAATAGTTTACATATGTTTTATAATTTCAACATGGTAAGGAACAGAGTTTGATGAAGTTCACTTTTATAAACTTAAAATGCAGAGACCTGACATTGAACATAACCAACTTGTCTGATGAGCCAACACAAGGCAGCTCACTTTTGGCAAGATGATGAAAACAGAACGTGAACCTTTGGCCTCATTTATCTGTTCCCCACAGCACTACCATTGCTCTCCATGGTTCCATTCCTGACCCTGTGCCTCCCACCATCATCAAGGCTGCCGATGGAAATGGGGTACACTTAGGACTGGCCCATCTACTTCTCTTGTTGCTGCGACTTTGTCAAGCCAGTAGAAGTGATTTTATGGCAGAAGAGGTATAATTCCATTTCAACAGCTGGCCCTGGTTTATTGGGAAACATCCTATATTCAGCACGCCAACTGGACACTTCCACAAATGTATAGGCAGCAGGTACTCTGGTGATGTGTTCATCACGGGGTAAACTGAAGAAAATGCTTTATATTTGACAAACCTCAACTCCAGCAGTACTGAACAATCCCAAGGAACTTGCAACTGTCACAATATGACCATGATTAATCTCCAGCATCGTAGGAAGAAAGGCCTTAGTTGTCTGAAAGGAAAGATAAGATTCAAGTTTTAGAAGTGACCTGCTGAATTTCCTCTAAAACCCAATCCAGGGTCACAGAACAAACTCTGACCCATACGATATTATACTTCCCGATTCATTTAAAAACATTTTATATTTTCCAAAAAAGAGAAGATCCTTTGTATGTCTGGTTAACTCAGTACCATATCATTGGCATGACAGGGCTATTAGAGGCCATGACCAACCAGACTGTAACACGAGGACTTTGGGGGACAATGCCTAGAGATGAGAAGAAAGCTATTAGTGGAAGGGTCTTTATCACCTTTAAGTGACAGTTGTCTGTTAATCTAAAGTGACTCCCAGGGCAGAGATCTTTTTACGCTCATGACACTTCAGCGCAGCCATCTGCTCTGAGGACCTGAAGCCTCCCTACGAGCAGGTGCCTTGTATAAATGCTTATCCTACCGCTACATCTAATTAGTGATAGCCCCGGGAAGGAAGAGCTGCTGTACCATCAAAGGGTTCACTGTTCATGTGCATGCTAGCAGAAAGTAAAGTGCTTTAGAATGTAGAAAATGGTAAAAATACACAAGCATTTCAATGAAAAAAAATACCACAATGCTAATGCTATACTGATAAGAACTTGTAGAATTTCAAAGGACCAAACTGCACTGTGGGGGTCTCTGAGGTAAATCCCACAGAGGCAGGAGACTGGCCACTTAAGGTGGCAGACTATGTGGCAGATCCACCGAGGTGGTGAAAATCAGAGATGGCACTGATTTCTTACTAAACTCTCTTTCCCCTTTGGTCTCTTGCCTTCAAAATGCAGAACTGCATGAAAAAAAAAAAAAAATCCTTCAAATTACTTAAGATGATCTATTAACTATTCTACCGGGCTCCCAACAGTTTTATAACCTGCTTCTTAAAAGAAAGCAGGAAAAAAGCAATCTGTCCACTGTTGAGTTATTGTCTACTGCCAACACAGCTTCCCATGATTTATGAAGTTAAAAAACAAAGCACTACACAGCAGACTTAAAAAAAAAAAAAAAAAAAAAGAGTTCCCTTCTCAGAGATTTCTTGGCTAAGGACTCACTGAATTTTTGGATGAATCTTTAGTTTGTTATGATAACTTTCGCATGTATAAAATTAAAACCAGCAATCTCATTGATTCAGAAGTCTTTCCACACTCCAATTCATGGAACATTTGCCAGATGAATCTATAAAGCATCTCAAGGTCTTCCCCTGTCTGTCTCCTGGGTCATCACTCAGTATCCCATTCCGGACTTGTTCCCTATTTGTCTGGTTCTCCTTAATGCTTCTGCTCACCTGCACATTTTTACCTATAAATTCTTCTCAAGAATCTATATTCCCAATCCCTTTCTATATAAGCCAAAGTGTGACAGTGATCACAGAGTTATACAGTCTGTAATGCTTTTCAGGTGCTTTATATTAATTGTATCAGTTGAATTTTTTAATAATCCTTTATTGAAAATATTTAGAGTGTCATCATTACTATTGCTTTGCAGTGCTGGGGATTAGACCCAGGACCTTGTGCAGGATGAGCATGTGCTCCGACATGGAGCTCACTCCCAGCCCATGCACCCGCCTGTGTTATCTAATATTATTCAAGACCAGCTTGACTTTGTCCATCTCTCTCTAAGACACATAGTTGGTACCATTCATCCTAACACATAATTACAAGCTTTTATGATGTTTTGATTAATTGTTTTATACTTATTTATCTGGCTGTCTCAGACCAAGCTGGATGACACAGGTCAGACTTAACAAATTTTAAGGCAGAATCGTCACCCTGTGATTGTGCTCACCTCTCACTACTGCATGGGCCCAGCACATGTTTCAGCTGGATTGCTTCTTCAGAGTTGCAAATGGCAATTGTTAGGGCAACTATCACAGTAATTATAACTTTGGTCTGCCTTATAACCCCAAAAGCTGAGAACTGGTAATTTAGGTCATTATAGTTCAACTTCAGGCTCTATAACTTATAATATGGCCATTATATCCCAGAACTGAAATCAAGTCACCTCACAAAGCTTCTATATTCCAAGCTAAACTTGAAAACATATCCCTAAGTAATTATGTCTATAAAATGACTAATGATGAATTATTCCCAGACTAACTAAAAAGTATAAAATTTATTCTTGATGTTAGCCAGGCATTGCTTCTAAGGACAGAAGCTTCTAAACTTATGATGGTGTTATGTCGTGATAAACCAACCATAGATTGAAAATATCCTAAGTGGAGAATGCACATAATACACCCAAACTATCAACCTTCAGGGCTTAGCCTAGCCTACCTCCAATCTGTTCAGAGCGCTCACATCAGCCAACAACTGGGCATGGAGACAGGATCATGCCACATATCACTAGACTCGTAATAAAGTCACACAGTCATCTATATTAAAATTTGCCTAGTGTTGGAAGAGAGTCCTTTCTATCTTTTTGTTTTTAAAGTTCTTAATACAGGTAAATATAGAAACTTAATATTAAATCCTAAGAAATTACACACAATTTAAAATACAAGTAAGAATTTGCTACTTGGCTACCTGACAGATCTGAGATTCACTGAGCTGCTTGCATCTGTGGTCAGTGTCCATCCTAACTCCAGCTGGCGGCGGGCAGACTAGTAACTCACAGACACCAGAGTGGGCTGGTTCTAATGAGTTCCCCATATTCATGTGCTGAGGTTCTGCCTGTAGGTGTTAAATGACTAACCCAGATCCTCAGCAGCATATAAAGGCAGGTGATACAAGATTAACAAGTTCCTAACTGTGTTTTAAGTTTAATTGGTTGCAAGGTTCTGAAACTGATTAAAGTCCTCACCCCTCCTCCGAAATGAGTCTGGTGGTATTCACTTCTCTATTCAACTAGTCATTCTTGAACATGTGTTATGTGCAGTTACTGTGTCACCATCTGGCCTTGTAAATGATGGGTAAAAAGGACTTGGTCTCATTCCTGTCCCTAAGCAGAATTTAAACTCACCAGGATTAAACTGGGTTAAATTGATACATCAAATGTAAACCAGCTCTAGTTTTTCTCTCTCACATAAGCAGGAGGGCTGTACATTCACATTCCAAAGAAAGTGATTTGGTTCTGATTCTGCTCCTGTGCCCCTGTCCCATAATTGTTTGCAGGGGAGTTTAAGATACTGGTTTTATATTGAAAGGAAAAAAAAAAAAAGAAGAGAGAAAGAAAAAATAGAAGCAAAGTAATCCAAATATGGCTATATAATTAAAATATTTTCTAGTTGTGGGTTATAAACATATTGTTCAGAGAAATATGTTTCAACTTTAAGTAGCTAGTGTAGTGTGACACAAGTTGGTTACTTTGTTTTAATTCAAAGCTTTTTTTTTTTTTTTGGAGAGGGAGGATTTACAAAAAAAAATTTAAAGCAGTAGTGGGCCAAAGTTCAGTTTAAAACATGACTTCTTTGCCTAAACAGGAACAATTTGATCTCTTTATAAATGAAATCCAATGTGTCTGTGCATAGTGTACCTTTGAAGACAAAGACCATATTCTTTATGCAGAAAGACTCAATCTTAGGTAATACCACAATCACCACAACTTCTAAGGCTGTCAACAACACATGAGCTGCTGATGAAACCCTGCAGGTAATGCCAGCAGCTTTGGGACCCAGACTGCTTGTTTTCCAAAACAGGTGCCAGACACTCACTCTATGCTGATCAGAGGCAAGCTGGGCAAGAGCACCCACATCAGGACCACTCAGGGTCCTGCTGGACCCTAGGACATGTGACCAAGGCTGTTAATCATTTCTTGATGCCTGAATGGACATGAGCAATTACTCCTTATACATTATTTCCACACGCCCACCCCCACCTGGGATCTGGGGTGCATTATTAAATATACCTCGATCAACACTAATTCTGTTCCTTACTTTGCAAGGAAAAAAGTGCCATAAATGGGTGACTAGAAAGCACTGCATTTTCAGGAATTTTCCAAAGTAACCCAACTAGTTTTCCTTTCTAATTACTCCTGCCCTCAACAGTCTGGTAGATGACATCTGAGATAGCACAGCATATTCGGTCCTTGACACAGCTTGACAGAACAAAGAAATCTGGCACTTTGCAATGAATTATTAATGTGCACAAATATTGTAGCATGTACGAGGTGGGGACCAGCAAAAGGTGAAGTTCTAGTTGCCATGACACCAGTCAGTTCAAGCTAAGGTTCATGATCTTTAACTTTGTCTCAAAGAGTTGTTAGAAGAACATAAAGGGCAAATCTGAAATGCACACCCAAGCGGTGTGAGTAGAATTTCATGGGTATGCTGCCATGGAGGATCTGAGAAGGGAGAGTCAGATAATTCACTGCCCCAGGATTGCTGCCTTAGATCAACTGTAAGGACAGATTATCTAGATCAGGACTTAACAATGCATGATGGGATCCCTACAGGAAGGGCATTTAATCAGTCTCTAGAGTTAGCTGGCACCCATGTTGGTTGGCAAGGTTTGCTGGAGGCTAAACCAAACACCCAGAATTGTACTTCATTCTGTGTCCTCTTAGTTGAATGAAAACAGAGGAGATCTAGTCCTTTATCAAAAAAATCTGACTCTTGATCTAAAGGGGCGGGGGGGGGGGGGTGTCTAAATGTCAGTTACCTATATTTGAACCAGGAAGGTTTAGAGAATTTAGAGTTAGAAGAGATCTAGGGTCTCTTAATTGCTAAAAAAGAAAAATCGTAATAATTGACTCTGGCTGTAAAGGGTAAATGTAGAACTTTGATGATTTGTGATTAATTTTATCACAAGGTTCAAAATCTGCTGCCAGCAGACAGGGTTGCTTATGTGATTAAAAAAAAAAAAAAGAAAAAGAAAAAGAAAGAAGGACATTTAAATGAACACTGATATTCCTATGAGACACGTTTAACAAGTCTAATATCTCCATAGCTCCTCAGGGTTCCTCTTCAAAGCACTGGGCCCTCTGAAAGATACCTGTAAAGGTCACATTTATAATATGGGCAAGAACTTCTCACACAGAAGTGTAAGTGACTGCACATAGACATGGCATGTCATAGCTTGAGAAATCTTTGAAAGTTGGGTTTACGCCAAATTAACTTCCAACAGTTCCGACCTCCAGATCACTCTTGGTGCTCTTAATGACAGACTGTGCAGTGCAGAGCCTGCAGCTGCGGTGTCAGGACAAATTAGCTGAAAGTTAAGCAAAAGAGAATGTGAAGAAACACGGTGTCTGGCAAAGCCGGACTTGAAATTTTGAGATGGTGTCGGTAAAACACCCAAAAGGCATTCCCTGTATCTGTAAATAGCCCCAGGTTCACAGCCACCGAGGGAAAAGCATGGTTAATTTTTCACAGTAGGAAAAGGCCTTAGATTGGATTTTCGTGCATTTGCACGATGGTCTAGTGACAGTCTTTTAAAAGAATTGTTTTGAAGTTTATATCTCTTATTCGAATGTCCAAGAAACAGATTAAACATTAATTTCCAGAGAGCTATAAATTATATTACGATGGGAAATGGCATATATAGAGGATGGCATGTGATGTAGGTTTTCAGATCTCTAAAATGACAGCATTTTGTACGATCTGAAAATGAGAATACAATAGAGTCCATCAAACAAAAGTATCTACCTGGACGTGCTTATGCTTTACGCTGTCCCTACCATGGTAAACAGCTTTCCTCCTGTTCTCCTCTTGCCTGAGGTGCCAGCAGAGCAACTTATTTTTATCAGAATCATAATCGAATATTCTCTTGAATATTTACAAGGCTAAAATGACATCTGGTGGCACTCTTCTCTGAGAATTCAGTTACTGTTCCTGGAATACTGATTCAACCACACAAACTTTTGAAGGTGTTGGAAATAGACTGGACTGTGTTAAGAAGGTTAATTGCTCATTACTGCATTCAAAGATTAAACATGGTGATGTACCACCAGTTACTCTGTGAGAGGAATATGAACCTAAATACTCTTAATTTTGCTGGTTTCAAATAATACATATAATGCTTAATATATATATAATGGTCAAACTTTAGAAAAGTTACTTTGACCACAATATTATTTCAAAAAGGCAATCTTCACTATGGAACTATCTATAATTGGGAGATAAAGCCTAACCTTTGTTGGCAAGCAATATACTGACTTTAACTACTTTAGTTGCAGCTGACAGGAGACATTCTGACACTCATGCAGCTGCACAATGGCCTTTGTTCCTTTTCCTATTTGGCTATGTTTGCAGACACAGAAAGATCTTCTGACTAATTGTGCAAAATAGCCTCAAGATAACTGAAGCCTGGAACTACTGTCTCTGACTTAAAGTGTTCATCTTAATTTCTGTCAGATTGAGACAAAACATCTCTTTCTAGATAGAGAGGGAGACCAAGGAATATGTCATCAAATTTGTACCAATGTTACATTTACCATCCTTTAAAAAAATTATTATTGTGAGGCTACAGGGATTCGTTTAACATTTGAACAGCATCAGCAGTTAATACTTAACACACATGCACAAGAATACTCTTACAGTTGCCCTGCAACCAAGAAGCTAATAAAAGAGCGAGGCTTTTCAAATGAACACCTAGATGATGACACCATTAGTTATTCAGCAAAAATAAATGCTTCATTAACTTGTCTTCCCACTGCTAAAGGATGGGGTGAATCTACCCCAAGGCTGCAAGTCAGATCCCAATAATCCTTTATATTTTAGGGCTCACTATGCAGAAATACCAGAAATGAGGTGACTTAAAACTCAATCTATCTGGAAAGTACACTGGTCCTTGGATTCTAGAAACCTGCACGGTTCTGACTGCTGAAGCTTCAACCTTCTTTTTGTTACCTTGACTTCTCTGAATCTTCATTTAATTCATTTGAGAGACAAAAAGAGGAGATCTCCAAGGATTTTTAGCTAAAAAAAAATGTTAGGTTCATATTCAAGACTTCTTCAGTTCCTACTGTGCATTCAAAATACAAGTCTTAATACTGAGGTATGACTTGCCTAAGACTCTCGTAAATGACTCAATAAGGTATCAGCTCCATTAGTGTGGCTGCCAGCCCCTGGTGATTAATAAAATATCTAGCCATTAAACATTTATATGTTGTCATGGCTGTGCCTTTTAACATAATATAACTTATATTCATGCAGCCTATTTAATATTGTGAATTATCTGTGCAAAATAGTTGTTTTTTTTTTTTGTTTTACTTGAACCCATGGCAGCTCAACGTGTGAACAAAACTATGAACACTGGACACTGTTTTTAAAATGCTGTTTCCCTTGATCCTCCCCTGACTGGACCAGAAATGATCAAAGGAGAGTTCACTGATCTCGCTCAGACCCAGGCCCCTCCCCTACCTCAATAACTCTTTATGGAATAAAGAAAATAACCCACAAAATTGCAGCCAAATCACCTGCCAAACAAGGGGCTATCATTAATCCCTTTGCTTTGCCCAAATGCACATCACTTCTCAGAAATGGTAATAAAGACAGATCTTCCAAAGGGCAGAGGCTTCGGTTCTGCTCTAGTGACCAGTAATCACTTGCGTGAGGCACAAGCACATGCACGCCAGCTTAACCACTGCTGGGCCATCTGAAGTGGCAGGGCGCCTTTGCCCCTTCCAAGAGCACAACCCAGCAATGTCCCCATGATCATCAGCCCTTGTAATTCATGAGTGCAAATAGTTCAAATTCTTTCCTGCTTTCTAGTGAGCTTAAAACAACAACAAATCTTTACTTAAAAACAGGATAGACATAATCAAGAGGTTACTCCTGAAAATTTTTTCCTGAACATGCACTACATATAATACTTAGAAGTCACTTAATATATATAAGGGTTTATGGTACCTGTATGGAGCTAAGCATTACCCCAAATAAATAAATAAACCTTTTTGAACCTCTTAGAGAACTTTAATGATTGCAGAAGCCACCTTTTCTCTAAATAAGTGGATCTCAAACTTTGCTACACATTAGAATTGCCTAGGGAGTTTTAGTCCTGGTGCCCAGGCCACATCCCAGACCAGTTATACCAGAAACTCCAAAGAAGAGAAATCAAGCAGTAAGAGGAAACATTCCCCAGGTGACTCCAATAAGTAGACAGTTTGAGACCCAGTTTTCTAGAACAGTTTCCCAGCCTCAGCACCATTACATTTATTGCTGGGTTATTTTATGCCCTGGGGGGCTTTGGGGGCTTCACGGATGTTTCAGCAGCGTCCTCTCTTCTCTCCACTAGATGCCAGTAGCAGCTTCACCAGTCTGATAAGAAAAATGTATTGCCAATGTCCCCCTGAAGGCAAAACTGACCCCTCGAGGGCCCCCACTATCTAGTAGGGAAGTGGGCATTAGCAAACCAAGTTCCACATACTCCAGTGATGGTTTTCTCCGCAAATCTTATTCTCACATTGTAATGACATTTTTCTAGTTTGGAATACATTCTAAGCTGGTGGGGGGGGGGGGGAGGGGGAGCACAACTTAAACTGGGCTCCACATAGCCTGTGGATGTAGCTCAGTGGCAGGGTGCTTACACAGCATGTATGAGGCCCTGAGATCTCCAACCCTGAAGAAAAAAAAAATGGGCTCAAAATCCTACCACTTTAGTTTGTATACTTCTTTTTATTTTTTAGGTGTAGATGGACACAACACAATGCCTTTATTTTTATGTGGTTCTGAGGATCGAACCTGGGTCCCGCCCATGCTAGGCTAGCGCTCTACCACTGAGCCACAATCCCAGCCCCAAGTTTGTATACTTTTAAACTACTGCTCCCTTTAAGTATAGCAAGACTATGTGGAACCATTTCCTCAGTCATCCAACAATTATGAATGTTCCTGATGTGCCAGGCACTAGGCTGGAAGGGATCCACAGCAACACCTGCAAGGTCCTTGACCTCCCACAAATTAATTCCAGAAGTTTATTTTGGTCCTGGGCAGGAAGAACACAACCCTTCACGATCCCTACCTTCTGCCATGCTGCTCATGGCTAGGGCACAGCAACTAGGGAAAGTAGTGAGCAAAAGAGCACCTGGACTCACTCTTTTGAGATATTGGACCTTAATCCAAATTTGAAACAAAAATTTAGATAAGGATGGGGTCCAGAGTACAGGATCTGACATTTTCCTCATGTACCATCTTTTTTTTTTTTTTTGTAGTGGGAATTGAACCCAGGGGCTCTTCACCACTGATATACGTACCCCACCCCTTTTTATTTTGAGACAGGGTCTCCCTAAGTTGCTGAGGCTGGCCTAGAACTTGCAATCCTCCTGCCACGGCTTCCCAAGCCACTGGGATTACAGGTATGTGCAACCATGCCTGGCACATATACGGGATTCCTAAAGGGCTGGTTTACTCAGGGAAAAATAGGGGGAGGTATTGAGAAAGTAGAAAGAAAAAGAAGTGTGGAAGAGCTGTTTCTCTTCAAACATTGATGTGCAGAGAATTGCTTGGAATGCGACCAAATGCAGATACTGATTCAGAAGGTTTGGAAGGGGGCCAGAGCCTTTCTTTCTAATATGACCTCAGGTGGTATTGCTGCTGCTGCTACTCTGGACCACAGGCCAAGAACAGGGTTCTAGAATGAGCCGGGGGGAATCTGTCTACTCCAAATCTCAAGTGGCTTCAGATCAATTTCTCCTCAAAATTCAGCAAACTGGCAGAACAATCTTCACATCTCTCTTCTTGCTGCCCCTTGACCTCCATTATAGTGATTATTAAGTCAAGAGCCCTCAGCACTTTGTATGAACAACTGTGAGAACTTGTGGACTGTCTGTGTATTTGTCTTGGATCCACTTTTAGCACTAGCAAGCTCTCAAAGAGACCTCAGGACTTCAAAATCCTCTCCCTCTCATCCATAGCTTTGAAGACATTCCTATGAAGACAACGTAGACCCTGTCTGCCTAAGCCCCTCCCTCTTTCACCTTTCCCTGGGCAAGTGAACCACAGAAACTTTCATACTTTGGCAAGTCTGTGAGAAAATCCTACCTAGAAAAAGATTACCCCTTTATAAATCAGATGTTTGGGTTAAATCAGATGTTTGGGTTAAGCTTGGACTTGTTATCAACCATCTCAAACTGCAGAATTTTGAAAATCCATGGTTAACATCTCAAAAGGGGAAGCTTATGAAGCTTTCTGAACTTCTGATCCCCTAAGATTATTATATAACAGAATAAAGGTTTAACATTTTCCAGGAGATAAGGCAACAAAACAAGCTAAACTAAAACCACAGTGTTACTGAAATTTTGGTCCCAAGTACTTATGCAACTTTATGCAGCCAGTCCTTGTAGAAGATCCCTTTCCATTGCCTACCTTCTCAGGTCCAATTTACCAATGCTAACACCCACACTAGGAAGAAAGGGAAGGAGGCTGGGTGACAAAGGATGTACTATATTGGCTACCTCGAATACAGTCATGGAAAATTACAGAAAAGGCTCAGAAAAAAACCTCTGAGTTGAGCTTTGGTAATAAAAATCTAGTGTAGCATTGATTCTTCAGGCTAGAATTTTACATGCTTGTCTAATTTATAGAGCAAACTTTCTGGGGATATTAAGCTAGAGTTAATCAGTTATTGCTAAGCTAACCATGCTAATAAAAAAAAATCAACATTTGAAGACTAATTCTTACATTATACCACAGGGCAAAAACCATAAGTGACTCATTGGAAAATTTACTATACCAGGAGCTTTGAACAAGTAGCCCAGGTAGGTATTTGTACATGTTCTGACCTGAAGCCCCAGGCTGAGGGTCTAGATCCTAGCTTCTTCCTTCCCTGGTGGTGACCTTACAGAAGTTTCAGGACCTCTTATCCATAAAAATGGGATAATACTTAATTCAAAGTTGCTGTGAAGCTCAAATGAGAGAAAAGTGTTTTGTAAATTTAAGTGTTACATAAAAAGTATAGTAAATGTACACAAGGCTCATTAAGCATATATTTACAGGCTATTTTAATTCTAATTGCTATCTATATTTGGATAGGTTGTTTCCTTCTTTAAGTTCCTGCAGTTCCTGGTTCTTACTATGTATATCTTCCAGTCCTTCCTTCCCTCCACACAGAGCCTGACCATACTTCCGGTTAAAACTTAGTATAGGACCAAGAGAAAAAAAAAAAAAAGACTTGAGAGCATGTTGCTAAGCAGTTGCTTCAGCCATCTCACTCCTTTCTTCCAGAATTCTTGATGATGCTAGGAAACAACACTTACCAGTCAGTCACACCTCCTTCCTAATCCTTTTCTCTACTAGCAGAGAACAACAATTTAAGCTATGAATCAAAATTCATGAAGAAGTATCCAGTAAATGTAGAAATACTACAAATAAAAATTATTCTTAAACAATTACACTTTGTTTTTTTTTTCCCCCAGAGATTACAAAACTGACCCCCTTTAAAAAAAAAAAAAAAATCTTTGAGAAATCAGTAGGGGGCAGTATGTTAATCACAATTTGCAGGTGGGAAAATTCAGGCTTTGAATTTTAAGTTTCACTTGTCCTCAAAATACCTATGTGTTTACACAAGTTACACCACAAATATTTTCCCAGTTACACTGATTTGGGAAGTGTTATTTTGAGCCCCATTGCTTAGAATATCACTAAGAAGCTGAAACTTAATATTCAAAAATCCCAGTATGAAGGTATTTAAAGGAGAGGCAAGAAACTCACATTTTATGCAAGCAGCAAATAAGAGAGAAACACTTGTGACTTCCCCAGACCAAAAAACAAAACAAAACAAAACCAAACCAATGTTTAACACCACCACTGATGCCTTTCCCGAATCTTTGTGTGATCTTTGAAAGTTTCACAGACCAAGTAATGTTTTGTTTCCAAAAGTGAATTCACTGTAAGTGGCTTGTCATTGTAAGGGGCTAATTTGACAGCACTCAAGGTTTCCACAGTAATTGCCCTTGGTTGTTAAATATTCTAGCAGCATTTGCTGCAGTGTTGAAAGTTTTATGATCATTATGAGAGGATATTCATTTTTCCCCCCTGTGGCTCACTTAATTTTAGTTTCAGAGCATTTAGGAAAATGGTCTCTGACAGGTGTGAACTTAGGTTTTAAGAGAATTGACAAATAAAGTAAAAAAGAAAAAAGAGTAGGCCACGTTGGGTAAAAGACATTGGCATTCCTACAGATGAAAAGCTATACCCTCTGGAGCAGAGCTGGGGAACCTGCATAAATCCAGGTGACTGGGACTGGTTGGCCAGGTATATCAGGTAAACACGGTGAAATCCCGAGGCTATGCTCTGCCAATCTATTTCTCAACAATGGTCTCTTAACAGGGTGTTAAGACACAATACAGGGTTATTTTCTAATGCTACCCTATTACAGACTAGCAGTATGTTCTACCTACCTACTCTATATTTTAAAGAATCAAAAGCATCTGTCTTTTGAGTTATTTCCCAATTATGCTTACATGGGCCTCAACCTGAAAGGAGTTCCTAGGTCAGTTGACAGAAACTAAAAGAAGGGATAGGTCTTTGAATAGCTAACTTACTATACTAACTTCTGAGATAAGAAATAACTACTTAAACCAAGAGAGATTAACACATTTTAATCTGATCCTTGGAATTACAGGCTCAAAACATGGGACTTATCTCATTCAACAGAGGCAGAGAATAGTTCCCCATTTCTTAATCTTTGGAAATTTTGTCATACTCCAAAGATTAGTTACAAAGGGCCCCTTTCTCTTAGGAAAACACTGGTTGTGTATAAGAAATGAGATGCAAAACCACCCTGCCAGTACACCCCCTAGTGGAACTTCAGCATAGTACAATTTGGGGGTCCAAAAACATTCTAGGTACAGGTTGAGTATCCCTTATCCAAAATGCTTGGGACCCAAAGTGTTTTGGATATTGTAATATTTGTATCTACCTAATGAGATGCCTTGGGGGATGGGACTCAAGTCTAATTACAGAAAGCATTTATGTTTCATAATACCTTCTATAACAGGAAGGTAATTTTATACATTATATTTAGAATGTCTACATTTTGACTGACCCCGTCATGTGAGCTCGGGTGTGGAATTTTCTACTTCAGAAATCATGTTAGTACTCAAAAAATTTCAGATTTTGGTATGTTTAAGATTTCAGCTGGGCATGGTGGTGCATGCCTGTAATCCCAGCAACTCAAGAGGCTGAGGCAGGAGGATTGCAAAGCCAGCCTCAGCAACTTAGTGATGCCCTAAGCAACTTAGTATGACCCTGTCTCAAAAAAAAAAAAAAAAAAAAGGAATGGGGGTGTGACTCAGTGGTAAAGCACCTTGGATTCAATTTCCAGTATCCCCCCTCCAAAAAAAAGATTGCAGATGTTTGCATTAGTGATGTTCAATATGTCTATAGGTGATGTTCAATATGTCTATAGGACTTAGACCTACTTAAGTATACTTTCCCAGCTCTAATGGCTATGACTGTACCATAGTCATGTGTCTTCTACTTATTAAATATAGTGAAACACAAAGTAAATAGACAAATCACGGCATCTATACATTTACATAGGCAGATATCTAGATTAGACAGAGGCAAACTGGTGACTTATCACAAACGAGAGAGGCTTAATTTTAGTTTCTGAAAAAACTAAGAAATTTTAGGTGAATCTGTTATTAATTATTCCTTAACTTGGAAAAAAATATTAAATAAAAAAGGAGTTTCCTACCAAAAATTCAATTCTCAAGTAAGGTTATTAAATTGTTTGAAAATAATTTTCTCAGACTGCCACTATCTATCACTAGTTATTAAATCAATTTACTGGAACTTGGCAAAGATCTTGAAAATCTGAAAAGTGATTAATGTAAAAACAAATTTAAGGGAAGAGAATGAATTGAGAGAAGGTGAGCAGTTATATCTAGCCATATGGTTTGTAGCTCTTGTTTGGGTTCCAGTGACCCAGTCCTGCAATGAATGGCTAAAGTACTCTCCATTCAGTCTTTTTGAAAAAGCTACTCAATGTTACATTAGCATAGGTTAAAGAATACTTGCATTTTGACATGTCCTATAGATTAATTTCTACCTGGTCAGATAATGGATAAAGTCCTGGATAGAGAAATAAGGAAGGACGAGGCTTGGTAATAAAGTCGTGAATTCTAGCAACTTAAGCGCCTGAGGCAGGAGGATCACAAGTTTGAGGCCAGTCTCAGCAACTTAGCAAGACCTTGTCTCAAATAAAACAAGGGCTGAAGATATAACTCAGAAGTTCAGTGCTCCTGAGTTCAATCACCAATACCAGTAAAAGAAAAGGAGAAAAAAGAAAAAAAAATAACAAGAGAAGAAAGAACAAATACGACTTTGCTTCCAGGAATGGAGACAAATGGTCCCTGTCATTCCATGATCAAACAAGAAGGGACTAATCCTTGAATCTAGGATTTGATGATTATTTTATAGGGGCTACCACCTTAATATATAAATATAATATATAATATATATAATATATAAAGTTACTGACAAATACTTGCAATTTTTGTTTTTCTTTTGCAGGAGTGATATACTTTTTTTTTTTTTTTTTTTTTTTTTGTACTAATCAACTTCTGTAATTTCCAAATAAAATGGGACTCAAATGGCAGAGTAGCCAGCCAAAGGTTCTTCCATGAAGCATGAGCACACAGGGCTCTCTCGGGGCACAGTAAAGAGCAGCCTGACTGGAGTTTATAGTACAGCAGGGGCTGTAATAGGTGCTGAGTTGGGAAGGCAGGTGAAATTCAGCTTTGAAAGGCCCAAGATGCCATGCTAATGAGCTGGACTGTGAGTCATGTGGGTTTCAAGCAGGCATATAGCAAACTCAGCTCTACTTAGATAACCCTGGATTGAAGAGCAAAAAATGGGAACAGAGAAAGAAGTTAAGAGGCTCTGAGTCTAGGCGAGAGGTGATGGAGGTACACATGAAGGGGTGGGAATGGAAAGAAGGGGATTAGTTAAAGTCCACGGTGGCGAGAGAGAACAGTCAGGATTTGGTGACCCACATAGAGAACTGAAGATTATGCCGATGTTCTCAAGCCTCGTGACTGACCAACTGGGGAATGCAAGAAGGGGAAAAGAGGAGTTAGTTTTGTATTGTGACATGCTGATTTCACGCAGTTAGGAAGAGGTGTACCGAGACAACTGGTCCGAGCACACAATCCTAAAGAGCCAACATTCCAAAGGTGAGGAGGCCAAGAGGACTGGGAAGGCAGAGAGAGGAACAGAAAGGTGACTCTTCATGGAAACTAAAGCACTCAAGATTCAAGGAGATGGTCACGTTCTGTGGAAGATCAAGCTGCACACTGCATTTGGCACTGAGGGAGCACCACAATCTATTCATATAGCTTAGAAATGATGGCATTGGTTACTTTGCAGTATTTTCCAAATTGAGATAACTAGACAGATTAGAACCCAGATCAAACACATGGGGAAGTTTCTCATAGGATTTAATGTCTGGTTCCCTACTCACACTAATTTCGTAAAGAGACACTTTTCCATGCTGTGGATTTTGATTTCTAGTACAAAAGATTAGGGCCTAGCAAAAATTATTATTATTACATCAAGTTACTGATGTAACACATCAAACATAGAAACTAAAGTTCAATAAACATGTGATCCTAGTTTGTGTATACAGATAAACGGTCCCAGCTATCCAGGCAGTTACCATCAAAAGAGATTCTTTTCCTGTTTTTGACTATAACCAAGAATTAATAAGACAAACTATGCCAATTTACAACCTGGTTCGAGAATTAAAAGTCTTTATTTTGAAAGCTCAAATATTTTTATGCATGTGAAATTTACTTATGACAGAAACCAGTTCTAGAGCAGACTTCAAAAATAGGCCATAAATTCTAAGTTTTTAGTATCTACCTTAATAACATCCTATAGGGAAACAATATTATATAAAATGTTTAGTCTTAAAATTCTTAATATTATGGTATGGAGGAGCAACCATCAAACAAATATTTTATATGAATATTTTAGAAATGATTTTTTAAACATTTTAAACCTAAGAGGGCTTGGAAAAAAATAAACAAAAACAAAACTAGCTTTCTCTAACCAGAGAAAAGAAGAATACAGTATGTGAGATTAAAAAACAGTAAATCACATAAGAACTTAAACATTAACGATTAGGGACCATCCATGAGATATTAGGTACAATGGTAGCACTAATGCATTTAAGTGCTACATTACTCAGATCTAGCTGGTGGGCTTTTACTTTTCCTGGATGGATTTTAACTAAATAGACTTTAGACATTTGGATATAGATAAATGCCTAATTCAGTAATTAGTATTTTAAAACTGTGAAACCTTTTAAGTTAAGTGGTCTATTAATTAACTACCAATTATCTTGTCTGACTAACATATCAATAGAAGTAAATTACCTACTAGCTATTTGACAGATTTAGTCCTTTACCATGCAAAATTTCTTCAGAACATAAAAGGCCTAGAGTTAAATGCTTTTGCTTCCCCCTTTTGGTTAATCAGGGATCAATGTGCTGCTCACGTATAAAGGCCAAATGCAGCTCTTTGATTGAAAGGATCTACAGATAAACTTTGGCTTTTACAAATAGCAACCAAGATTCTATACCCCCTCTGAAAAAAAAAAAAAGAAAAAACATCAAGTGAAGCAATGTTAATATTTGGAGGGGAACCATAGGATTGCAGTTGCTGAATAGAGATCACCTTTCTATATTTCAAAGTTGAATGCAGAGGTATTTTCAAGGTGGTTTTTGTTTTTTTTTTGTTGTTGTTGTTGTTTTTTTTTTTGCATTTTAGCAAGATAGAGAGCCTATGTGAATGATTTCTATGCTAGTGTTAAAGTGCATTTGTTCTCAATGGCCTTCTCCTAACTATGTGTTTCACAGATTATGCACACCAAAGCCTACCCCATATCTATCACTTCTTGACTGGTGACCAAGAGAAGATTCCTGGGAAATCTGGTAGTAGAACAACACTAAAAGGTGAAGTGCCACAGCAGACCGCAGACTTCTGCAGAACAATGTGGTAGGGTCCTCTCCTTGAGGCCTAGTTATTGGGAAAAAATGATTGGTTGGTATGTATTCAATTGGAGCTTGATTCAAATTGGCATATCAAGAGCAGCTTTCTCAAAGTCCTCAGCCTCACACCTATGAACAGAGTTAACACACTACTGCAAAATTGAGCATACAGGTGGGGCAGGACGACTGGAAAAGTCACAAGTCAATAGGAAACAAAAGGAGATACAAATAGTGAATGTGGGCTAGAGTTAAATGCTTTAAGTATCAGCTTGAGTTAGTTCAACATAATACTTACCTTTTGAAAGTTCACTGCAATAGCCCACATGAGCATTCTCTAAATAGGTTATCTTCTAAGTATGTCAGCAGAAGTCTATTATGTATTATTGAATATTAATTGAGTGACTTAAGAATAAAGTTCTGTTTCAGGCAGAAGAAAACAAACAGATGAATATAACCAACTACCTTCAGACAGCTTGCTGTCTCTTTGGGATATAGGGCACAACGTAGAAAAAATTATGCCAAAAATCCATACTATGCACCAAAGAATGGCAATGACAACAAATGCTGTCAAACAACAACAACAACCAACAACAAACACCCAGGGAAAGAAAAGCCTTATGTGAGTCATTTAAGTGCAGTTTCCTTGGAAAGTAAGGGGTTGGACCAGTTGGTCTCTAAGGATCCTTTAGCTCTGATATCCAAGAATGCCAGGAAGGGCTACAGTGGGGAGGGAAAGGTAGGCTGACAACTTAGACTAGACTTTAAAAGGCACAGGGAGTAGAGGAAGAGGCAATTCCAGGCAGCGAGACCAGTATGAGGAATGGTTTGGAAGTGGGAACATCCACAGCTTTTCAGTGAAAGTCGACATGGTCTTCTATTTCACCATTCATAACTTTAACTCTGAGTCAGGATCAACATACTATTTGTTATTTATTCTACGAAAACAGACATTAACTGCTACTTAAAAGTCTGGCTCAAGATGATCTATTCAAATAATTGAACAAGCTCTTTGCTCAGCTGATGTACTTAAAAATGTATAAGGGAATTTTTTTTTCCTCACCCAAACACAGTAAAAAGATATAATCATTATTTTTTCTGGAAGGAAGACAACACAAGTCAGGCCAACACATCTTTGAAAAATCATCACTAACATTTTTGCTTAAGAGTACTACTGGAAGGAAAGTACTCTCAACAGTACTACTTAACCTTCCCACCCAAATCACTGTAAAAATTATAAATACGTTCTTTTAAATTTTAGTTGCAAATTTTCAATTTCTTCTCAAAAGGTTTTAAGTCTCGGCAAGAAGTCAGAAATTCCAACTCTAAAATGAATTTTCTGACTCAATATTGAAAATAATTCTTAAGTTTAGATGCTTAGGGGAAAAACAGCTGGAGAATTTAGGAGCCTCCCATATTTTAATATGAAGTGACATCATTACCACCAAGGCTTCCAAGAACTCCCTAAATTGTGTGGTTAAACAACATCTTGAGGCAGTGAGGATGCTAGAAAGGTGCTGTGTTCCTCCTTGGTATACAGATTCAGTTCCAGAATAATCTTTCCACTAGAGATGTGATTCAATTTCCTCCTTATGTTAGAAAGTAGTCTAGGCACAGTGGCTCACATGCCTGTAATCCCAGTGGCTGGGGAGGCGGAAACAGGAGGATTACAAATTCAAAGCCAGCTTCAGCAATTTAGCAAGACCCTAAAGCAACTTAGTGAGACCCTGTCTCGAAATAGAAAATAAAAAGGGTTGGGGACAGGGATGTGTCTCAGTGATCAAACACTCCTGGGTTCAATCCTTCGTACCGGGGGGGAAAAAAAAAAAAAGTAACCCAATCTTAGAAGTACAGTATATTATCTGGGCATGGTGGCACATACCTATAATCCCAGCTACTGGGCAGGTTGAGGCAGGGGGATTGGAAGGTTGAGGCTAGCCTAGGCAATTTAGAACTTATCTCAAAATAAAATTTGAAAGTAGCTGGGGATGTAGAGAAAAAGAAAAATACAATATTTCAATTTATGTGCATTTCTAAAGCTGAGGCTATGGATTTTCTGAGCCTAACACATTAGCACTCATTTTATAGTATGTCTAGGGAAGACAAGATGCTCTCCTGTTACAAATATTTTTTCACCTAAGACTATATGGGGTTTCTTTAAAAATCTGGTTACATTCAGATGAGGTGGTGCTGGCCTGTAATCCTAGCGGTTGAGAAACTGAGGCAGGAGAATTGCAAATTCAAGGGCAGCCTCTGCAATTTAAGGAAACCTTAAGTAACTTAGTGTGATCCTGTTTTTTTTTTTTTTTTTTTTTTTTGGTGGTACTGGGGATTGAACCCAGGGCCTTGTGCATACAAGGCAAGCACTGTACTAATTGAGCTATATCCCCAGCCCGAGATCCTGTCTTAAAAAAAAAAAAAAAAAAAGAGGTGGGAATGTGGTTCAGTGGTTAAGTGCCCCTGAGTTTAATCTCTGGTACCCAAAGTCTGATTACATTTGAAATTTTGCAAGTGAACAAAATAATCAGAGAACAGTCAGGAAGGTGAAACTTCAGAGTATTTGGTGTAGGTGAAAGTTAGGAAATCTTGCATCATCTCAGTCAAAGGTTATTGGAAAAAAACAATTCCCAGTTGCCTGTGGTGCACACTATGCTACTGACAGCTGTGTATCTGTTTAAGGATGATGCATTGACTGAAACCAACACAGTTTCTACGGCAGCTTCACTTTTACCATTCTTCAAAATGGAAACTACATTACACCTACAATTTATGTCTGTCTTTTGTTTCAAATAGCAGTTTTTTGTTTTAGTCAGAATTATAATCATACAAGATTCTTGATAGAGTATACTGCCAAGTTTATTTAGTTGGACTAGCATTTACTCACCTAAACCACCCCCTTTGATACTGCTGCCAGAAAAAAACAAAACCAAAAAAACACCTTTAATTCAGCTCCCCATACCCACTGCACATAACACACACTGACATGCATGTACACACAGAGGCACATTCACATTTCCCTAAACTTTATCTTCTTACTCATTCAAAACATGGACATGAGTTAGCTCAGGTTATTCATATGTTCATTTCTAGAGGTTCTGAAAGGAAATGAAGCTCATGTTTAAAAAATAAAACATCAAAATAAGCTTCTTCCAGGATCAGAGACTAGGCTTGCTATTGGATAAGCAACATGTAAATAAGTACTTCTAAAGCCAGATTAAATTTTTAAGCAGTTGCTAAAAAATTAAGGGGTTTATTGTGACCTATTTAGGAGAAATAGTTCTTTGTTGTGTTCTATTAGAAGACTAATCTGCCCGTGGAAAATAATATAAAACCCTATCTCCTTATCCCCCTACTTATTTTATTATTATTATTTATTTATTTACTTATTTTTTTGCAGTGTTAGGGATCATACCAAGCCCAACATGTGCTAGTGTTCTACCACTGAGCAACACTCCCAGCCCTCTCTACCTCTTCTTTATTGGATTCAACCTGTCTACAAAAGGGAAAATACTATGAGGAAAAAAAGCATAAAGTGGGTCAACAGTGCACAGAATTACAGAGGAGAGCTTCATATCTGCCTTTATTAAAGATAATCCAGCTGAAAAGTTATGGTTACTTTGTCCCTCCAAGCAGACAGCCCCCCCCCCCGCCCCCACCAATTCCTAGATGCTACAGTAGCTCTGCTGGCTAGAAGTTCACATTGTTGAAGTCCACAGCTCAACAGGTCTCATGATGCCCTCCCCGCTCTGTGGTCCTATCAAGGTGACTTCTGTTCTCATTTGAGAAATTTTTCCAAGCTGAAAAAGTCCTGAGATGTTCTCCAACAGGACAATGCTATGGATCCTGGTGAAGATAAGTGATGGCCAGGG
Source organism: Callospermophilus lateralis (assembly GCF_048772815.1). NCBI lineage: Eukaryota > Metazoa > Chordata > Mammalia > Rodentia > Sciuridae > Callospermophilus > Callospermophilus lateralis. The sequence goes on along the minus strand of NC_135320.1, from coordinate 34,168,916 downwards.
TGGCCTGATCACTCCCAGTGGACCACAAATGCTGATCTCAGAATCTTTGGCACTTTCTAAAATGTGGCTGAGCAGTAATTTGGAAGCCTAAACCCTGACTTTAGGAATTCATAAGAACAACCAATGTTTTATAAACTCTGTGGAAAGTAAAATAAACAAACCCAGGGTTTTATACTCTCTCTTGTTATTTTTATGGCAATTTTTCAAACTAGTTCACAATGTTAAGTCTTTTACCTTCTCAAGAAATACTGAATTTGGGGGAGAGGAGAAAGTAATGATTTAATAGTAACCAACATACAGTGGAATTCACTATGGGGGAATAACTCATTAGGAGGCTCCGTGATGGGAGTACAGGTAGCTTTCAAGCTGGCACTGAGATCTCTATCCTTCTCAAAGAGGGCCCAGGACTTAAAAAAAAAAAAAAAAAAAGGTTTATATTTACCCAGAAGTGTGCATGGCAATTGACCATCATGGTTCTCTCAATGAGCTCATCAGGACATTCCAGAAGGTGATGTCCAGAGACCACGCCAGCGTTATTGACCAGGACTGAGACTTCACCAACCTCTTTGCGGACCCTTTCAGCGGTCAAGTAGACATTTTCCCTTTTCCCCACATCACAGGTGTAGGTAAAAACCTGCAAGTTACAGTGGGGCAGAATTTCTTCCTCACCATTCCCAGCTGTCCTCAGAAGTCCAGATGAGGGGGAGAAAATGGAACAGAGAAGGAGGTACAGAAAGTGAGTCACATGGCAATCAGTAGGACAAAGATCACACAAAACAAAAGTACTACAGTGAGCTTCGAATTTCTGACACCACAAGGCTTGCCAATGACTGAACTTACAGCTGCTTTCCTCCCCCCAGTCTTTGGAAATTGCAGCAATTTACTGGATAACTTTGCTTAGGGGAAAGTCATGTAATTGTGACAAGCCCAAAACAAGTAGACCACATGGGATCAGCTTGCTGGAGCTAAAGACACCTGCAAAGAACAGATCTCAGCCCAGAGAATAACACACACACACACATTATACATTCCTATTTTGGGGGGGTGGGAGGGAGAGCTGGGGGAAACTGACCAGAAATAGCTCTTAATATTCAGTATGAGCACCATCAAAATAGAAATTAACTTTGAAGTTCATAAATCAAAGCTGTAAATAATAATCTGAATTCATCCATAGGCAAAAAATGAATTTAAAGTTTCTCATAAAAAAGTAGGGGCCACTGACTTGTTCTTATTGGGGTGCAACATAAATTAATGGGCCACATAAAAACTTGAATGGCTTAAAAACAAAATCTCTTCTCTAGAAACCCTTATCTTTTAGGTTTTGGAAGGGAACACACACAATCTGTATTTGCTACCTCTTCACACTAGCATCATTTCCAAATTTAAATCAAGAAAGCAGGTGCCAAGAAATCTGTAACAAATGATGGACAGAGAGAAAGAGTGGCACTCAAATAAATATTCATATAGTTCAATATTTCTCCTGGAAATGAAAACTTCTGTCAAAAAGCAAGAACAATCATCAAATTTTCCTGGACCAATATTTTATGTTTGGTTACAGTTTCCACTTAGGCTTTTTCTTCTTCCTTGTCTTCTTCTTAAGTCTCAGATTCAGGTTATACAAAAAATGCAGATTGGGGTGACCAGAAACATGAAAGAAATTTACATGAATTCATGAAGCTGAAATCCTTCAATAACTTTCTCAAGAGGCAGGTCATCTCTCAGTCATGCTGGGGTCTGTAGTAAGTAACTAAAGCACTTACTTATCGCAGGCGAAACAATGTAATTATTTTCTTTTGGCTAAAGTTATAACGAAACCATCAATACTGCCCTCTTCTAAGGGGTTCAGACCGCAGTAACACATATACACTGATACAGTCCAGTCTAGGAACAACTTCTCAAAGACACTTCTGTTTCCCATCATGCGCATGCAAGCAAGAGACATTTCTTAAGGAATTCATCCTGAGGTAACAAGTTCCCTCTGCCTTCCCTAGGCTCAGAGGGTATAGGAAACACCAGAGTCGTCCCCAAAGGGACGGACCTCCTTAAAGGGCTGGGTTTGGCACACTTTCCTCCTTCCAATAGTGCGGTGATCATTCTCTTTTATTAGGGGGTAAATTCCACTCGCTTTCCAAAAGAATGATAGGGTATTCTTTTTCTCTAGAGCGGGGCTGACCATGACAGTGGGATTTGGGGACCTTCCAGGGGAGAGTGCAGGGAGGGGAGAGGTTTTACCCAACAATGCTCGGGCATGAGTCCGAGTTACCTTGCAGCGCGGCGGCATCAGCTGCCTCCAGGTCACGGTAGATGTGGCGAACCATGCCCGCCGTCTCCTCGTTGCTCTGCGTGTTGATGTCCCAGAGCACCAGCAGCGCCCGGCGCCGGGCGAACTCAAGCGCGAAGAGACGGCCCAGGCCGCTGCCGGCGCCCGTGATAAGGCACACCTGGCCGGCCACGCTCTTCTCCTTGGGCCGCACCAGCCAGCGCGCCGCGGCCAGCACGAACGCCCAGAGCACTTTGAAAGTGACCACGAAGAACTCCACTACGATGTTCATCGCGACGCCCGGGGGCTCGCGCGAGCCCAGAGCCTCTGTCCGCGCCCACCCCGCGCCAGGCACACCAAAGGAGCCCTTGTCAGAGCGGCCGGGACCAGAAGGCTGCACCCCGCGCCTGTCCCCGAGGTGCCCGCCGGACCACAGTGCGCGGCGCCGCTCTCTGCTAGCGCGGTGCTGGGCTCCGCGCAGTGGCCCCGGGCTGTGCCCGCCGCGGCTGCCGCCCGGCTCGGCGCCTCCTGCCGGCGGCCGCCCGCCTGTCCCGGAGAGTCCTGCCGGCCAGTCCCGCTGCAGCGGCGGTGACAGCCGTGAGTTAGGCGACGCGCACTGCTCTCATGGCCAAGCTGCCGCCGCCCGAGCGTCCCCGGAGCCGGCGCAGCGGCTCCTTCTCACCCCGGGGAAGGAATGAGCGGTGGAGACCGCACCGGCTGGCCGGCTGCCGCAGGAGTTGTCAACTTGACCCAAGTTGCGAGAGGGTGGGAGAGTGGGGTGCGGGGCAGCGGAGCGCCGGAAAGGGGGGACTCGGTAGGCTCAGGCGAGCGCTGCCCAACGGCTTGCAGCTGCCCCTGCGGTCTCGTGTCCCCCTGCCCTGCACTCCCCGCGGCTGTCACTCGGGTACCGGGCTCCGCAGCACAGCGCCGCTTGCAAGTTGGAGCGCTCCCGACCGGCTGTAAGCGGGTTCCACGCTCCGCGCTATATAACCCGCGACGGGGAAGAGCCGGCGGCGGCATCGGCTCGGCCCTCCCTCCGCTCGGCCCTCCCCGCCCCCGGGCGCACCCCGCCCCCGGCCCAGCCCCCAGCCCTCCGCCCGTCGTCCGCCGAGCCGCGCGGGGCAGCCCCTCTCACACGGCCGTGGCCGCAGCCTCCAGCTCTCATTGCACCTCCCTTCGCAGCTCACGCCCCCTGCCGTAGGTCGTCCCTGCCTCCGCCTGTCAGGCCGCGCGGTCGGCGGAGCCCCGGCCATCATCCCCTGGCCGTCGCGTCCTCGCTCTTCCCGGTCTTGCCACTTTCGTTAGCCAGGGGACTTCGGACTGCCCCGCCTGCGATCAGGCGCTGCGGAAGACAGCCCTGAAGGCTAGAGGACAACGAGAAGGACCTCGGCAGCGCGGCAAGGCGGGTGCCAGAGTCTGACTACGGGTGGCAGAGAGTTGAGAAGCGGCCAAAAGTGGCTTCGAATCGCTGCTACCTGTCTGGGACATCATCCCAAAGGCTCTCATTTTCCTGGCTGAAATCACCACCCCGGTGGTTACCCACAGCCCTGGTTAGGCGTCTCACTCCCGTCGAGCGGACCATGGAGTGATGCATGCCGGGGTTTGTAGTTTATTCCCCAGAGGCGTGTTATTTGGTTCATTTACAAGGTGGAAGTCGAGCTAATCCTGTCAACGCAACCTAGGGATTAGGACCCCGAGCAGTCAAGGTGTCACCACTCTTTGCACTTGAATTGATTAAAGTCTAACTACTGCATTTGCTTTTCTCACAAAAGTTTCCCCCAAAATTGATTGGAAGACGCTAAATCGGGCATTTCTTAATTTTGCAACTTCAAGGTGGGCACTCAGCTCTGAGTTCTTTTCCGGCTTATTTTAGGACGCCTATAAATCGTGGGGCTTCTCTGGCGTCTTTAAGTGGGCAGTGCGCATGCGCCAACTTCCTCTTTTTCCGGCTGGAACCATGGAGGGTGCCGAGTAAGTTACTCCTCGTCCTCTCGAGAATCCTTCTCCATCCCCGAAAATATAGGCCATTTGTCTCAGTTTTTCCCTGTCTGGTTGTACTTCTTACCTTTTCCCACTTATCTGTGTGTTTGTGACGCTCCATGACACCAGTAGGGACCCCGGGCTGGGATGGGATGCGGGCGGCCATAGGGTGAAGGTTTTGGAAGTACCGGGAACGAGGTACCAGCGCAGAATTTATGTGTGCATTCAAGCCGGTTGGGCAGAGGTCTATTCCTCGAGGGAACCGAGGTATATCGAGGCCGGTACAAAACCTCTTGAGTTGAATTCATCCTTGGTTAGTACTTGGCCCAGGCGTTTTTGCTTACAGGCCTTTGCTTTCAGTATGCGTGGCTTGGGACTTGAACCAAAGTGGAATTTGGCCTTTTTATTTTTGAGAATCCCAGGTTCTTTAGGCAGAAAATTAGGTGTCTTTGTAGCAGTCTTAAGGTTCTGATACGTGTTGTGTAGATATTTTCTAGATATATTTTCTTAGGTATAATTGTTGGAGGCCAGGACTGGAACTGGAATGTTCATTCTGTTAATGTCACATTTGCGATTGTGGTTTATCTGAAATGTGTGTTAGAAGGCAAAATTACTGAAGGAAATTTAAAAATTATGTTAGACTGGAGCATGTTAGGGTAACTTTAAGATACCAGTGATGGTGAAGAGCCACTGATGCTCCATGTGTTAACACTTTGCTCAGTACAACACGGGAGTGATGCAAGGCAGAAAGGTTTCTGAACTATTAATAATATTCTTTGTATGCTAATGACAGAGAGAAGAAAAAGAAGGTTCCTGCTGTGCCAGAAACTCTTAAGAAAAAGCGAAGGAATTATGCAGAGCTGAAGGTAAAGCGCCTGAGGAAGAAGTTTGCCCAAAAAATGGTAAGTAAACGTTTGGATGCACTCAGCTTTGAGAGGAGTCCATGTGGTTGGGATTGAGAATGACGTGAATGTTCTTAGCTAGACTTGTTTACTTCACTGTTGTACCAAGGAATTGCTTGAAGCTTCCTAATGTAGCTTTTGAGAATGTTAACTGTACTGTGGCAAGAAAACTTTCAAGGGAAGATTATTTTAAAAATTGCTATTGCGAATTGTTTGGGAGTTAAGAATCATGAATAATTGGTACTTGTTTTTCAGCTTCGAAAGGCAAGGAGGAAGCTAATCTATGAAAAAGCCAAGCATTACCACAAGGAATATAGGCAAATGTACAGAACGGAGATTCGGATGGCTAGAATGGCAAGAAAAGCTGGCAACTTCTATGTACCTGCAGAACCCAAATTGGCATTTGTTATCAGGATCAGAGGGTAAGTTCAGTTTTTACTGTATCTGGTTTAAAGGGAAGTTTAGAAGCCTCAGTAAAAATTTCCTGTTAATTTAGGAAGGACTGTTCTAAAACATGGGAATAACTATGCTTAGGTGTGACTAGAAAAAGGCGTGGGTGTCATTTTAAGGGGTTAGTTACAAGCCCTGTCCTAAAGCTCCTGTATACTCTAATTAAATCAGGAGGAGTTCAGGGTCCTGTAAGTTGATTTCAAAAGAAGTTAAAGTGTACAGTCAGTATGGTGCTATAACAAAGATAGGTGATAACACAAGTCAGGACCTTTCACTGGTACTTATCAAAAATAGTTGGAGAGGAAGCAGGTTGGTGGGAATTATAGGGTAAAGAGGAAAAACATCAGTGATGTTTGGTTTTTGTGGGACATTTTTGGTCCCTTTTCACTGCAGTATCAATGGTGTGAGCCCAAAGGTTCGGAAGGTGTTACAACTTCTTCGACTTCGCCAGATCTTCAATGGTACCTTCGTTAAGCTCAACAAGGCTTCAATTAACATGCTGAGGATTGTGGAACCTTACATTGCATGGGGGTAAGTGCCTTTTTTTCTTGGATTTCTGCTTGGCAGATGTTTTGATAGCAGTAACCTTTTTCTTTGATCATGTACGTCTGCTTTTCGTATTTCAGGTACCCAAACCTGAAATCAGTGAATGAACTAATCTACAAGCGTGGATATGGCAAAATCAATAAGAAACGAATTGCCTTGACAGATAACGCTTTGATTGCTCGATCTCTTGGTAGGTTCTTTTGTTTGGGGGAAGTTTGATATTAGATGGTGAAATTTTATGGCCTCTCATGTCCTTAATTTTCTCACTAATGAAACCTTCACATTATTTCCTATAATCCTTCATTAAAGAAAACATGAGATAATTTCATTGGCTTGAATCTTGACGTGGGTGCTTTGGCACTGAGCTACATCCCAGCCCTTTGGTTTTTATCTTGAGAGGGTGCCCTCAAACTTCTGTCTTCTGTCTCTGCCTGTGCCAGTAATCCCAGTGACTCAGACACAAACATGCAATATGGCGCCCTTCTGTTTACTTCTTTTTTTTTTTTTTTTTTAGGTATACATGATTCTGTTTACTTTTGATTTGCATAGCTCAGCTTGTAAATGTGCTTTTTTGTATGCCTTAAAATTTAAGCAATCACAAATGAATTTTTTTCCAGGTAAATATGGCATCATCTGCATGGAAGATCTGATTCATGAGATCTACACTGTTGGAAAACGCTTCAAAGAAGCAAACAACTTCCTGTGGCCCTTCAAATTGTCTTCTCCAAGAGGTGGAATGAAGAAAAAGACAACCCATTTTGTAGAAGGTGGAGATGCTGGCAACAGGGAAGACCAGATCAACAGGCTTATTAGAAGGATGAACTAAGGTGAGAAACTGCATCCTGGGAGAAAGTAGTAGTCTTAATTGAATGTGGTGATTTTGAATATAATCAGTACTCTTCAGTGGGGGAGGGGTGATATATGATTAGTTGGTTTAGTTACTCCTCTCCTTCCTTTTGAAGACATTTCTGGAGGGAAGGAACCCCCCCTTCTTTTTATCAATTTAAAAATGGAAATTGGGTGTCCTTAAAAATACCCCTAATTTAATGTTAATCTTTAGCTGCTGAGTCTTGTAATAGGTTTATTTTCTTTCCCTTTCAGGTATCTACCATGGTATTTTTGTAATCTGGTCAGTTAATAAAACAGTACCTGCTCTCAATGTATTGGTGATTTGTTAGTCTGCCTCTGCCTTCCTTCAGCTATGATGGTGAATCTTGATGTGTATACGAATTCAGTCATATCAACAGAAAACCTGGGTCAAGTTTTTATGTTGTGAAAAAACATTTCTTGGGTTTGTGAGGCTTTTCATTTTATCATACACATTGAATTGCTGAAGTAGACACTGGCTTGGCTGAAAACTGCCGTGTGAATGTGTTATTTTTCCTTTTGTATTCCATTTTTTTATTCTTATATTGCATCTTTTGCCCAAATTTAGATGAGATATTAGTAATTCCATTATACATTGTGGATATTAAGTAGAAGTGAAATTAAAACACTTGGCAGTTGAAACGAGTGAGCAAAACTTTGAAATAAAAAGTCTTTACATGTAGAGGATAACAAAGTATACGACGAAAGCAAAGTTTTTGTAGTCACTGGATTTTTTTTAATTTTAGGTGGACACAATATCTATTATTTTTATGTGGTGCTGAGGATCAAACCCAGTGCCTCACATATGCTAGGTGAGCACTCCACCACTAAGTCATAACCCCTGCCTCCATGTAGTCATTGATTTTATTGCTGAGACTTTATTGCAGCAATGTGAAATTTATCTCTTGTTGATTTTTTTTTTGGCACTATTAAACCAGAATCATTCACTGATTTTCAATAATTGAAGTTTCTAGACAAATACATTAGGAATTTCTTTAAATTATTTATAATCCAGAAGCTATTTCTCTGCCTTAGTTTCTTAAGAGCTCATGAATTCTGGAGAAAAAACAGTATTTCATAAAATCATGTTACATGTTTGTGAGAATATCTGTTTTGTCAGAGATTTGTTTTAGTGAACTGTAGGATCAGTGTAAAAAAAATACATATAGTATGTTAATCTCTAGGTGGAGCCAAAGAGTTTAAGTTTTAAAGCTTATCCTCTTTTTGCTGTTAAATGAGTACCAAACCCCTGTCTTCACACATCCACTGTCCTGAAATGGAGGAGTATTTCAGAAGATGTTAGACCTTGGTTGACTTCCAGGTTTTTAGACAATGGTGAGGGCCATCAGTGGCCTTTGCAAGACCAGAGTAAAGTTGTATAGATGGTGTTATTGTTAACTGCTTAGGTGTAGGTGGGTGGCTACACTACAACATTAGAGGAAATTTTTATTGGGATAAGAATAACAGGTGCTTAGATAGGGTAGTGGTATTTAGCAGAATTTTTTTTTTAAGAGCAGTTTTAGGTTTACAGCAAAAATGAGCAGAAAGTATGAAGGGTTACCACACATCTCTGTCTCCATATATAGCATCTTCTCTCAACTCCCTACCACCACCCCAGTGCTATATTTATTAGTCACTGGATTTATATTGATATATCATCTTGTAAATAGAACCAGAGTGGAGAAACAAGGGAGGGATTGTAGAGATCCAGGATTGTCCACTCTGAAGCTCATACAGGGGGATTAGGAAATCAGTAGATAGTAGTAGAGTATGGAGGTAAGTAGGAAAAATTTACAACATTGGTGTCTGCTGGTGATAGCAGTTTCCTAGGGCTTAAAGTGAACGAGGATAGAAATGTGTGGGTATGAAAATATTTTGTGAACTGTGGAGATGATGAATGGCACCTTATTGAATCCTACCTCTTTAAATTTGCAAAGGGATGTTCCATGTCCCCATTCATGTGAATCTTGGCACCTAGTAGGATCAAAAAGTCACCTCACCTCTTGATTCCCATTTTACTTAGTATTTATTTGTAGGTTTGTTTTTTGGTTGTCTGGATAAAGAATGCAAGTTTGGCACCAGGCTGCTTGTGTTCACATCTAGTCTCAGTCTGGGCCAATAAGTCCTGTTTAGTTTCTTAATTAGCAAAATAAGGGAAATGATGGCATCAGTTTTAATAGGATTTCAGTGAAAATTTAAAGGTTTCGTGAAATGTTTGGTATTGGTAGTAAATTTGAGCACTTCAAATGTACAACTGGGAGCAATATAAAATAGCCTCTACTTTGTCGCTCTGATGGATGAAATGGACAACGAATGGTAAGCTGAGTGCTACAGGGATGTACAGAGCCTCCTGATATCTTTTGGGGCCCAGCTCCACAGGAAGATGGACAACTTTCTGTTCCTTTTTTGGGGTTTAAAAATATATATTGTCCATTTTTTGGTACTGAGGATTGAATTTTTTGGTACTGAGGATTGAATCCAAGGTGCTTAACCACTGAGCCATATCCCAGCCCTTTTTATTTTGAGACAGGATCTTGGCAAGTCGCTGAGGGCCTCACTGAAATGGTGAGGCTGGCTTTAAACTTGGGATCCTTCTGCCTCAGCCTCCCAAGTTGCCAGGATTCTAGGCACGCACCACCCGCACTCCGCCCCCCCCTATTTTGACAGATTTGATGTTAGAGCAGTCTGTTCTTATTTTTTGATACTGGGAATTGAACTAAGATGCTCCTAACCACTGAACTGGTGTTTGAGAGAGGACCTTGCTGAGTTGCTGGGATTACAGGTGTGCATCTCTGCTTCCAGCTATAACATTTCTATCTGGAATTCATTTTCCCCAGCGTAAGACTTAATATTTAAAATGCCTGGTACATTGTAGGCACTTAGCTCTAACCTCTTAAGCCATTTAAAATTTTCAGTCTCCAGTTGCATGTTGCAGTCATTGGGTATTTGGTGATGGGGAATGGTAGGAGGAGGAGTGGGGAAGACTTCATTTAGTAATAGAACATGTTAAGAGAATACTATTCATGCTATGTAGCTGGAAGCTTTCACAAAGGAGATAGAATTCAGACCCCTGATGACAGAACAGAAATGGCAGAAGTTTCAAATAGGAATGTAATAAAGGATAGGAGGTTGACCCTGGTGGCACACATCTGTAATCCAGTGGCTCTGGAGGCTGAGGCAGGAGGATCACGATTTCAAAACCAGTCTCAGCAATTTAGTAAAGCACTAAGCAACTTAGTGACATCCTGTCTGTAAATAAAATACAAAATACAGCTGAAGAATATGACTCAATGGTCGAGTGCCCCTGAGTTCAATGCCCCGCCCCCCAAAAAGGATGAAAAGAAGCCATTTAGTAATAAAGGTTTGATTACAATCATTGAGTCCCAATGCTGCTTTAATCCACATAATTCTATGTAAGTGGTTCTAAGTGTTGGGCCACTTAAGTTCCAGGTCTAATTTGCGTTGGAAAATTGAAGCATGAATGTGTTGAGCAGTCTCCTTGGAGTCAAACCATATCACGTGCACTTTGTAGCTCTAGTGGAGAGGAGGTGTCAAAAAACAATTTGGCAAAGTGCTGAGGCTTTAGATCCTACTGTGCAAAATTAGTGTGCTGTGCCTTGAAAGGGAACACTCTAGTTTTCAAAGGAATCAAAGAGTACGGGTTAAAATACCCATAGAAGCCTGGTTACTTTAAATCTGAAAAGTTAGCCTTTAGTACTAGCTGATGAGCAAACAACCCAGAAACTACATACACCTGTCTGATTGCCCATTACCTACCCTTCTTCCCCTCGTGTTGTGTCACAACTGACCGCTGATAAAACCAGCCTTGCTTCAGCACTTGCTCACCTCAGCACCCCAAGCAGTGACCTCTGGTGCATGCCCTGGAATCCTGGCAGCCTCCTAATCTTACCCAGGTCCCTTAAGGCTAGGTCCCTTCCTCTGCAGGACTGGTCTGCAACCCGGTAGAGCGGAGCCCGTAGCCCCAGGCGACAGGCGCCTAGCAACCGATGCGCGCATTGGACGGGCGTGGCTGCAGCTGCCCCGGGCCGGACGGAGCTGAGCCACGCTCCCCAGCATCGCAGGGCTGCCGGCCGCCGAGCATGAGCATGCTTGTCCTGAGAGCAGCTCCCGTGCGAGTGCGCGGCCGACTGCCTCGTCCCACCACTGTGGACAGCACAGCAACGTGGCCGGGCTGGGCCAGGAGCTCGAGTCCGCACAGGGCCGCCGCTGGCTCCCGCGCTGCCCGTTACCCCCACTGCAGTCGTCGCTGCCAGAACTACCCCCCTTTTTACCACGGGCCCGGCACCACAAGAAGCCCTTCCTCTCATACGAGGAGCTGCAGGGACAGTGAGTGCGGGTGCCTGGCCGCCTGGCCATCTAGCCCCAAGGCGTTGGAGGTTGGGAGGGCCGGGACATTTCCGGGTCAGGCCTGAGAGGGAGGATGAGTCCCCTCCCAAGAAGGGGGAAAACGACCTAGAGAGACACCTGGGCTGGTTCCTCTAAAGCGGAGCTGCCAGAAAGAACTAGTCACAAGGACCTGATCAAGTATACACTGAAGGGTCGGGTGACAGGAGATGGGGAATGAACCAGGGGAAGAAAGCTTGCTTGCTAGATACGTAAATTCCATTCCCTCTCCCCTTCTGATACTGGGCAACCACATCTATTCATTAAGTGGACACACCCTTACAGGTTCACTCTCCACCCCTCCCAGAACTTGAACCTTAAGGGAGTGTGGGATGTGCTTGCTTCCTTCTTTGATTGCCGTGTATCTGCCTTTCTCCCACACTTGGCACCCAGCCAGATGGGCCAGGACTTTGGAGGCTGACCCTATTAGATTGTCATAACCCAGTTTTCATTTCCAATTTTGCCTTGTACCAGTTCTTATTTACCTATCATTTGTATGCTACTTTTTTCACTAGGGCTTAAAGCTACTAGAAAATAGTTGCATTGCAGGTAGACTTCTATTGTCATCTTTTCATCTAGCCTTTTTGGGGTTATAGATATCATGGAAACTGTAGAGCCTCTCTCTAGATAAATGCAAACAATTTTGCAAACAATTTTAAAGCATTATACTCCCTAAAGCACAAACATCTCTGCTCTTCAAATACAACTGTGTGTGCGTATGTATGCTTAATAGTGTTAAAATCTATTAGAATTTTATTTTAAAAAATACTTCTGATATTTTCATTTTAAAATTCTTCCTTACAGTTTTGAAATTACATTATAATGCATTGGTACTTTTCATGGGAACACCACAATATATACAGTTAGAGATGAATGAATGCCTTCTTTATTTTCCACTACTTTCTCTTTAACCCCAATTAGAGTTAATTTAGTGTTCATCCTTACATTCTTTATTTTTTGGTCATGAATGAAATTATGTATGGATTATTTTGAAAAATTGCTTTTCCAATTAAGGTACAGAGCAAACCTTCCATATGGATTTTATACTTAGGGGGTGTACTGAGTATTTCATACTACATATGTATCAATTTATGTAACCACTCTTCCACTTGAGATTAGTTCCTTTTTTTACCCTATTATAAACAATGCAACAATGAACATTCTTGCACCCAGGAACAGTTCTATAGAATAAATTCCTTAAAGCAGAATTGCAGGGTCAGATATATGTACATTACCAATTTTGGTTGAATCTTGCTTTCAAAAAATTGTTTTTTTATGTATAATTATAATGCTTTTATGTATAATTATATGTATATTATAAAACAAAAAATTTTAAGTATAAATCTAAAAGAAAATAACCTTTCCCCAATTGCGTACCCTTTACTTGTTACAGTATCAAAATACACAATTAAAAAATTTAAATATCTTTTTAAAAAATTGCTAATTGACTTTTCATCAGCAGGCCGTGATAAGGAAAAATGTTTATTAATTTAAAAAATAGTTTATGCTCGGTGTTTATTACATGTCAGTCATTGTGCTGAACACTTTGAGAGTGTTTAAAATTTACTCTTTACACACCTTATGAGTGTCAGAGGCAGGACCCAATGATTATGTAGCTATTGAAGGGCAGAGTCAATATTAGAATCCAGTTTTACTCCAATGCCGATGTTCCTTGTAGGATTTGAATTCCTGCTTGGTCATTGGCTGGAATTTATGTTTCTTTGGTGTGTTAGCTTTTCATCCCTATAACCAAATACCTGACCTAACAACTTAGAGGAGAAAGTTTATTTTGGCTCAGTTTCCGAGGTTCAGCCCATACATAGTCTATGGTCAGCCACCACTCTTGGCCAAAGATGAAACAGAAAGACGCTCAGCTTATTGGGGGGTGGGGCAGAAGTGACATGATATAATCTCTGAGGGTATATTCTCTAACTTCTTCCAGCCACCCCACATATCTTTAGCACTTAGCACATTCAAAATTAGGATGGATTGATTAGGTTACAGCTCTCATAATGTAATCATTTCTCTTACTACTTAACACAGGAGCTTTTGGGGGATGCTTTGTATTCCAACCATAACAGTTGGGTAGTTTGAGGAGGAAATGAGATCCTGTGTTTGATGTTAATTTCTTTACTTCACTAACTCCTGTGTAATTGGTATGGTCTGATGCCTCCAGTGATGCTGGTTCCTCTCCAGTCACTTCTCTGCCCTTTCTTCATCTTTCTGCTTTGTATATATTTTAAGGAAATCTGTTTTTTTTTTTCTTTTTTGGATCTTCTAGGCTAACTTTAATGCAGTTTCTGGCCTTAATTGTTACCTGTAAATAGATAACATTTCCATCTCCAAACCAAGCCCATATCCCTCAATTCCTACTACTTGGGTCCAGGTTATATATCTCCACTAGATGGCTTGTACTTCAATTTTATCTAAAACTGGACTCCTTATTGCCCTTTAGGCTGAAACTAACATGTTCTCTTTGAAATTAATTCATGGTTCCATAATTTTTTAGTCATCCCAGTTCATCTTTGATTCTTTTCCAAACTTTCCACATCCAATCTACTATCAATCTGTCATTCTCACTGCCACACTGCTCTAATTTGCACACTCTGGACTCTTATTAATAGCTGTCTAATTCTTCCTGCCAGATTAATTTTCCTAACATATAGCAGTGAATATATGCCACACCCCTATTCCAAAACCTCCAATGGCTTTCCATTACTTAGAGAAGAAAATATAAACCATTTGCCCAGCATTCAGATTCGTCCCAATCTATTATTTCATTAACTCTTACAATGGCCTTATCTGAACCCCTTTTTCCAGGCAAACTAGAATACAAACATCCTATTCTCCATGACATCTTGCACTTTTATATCTGGGTAGAATGCCTCTCCCCACATTTTGGCCTGTCAGAATCCTATTGAAATCTCGTTTTCTTCTTCCACATCTTTCTTGAACCTCCACCAGAAAGTATTCTCTCCCTCCTCTTAACTCATCTAATACTTTATCTTCTAAAGCTTTAATTTTACACACTCTGCCTTCCAGTTGTATAAGTGAATATTTTTCCCCTTCTATATTGAAATTGCATGAAGGCAGAATCTGTATTTAGTTTGTCTTTGTATTTCTCATGCATATGGCACATTGATTTGTACATAGTACATGGGTAGTAAATGTATTTGAGTAAAAACTAATATATACTTGGGAATAAAAAAATCACAGGTGTTAGCATACTGCTAGCTGGAGTGACAAATAGGTCCCAACATGTTAGTGATTTAACATATAGAAGTTTATTATCATTCACCTGTAACAATTTCAACACAGGTGTTCCTAATCAGCTGGTAGCTTTCTTTCATTTGCTAAAAAGACCCAGGCTCTGCCATTCATTAGTATTTCATTCTTGTCTAAATCCAGTCAGTGCATAGTAACTATTTTAAATACACACATACATACACACACACACACACAACATACTGTACATCTTAAATAGACACAATAAAATATATATTTGGAAAATAATCCTGTAAGCAGAAGGGAAAGATAAAGTGTGGATGAAGCAGTTCTGTTTCTTAAAACCATGTAGAAATTTGTTACACCTTGTATTTGCTCACATTCCCACCTCTAGGAACAACTCTATTCTTAGGAGGAGGAGCAAGAATTTGAGAGATTAGTTAGTCTTCTTTGCCACCATTATTTTCTACTTGTCAAAACCTGTGGGACTTAGCTCATACCCCAAAACAAAAACCCAGCCACTGCCCCCGTTCAGTTAGTTCAGCAAAGGTACAGTTTTACCACAGAATACAAATGTAGCTTCATCATTAATATTTATCATAATGAACTGTCATTGTTCACTTTATTTCCCCCAATAGACTGCATGTTTTTATATCCTAATGATGTTGGTATTTTGGCTCCTAGCACAATGCTGGCATTGTGAATAAATAAAAATCTTTCTTAATGAATCTATAATTCTCTTTGTTCATGTTCATTTGATAATTATTTTGGTTCAAACAAAACTAAAAATAAAGATGATCTTACCATCTCCTGCTTTTTTGATGTTTGGATTATTTTCAGCTTCCTTTCTATTATAATAGTACAGGATTTGACATCCTTGAAGATAAATATTTATGTATATCAGTGATTATTCCTTTCAAATAAATTGCTGAAAATAAAACTTTCTGAGTCAAATATCTTTAAAATTACAAGGATATATATATTGCTAGATTACCTTCTGGAAATAAACCAAACCATGCTACTACTGAAACTTTGTGAGAGTGCCTATTTCCTTGAACCCAATCCTATACTGTCTGTTATTGACTTAAAGAAAAAAGTTCCTGCCATTTTCATTGGCCAAAATAGTAGCTCCTTGTATTTTTTTGCTTTTATTTGAGTACAAGTGAGTGAACTTTTTAATGACTATTTGTATTTTTTTCTGTAACGAGTTAGCTGCTCCTTAATAAATGCACTCTATGGATTATTTTAAGATTTTTAACTCTATAAAATCAAACTTCTTTAGTTATTTGTGTTTGAGAAGTTTTACTGGAAACTTCTGGGTATTGTGGCAGAGTGGGCTGACATGGAAGAATCCCATTTTGCTTCACTAGTTTTCAAGTACTAAGTAAAATATAAGATGATTTATGGTTATGTGGTTGAGCAGGAACCAAGAGAAGGAAATCCCCAGGTGCCTGAAATGAAGGAATATTCACATAGAAAGCCACCATTGAGCCATCTGCTGAAAGCTGGGAGTCACAAAGGAGTACTGTTCCAGTTACTATGACTGCATAACAAATTTCTCCAAAACTTAGTGGTGCAAAACAACCATTTATTGTGCTCATGGACTCCATGGGTAAGGAATTCGGACAGTGCAGAGCAGGGACAGTGTGACTGTATTCCACCATGTCTGAGGCTCAGCAGGAAAATTTGAAGGCTGGGGGCTAGATTCACCTGAAGGCTTATTCACTCACATGTCTAGTAGTTGATGCTGACTGTTGATATCTGTGGATTGTCAGTTGGAACCTTTATATGTAGACTTTCCACATCACTTGATATCCACACAATATGGTGCTCTGAGAAAATCTGGTGAAAATCAAGTCATTTTTTAATGACTTAATCTTGGAAATCATACTGTGTGACTTCCTTTGTTTTTGTTTTTGTTTTGTTTTGTTTTTTTGTTTTTATTTTGTTTTTTTGGCTGAGAAAGTTAGTTTAAGGGAAAGGGACACAGATCTCATAGGAGTGTTGACATCACATTGGAAGAACATGTGAAAGTGTATTAGTGCATCTATACTTGAAAAATATATAACATGTCACAAGTACCTTAACCCTGAGATGGTAACTTAAAAAATTCTCACCGTTTTGCTTGCTATTCACCTGAGCTGAAGTAAGAAAAGAGTCAGCTGCTAGAGATCAGAGCTTCTTACCTTCTACTGGCTCAGTGCTATAGTCTCAGTTCACGTTACTACATGGTCAGGGACCATAGTCCAAGAAAACAACTTATTTGTTGGTCTGGTATCTCTGAAACTCCAGGCCAGTCAGAGACCAATGAAAAGCCTCTATCAGGATGTCCCTAGCTCAAGCAAGTGTTGACTTCTATAGATAGCATTTTCTCTAGAGATAAAGCTGCAGTCAAGGATTACAAATTATGTGAAGAAATTAACCACAAGGAAGGAGACTAACAGATACACAAATGGGACACTTGTATCCCAAACTAAAAGTAATAGAAGGGCATGAAAAAAAGTATAATATTCAAGGAAATAAAAGAGCCATGTGTGGTGTTACATGTCTTAATTCCAGCAATTCAGGAGGCTAAAAGAGGAAGATTGTAAGTTCAAGGCCAGTCTCAGCAATTTAGGGAAATTCTGTCTCAAAAAATAAATAAAATAAAAAGGGCTGGGAGTCTTAGACTCTGTCTCAAATAAATAAGTAAATGAATAAATAAATAAGGCTAGGGATGTAACTTGGTAAAGTACCCCTGGGTTCAATCCCCAGTAACATACACGCACACACTAAAGGAGATGAAGGAATGGACATGATAAGGCAAGAATGAGACAGTATGAAAAATAACAGGAGGATTAGGAAAATATCCTGAAATACTTGGAACAGTTTGGCACAACAAAAATTTGTCCTACTTTCAAGACCAGTAGTATTGGGTTGAGATGTCCCGTGTAGAAAATTAAAAGGAATACAGATGACTTAAATGATTTTGGTTTAAAGAGAGTGATTGAACACATCCATTGACTCCCTCCTAAAATCCTATCAAAATGATTGGGAAAGGATTTAAAAATTAAAATCGTATAAATTCATAAAGAATTAGAGAAAAATAGAAGAGCATCAATAAAGTTTTAGAAGTTGGAATAAGTATGGCATTGAAGTTCTCAGCAATAATATCAGAAACATGTAGACAGTGAAACAGTCCTTTCAAAATTTTTGGAAAAGTAATTTCTAAACTAATACTCTATTCCCATCCCAAATTATCATTAAGTGCTGGGGGAAAATGTAGACAATTTTCAGGCATTCATGTTCTCAAAAATTTTACCCACTTCTTTCCTCTTCTCAGGAAGCTTTGTAAAACAAGGAGTAAACCTTTTATATACAAATACATAATTTTTAGAAACTAAGGCAATGTGATATTGGCTCAGAGGCAATCAATAAGATCAGTGAAACAGTATAAAGGGTCTAGAATCAGACTCTAGAATTAGGTGTTCTGGCTTTATCTTTATGTTTTCAGGTAGGAGAGAGGATTTCTTCAATATTATAACATTCATAGAGAAAAAATTAACCAATATGAATACCAAAATTTAAATTTTTTGATAGAATAAAAGTACACCATAAATAGGTTACAATAAACTAGTAGTAGAAAGAAGGTATTAGAAATAAACTTAACATATAAAGAAGTAAAGCTCAGAATATGTAAAAAACTACAACAAACCAATAAGTCACAAAACCCTGATCAAAAATAGCTAAAGCATAGAAATAGACAATTCACAAAAGAGGAAATATAAATAACCTAGAAACACTGTTTTCAGGGAAATAAAAATTAAAATAACAATGATACTATTTTACATGCAAAGATTAGCAAAAAATTAAAATAGCTTATTCATTACAAGTATAAGATTTAAAATGGTGTACTCATTATAAGAATGTGGGCAAACAAATTTTATGGAATATAAATTGATTAACCACTTATTCAGGGCAAATTGGGACTAGTACATGGAGAATAAACTAGTAATAGTATGTAAAGTTCAAAATCTGCATACATTAAGGCCCAGGGAATCCAATTTAGCTATGTTTCCCTGGAAAAGCATGCATATACAAGACTGTTAACTGTCACATTGTTTGTAATATTGGAAAATAGTGAACAATTTATGTGACCACCTGTAGGAAAATGGACAATTACATATTCATATGATTTATTTGATATATGTAGCAGTTCAAATGAACACACAAGATCTAAATGTATAAATATGACTCAATTTCAAATGAGTGGGGTAAGAAGAGATGCAGAACTGTGAAAACTTCTGTCACATATTCCCAGTAGAGATCAAATAAAGTGATACCTTTCTTTCTTGTTTTTGTTCTCATACTGTAAGCAAGTGTCCTTTTCATCGTCTGGTGGGTGTCGTGTTTTTCACATTTTTGTGCTTTTCATTGTTGATTTTGTTACATAAAATGAGTCCTAAGTGTAATGCTGAAGTGCTGTCTCGTGCTTTTAAGTGTAAGAAAGCCATCTTGTGCCTTGTATAGAAAATACATGTATGAGATAAGCTTCTTCAGTCCTGGGCAATGATGCTGTTGGCCAAGAGCTCAATATTAATGAATCAATAATACAGTAAATTAGGGATCTTTAAACAGAAACACACAAAACAAGGTTATGTATTAATCTGTTGCTAAAAATGAGTAGAGGCTGGTAAGATCCTACCCCAGTGTTTCTCCTAGGAACAATGATTCAGTGTTCACTAATTCAGTTTGCAGTAACTCGGAAGAACATAACTATCACTAAAAATGAGAATTGAATTTACTCTCATTGTACTTTATCTGAAATAAACTTTATGTATTTGCTTACTTAAGACTTCAAAGCCAGGACCTTATCTGGTTTGGTTCCCTATCACATCCTTAGTGCCTGACATGATTGGCAAATTGTTATTAAATGAATGGAAGGATGGATTAATAATAAGTAAGCAAACAAACATCTGTTGAACTTTTCCTTCTAGTTCTAAACTAGGTTACGAAAATAAAATCTTGCCAGGCACAGTGGCACACTGCTGCAATCTTGGAAAGCTGATACTTGGAAAGCTGAGGCAGGAGGATCTCAAGTTTGAGACCAGCCTCAGCAGCTTATTGAGACCCTGTCTCAAAATCAGAAGGAAAAAAAAAAAAAAAAAGCAGAGAGGACTGGGAATATAGCTCAGTGGTAGAGGACCCCTGGGTTTAGTCCTGAGTACCATACACATGCACACAAAATAATAATAATAGAATTTGGAATTTAATTATTTCAGCACATGCCTGAAGCTGTACATATTTGAAAATGTAGGTTTAAAAAAATTTTTTTATAATGGAAAATTTCAAACAAACATAAAAGCAGAGGTAACAGTAAAATGAATCCTATTTATTTATTTATTTTGGTATTGGGGATTGAACCAAGGGGCACTTAACCACTAAGCCTCATCCCTGGCCCTTTTTATTTTTTATTTGGAGATAGGGTCTCACTAAGTGGTTTAGGGCCTTACTAAATTGTTGTGATCCTCCTGCCTCAGCCTCCCAAGTCGCTGGAGCTGCAGGCATGCGCCACCTCCCCCAGTCTCATGTGTTTATTATATGAACTTTCTAGAAGAATCTAGTTTTAAAGAAGCTTTCTCCTGACCTACAGGATCAAATGCCTCAATAAGACTATCTTTGGGTAACTCCGGTCTGAGATGTTCAGAAACTCAAGTGTCCACCGGAGGGTAGCAGGTACTTACTGTTAGTCCCAGCCTCTTCTGTCCTGGAAATGGGGCTTCTAAGAGGCTGCCTTGAAGCTTAAAGAACATTGTCAGGTCATCTCTACCTCTACAAATAAAAAAGAGAAAGAAGTTCCTGGGATGGTGTCTGGAGCATGAGTCCTTTCAGGGTGTGGAAATCATAATTTACTCCATATTGCACTTTAGTTTTGTCACCATTTTCGTGACGTTTGGAGCCCCTGTTTGTTTTTTCAAGTTTTTAGCAACAAATCCCATGAAATCAAGAGCTTAAGAGCTTGTCTTTAAGAACATCAAAGAAAGCATGAACCACTCTTCTTTCTTTGTTGCTTAGAAGAGGATCAACCCCAAGAATAGAGAGGGTGGTGGCCTCATTAGACAATAAGCCTCTGAGACTTGCTGCAGGGAAAGAAGCCTGGGCCAGCGCCAGAGAACTTGGCAGGTCAGATTGGAGAAGCCCAAGTGACCCTTGGAACAGAGTTGGATTCTCCTTTCCTCTTGCTGTCCCTGACTGTTACCTAACATGCTTTACTCCTGCCCTGTAGCTCATGACGGTGTGGTCACCATCTTTACCTTTAAGTGCCAACACTACATTTCAAGCAGACCTAAGACCTTGTCTCCAAACCCAAAGACTTTCCTCCTGTATTCTTAGTTAGTTCATTTTCTCCTGTTTTAATAAGTAGCCTCACCAGGATTGGACACAGCTGACTTCTAAGGAATAGCCCTCCTTGGAGAAGGTCACCCCATTGCCACTCCCCCAGCTCTAAGGCACCCTTTCGGTCTCCCTTTCCTCCTTTCCCCATGCCCTCCTCTTTCCTTTGCCCTCACCTTTACATTCTTGTCCTTGTTCTTTTTTCTCCCTCTTGCTATGTGCAGTACACATGTGCATGCTCCAGCCATATTAAACTACATTCTTGAGCCTGCTTTCTCTCACCTAGGGGTGATTTTACATGCTTCCCCCCTACTAGGATTCCCTCCAGTGTGCTCCCAAGCACTTTGGTTTTATTTGTTTGTTCCCCCACCTGCCCTCTCATTATATCATTGACTAAACTGTATTATCTGTTTCTTTGTGTTTCCTTTACTGGATTCTAAGTTTCTCAAGTCCCTCTCAAGGACAGGGACTATTTGCTTAGTATGTTTATCCAAAAGCTTGGGCAATTACTGACATAGAATCAACCTCCAGTAAGTTATTTTGTACAAGTGAAGGAGCAGAGCTGAATCTGGCCATCTCTGATTCTTTGCTTGTGGAGATTGGAAAGAAAATGTTCTGCAAGGAACCTGGTATTATGGACATTCAATAAATTGTGGCTATAGTGGCTATTGTCATTCTTCAGTGAGTCTTGCTCAATGCTGTTCTCTTTGGGGGGTTTAGTCATGTCTTGCACATAATAGACACCTAAGACAGAAGACTGAAATGAATATATATTTAATAAATTAAATAAGCAGGATATATGATTGGTTAGTCTGTGTTTAATGTAAAATTATGACTATATTGAGGACAAGTTTATTTTCTGTGGAACATAGATTTTGACTTCTTTTTTCAGGCACAGATGCATTTTGTAATGGCTGTATTTTTGAGAGAATCCTAAGCTTTCTATTGTTTTGAAGATGACAACTTGTTGGACTTTACTTCTTCTTTTTTTCTTTTTTCTTTTCTTTTCTTTTTTTTTTTTTTTTTCTTAATACATTGCCAAATGTCTGTCACCTGGAACTGGAAAGAATTTACTAAAAAATTTTAAAAATTCTGACTACGCATTTTGCTTTTATCTTAAAGGCATCATTAAAAAAATCCCAGAATATGTATTTATAGGCTAGAATGCCTATGTTAATATTTGATCTGCATGACAAAAAACAAATAAGATATTTACAAGCCACACCTTGTTTTTCTTTGTCCTTCACACCCTGTACCTGGAGCAGCATCTCATTTTCATCAGATTTGTTGAAAGAAGAAGAAAAAATGTCAGTGTTATATCCTGAAATCAAATTTGAGACTTCTAACTTCACCAGAAGTTCCCTGAACACTTATTTTCTTTTTGAGAATAGTTGGAAGAAAGCAATTTTAGAAACCCAGAAGATGAGGAAAGGTAAATTTATTTTTATTATTATTTTACCAAAGGAAAAAAATAAAAATAGTGCCTTGAATTTACCTGTTTTTGAAGCAGTCAAAAACACTTTTTAATTTCTATGACATTTATATCATGAGTATTAATATGTTGTTCATGAAAAAGAAAATGGAAGCAAATTAAAATGAATTAATGTAATTCTGTGACAGATCAATTTTTTTTTGCTTTTTAAAAAATGTATATATGACAACAGAATGCATTACAATTCTTATTACATACATACAGCACAATTTTTCATATCTCTGGTTGTATATATAGTATATTCACAAAATTCCTGTCTTTATACCTTTACTTTGGATAATAATGATCATCCCATTCCACCATCATTAATTACCCCATGCCCCCTCCCTTCCCAGACAGATCAATTTTAGAGAATTCTCTTAGCTAGGGTGTGGTGGTACATTCCTGTTATCCCAGCAACTTGGGAGGCTTAGGTAGGAGGATTGCAAGTTTGAGGTCAGTCTGGGCAACTTAGCAAGACCATATAAAACAAATAATAAAATGTCTGGGAGTGACAGACATTTCAATGATAGAGCACTTGCCTAACATGTATGAGGCCCTTAGTTCAATCCCAATACCTCCAAAGAGAAAAAACAATAAAGAATTACTTCTCTGTATATTTAATGCATTACTCTCTCTGTTGGATCACACTAATTTTCATAAATAGTGTATCCTTTTAAATATCTCAAATTTTTAAAAATATTTTAGAACACTCAATTTTTGTTTTATTTATTTATTTATTTATTTTTTGCTTTGTACCAGGGATTGAACCCTGGGACACTTAACCACTGAGCCACATCCCCAGTCCTTTTTATTTTTTATTTTGAAACAAGGTTTCACTAAGTTGCTTTGGGCCTTACTAAGTTGCCCAGGCTAGTCTTAAACTTGCAAATCCTCCTACCTAAGCCTCCCAAGTTGCTGGGATATCACTATGCCCAGCAGGACACCAAACCTTTAACAATGTCTTTATGTGTCAGTAAATTCAACCAAAACTTTATTTTGAGTATATTAAATGGAGACTATATTTTATTCTACCATTGCTCAATAAAGACTAGTTTGAGAATGATTGACATATGTATGAATAGCTTCCTCCCTTACTTTTAAGTTACAACTGTTTTTTATTTATTTATTCTGAACTCTGCCTTCAGCTTTATTGATGGACATAAAATTCTTGAAAATAGCGAAATTCAAACTACTCAATCCTTTCATCCCTTCTAGCTTTGGATGTGTTGCTATACATACAAATATTTTTTACAAGTTTCTCACCAGGTCCCCATTAAAAGTACTCAGAAAATACTTGATTGACCACTCTCCTACCCCTCAATCTACTGTTGAAAAGTGAATCTGTATTACAGATTTTTAGTCAAAGTATTTTTTCCAAAAGAGGAAAAACCAAAGGTTGTAAAATGGCATTTTGGAATGGAATAACTTGTATCTTAAATACTATGTTGCTGCTGGACTTGCTTAGTAGACACATTTACAAAAGCTTAAAGACCACCCAATTTTAAACTTCTTCATCTACCTTTTCCATTTAATGCCTTTGTTTTGAATTTTTAAAAATAATTTGACAATCTCTTTGTCCATTGATATGGTCAGTAGAAGCAGCAATCTGGATACCCGGTGCTGCTATTTATAGATTTGTTATGAAATTTTGTGCAGAGAAAATTAAAATCAGTGCCTAAGAGAATTAATTCTTTTATCTCTCATTGCTAACTCAAATGATCACGTACTTCTACCTGTTAATTGTTTGCACAAAATCAGGAAAATGAAAAGATTCAAAGCTGTAGGTAATACCAGACTCTTGAAAGTGCTTTATTTAAATGTGATGCTAATATTCTAGCAGTTCTGATTAAATAAAATAATAAAAAATGTGGACAGTGAGTAGTACTAGAAGTTGAACCCCCGGTCTCCTACATGCTAGGCAAGTGCTATACCACAAAGCTATATTCCCCAGACCTTTTTATTTTGAGACAGGTTCTCACTAAATTGCCCAGACTGGCTGCAAACTTTCAATTCTTGCATCTCAGCTTCCCAAATCTCTGGGATTACAGGCATGCTCCACCATGCCCAGCTCTTACTCTAATTTTTACATATATGAATTCTATACTCTAATTCATAAGTATATATTTAATGTTGATGAACTTTAATTTTATTCATTTATTTTTATGCTGTGCTGAGACTTGAACCCAATGTCTCACACATACTAGGCAAGCACTCTACCATTGAGCCACAACCCCAGCCTTTAATCAGTCCCTTATCCTACTATTCTGTATACTCCATGGACAGGAATTGGAGGACATTTTCTTGGTAGAGATACTAGATAAATTATAGTTGCTTAACTTACTTAATGGCTGATTAGATATATTTTATTATGAATTAGAGTTTGTAGTAAAGTAATATACTTTAACCAAGATGATTATGATAATATTTTATATCAGAATACCCCTCAGCATTTGGTCTGGAAGAGTTCAAAGAATGTGTCAAGATGCCATATTTACCAGAATTGCCAACATGCCAAAAGAGTGTAAGTTCAACTCCACTGGAGAATCATAAACAACTGCTACGCACGGATGCCCAGATGCCTACAGTCAGGTAGATCTTTGATAGGTAACTTTCTTTTGAGCAATAGTTATTCGCAGAAATACTGTTTGATGTAGAGATTTTTTTCTCTTAGTGAATCTCTTTCTTGCCTACTGATTTTTTTTTATCATAAAGGATTTATGTTTTAAAATCTAAACCATTTTATTCAGATTGACAACAGGCACTTTACTATGTTTTCAAGTGTAACATTGCCAGAAAGGATTAGGAACTTCCTTTGAAAAATCTTGAGTACCCTACCCTAGATCATGCCCATGAGAACATTGAAATACTCAGCAATAAAAAAAGCTAACTCTAACTGAGTGCGGTGGTACACGCCTCTAATCCCAGTAGCTCAGGAGGCTGAGGCAGGAGGATCACAAGTTCAAAGCCAGACTCAGCAATGGTGAAGCACTAAGCAACTCAGTGAGACCCTGTCTCTAAATAAAATACAAAATAGGGCTGGGGATGTGGCTCAGTGGTTGAGTGCCCCTGAGTTTAATCCCCAGTACCAAAACAAAAACAAAAACAAAAACAAAAACAAAAAACAACAACAAAAAACTAACTCAATAGTATTAACAGTTTTCAGTATCTTGAACATAGAACCTGTAATTCAATTCTAGAATGAGGTCTAGTGTGGCACATGACTGTAACCCCAGCCATTTCGGAGGGTGAGTCAGTAGTAGTTCAAGTTTGATTCCAGCCTCAGCAAGTTTGTGAGACCCTGTTTTTTGTTTGTTTGTTTTTTTTTTGAGAGAGAGAGAGAGAGAGAATTTTAACATTTATTTTTTTTTTTTAATTTTTTGGCGGACACAACATCCCCGTTTGTATGTGGTGCTGAGGATCGAACCAGGGCTGCACGCATGCCAGGCGAGCACGCTACCACTTGAGCCACATCCCCAGCCCAAGACCCTGTCTTAAGATAAAAAATAAAAAGGGCTGGGAATGGAACTCGGTGGTAGAGCAAACTGGGGTGAATCCTTAGTAACACACACACACACACACACCCCAAAAAAAGTATTTATGGTATTATAAATTGCAACTTTTTAAATGGGAGGATTTATATTTTCATAGTATCTTCCAGAAATAATGAACTTTAAAGTCATCCAGTTATACATAGCAATGGTGTTTTAGAATATATTTCTTGAGTTTTCCAGCTCTAATATTGTTGTTAGGGACTCTTGAAATAAATTGTGCTAATACAAATAGAAAACTAGAGCATGTTAAAAGTGAAAAGTTGTGATACTATTTATCTAAATTAGGAAAATAAATAAGAGCTTTGGAGAAAAAAGGAAAATAATTATTTGATTATCTACCCGTTTTAAAATGTCCATTTTTTACTGTTAGGCATTTTCTTCTATCTTCTTTAGTTTCATGGATTTATTCTAGTTTTGATTTTAGTGTACTTGCAATTATTTTTTTTTTTGCCTTTTTAAAACTTAATGCATTATGTGTTTTTTCATATTACTGAATATTCTTCAAACAACATTATTGGCTACATTATATTCCATTAATATGTCCATGGTTTATCCATTTTGTTTGGTGCTGGGGATTGAACCCAGGGACACTTTACCACTGAGCTACATACCCAGCTCTTTTAACTTTATTATTATTTTTTAAATTTTGAAATAGGTCTTCACTAAGTTGCTTAGGGTCTCACTAAATTGCTGAAGGTGAACTTGCAATCTTCCTGCCTCAGCCTCCCCAAGTCTCTGGGATTACAGCCATTTGCCACCATGCCCGGCTTGGTTTTTAAAATAATACCACAAGGAACAATAATCATATATACAACATTTCTCATCATTTAAAATATTATCTGAAGATAGATTTTCAAGCAATAAAAATATAAAAAACAAAACTACTCTTTCTGAAGTAAGGTTATAAGAAAAGAAGACAGCCTTAGCAATGATGGAAGAGAAATAGTGAATTGTTAGCAGCAGGGTAGTTTGGTGTAACTACAAGGAGGGAGGGTGGGATGCTAGAGATGAGGCACCTTTTGATAATTTTTTTTTTTTTTTTTTTTTTTTTTTTTGCGGTGCTGGGGATTGAACCCAGGGCCTTGTACATGTGAGGCAAGCACTCTACCAACTGAGCTCCATCCCCAGCCCCATGAGGCACCTTTTGAAACATGAGCATAAAACCTATCAAGGACAGTCATTTTACCTCATTACCAAGAACCCAGTCCCTGACCTTTAACTTCTATCATTTCCATCTGTGGACACAGTGCTCTGCCAGTGGCAACAGACTTTGTTCCAGTACAGACCAGTCTTGTTATGTTCCTTCATAACACAACACACAGTCATCTTAAAGGAGTGGTAAGCCTGGAAAGCACCCCTGAACTAGCCCATTCTGTCTCTTTATTTAATTTCCATGTGATGTCAATTAACAAGTGGGTTCTGGGGTTAAAGGTGTAGCTCAAGAGGAGAGCACATGCTTTACCATGTGCAAGGCCCTGAGTTCCCTCCCCAGCACCAAAAGTACTCTTAATTTTTTTTTTTTATGTGTGTGTGTTTTATGGTATTGGGGAGGGAACTCCAGTCCTTGGACATGCCAGATAAGCACTCTATCACGGAGCTTTACCCCCAAACCCCATTTCTAAACATTTTATGTTGACTCGAGTGTGAATTAATTTAAGCCAACGAAGGATGAGCTGAACACATTTTATTCATGTTATGACAAGCTTCCTTCCTATGTAAAGTGGAATTATGGTGACTAAGTGACAGAATGTACACAAAGTGCTTGCCAAGCATAAATGTTAATTCTTACCCCTACTTCTGACACGCGTGTGTTCATTTTAGCTATTCTAGTGAGAACATGTCAAGTTGCCTACAAGTATTTTATTCTCCTCTGCACATCGCACAGCGCCCTGTGAAAGAACAATTTTGGCAAAGCAGGAAAGTACTCTTCTTAGTTTGTTTTGTGTACAACTCCTTACCCTCTTTTATTCTCCATATGTGAATATTTGAAATTAAATCTTTGATAAGAATTGAATGTTTTTTTTCAAATTTCTTTAATGGTGATCAGAAATTTTTGGTGACTCCCACAGCACACTCTGGAAATATAACTGAAAATGGTCATCCTAGAGGTGAAGAGTATTTAAAAGTCACTGCTGGCTTTTTTAAAATTCTAATTTGTTTCGCTCCTGACTTTTAAAGTTTTATATAGCTATAAGAAGTTGAGAATTCTCATGACCCAGTATTTCATCCATAGCAGATTCAATCATGATGTATTTCCCCTAACAATTACTTATTATCTAGGCCATTACAGCAGGAACTAAAGTTAAATATGACAGAATTCAGACTGCAGTGGCTGATAGGTAAGAAGTACACAAACAAGGAATAGTTGGCATCTGACACATCCAGATATCATGTTACTCTTGATTCTCCTCCTCTTAGTATTTCTTGTGTCATAATGACAAAGTGTTATAGTAAAGATTGTAGGAAAAGTTAGACATGGCACCCATCTACTGGTAAAACTTGCTAGGAAACCCAACACATTGGGTTGGTTTATATTTGCTTCTGATTGGATTAGTTATGATGGAAGGGGTCTCCTTTTTAACATTTATTTAAGTTCCCTGTGATTTCATTTAACAAGTGAGTTTTGGAGTTGGAGGTATAGCTTAGTGGTTCAGCACATTCTTTGGCATGTACAAGACCCTGGGTCTGCCTCAACACTGCCCACCTCCCCACAACAGGAAAACCAAAAAACCAAAACAAGTGAGTTTTACTGAAAGTGTGTTGTTTACCTGTTATTGTATCCTTTAAAGTTTATATACATGTGACTTTATGATAATATATACTCTTTTAGGATAAAGAAGACAAAGAGTACATGTGCCATGGTACCACTTCAGGAGAAATCAAAAGGTAAACTGGCTCATCTTTTTCCCCACCAAATGTTTTGTTAGAATGTCACATACTTATCTTTTTTACTTCCTTTATTATTATTTTTTAATTGATCTGTCTTTGTTTTATTAATGCTATTTTTAATGTTGTTTATTTATTTCATAAACTTAGAGGATCTTGAGTCCATTATGCACATACATTTATAATCTCAGGACCCTAGGATAGGCCCTCACTTGGACCATGTAGTAGCCTGTAAATTGATCCTGTTTTGAGTTTCTGACCTTTGAAATCCTTTGACTTAAAGCCCTAACACCAGATCTTTAATCACATTACTGTCTTCTTCAAAAAACAATAGCTTCCCATTACCTACAGACTTAAGTATGACTTTCTTAGTCTTTCATTGAACCCTTTACCAACTTCCCCTAACTTTCCAATCCAATTTTATCTTATCTTCTAATTTTATTTATTTATTTTTTTTGTGAATCTTGTTTACCAAAGACATCTCACTACACCAACAGTTTGGGTTACAAAAAACCACTCTTTTTAGTTTGGGTTTTTTTTTTTTTTTTTTTTTTTTGGTTTGGTACTGCGGATTGAACCGTGGATCACTTAGCTACATCCTCAGCCCTTTTTATTTTGAGACAGGCTTGAACTTCTGAGACTGGCCTTGAATTTGTAATCCTCATGCGTAGTCTCCCAAGTAGCTGGGATTATAGGTGTGTACCACTGCAGGAGTCTCGAAAGCTACTCTGGAATCAATTTATTCTGAAGTGCACAGTGACTAAGAGGGTTTACAGCACTGTGATATATTTTTGCCATATTCAGAGGGACAGCTCATCCTCTGAAGCTTAAAAATTAGGCATTCTGGGGCTGGGGTTGTGGCTCAGCAGTGGAGCATTCGCCTAGCACTTGCAAGGCCCTGGGTTCTATCCTCAGCACCACATAAAGATAAATAAAATAAAGGTATTGTGTCCAGCTACAACTAAAAAATAAATATTAAAAAAATTAGGCATTCTCACTTCCCTGTTTTTGATTTGTTTGATCAGAATTTTATTTTTCAAAAATAGATACTGGAAAATCTGTTCTCTCAGATTTATCATGATATGTTCAAGATTGTAGAGAACTTCCTAGAAGTACACTTATGCTTCATTCCTTCCTTTTATATGTGACTGATTTATGAGGAAATTATACCAAAGAAACCATACCTGACACATGACATAATGCATATGACTAGCATCTAAGTTCTAGCTACTCCCTGAGGTAATTTTGTCCAAAGTTAATGTTAAAGATTCATGAGTCATACAGTTAAAACTTTTCCATTAAAAAAAAATGTGGGGGTCTTTTGTTGATTATTGTCTAAGCCAGGGATTTCATTTTTAAATTTTTTTAGGGGGAGGGTTACTAGATTTTGAACTCGGGGCATTCAACCACTGAGCCACATCCCCAGCCCCTTTTATTTATTTATTTATTTTTAATTTAGAGACAGGGTCTCACTGAATTGTTTAGTGCCTCACTTTTGCTAAGGCTGTCTTTGAACTTCTGATCTTCCTGCCTCAGCCTCCCAAGCCACTGGGATTATAGGTGTGTGCCATCACGCCAGGCTTAAGCCAGGGATTTTAAACAATGATAGTATTAACATTTTGAACTAGAAAGTTCCTTATTGTGAGCCATGTCTTGTGCATTGTAGAATGTTTAGAAGCATCCACAGCCTCTACCCACTGTATGCCCCGGCACCCACAGCTGTGAAAAATAAAACAAAAAAAAGTTTCTAGATATTGAAAAACATTTTTAAAAAAAAGTGCAGCAAAATCCCCTTCAGTTGAGAAACACTGGTCTAAGCATGACACCCACAGCATTATATGTTATTTACTTTTTGTCTTTCAGGCTATCAAATGATCTATCCTTTTTCCAAATGCACTAAATATTTCCTTCCCAGACTTTCAAACCCTTTCTATTAATTTATTTTTGTGGTAATGGGAATTGAACCCAAGGACATTTTAACACAGGGACCCATTAAATTGCAGAGGTTGGCTTTGAATAAAATGAAGGTATTGTGTTCAGCTACAACTGAAAAATATTAAAAAATTAGGCATTCTCACCTCTCTGTTTTTGATATGTTGATATGTTTGTCCTTCCTCAGGTTCCTGAGTAGCTGGCATTATAGGCGTGTGCCACCACACCAGCTTTATTTTTAACATAACCATGGTTGTCATCTTCTAGTGCATTCCTCACTTAAAACAACAACAAAAACTGAAATTGTAAGGCTTCTGTTGATGAGGTTGGTAACAGAATTGACAGTAGCTTTGTGAGTACATCTATGGAAGTTCATAAGGTTACATGCTCATAAAATTTTCCTTGGCTATTTCCTTACTCTGGATTTCCATAAGCCATAAAAACTTCTGTTATCAACAGGAGGCATAAAAGAAAAATAAGAATGTTAATCGGAACAAAAGACATGTGTTTTGCATCTTGGCCCAAACAAATATTTGTTTGCCTATTTTCCAAAAGACCAACTTTATGGCTCTTTCAACTTTATGGCTCTTTGAGAATGGGTGTGAATATACGGGCCTTTTCAAAATCCATATGTTATAACCTAATACCTAATGTGATGATGACAGGAGGAGCTGGCACTTTGGGGGAATGATTGTCAGGAGGATCTTGCTCTCAGGAGTAGATTAGTGCTCTTATTAAAAGAGGTTGAAGGGGGTACCCTAGTACCCTCCTAGCTCTTTCCCCTTTTGAGAACTCAGCATTCATCGCCTTTTGGCCTTCCCCACTCTGCCATGTGAGGACATAGCAATAAACCTCCATCCTGGAAGCAAAGAGTAGGCCTTCAAGTGACCCATTCTGCCAGCATTTGATCTTGGACTTCCCAACCTCTGGAACAGTGAGAAATAAACTTCTGTTCTATCAATTATCCAGCCTGCATTATTTTGGTGTAGCAGCAGGAACAGAACCACAGGTACTCTGTCTTACTTAACTTTGTACCCCTGCAGTACCTATGTAAGGTTCTGCAACAAATATACTTGCTGAAAATTATTTTCTTCAGAGACATATAAGAAGGCAGTTAATTTTTTCACCAAACATGAATTAAGTATTGATCATATGTCAGGTATTGTTCTAGTTACTAAGCCTTGAGGATACATCCCTGAACAAAACAAAGATTCCTGCCCTTGTGGAGCGTATATTCTAGTAAGAAAATATAGCCCACAAACACTTGATACAATCAGCAAGTCCATCATAGAGTATATTAGAAATTAAGGACAGCCTGGCACAGTGATGCACACCTGTAATCCCAGCTACTGAGACAGGAGGATGGCAAGTTTGGAAACAAAATTTAAAAAGGGCTGGGGATATAGCTCAGAGGCAGAATGTTCCTGAGTTCAATCCCCAATAGCACACACACAAAAAAAATTAGGCATGATAGAAACAATAAAAATAGAGCAAAGTAAGGAAAATTATGGGATATAGTTAAAGGAGGTATATATATGTATATAAACTTCGTTTTTTTTTATTTTAGACATTTATAAATTCATATTCAAAGAGAATTGGAAATGTACTTGGATTCTTCGTATTATTTAATTTTACCAATGTTTTATACTTAGGACTTCATAAAGAAAATAGGATGACTATACCAAAATATGTAATTATAGTTTGAGGACATTTCTCAGATTAGTAAGTGAAAATAATTTTCAGTAATTTGGGAGAATGACTTCTTCCTGATTAAAAATATTTTAACTGTTCCCTTCCAAAATATCAAAAGTGTTACCCCCATGTAGTTCTTATTTGATGGATGAATGAGAAATAAGGACTCTTTATTTGTTGGGATTTGATAAATTTCATAGGAACATTGTCCTAATTATTGAGGTTTGGCACCCTCCCCTAGTAGTACCTGAATTAAGAGGAAACATCAATGTTGATGGGCTAACTAGTGTTTTGTTGTTGTTGTTGTTGTTGGTTTTGTGTGTATGTGTATGTGTGTAAATTCCTCTTTATTTAAAAAAGTTTTAGTTTTCCTTTTTTATTTATTCTCTTTAGTTATATATGACAACAGAATCCATTCTGATATAATCACACAAGCATCTTATTCTAGTTTCCATTCTTATGGATGTACACAGTGGTGGGATTCACTGTGTTGTTTTCATATATGTACATGGGGAAACAATGTCAGTTTCATTCCCCATTGTCTAATCTACTGCACTTCTTTTCTTCCCCTCCCTCTCCCCCCATTGTGGATTAGCTTCCACTTATCAGAGAAAACATTCAAGTTTGGTTTTTTGAGACTGGCTTACTTCGATTAGCATGATAGTCTCCAGATCCATCCATTTGCTGGCAAATGTCATCAAGTTTTTCTTCTTTATGGCTTCTTTATGGCTGAGTGTTTTAGTCAACTTTTTTGCTGCTGTGACTAAAAGACCTGACCAGAACAATTTTAGAGGAGGAAAAGTTGACTTGAGGGCTCATGGTTTCAGAGGTCTCAGTCCATAGAAGGCTACTCCATTCCTTGGGGCTTGAGATGAAGCAGAACAACATGGCAGAATAATGTGGCAGAATGAGCCATCTCACATTATGATAAGAGAGCAGAGAGAGATTCTGCTGGCTAGATACAAAATATATTCCCCCAAAGCCACACTAGTAATGCCCACCTCCTCCAGCCATTGACTAAGTTATACCACTCCTTTGTATATATCCAAAGGCTTAAAATAAGCATACTATAGTGCACAGCTACATCGATTTTATAGCAGTTCAATTCACAATAGCTAAACTATGGAATCAACCTAGGTGCCCTTCAATAGATGAATGGATATATTTATATGGAATATTACTCAGTGTTATGGTTTGGATGTGAGATGTCCCCCAAAAGCTCATGTGTGACACAATGCAAAATGGTTCAGATGAGAAATAATTGGGTTGTAAGAGCCTTAACCTAATCAGTGAATTAATCTCCTGATAGGGATTCACTGAGTGGTAACTGAAGGCTGGTAGGTTGTTACTAGAAATAGAAAGGAATAGTAGGCATCTTTGATTCATTTCTGATTTTCAAAGGGACTTCCCTTAATATCTCCTCCATAAGAATAATGTTAGTTACAGGGTTTAAATTTTTTTTCTTTTGAATATCCAGGATTGAATTCAGAGGCATTCAACCACTGAGCCACATCCATCCCCAGCCCTATTTTGTATTTTATTTAGAGACAGGGTCTCACTGAGTTGCTTCACCTTTCTTTTGCTGAGTCTGGCTTTGAACTTGAGATTCTCCTGTCTCAGCCACTGGGATTACAGGTGTGCTCCACTGAGCCTGGCTTAGTTACAGGTTTGAGTAGTTATCCTTTAGTAAGTTAAAGAAGTCCCCTTTAATTTTCTAAGATTTTTTTTCCATAAATGAGAGTTAAAATTTTATCAAATATTTTTCCTGGATAGATTGAAGTGATGCTAAGTGGCTCTTGCCTTCTGAGGGTCATCCAGTTTAGGCATGATTGCTATCTTTTTATGTACTTCCATATTAAATTACCTAATAATTCATTTGGAGTTTTAATAAAATCCCTGTTTTAAAAATTTATTTATTGGGCTGGGATTGTGGCTCAGCGGTAGAGTGTTCACCTAGCATCGGCGGGACCCAGGTTCGATCCTCAGCACCACATAAAAATAAAGGCATTGTGTTGTGTCCAAATACACCTAAAAAAAAAAAAAAAGAAAAAGATTTGTTTTAAAAAAATAGAATTATTTATTTATTTTAATTAGGTATATATGACAGCAGAATGCCTTTTGATTCACTGTAAAACAACTGCAGCACAATTTTACATTTCTTGGTTATACACAATACAACGTCGAACCATATGTGTAGTCATACATGTACCTAGGGTAATGATGTCCATCTCATCCACCATCTTTCCTACCCCCATTTCCCCTCCCCACCCTACCCTTCCTTTTGCCGAATCAAAGTTCTTCCATTTTCCCAATGTTTTCCCCCATTATGGGTCAGCATCTACTTATCAGAGAGAACATTTGGCCTTTGGTTTGGGGGGATTGACTTACTTTACTTAGAATGATATTCTCCAACTCCATCCATTTACCTGCAAATGCCATAATGGAACCACCAGCTATCCCACTCCTCGGTCTATACCCAAAGGACTTAAAATCAGCATACTATAGTAATGCAGCCACATCAATGTTTATAGCAGCTCAATTCACAATTCATAAGCTGTGAAAGCAACCTAGATGCCCTTCAATAGATGAATGGATAAAGAAACTGTGGTTTATAAACACAATGGAATATTACTCAACATTAAAAGGGAATAAAAAACCCTTTTTAAGAATGAGACTGCCACTCATTTTCCTTTTGGTCCTGTCCTTATCTGAATTCACTGTCAAGATGATAATGGCTTCATGGAATGAACTGGAGAGTATTCTGTCTC
Organism: Callospermophilus lateralis; assembly: GCF_048772815.1. Classification (NCBI taxonomy): domain Eukaryota; kingdom Metazoa; phylum Chordata; class Mammalia; order Rodentia; family Sciuridae; genus Callospermophilus; species Callospermophilus lateralis. Next base: position 34,133,607 of record NC_135320.1, on the reverse strand, counting down.
TTTCTGTTCTCTGAAGGATTTGACCTAAACTCGAAATGATCTCTATGTTGAAACTCTGATAGATTTATTTGTAAAATTATTTGGGTTACTTGTTTTCTTTGTGGGAATCATTTAATATTTATTCAGTAATTTTAATTTTAGGACTCAATGCATTCTATTCTTTCAATCAGTTTTGGGAAGTTATATTTTCAAGAAACTTCTGCCTTTATCTCAGTTTTTAAATTTATTGACCCAAAAGTTAGTCTTTGCTCTAACTGTATTTCTGTCCCTCTTTTCCTAATATTAGGTATTTGCACCTTCTTTCCTTTTTCCCCTTAATTACTTTTGCCAGAAGCATTTTTTTTCATTCTACTTTTCAATGAAAACTTTTGTCATTTTAAATTCTAACTTTGGTTTCTATTTCACTAATTTTCCCTCTTTCCTATATTAAATTTTTTTCTTCTATGCTGTTTGGGTTTATTTTTTGGGCTTATTTTATTCTTTTTCTAACGTGTATCTTAGGCTTATAAATTTTCAACCTTCAATTCATATGTGTGTGTGTGTGTGTGTGTTACTAGGGATTGAACCTAGGGGCACTCAATCACTGAGCTACATCTCAGCCCTTTTTATATTTTATTTTATTTTTATATGAATATGAACTTTAAAAATTTTGTTCTAATTAGTTATGCATAATAGTAGAATATATTTTGATGTATTCTACATATATGGAGTACAACTTCTCATTTTTTTGATTATACGTAATATAGGATTAAATTGATTGTGTAATCATATACACACATAGGATATTGTCTGATTATTTCTATTATCTTTCCTATTCCCATTCCCCCTCCCCTCCCTTCATTCCTCTTGGACTAATCCAAAGTACTTCTATTCTTCTCTAAACCCGCTCCCGTTGTGAATTAGCATCTATATATAAAAGAAAACATTTGGCCTGTGATTTGATTGGTTTATTTCACTTAGCATAATATCCTCCAGCTCCATCCCTTTACAGGCAAATGCCATCATTTTATTCTTCTTTATGGCTGAGTAATATTCTATTGTGTATATGAACTACATTTTCTTTATCCATTCTTTTGTTGAAGGGCATCTAGGTTGGTTCCATAGTTTAGCTATTGTAAATTGAGCTGCTATAAACACTGATGTGGCTATGTCACTGTAGTATATTGATTTTAAGTCCTTTGGGTATAAACTGAGGAGTGGGATAGCTGGGTCAAATGGTGGTACCATTCCAAGTTTTCTGAGGTATCTCCATACTGCTTTCCATAGTGGTTGCACCAATTTTTGTAGTGCCACCAGCAATATGTGAGTGTGCCTTTTCCTCCATGTCCTCGCCAACATTTATTGTTACTTGTATTCTTGATAATTGCCATTCTGACTGGAGTGACATGAAATCTCAGTGTAGTTTTAATTTACATTTTTTCTAGTTGCTAGAGATGTTGAACATTTTTTTTTATATATTTGCTGATCAATAGTATTTCTTCTTCTGTAAAGTGTTCAGTTCCTTAGCCCATTTATTGATTGGGTTATTTGGGTTTTTTTTTGGGGGGGGAGGGGAGGCGTTACGTTTTTTAAGTTCTTATATTTTATTTTGAGAGGGTGTCTCACTAAGTTGCTGAGACTTTCGTGAAATTGCCAAGGCTGGCCAGGAATTTGCAATCCTCCTTCCTCAGCCTCCTGAGTTGCTGGGATTACACATGTGTCCCATCCCACCCAACCCTGATTGTATTCTTAAGGTTTATCTCTCTCTCACTCTCAGCTTCCCATTTGTTTGTTTGAAGCAAAACAAACAAGCAATAACAATTGCATTGGAGAACTGAAAATCTCTTTTTACACTTGAAACTATTCAAGGTGAAGTTACATAATGGTATTTTAAAGAAACAAGGCACATCAATAATCCCAGTGACTCAGGAGGCTCACGCAGGAGAATTACAATAGAGACCCTAAGCAACTCAGCAAGACCCTGTCTCAAAAATAAAGCTGGGCACAGTGGTGGATGTCTGTAATCTTATTAATTGGGAGGCTGAGGCAGGTTCTCAAATAAAAGATAAAAGGGACTGGGACTATAATTCAGTAATAAAGTGCCCCTATGTTCAATCTTGATACAAAAGAAAAGAAATGGAAAGAAAAAAGAAAGAAGAAAAAGTAAATAAAAAATAAAAAGGGTTGGGGATGTAGCTTTGTGATAAAGTGCCTCTGGGTTTAATTCCCAGTACCTAAATGAATATGGGTCAGTATATTATTTTCAAAGACCAATCTGTTTCTCAATAGAAGTATTTCTACATATTTACGTATTTAAGGCAATATATAGTGACTATGTGGGAACTTTGAGTTTAATGGTTCTGTGATGAAACCCTGCTGATGGAGTCCCTAGGTATGTGCCCTTGGACAAGTTGGGTGGCCTCCCTAAATCACTTCTTAAAGATCTGGAATCTGGGATAATACTACTTACTACTACTTTATTGTGTTGTTGTATTGATAAAATAGTTGTAAACTTGACATAGATAATTCAATAAGTGCCATTATTATTACTACTACTCCATTATAGATGCTTGATTAGTATTTTTTCACCTACATGAATGATTTATTCAACTATATAATTTTGCTATATTACTTCACTTAGCATTTATGAGAAACTATTTTATTTGGAGAATATAACTTGATGAGTGTGTAAGATATGAAACAGGTATTTCTTTATGGAGATTGTGCTTTTACTTTGGAATAAATTCCACAGCCATCCTGTATTTCAAGAAGCATGATACAATCCAGGCTTGGGAGTGCACACCTGTAATCCCAGCAGCTTGTGAAGTTGAGGCAGGAGGATCACAAGTTCAAAGCCAACCTCAGTAAAAGCAAGGCGCTAAGCTACTCAGTGAGACCCTGTCACTAAATAAAATACAAAATAGAGCTGGAATATTGTTCAGTGGTTGAGTGCTCCTGAGTTCAATCCCTGGTAACTGTGCCCTCCCAAAAGAAGCATGATACAGAGTTAGAAATAGTTTTAGATAATTAAATAGAAATATTATTATTATTTTGCAAAAATATAGGGATTGAACCCAGAGGCATATTACTGCTGAGCTGCATCCCAAGCCCCTTTTATTTTTTTCTTTTGAGACAAGGTCTTCAATAAGTTGCTGAAACTGGCCTCAAATTTGCAACCCTCCTTCCTTAGCCTCCCAAGTCTCTGGGATTACAGGCATGTGCCACCATGCCCAGGCAAAAGCATTATTTTTTAATTAAATATTTTTTATGTGACTTACCATCATAGTCACAGATATTGTGGGAAGCAAGGCATTGGCATTTCTAACTCAAAGTATATATTATATGAAGATCTAGTAATGTTTTATGGTCACTGTGAAATCACTATTTTACTCGCAATTTTTTGTAAACTGATTATGCATGCAAACTTAATTTAATTTGAAAAGCTGATTTTCTCACCCACAGATTCTAATTTCAGTGACCCTGTTACTGGAGCATCAGTTCAGTACTTACAAAGACTTTCCAAATTGGCTCTTTTGGAGTTTAATACCATTCGTCAGGAAACAAGTAAAAAATCAAAAAAAGGCAAGAAGCGAGAGTTACGAGACTGCTGATAAATACCATATGGTGTGATGCTTCTTCACTGCTTTTTAAGGTTTATAGTTGCTTTTTTTTTTTGATATGTGATATGATGTGCAATGATTTACATAAAAATGGAAATGTAAATAGGAAATAAATATTTTATGTTATACGTGGAATGGTTTGTATTTTGTTAACATCACAAAGAGTCATTTAAATTAAGGGAATATAAGCATTAGAGAAATTATATTCCCTGATTTTTATGCACATTGATTTTTTTTTCCTTTAGACTTAATTGACTCAACATTATTTGAGTACCTATCTGTGCAATGAATTTTGCTGCAGAAAGTCTTCCTGGAAGACAAAAGAATATGGAAAAGGAGGAGGAGAGTCCATGTCCTTGCATGTTTTATATTAATTTACACAAATACACTATTAATATGTATGTGTTTGTCTGCATTATTGCAATGAATTGGTTCCAAGGAGGATAACTAATTTAAATGGATTTGTTTATATTTTGACTGGGATCATATGAATTTTGATCATATGAGAACATGTGAATTTTCAAAATCATACGAATTTTGATTGAGAATGATTTAAATACTACCTGTACTTAAAAGGTATTCTCAATAAAAATTTGGTGACCTCTCTTGAACGAGCAATTCTTTGACTGTCAGGTGAATTTCATTTATTGAACTACCATGTTCTCTTGACATTTTAGTATTATTTATTAATCTTACAGATGACTTTAAAAAATAAGATGGAATAAATTATGTGTCTTTGTTTTATACTATGTCTCCAGCTAGAAAGTGGAAGAACTAAGATTCTAACCCACTAGGATTCAAAAACTCCTATACAAAACTTCATGGCATAATAATTTTTAAAACCTTAAGTTCAGTTGATAAAGTCATGGTTTAATTCCTTAAAATTTAGGGCAAAGTAACACTTCCACAGGCAAAATATTTCTTAATATTGAGTTAAGTTTGCAAGTTCTGACACTGACACATCTTGGAGCATTCCTACTGGTAAGTGGAGACCAGGATCATGTACATGGATAACCATGTCCCCCTCACCCCTCCATCTCCCCCATGAAAGAGTTCACTCAAGTCAGTTCAAGAAAGGAGTAGAATGTTTATGGAATGTTTATTTCTTTTTAATAAATGAGATGTGCTGACAATAATTTATCACGTTTTCAGTCTTGGGATCAAACTTAATTTAACTTATGTTTTTCATTAAATCTTAAAAAAAAAACAACACAGGCTCTACTTCCTCAGATCACATTTATTATTTTTTTTCCTCAAGAAGTTTTTAGAAAAACAAGTATGTATTTAGTAAACGGAAGACACAAATCACCCCCAAGTAAGATTAACCTAAGATTTAGAGATAAGGGTGAGAGGCAAACTTCTGACATTGCAACCACCATGCATATTACATTTATGTTTGGGATTAAAGACAATCTTGCCAGAAATAAGCCTTTTGCATTTGGGATGTGGAAATCCTCTCCAATGTAAGCAATATCAATCATAACCATGGAGAACTGTACCTTTTGATAAATATTTAGGATGGGAAGATGGAGTCTTGATTTTTAAACTGAGAAAACACTTCTTTATTACGAATAATTACTTCAGTGAAGGACAACTTCTGTCAATGAAGTTCCAATGAAATTTCCTAAGACTCATTTTCTTTTTTCTAATTCTCTGCTCACCAGGCAGCCTTCTTATATATAATTTAGATTCCCAAATGAATATATCCGATTAAAAAGCAATGCCTTGGGCTGGGGCTGGGACTCAGTGGTAAAGCGTTTGCTTCACTTGTGTGAGGCACTGAGTTCCATCCTCAGCACTACATAAAGGTAAATAAAGATACTGTGTGTTCATCTACAACTAAATAAATATTAAAAAAAAAAAAAAAAGCAATGCCTTCTCTGGATGATATGGCTTAGATCTGGGAATGTGTGTGCTGTTTTGGTTTTTGGAGACAAGACCTTGCTATGTTGCCAAGGCTGACCTGGAACTTCCAAATTTCCTGCCTCAGGCTCCTAAATAGTTAGGATTGCAGATGTGAGACACAGCACTTAGCTTGGAGGCGTTAAATAATGCACCTCTATACCTCTATTTTTTTTTCTTTGTGCTAACCCTAACCCTAACCCAGGGATGCTCTACCACTGAGCTACATCTCCAATCTTCATATATTTTTTTTAAATTTTGAGATAGGATCTTAATAAATTGCCCAGGCTAGCCTCAAATTTGTAATCCTCATGCCTCAGCCTCTGTAGCTGGGATTACAGGAATGTACCACCGTGTCCAACTCTCTTCTGGTTCTTGAAACTGAATTGGAATGTAGTTCACTGTTGATTGCATATGGTTCACTATGGCTGATCTAGAAAACAGTGTGTTTAAGGTGGCAAATTTGCTGAGCGCGGTGGCACACACCTGTAATTCCAGGGGCTCGGGAGGCAAGGCAGGAAGGATTGCAAGTTCAAAGCCAGCCTCAGCAAAGGCGAGGAGGCACTAAGCAAGACACTGTTTCTAAATAAAATACAAAGTGGGGCTGGGGATGTGACTCAATAGTCGAGTGCCCTTGAGTTCAATCCCTGGTACCCCTCAAAACCAAAAACAACAACAACAACAATATGGTACCAGATTCAATTCTTTATGCATTTTGGGAAAATTTTTTCATTATATCTTCAAAAACTTAACTCTTTCTGGGCTATAGTTTTGAGTTTTCTACTTCAGAAACACAAAATATCTTTATTTGGGATCATCTTTATCTGTTATAAGAATCTGCATAATTGAAGAATCCGAATTTGTGAATATTTTCTATTTTCTCTCTGATTGCTTTAATCTGTGGAATTTTTTTACTCTCTTAGGTGCATTCACCATTGATTGTTTTAGTGTTTCTTCTAGGTCAATTTAGTCTCTAGCTGTACCTCTTCTTCCTTGCTGTTTCTAATTTATTAATTCTGCAATGATACTATTTATGTCTCTAGTTTTGTTTTCTTAGGTCTATATCACTCATTATCTAATTCTCTATGCAGAAATTAGCAGACCCCTCCCTTTTTTAAGGCTAAGTAGTAAATATTTTAAATAGTAGTAAGTGTATGCATGACATACAGTATCTATTGCAGCTACTTAACTTTAACATTGTATCATGAAATAGTTATAGACAATCTGTAAATTAATGGAAATGACTATGTTCCAAGAAAATTTCATTCTCAGTAACAGTACTATGTTTAGCAATAATGCTTTTAAAGTAAGTTACAATGTTCCTCTTAGTCCTCCTTAAGGCCATCTGTGAATTCACTGCCTCTGAGGTTCATTAACAAGTTTTCCTGGGAGTGGGTGCCTCTTTGGAGGCATCTTGATCATTACCAGGTTGTTTAATAATAACTAATTTTTTTCATGCCTATTAGTATAGGGCATTTTCCTAAATGCTTTTTATCTACAATCCTATGGCAACTTCCAAAGAACCCAATTTTAAAATCTTTAGGTATCCCATTCTTACTCCATTCCCCTAAGAAATATTATACACCTTCTCTTTTATCTTTAAATTTCCAAGACCTTTCCCACCTTCTCATTGAATTAATGACCCTTCTTAATGCAATTGAGAAAAAAAGGAGCAATTAGAAATAACTTCATTCACTCCAAACCCTGATCTACAAACCCACCTGCCCCTGTACTCATCCACACCCTCTCTATGAGAACCCCTAGAGGGATTCCCAAGAGCCCCTTCACTTGCACAGCAGGTAAGTCCCTATCTCCTCTCACGACGGCAATTGCATCCCTGAATCATTACAATGTCTCCTCTTAACTTCATCATTTCCACCACTGTAAAAACTTGCTACAGAATCTCCAGTCCTAACTGAAGACATACCTCCTGTGATCTGCTACTCCATTTGTTTGCCTTTTTAGCCAAGCTCCTTTGAAGTGTGGTCTGTACACCCTCTGTACTTCCTCCAAATGCTTTTCTCTCTCAAATTTGCTCCAATTAGGCTGTTGTGTACTACTGTTATGTTTAAATATGAGGTGTCCCTCAAAAACTCACGTGTGAGACAATTATGACTGTTCCAAGGGGGAAATGATTAGAATATGAGAGTTGTAGCCTAATCAGTGGATTAATCCACTGATACAGATTAACTGGGTGGTAAGTGTAGGCAGGTAGGGTGTGGCTGGAGGAAGTGGATCACTGGGGGCGTGCCTTTGGGCTTCCCATTTTATCCCTGATTAGTGAAGCTCACTCTCTGTTTCCTGGCTGCTTCCCTCTGCCCTCAGAGAAGGGCATGATCCTGGGCAAGATGCCCTTTTGCCATGATGTTCTGCCCTGCCAGGATCTAGAGCTATGGAGTTGGCTGACTATAGACTGGATCTCTGAAACTGTGAGCCCAAATAAACATTTTCTCCTCTAAATTTTCCTTGTCAGGTATTTTGGTCACAGAAACACAAAAGCCAACTAAAACAACTAACGTACTCACTAAAACAGCTCTTGCCTGATAATCTAGTGTATCATAAACCAATAGAAATTCTTCTTTTATTTGACATATCAAGTGGCATTAGAGATAGTCAATCTCTCCCTCCTACTTGAAGAGACTTCCAGGACATAATTTTCTTTCCATTTTCTTCCTACCTTTCTGGTCACTTCTTTTCAAAGTCAATAGCTAGTAAAGTGGCATATTTGAGATTCAAGCTACTCAAAGGCAAAAATTTCTCCACGTTCCTCCTTCCTCCCTCCTCCCCTCCAATTCTTGCTCCTCCTCCTTTTTCTTCTTGTTCATACTGGGGATTGAACACAGGATGCTTTACCACTGAATGAAATTCCTAATCCTTTTTATTTTGAGACAGGGTCTTGCTAAGTTGTGGATGCTGACCTCAAACTTGGAATTCTCCTGCCTCAGCCTCCCAAGTCACTGAGATTATAGACATGTGCCACTGCACCTGGTACATTTATTAATTTCTATATCCTGAGTAGTTATCACTGTGTCCAGCACAGAATATGAACTGAGAAATATTTTTATTATTTTGCAAGAAAGAATATCAGAGACAGAGTTGGTGATAAGACAGTTCAGACCAGAGACACTGGACTCTCTGGGCAGTATGAAGGAGATAAGACCAACTAGCGGAATTTCTGAGGAGTGGGGGATCAGGGAGCAGACCCAAATAGATGAAATGGCTGACTTTGGCTAGCACCTGATAGAAGAAGGAAATCGAGTTTTGTCAGGAAGGCACTATCTTCAAAAAATAGCAGTGTGTATTTGAGAGACCATTTCCTGGTATTTGACAGAAACCCACTGTGTAAGGACAAATCCCCTGAGAACCAAATTGGAGACAAGCATGCAGGCAGTTCAGTGGGAGTGCTGCCAATAACTCCCTGAGGAGGCAGAGGCAGAATCATGGGCAAAGGACTTGAGCAGCCATGCGTCTCTGCAGAGCCTCTACCACCCCATCTATGGAGCTGAAAATCCCTTCAGGGTTGTCTCAATTACAGCAAGGAGGTTTTGCCTTTATTTCACCTATTTCACCTCTGAATCTCTCGCAGATCTATCATTGGATCGATCATGGGATGTGAACTGCCCTCAGAGAAGGGCATGACCAGGGGCAAGGTGCTCTCTCTTGTTGAGAGAAATTCCTGAGAAGGGGACTTCACTGTGAGTGCCATGAGCAACCAGTGAACAAGGACTGCAGCCCTAAAGAGGAGATCTGGGTCACACACCTCAGCTATCCCCAGAGGAACCAGTGTATTAGGTGAGGAGTTGTTTTAGTCAGCTTTTTTGCTGCTGTGACTAAAAGACCCAACAAGAAAAATTGTAGAGGAGAAAAAGTTTGAGAGCTCACAGTTTCAGAGGTCTTAGTCCATAGAAGGCCTGTTCCATTCTTTGGGGCTTGAGGTGAGGCGGGACTTCATGGCAGAAAAGTATAGCAGAGGGAAGCTTGAATCTCAAATATGCCACTTTACTAGCTATTGACTTTGAAAAAAGAGATTGAGAAGAAGTGACCAGAAAGGTAAGAAGAAAACGGAAAGAAAATTATGTCCTGGAGGTCTCTTCAAGTAGGAGGGAGAGATTGACTATGTCTAATGTCACATGGTTATCAGACAGCAAAGACAAAGAAAGACTCCAGATATAAAACACATACCCCATAGCCACACCCCCAAGGAACCACTTCCTCTAGCCACCTACCTCCAGTCACCACTCAGCTAATCCCATCAGGAATTAATACACTGATTAGGTTCAGGCTATAACCCACTTATTTCTCCTCCAAACCTCTTACATTGTCTCACACATGAGCTTTTGGGGGACACCTCACATCCAAACCATAACAGGAGTGGTGCCAAGCACCCAAAAGTGGACAAAGAAGATGGCCTACCATGATTTGGTAAGGTTCCTGTTAGGAAGGAACAAATAAAAAGACGTCAGAGTTAAGGAAACACACAAGATTGTGATGTACCCAGAGGGTAACATGGTGGTAAGCTGTTATCACCCTTAGGACTAAAGCATGGGAAAAATATCAGCTTTCCCAGTAGAAATGGGTGCTACAGAAGAGGAGCATCTGGTAGGAGCTATAGTTATGAGGGATGCCAGGGGTGGGACACCAAGTCTTTCCACCCCAACATTCCACCTCCTGCCAGTGTCTTCTCCCTGCCAACCCTAACTGCAGCTCTTAGTCATGAAGCCTGGGGGATACATTGCACAGGAATCAGCCTAGAGCTGGAAAAACACAGATCAGGACTAGGGCAAGTAGTCAAGAGAATAAACAGCAAAGAGCCCATGTTAAAGAGTTCAGGAATTTGAAGCAGGGGTCAAGGGCTAGTGTGGACAACATGTTCTCTGCTGTACCTTTCAGTCTTTCCTACTGACCAGAACTGAGGCTGACCTGAGGTGGCGTAGGACTGAGTGTGTGTTGAGTTTCCCTGATGTGAGGACTGGACACAAACTTTGGGGGCAAAATTGAGCAATAGGCAAGGCTGAACGATCCTCAGTGGAGGGATTGAAGGGACTGCAGGGAAAGGAGGAACGGAGGAGGATAGAATGCCCAAGAAAGAAATCAATGAAACCCCTACACAAAGGCCATTTGACCTTGCGTCCAGCCCCATCAGGTCCCCATTTTTATTAAATTCCAGCTGATAGATCAGGTGGAAGGTCAGAACCTCCTCCCAGGAGCCATGGAACAAGTATGGTGGCTTGGACATCCCCCAACTCCTGTGTTCCTACAGGCATATTCAAAGGTGAATGGTGGAATGAAAGCTGTGACCTAATCAGTTTATCCTACTTTGAATGCCTGGGTGGTAATTGTAGGCAGATGGTGTATGGCTGGAGGAGGTGGGTCACTGGGCATGCCCTGGAAAGATTCATCTTCCCTGTGGCCACTTCCCCTCTTTCTATCTGCTTTCTGAACACCGTGAGGGAAGCAAGTTCCTTCCACCATGATGTTCTGCCTCACCGTGGGCCCAGGGCAATGGAGTTGGCTGACCATGGACTAAACCTCTAAAACCATGAGTCAAAATAAACCTTCCTTCTTCTAAGTTGTTCTTGTTGCGTATTCTAGTCACTGTGATAAAAAGCTGATTAAAACAAGTTAACTTGAATATGTTCTGCAGTCTGAAAAATTGGTGAGAAGCAGGAAGAGAGAAAGGGGAGCGTAGGTAACCTTTAAAATGAGGGGTCTGGCGTGGATGGGAACAACCTCTGCATGGGAGGGCGTCACCACAAAAACAGTCTGATGATGATGAACATACTTGGAGTCCAAAAGATGGTGGAAAAGCTATACAGTCAGCCCAGAAATCTGGTCTTGGTGTTTTCCCTTCGTTTTGCTTCTAGGTCTGGCCTGGTGCATGCTAGAGAAGCGCTCCACTGGTGAGCTGCACCCCGAGCCCTCTCCCTTTGCTTCTCACTCCTCTATCCTCCTCCTTCCCAATCTTTTCTTGAATCCCTCTTGGTGGTAGGAGGTCAAGGCTCTGAGATTCTTTTCCTGGGAAGATGGGAAGGTAGCAGCCATAAGCAGTAACATACTCATTCCTGGTGAATGTGGCCACTGCCATGGCACCACTTTAATGGGAAGCATCATTTCATCACTTCAAGAGAAGCTCCCCTCCCACCAAAGGTGAGGCCAGGAAGGAAGGAAGGGGCCGAGGAAGTGCACAGCCTTGTGCACTTAATAGTGAACAATAATAGTGAACAATTATTGCCCAAATGGTTACGTATCAAGCCATAGGAGCTCATCTGGGTGGCTGCTCTAGCCAGGTACCTATCACTATCATGAGTTGAAAGGTTTCTCTCCCCAGAAATACATCTGCGTCCTGAGCCCTGAAACCTGTGAATGTGACCTTATTTGGAAAAAGGGGTCTTTGCCGATGACATTGAGTTAAAGATCTTAAGATGGGATCATCCTGGATTGTCTGGGTGGGCTCTAAATCCAATGACAAGCTTTTATAAAGCATAGATAAAAGGACATGAGGAAAGAGAGTACCCTGGGAAGACAGCAGCAGAGATTGGAGTTTTGCTGTTAGAAAGCCAAGGATCACCTACAACCACCAGAAGCTGGCAGGGGCAAGAAGTGATTCTCTCCTGTTGCCTAGGGAGGGAAGGTGTCCCGTGATTTCAGAAAGCTGGCCTCCAGGACTCTGAGAGAATAAATCCCTAATTTGTGTTTATTTGCTTTGGCAGCTCTGAGAATCTAAAACTTTAATGCTTTGCATGCATTATTTCTAATCTTCACCCTGACTGCTAAAGTGAAGGTATTGTTTTATCATTTTATAGACAAAGAACTTGTAATTTAGTAACTTATCCAAGTTCCCACAGCTGGCAAATTGCAGAGCCAAGATTTGCATTCTGAGTCTAAGCCTCGCCAGCACGGTAGAGTCCTCTTTGGATAGATCATTGTTAAGATGTTCCTCTGGTTCCAAAAGTGCTCTTCTGCATTCCTGGCTCCTGGGCATGTTCCTGCTTGCCCCGCTCAGCTTACTCATACAGCAACATTTAATGGATGAACTGTTTGTATTGGTCACTTGATGAGGACTATGGTCACAAAGTTGATTTTCACCAGTTGCTTCTTCTCTCTCTTGATGGTCTCGAGCTTCAGAGGAGGGAAAGTTTCACTTCCCTACCTCAGAAAATAAATAGAAACCTCAAGCAATAGTTTAAAAATATTAACAACAAGCGGCATCTGTACAGTGATTTGTGAATTAAGAAACCATGTCATTCCCTATCTAGTCTGTTTTATGCAACTCCTACCTGAGACCAGTGAATTTATAAAGAGTAGGAATTTATTTCTCACGGTTCTGGAAGCTGGAAAGTCCAAGACCAAGCAGATGTGTCCTCTAGTGAATGACTAGTCTCTATGTCTAAGCTCGTGTCTTTCATGTTCCAGAAGGGAGGGGCACTGTCCATACTTGAAGAAAGGTGGGAGGGCAAAGGAATCAACTCCCTCTGCCAGCACCCACCCCCACTTTTTTTTTTTCTTTTGGGGTACTGGGGATTGAATTCAGGAGTGCTCTACCACTGAGCTACATTCCCAGTCCTTTTTATTTTTTTATTTTGTGACAGGGTCTCAATAAATTGCCCAGGTTGAACTTGAACTTGCAATCCTCCTGTCTCAGCCTCCTAAATCCCTGGGATTATAGGCATGCTACGCAGCACCCAAAGTGTCAGCCTTTTTAGGACACCTAATCCCCTTTACATGTGAGGAGACCCCATGGCCTCATCACTTCCCGAACACCACAGCTCTTGACACTATCCTGTTGGCAACATCTGGATTCTGGAGAGGCCACATTCAATTCACAGTGCCCACATGGTTCCATCTGAGCCTTGGAGGATAAGCTACATGTGCATGTAATATGTGGGTGATGGTGTGAATGAGGACCAGAGTTCCCAAGTCTAATGGATCTCTCAGTGTCTCAGTTTCTGAAAGGAAGTGCCCCACAGCACTGTACCTCTGTTATGGTTTGGATGTGGGGTGTCCCCCAAAAACTCAACGTGTGAAATAATGCAAGAAGGTTTGGAGGAGAAATTATTGGGTTACAGCTTAACCTAATCAGTGTATTAATTCCTGGTTGGCTTAATTGAGTGATAATTGAAGGCAGGTGGGGTATGGCTAGATGAAGTGGTCCATTGGGGGTGTGACTTGGGGGTATATATTTTGTATCTGGGGAGTGGAGTCTCTCTCTCTGCTTCCTTACCACTATGTGAGCTGCTTCTCTCTGCCACAGTCTTCCGTCATGATGTTCAGCCACACCTCAAGCCCTGAGGAATGGAGCGGGCCTTCTATGAACTAAGACCTCTGAAACTGTGAGCCCCTAAATAAATTTTTCCTCCTAAAATTGTTCTGGTCAGATCTTTTAGTCACAGCAATGAAGAAGCTGGCTTAAAACAACCTCCTTCAGTTCCATCTTAGACTCATGAAATCATCCATGTAATTTCAAATGTTTCACATTTCACCATTTTTTTCTATCCAATTTTTTCTGCATTTGCAAATAAGGGGGATTGCCACTTGGAATTATGAAGAGCTGACTCCCATCTGAATGGGCTTGGGGTGTTGAATAAATGATATTAGCAGCCCCGAGTCAGAAGAAAGCTGAGCAGAGACCTGCCTTAGAATAAATATTTGTGATTCCTCGAGCAGTTCTTGCTTCTTAATGTATGGCATTTTCAAAATACTTACAGTCTGCACCCTGATGGGTGTTTACGTTTAAAGAAATATAGAAATCGCCATCAGTACATGGTGATCCCACCAGAGTATTAAGCTAAACACAGAAAATGAATGTATTCACAGCCACAGGCACAATTTACAGTTCCTGGAATACAAGTTGATATCTACACAAAGTTGGTATGTGGGGAGGAATGCCTTTTGAATCATTGAGAGTGTTTCACTTGTGCCATGTTTTTTCCAGGAACTAAAGAGACATTGGTCTGTAATTTTCCTCTCTCTCTCTCTCTCTCTCTCTCTCTCGCTCTCTCTCTCTCTGTGTGTGTGTGTGTGAGAGAGAGAGAGAGAGACAAAGATTGGCAATTGAACCTAAGAGTTCTCTACCACTGAGCTACAGCGTGGCTCATGCCTGTAATCCCAGCGACTCAGGAGGCTGAGGCAAGAAGATCAGGAGTTCAAAGCCAGCCTCTGCCAGTTAGTGAAGCCCCAAGCAACTCAGTGAAACCCTGTCTCTCTAGGTTGCCCAGGCCTCAAACTTGTGATCCTCCTGCCTCAGTTTCCTGATTAACTGGGATTTTAGGCATGCACCACCATGCCGGACAGTCTATGATTTTTCTACAACTCTACAAACCTAATAAAAATCTGAGATAATGTATGCATCAGAAGAGACCAAAAGTCAATCTTCTAACCACCAGATCTGGTGAAATACTTACTCTCAGTGACCTTTTCTTAAAATTAATTGTTTCCGATGTAGCTAACAGACTTAAAGTCTAGTACTATCAGGAGTTATTTTGATAATTACAACAAAGAGAAAAAAAGACTCCTTTGGCTCATAGCAAGCCAATGCCATTTAATATAAATATACTTTTAGCAGATTTAATATATTCACAAATTGACTTACAAATTAGCAGATGTGACACATACTCTTGTAACAATTTTTGACAACTGGCTTCTCCTCCTCACTACATATCTGTTTCCACAGTTTTTTTTAAAAGTTTTTTTTTTTTTTTGTGATGCTGGGTATGGAATCCAGGGCCTTGCTCATTCTAGGCAAGTGCTCTACCATTGAGCTACACCCCCACCCCCATCTTTTTTTTTTTTTTTTTCTGTTGGTACCAGGGATTGAACCCCAGGGACCCTTAACTACTGAGCCACATTTCCAGGCTTTTTTAATACTTTATTTAGAGACAGGGTTTCATTGAGTTGCTTGGGGCTTCACTGAGTTGCAGAGGCTGGCTTTGAACTCCTGATCTTCTTGCCTTAACCTCCTGAGTCGCTGGGATTCCAGGCATGAGCCACCACACTGAGCTCCCAACCCCATCTTAATCATTTCAAAGGGCACAATTCAGCAGCATTCAGTATGTACACATCTACAGACTTGAGTTCTCTTGGTGTTTTGTTTGGGGCTGATTTCTTTTTTCCTTTTTTTTAAAATCTTTTTTCTTCTTGGCTTTGCTCCTACAACTCTAATAATTGAACAAAAATAATAAATAAATCTGAAGCTTTGTACAAAAGGGAAAAAAGAGTGATCCTCCTGGCACTTGTGACAGAATATCTCATGACAATTTTCCTAAGTAGGTGAGCTCCTGAGACCTTGGGCTTGTTTTCCAGGGCTGTAGCCCGGGGGCAGCCTCCTGTGGGTTGGGCTGGAGGTCGGGGCAGTGGGAGGAGGGATGGTACTAACCTCCAACAGTGAAAATGGGAGGTTTTTAGTCTGTAAGGCCAGGTCTTCCTCAACCTTTTGGAGGCCAAGCAGACCTGTTCATACCCTGGAATCTTTCGATTGACAAACTCTGACAGACTTTGGGGTTCCACAATGAAGAAGACAGGAGTGGACTATTTTGTGGTGGAGGATTTTGATCCGAAAAGGTCATCAGGGGAGAAGAGAAGGGTCACTATGTTCTGAGGATCTGCAGCTTGAACACCCCACCTAACACAGGTCTGAGAGCTGGCACACGGCCTAAGACCCCCGTGGCTGGTAAATGCTTATGCCAGTGTCTAGGAGGAGAGCTGGGTCAGAGGATTCACCCATCTCACCCCTGGCTTGGGGAAGGAGTCTAGTTGTCACAACTTCAACATCAATGGAAACTGAACTTGGGGACAAGATTCCACATGTACCGGGGAATGTAGGGACTCTGGTACTGCTTATGTGGGCTGGATAGGACTGATGGCAAAATATGTCAAGCCCGTGTCTTCGGGATACCCCCTGCAACAAGCAAGGAACAAAAGGGAGACGACACATCACAGAACAAACCCATGAGTTCCTGTGAAAGTCATACTTATTCTAGTAATTTTTGTTATAATTTGGCAAAATCAGGGAGAAGTCTAGTCTTGAATTCTTAAGTGGATGTTGTGGATGACTTTGAGGGAATATTTTCATTTGCGCACACAGTTTCTACTTGTGGAGATGTGAAGCAAATCCATTCAACCATTGAGCCTGCTGTGTAAAGTCACTACAGTGGACACTGAAGGTGAGTAGGATATGGCTCTTGCTTTTGAGGATTTTATACCCTGGTGTGGATGTGTGGGATTAATGTAAATTCACATAAATGCGCAGCACTGATTTTCTTTAAGACTTCACTTCTGGTATGGAGGGTAGATTAAGTCAGGAGGTAAAACTCAATGACAAGGAAATCTATTAGGAAAATTATAATTAATGCTTAATAATTATAATTAATTAATTATGATATATTAATATTATTATATAATTATAATATATTAATTAATTATAATATAATCATAATTAATTAATTATAATTAATATAATTGCTTTCAATATACATAGATCTTGCATGTACTAAGCCCTAATTAGCCACTGAAAATCCAAGAAAAATAACCACAGTCCCCATCCTGGAAGGCTTGACACTCGAGAGGGAAGACAGAGAGCCATTGTCACTGTGGTTTGAGGGGAGGTGTCAGGCCACTATGTCTCCACACCTCTTTCTTGGGTGGGATTTCCAGGACCACTTGGAACTTGGAGCATCCTTATCAGGGAAGTCATTGAAGCATCCTTATCAGGGAAGTCAATGAAGGATCCAGAGCCACAGACCTGCAGTGCTGTGTAAGGGAGGGAAAGGATGATAATGGGGAAGAAGGAAGGGTAGCACATAAAAAGGAAGGGGTAGGAAAATGATCCCCTAAGAATCTGCACCAAGACCACTCTGCCATGGTTGAACTTCTCTAGACAGAGTAGTTAATTTAAAATGCAGTTCTCTAAGTGGCCTGAGAATGTCTGCCAATCTAATTGTTGAACTCATCCACCCCATCCTATTTCTTTGCAGGTTCATCATAGTTTGTCCATGACCTGAAGGTCAGTAGGGTGCGGCCATGGCCTGATGTGATTTCCTGTCTCTCTTAAGATCTAACCAAGGCATCAGGGTAGCCATAGTGGGACAGAATGAAGCCCTAGATGGCTGGCTGGTGGCCAAGTGCCACATCTGTTGCTTTCAGAAGCAGCTGGGGAAGTGGAGTGTCAGGAGCCTTCTAGCAACATGGTGAGAGCATCTTCACCCAGTACGATTGAGTCAGCTCAAGCTGCTGTAACAAATCATCATAGCTGGAGGCTTAAACACCAGGCATTTCTTACAGTTCTGGAGGCTTGAAAGTCCAAGATGAAGGTGCCAGCTAGCTTGGTATCTGGTAAAAACCTGCTTCCTGGTTTGTAGATGGATGTGTTCTTTCTCAGAGTAAGAACATGGAGAGTGTGACATTTCCACAGGGGAAGCAGGGAGAGAGAGAGAGAGTTGAACAGAGAGAGAGAGAGAGATTCTTTGTCTCCTCCTCTTTCTAGCTCATCTAGAAGGACTGCCCTCATGACTTATTTATTTCCAAAGGTCACACCTCCTGATACCACAACACTGGAGAGTAGGTGTACCCCAAAAGTTCATATGTTGGAAACAATTTTCAAATTCTTATGTTAATGGCATTTAAAGCTGAAGCTTTGGGGAGGTAATTGGAATTAAATAAGATCATGAGGGTGGAGTCTCCACCATAGCACTAGTAGCATTACAAGACGAGAGACCTGAAGTAGCAGCTGGCTTTGTCTGGCCATGTGATGCCTCCACCATGTTCTGATGCAGCAGGAAGACCCTCACCACATGCTGTGACCATGCTGGCTCCATGCTCTTGGGTCTCCCAAATCTCCAGAATCATGAGCCTAATTAACTTCTATTCCTTAGAAGATATCTGGTCTCAGGTATTTTGTTGTACCAACAGAATATTAACTAAGATAGAAGGCATATGAATCTGGGGGCTTCACATCCAACCCATAGCATGGCAAGATGGGGTTTTGAAATTCATGTTAGAATACAGGTTAACCATGTGGGCTCCAATGCAGGGCTGCCTGGGGTCAAATTTCCACTCTGAAAGTTGCTAGCTGGTTAACTGTGGCCAGTTTTGTGTCTGTAATTGTCATCTGGAATATGAAGACATAAAAAATAACAACAAAAATAAAAAATGATCACAATGATGATGATGATGATAATAAAATAATAATCACCCATTTCTCAGGCATGCTGGGAAACTTCCGTTAAATAAGGCAGGTAAAGCTCTTCACATGGTGTTTAGTTATGTTATTATAACCTTTCAGGTTCCCACCTCACCTTTCAAGAATGGGGCTAAAGCCTGGGAGGGTCAGGGGCAGTTGTGGCCAACAGAAAAACCACATGAATAGCACAGTAACTCTAGAAGGGCTGATGGGCCACTTTCCCTCAGTTGAGTGCAATACAATTACCAATCTTGGTTTTCTTTTCAATCTTAGCAGAAAGGCTATAATTTAAATAAGATGAAAGGAGGCTTGCAGGCTCCTGATAACAAAGAACATTACAGGTTGCCCTTGAGAATCTACAGCTTCTACCACCATTGGAAGGAATCCAGATGAGGAATCTGCGGTGAAGGGAAGACACCCGTGCACTCCCTTGAAGGAGAGGGGAGGAGAGCATACCAGCCTCCTCCTTCCATTAGAGTGGAGGTGATATGCTGGTGTTTAAAAAGACTTTTATGAGCATTCCTGAGCTGTCTTCCACTAGGGTGGCCGCTCTGATTTCTTAAATTGCCTGATAATGTTCAGTTTCAACTGAAGGAAAAATGGTTGCATCAACTAGCTCAGTTTTTGGAAGAGAATAAAAAAAAGAAAGAAAGAAAGAAACTTATATTGGAGTTCAATGAGAATGTTCATATACTTTTCTTTCTTTCTTTCTTTCTTTTTTTTTTTTTTTTTTTGTAGTTGTAGATGGATACAATACCTTTATTTTATTTATCTTTACAAAGTGCTGAGGATTGAACCCAGGGCCTCACACATGCTAGGCAAACGCTCTATCACAGAGCTACAACTCCAGCCCAAATGTTCATATACTTTTAAATAAAATTTTACACATGTCTCTGCCTTTCCCCTTCACTTTTCAAGGAGAGGACGCCAATATGTAACTCTTGTACTTAGTATTTTGGTTCAGAATTTAGGACTCCCTCAGGCACCCACACCCCTCTTCTGCCAGCCCCATAATAGATTTCTCCTCCTTTCCAGTGCTATTTTCTTCATTCCCAGTCCTACCACCCTTGGTTAGCAATGATGGAGGAAAGACACATGAGTATATTCACTGGAAACCTTCTGTCTGCGAGTGGCTTATCACATGTTGCCACCACCTTGAAAACCATGCATCCTCTAAATATTAATGACTTTGGACCTGTCTTCACTTCACAGGTCTCCGTGGAGATGTGCCACAGTGTCTCTTAGCAACCTCATACCTCTCTTCATTTACTATTCCCAGACTTCTGGCCCTACCTCCTCAACAATGCAGGGAGTTGGTGAGCGCTGCTGTCAGATGGCCTAGTCCTGTTTGTGAGTTCTAGAAGGTTCTCAACATTTGGCCAAGGCTGTGCTAAGCAAGAGTGAGAAAGGTCAGTCAAGTCAAGGAAGCATTGTGTTGGCTGGCTAGGAGGAATGAGTGTGGATGTCAGTAAGGCAGGATAGTGAGAAATCTGTGAGCATGAAGTTGCATGTGGGGAGCTGAGGAAGGGGCAGGGGGTGGCAAATACCATTTATAAGAGACACAGCAAATCTCTCCCTCTTTTTTTCTTTTTTTAAATATTGATTTTTTTTTAGTTTTAGGTGACGCAATATATTTTATTTTTATGTGGTGCTGAGGATGGAACCCACTGTCTCATGCATGTTAGGCAAGCACTCTACAACTTGAGCCACACCCCAGCCCTCTCGTCCTCTTTTAAGCCCATCTTTATAAGAATGAAAGAAAGAAAGAAAACAATGCAGTGTAATTTTCATGATTACTTTTTTTATAAAAAGGTTTATGCTTCCAAGGGGGGATAGTGGCACACACCTGTAATCCCAGCAACTCAGGAGGCTGAAGCAGGAGGATCACAAGTTTGAGGCCAGCCTCAGCAAGTTAGTGAGACCCTATCCAAATAAATAAAAAATAAATAAATAGAGCTAGGGATGTAGCTGAGAGTTAGAGCACCCCTGGGTTCAGTCCTTAGTACTGCAAAACAAATAAAACAACCACAAAAAGTTTGTACTTCCAAATATTCAAGAGTATGATAATTCCTTTGGGTCATGGCCAATTTTGACCACTGACTTCCCCATTCGAGTAGAACATTAGAGAGTAAAAATCCTCTGTGGTGTGGTGGTGCATGCCTGTAGTACCTGAGGCTCGGGAGGCTGAGGCAGGAGGATTGCAAGTTCAAAGCCAGCCTCAGCAAAAGCGAGGAGGTAAGCAACTCAGTGAGACCCTGTCTCATACAAAATAGGGCTAGGGATGTGGCTCAGTAGTCGAGTGCTCCTGAGTTTAATCCCCAGTACCCCCTGCCACAAAATTAATAATTCATAGGGCTTCCAAACCATTCAAGTCTTTATATCCACCACCCAGTTAATGGTGATGCTTAAGCAAGTTAGACAAAATAATGGAAAAGAGACTTTGAGAATGCTCTTTGAAATCATATTAAGGCAGTCAAAAACTCTCTGGGGGGTGGGGGGAGGAGAGAGATATAAAGGTTCACAAATGCTCAGTGTGGAAATTCTCTGGTGGAAAAAAATGGGTCCACAGATGCTGAACCCACCAGGACACCTTCTCAAATGTTCGAGGGATTTGGCTACTTTGATCTCAGGTTTGCATCTCTGAGCCTCTCCCAGAGGACACATTCTGTGCATCCCTGGCTCCTGATCCACTCAGGAGGGTCCTAGAGAGTAAGGAACCAGAAACTGGACACTGTTGCAATACAACCCTTCTCCTTTAGTGGTCACCAAGAGAAGTAGAACACAATAACTGTAATAGGAGGGCTTAATTGTAAATGATACAGAGGAGAAAACGAAAAATAAATATAAAAACATATATTTTAAATTCCTAGGACGGAAAAAACTAGCAGCAACTCTCCACTTTGACGCCTGTGGATGTGTGAATGGAGTCTACACAGCCCAGGGGATCACAGGGCCGTTCATTCTTTGGGAAAAGGAATTTGTGATTAGCATATCCATGTGTGTTCTCAACCATCTTGCGGATTTTATTTTTCAATGCCCCTCTTTCATGTTCTTGCCTTTTTCTGGGACAAGGCCTCTCCATCATATAGGATTACACATGGCCAAATTCATTTTCCATTGGATGACAAACCACACTTGAATTTGTCAGGTTGAAAGGTCAGGGCCCTTCTCTTGTTAGTCAGTCAGCCTCCCTCAAAGTGTCTCAGTCATGAGAACATGTTGGAATCCCCAGGCACTCTGTGCCTCTGAGGCTCAGCCCCTCGTGGACCCTGAACTCTGCACCGACTTGGATTCCTAAGGACTGACTCCATCCAGAGGACAGGCACAGCAGGGGACCCACAAAGGAAACTGCATGGTGCTTGTCATTGTGAGGCAGATGATAGTCAATGATAACCTGGAATTTTTAAAAAAGGTCTATTTGCTGAACCCCACATGAGAGAGATTTTTTTTTCCCAGTGCACTATCATATGAGAATAAGCCCCTTCATGAAAGATATGTCCAGAATTGTTAGGAGGTGAACAAAAAAACATAGTTCTATACTTTTAAAACAGCAACAGAGAATTGAAGAGTTGCCAACTGTAAAATGGATGAAGGATGTTTCTAATCCAAGCAGCTGTAAGTCCACCAGCTCTTAACATACCTGTACCTGGCAGAGAAGGTTTTCTTATGCTAAGTTTACATTAATTTGGCTAAAAGTGACTGGCCAACCCCAAGGTACTTGGATCTCCTGTGAGTTCCTCTGTTTACCTCTCTGTGTGTGCTGTAGATAAATGTCATGCTACGCATATACAAAAGCATCTGAGGAAAACCACATCGTTTCAGATTCTGCTAACTAAATTTGGTGCCGTTCACACTAGTAGTGATTAGAATTTAATTTGGTACTGTTTGTAATAAAATGAGTATTCATAAATCTTTTATAATATAAAGGAGATTTTAATAAAATGCTCAGGAAATATATATATATATATTTTTTTCCAGTACTTACAAACCCTGAGTCACAGGAAAACAACTAAGAGGCTAATTCAAATTGTTTTTGCCTAATCATTAAAGACGATCCTTTCAAGTCTTTAATAGGCTATATTAAGATCTGATTCTTCAGCTAAATAATTATTTATCTCTTCCTTCCTCAGCCTATGTCACGGAGCACCCTGAATAAGTTCTTGGAAACAGCTGTAGGTAATTATGTTGAAAATTATGATAATTAGTCATCATGTGTAGTTAGTTACTTAATGTATATTAAAGTAATAAATCTATAATAAAATGCTACAATTCAGACTTTTCCTTTCATTAAGTATTTAGTAATAACTGTCTTTACTAAACTGTCATTTTAGTGAGATGCTAAATACTTTATATCCAGCATCTTATTCAATTTTTCACCATCCTAATGAGGTAAGTATAAATAAGATATTGACATTACAGATGAGATTTGGGGAGATTAGATAACTTGTCCTAACCTATATAGCCTGCAAGTGATGGAGCTGGGATTCAAACCCAAATCCTCTTGATTCCAAAGCCAGGCTCCTGAACCCTGCAGTGAACTATATTCATGGTATAGAAAACGGGTCCCTGGAGTGCCTGGGTAAGATTTTTGCTGTCTGTTTCCATGCTCACACCACCTGGCCTCCATGAAGTCACTCTGCATACACTTGTCCTGCCCTTGTGGGCACTTTTATTTGTAGGGTTTTTTGTTTGTTTATTTTTGGCAGCAGACATTGACAGAGGTGCTTAACCACTGGGCAACATCCCCAGCCTTTTTTTTTTTTTTAATTTTGAGGCAGGGTATTGCAAAGTTGCTTAGGGTCTCACTAAATTGCTGAGGCTGGCTTTGAACTCTTGATCCTCCTGCCTCAGCCTCCCAAGTTGCTGGGATTGTAGCTGTGGGCCACCTAGCTTGCCTTGTGGGCACTTTTGAATGATTGAAAAGCTGTAGTTAGAGATCAAATGAAAGATAACACCCATAACTGGAGGGACTTGCAAGCAACTTTGTGAATAAGATTTTTGATTTAGCTGAAGGATCATCTTTTTATTTTATTTATTGTTACTTAATGTATATTAAGGAGGATTGAACACAGCGCCTCGCACTTGCTAGGCAAGCGCTCTACCACTGAGCCATAAACTCAGCCCCCTGAAGGATGATCTTGTGTGAAACAAAACTCCAGATCCTGCTTGCTTTTGTTGGAATGTGGAAATACTGACTGAAAGACTTAGAACCTGTTATACATACTTTTGAAGAAAGCAAAGAACACTGATTAAAAAGATGATTAATGTTGAAAAAAGAAGTGTAAATAACCTTTACATTTTAAAAAATGTACACTTTAGTTCTTTCTAAAGAGGCTTCAGTTGATGAAGCCTAATGATCATATTTTAATTGAGTTGAGTCTGTTCTCTGGTCTTTAGGTCTAACCTATACATAAAGATGATAGACGTGCAGTTCAACTTACCACATTTTGCTTTTCAAATTAGAATGGAGTAAAAAAAATGCCAATGGGTGACTCAGTCTGCTGCATGTGTGGTGAGGAACATCCTTTAGGAGATTAGAGAGGCTGCGGCTCCCAAGGCAGATTCACAGTCAAGGGCAGAGCCCTCAAGTCCCAGGTTCTCTTTTAAGAATCTTTCGTACGTCTGTTATCCACATGAGGAGGTATAATAAGTGGACTGTGAATCAGAGTTGGATTTGGCTCCTGGCTTTTTCCCCTAGTAACTTCATGTTATGGGTTGATTGCTGTCCCCTCCAAATTCACTTGTTGCATTCTGAGGTCTCATCTGGAAGGAGGGTCATTGCAGATGTGATTAGTGAAGATGAGGTCATACTGGAGTAGGGTGGAACCCTAACCCAATATAGCGGCTGTCTTTATAAAAAGGGGAAATCTGGACACACACACACACACACACACACACACATGAAGAACCATGTGAAGATGAAGACAGAGATCAGGGTTGTGCTTCTAGGAGTCAAGGAATACCTAACATTGCCAGTGAGTCATCAAACTAGGGGAGAGGTAGGGAACAGGTGCATTTTCACAAAGCTCAGAAGGAGCTGACACTTTGGTGTCTAGGACTCCTGGCCTTGGGACTCTGAGAGGGTACATTTCTGTTGTTTAAACGCTCAGTTTGTGGTGCTTTGTTAGGGCAGCTTCAGCAGACTAAGGCACTGTGTGATTCTGAACTAGTTCCTCAACCTCAGTAACCTGTGGTTTCCTCTTCTATAAAATGATAATGCTGTACTCCATCAGGTTACAGGGAGCTGAATAGTACTTACCAATTGTGTTAGAATGATTTCTTATTTGTTATACACTACTTATTTATTGCAGGCTCAGAGGATAGTGACCCCAGCTGTTGTCCTTGGTTTGTCCCCAGTGGCTGCACAGATGTTCCATTAATATTTGTCAAATGATGGAGCAAGCCATTTAGTTACATTAGGAAATGCATGCAGTATGATAGTACAAAGTGAATACTTATTTTATATCAGGCATAAAATTTAACCTTCTTAATCTATTTTTTTTCAATAATCCTCCCAACAAGTAAGTTCTGTTTTATTAAGAAAGAAACAGAGAAAAAGAGATTAAGTTATTTATCAACAGTGACATTACCATCAAGCTAGACTTAGAACCCAGTCAACCAGGTTGTCTGAACCTGGAGCCCCATATGTTAACAACTCTACTCTCTTTTAGAGACTGCTCTATGTGGTCTGTAAATGTTGGTTCTCTCTCTTCTTTACTTTCTTCCACAATTATTTATTAGCCCATGTGATGGCTTCGTGGTGTGTGTGAACTTGGCTGGACTGAAAGACCGTCCCCAGAGTTCCTTCTCTAGCATGTATATTAGAAGGGCTCCAGAAGCTATTGTCTCAAGAGAGTCAGAAGATGGAAGGGAAGCAGCAGCCTTTTGTAACATACGCACACACTGGATACATTTGTTCAGCCAAACGTATCCAGGAGTTTCTCCCAAGAGATTTTGAAGGTGTAAATAAAGCACCCAACCAGTTGACTTTATGTTGGGAGAGTATTCCTGACCTGATCTTTGGAAAGATCTCCAAGAATTTAGGCCAGCCCAGTGTGGTGGCACCTGCCTATAGTTCCAGCAGCTCAGGAGGCTGAGGCAGGAGGACAATGAATTCAAAGCCAGCCTCAGCAACTTAGCCCTAAGCAACTTTGTGAGACCCTGTCTCAAAATAAAAAATAAAAAAGGGCTGGGGATGCGGCTCAGTGGTTAAGCACCCCTGGGTCCAGTCCCCAGTACAAAAAAAAAAAAAAAAAAAAAATTAAGGTCATCCCTGGAAAGAGGAGCATATGGAAGGACTACTTTCTACCTGTTCTAGCTCCTATCCATGGGGTTCCAGCCTGCTTCTGGGCTTCCCTTCCTGATGTCCTTCCTTATGGGACTTTGGATTTGCTTAGCCAGCCGCTATTGTCTGAATGTTGGTGTCTTCCCCAAATTCGTGTTGAAATCCTACCCCCCAAGGTGATGGTGTGAGGATTAGGGCCTCCTGGAGGCAGTTAGGTCATGAAGTAGGGTACTGTTGGATGGGATTAGCTTCTTTATAAGAGAGACTCCTAAAGAGCGAGCTCATCCCTCCCACCATGTGAGGACACTTCCAGAAAGTGAACTAGAAAGTGGGCCTTCTCCAGGCACCAAATCTGCTGGCACCCTGACCTTGGACTTGTGACCTATATAAGGTAATAAGTACATTTCTGTTGTTTATGAGCCACTCAGTCTGTGATATTTGGCTGTAGCAGCCTGAGTGGACCAAGACACCAGCTTCACCTTGTGTAAGTCAGTTCCTTGGTTCTGTTTCTGTGATTGAACTGACGGATACAGCCCATTTTGAACTTGTTCATAAGCTTGGCTATTATGACAGTTCTGATTAATTGCTTTTTATTTGCTTTTATATTACTTCTTGCAAGTATGCAAAGGATTAATGCCACTCATTAGGATTCAGGGATTGAGGACAAAGTTCTTAGTCAAAGGAGCCTCTGGAAAAATTGCTCTACACTTGTGTCTCAAATTATAAATCTATTTTGTTGTTGCATCAAGTTGCAATGGAGGGGATTAAAAATAAATTTTAAAGCTTATTTTATTTATTTAATATTTATTTGTTTGTTTATTTGGGGATATTAGGGATTGAACTTAGGGTGCTCTACATCTCCAGCCCTTTTGAATTTTTATTTTGAGACAAGGTCTTGCTAAGTTGTTGGCCTTGAACTTGCGATTCTCCTGCCTCAGCCTCCCAAGTCACTGGGCTAAAATTAAAGAATTTTAAACACTTATATGATATATATCATGCATATATGATTTGGTGATTATCTCTTGTCATGACAATCTCCAGCACTAAATGTGTGAACAGATGTAGCCCATGATCTTAGCAACGGTAACTATGTATTTTTATTTGGTTACTGATGTTCACCTCAGTTTTGTTCAGTATCACTTATGAAGTGCCTGTTCTAAGTCCACTACTGAGTTGGGGCCATGATTTGAAACAAATCCTTAATAACATAAATCTATAAAATTGGAAGGAATTTTAACTGGCGTCTTGCCTGATTCTTTGGCTTTGTATATCAGGAAACTAATTCAATCAGCGATTTTCTCAAGGTCATGCAATTGTAGAACTGAATATAAAAATCCAAGTTGTCTGATTCATAATGCTATTTTTTTATTATGCTCTTTCTGTTATTAATCTTTAAAACAATCTTTTGGACATTGATAACTTCACTAGATATGATAAAGTCTTTTTTTTTTTTTTTAGATCATCTCATTCTGTATACTGTTATGCTCGAATTCAGGACCCCCAAAAGACCACCAGAGACCAAGATGTAAGCAGCAAAGAGGTGTTTATTGCAAGCTAGCTCAGTCCTCTGTGCACACAGCAACTGGTGATGCTGAGAGGCCCGGAGCCCAGGGTTTGCAGCAATTTTATACACTCTTTGGGGAAAGGCAGGTACTTCACATACATCACAGCATCTCTTAGAAAATCATCACACACCACAGGAAAATCAAACATCAACTCTTAACATTGATTAGCACATTCACTGACGGGAACAAGTTTGGGTAGGGGTGATTGGTTAGTACAAGAGGGGGATTCTTTTGAACTGATTGGTTTAAGCCAAGAAGGGAGTATGCACTGAATTACATGGTTTCCCAACATGTTATCAACCACCATAAACTACTGGGAGGGTCATCAGGCATTCCAGGTATTTTCCCTGTCTCATGCTGATTGGTGGCTGCTAGGGGGTTGCTATGGGTCTTCACCTAGCCTGACTGAGTCAGGAACACCTGGTTCCGCATATCTCTCCTGTTATTTGTAGATAAACAACTCAGCAGGGTGGGCATGTGCCTAGGAGTGCTCTGTGGGTCTTTCCAAGGACAAGGGTCATGCCCTCTTCCTTAAACAGGCTTTGCTCTGAGGTAGAGGCTGGTTTCTCAATACTAATTAAGAATTTATAAATGCTTACTAGAAATGAAATTGACTTGCTGTTGCTCTGTTGTCTAATCAGTGCCTATATCATAAAGTGTAGCAAAAATTCAGATGAATCACAATCATATCTTACAACAGTGGCACATTTGTAATCAATATATTGTAACATTAGGATTAAGTTTGTGATAAATCAAAGACAAAAAGAAAAGTACTGGACTTTCAGTATCCCTGGGCAATACTCCCTTGGTTTATCTTGGGAGCATTTGTTTGCTTGTTATTGATGTTTGAAAATTATTTATACATTCTATATACAATTCCTCTATCAGATGTGTGTTTTTTCCGACTCTATGGCTCAACTTCTAATTTAATCATCAGCATTCTGATGAACAGAAAATTTTAATTACTGCATTATAATTATTATATAATAGTGGGATTCATATGCACGTAGTGTGAAAGTGAGGAACCTAGGAGAGGGGCCAGCAAGAAATGAAAGACGGAGACCAGGCAGAGAAACACACTAGAGTTTATTAGTCAGAGCTGACAAACAAAGGCCATCTCTCCACAGAGGGAGAGAGGCAGAACAGTCTTGGGGTTCGGAACTTTTATGGGGGAGGCTCAAGAATTAGAGCCCGGCAGGTCCTTTGTGGGCGGTTAAGGGTGGGGGTGGTATGAGGGAGTGGTGAGCCTGTCTCAGAAATGCCCTTGGGCGGGAAAGCAAAAGTTTTCTTAAAATGGTGGCTGTCACTTAAGATGGCTGTCCAGTTGCTAAGCGAGGACCTTACATAGTATAATCTGATCCATCTCATCCTCTAGTACCTTCCCATTCCCTCCTTCCTATCTCCCCTAATCTTGCTACTCTACTGATCTCCCTTCTATTATAACAACTATTATTATTTTAATTAACACTATAATTTATATATATGATCATTGTATATTTACATGGACCAAGAATAATTTGGTAGATTTCATTCCCTCATATTTCTCTATCCCCTCCCCTTCTCCCTCCTTCTCAATCTCTGTCCCCCATCTTTTATTTTATTTAATTTATTTATTTATTTTTAGCATCAGGAATTGAACCCAGGGGCACTTAACCACTGAGCCACATCCCATACCCTTTTTATTTTTTATTGTAAGACAGTGCCTCACTAAGTTGCTAAGGCTGGCCTTGAACTTGCAGTCCTCCTGCCTCAGCCTTCCAAGTCACTGGGTCCCCTTTAATTTTGATGAAGTAAAAAATTTTTTTTTGTCTTTTATGAGTTAAAGTTTCCATGTTTTATCAAAGAAATCTGCTTAGTCCAAGATTGCAAAAATTTTTTGTTTTCTTCTAGAAGTTTGTTTTTGATTTATAATTTTTTTTTTTTTTTTGCTTTGCTAGCAAAGGAGAAACACAGGGGACTCCTGTTCCAAAGCTGTGATTCTGCCCATCAGCAGGAACAGGGGGCTTTTAAAGAGGTGATTCAAAGGCACCTTCCACATGTTCTCTGATCGAGTTGTAATTCACTTGTTAATTCAGGAGATTGTCATTTCTGAGACTTCTGGTACCATCCCCAAAGTCTGGATTACTTCATTCCTATGGTGGGTGTGTACTCAAGGACAGATAAATCTGCCTAAAATGGGAGGGAAAAGTAATCCTGTTTCCCCTGAGATTAGGGAGGGGGAGAGATTAGGGAGGAGCAGGGAGAGAGGAAGAGAAAGAAACACGTCCATTTTAAAAATAAGTTACTGTAGCAGAGCAGCAAGGGCTACATTCAGAGCATAAAGTGGACACTGTGACATTTCCCCACTGTTAATCTCTACATTCCATTTCTATGGAAAAATGAATGACGACATTTCTAAACTCCTTCCTGCTGAAAGGGGGTGAAGTTGGGGGAAGTAACCCAAAGTCCTTGTTCTCTATCAAGTGGGGGCATTGACAGTTAAGGACATTCGGCATCTGAGCAGTCCAGAGGTCCACAGTGGCAGATGCCAGGTGACTGGACAAGGCATACTTAGGGCAGGGATCATATTAAGATAAAAATAAACAAGACAGTAAAGCATTATTTTTTTTTCACAAACAATTAACACAAAAGCAACTATTATTTAAGCCAGTCTCTGAAAACCATGAAGGCAGTAACTCATAATCATATTAGTGAAAACAGAACACATTTATCAGTATAGGAAGTCAAGAAAATGTGTAATTCTATGAGATCAGGCTCATATTAACTCAGGACAAACTTGTGATTCTTGATTCCTTTGTGATAATTTATGATTCATCTTGTATTAATTTTTGTATGTAATGTGAATTATAAATTTTTTTTGTTTTACATATGGATATCCAGTAATTTTAAACCCATTTGTTGAAAAGACCAACTCACTCCTGCCAATGAATGTGCTAATCAATGTTAAGAGTTGTTTGATTTTCCCTTGGTGTGAAATGATTTGCTGTGTGATGTTGTGAGGCATAGAGTATCATCCGAAAACCTATAAATCCTCAATGAACTAAGGGTCAGGACTCACTCCCTGGGAGTCAAACAGTTGTGAGTCCAGGCTTGTGCTTGTTATAAAGACTCTTGTGTGATTGCATTGGATTTGGATCCTGGAGGTCTATTGGGGTCCCATGAATCTGGCATTTCACTAACAGGCATTTAATGTTGTATATTTTCCTCCAAGAACTTCCTTAACTTCATCCTTTAGATAATGATATTTTTCTTTTTCATCTTCTAAAAATATTTTCTATTATTTCTTGTAGATTCCTATTTTAACCAAAAATCATTTAGAAGGGTCTTGTTTAAAATACATAGTATTTGGAGAATTTTCTGATTACTTTTCTAGTTTCAATCTATTGTAGTTAGAGAATAAGCTTTGACATATTTCAACTTTAAAAAAAATGTTAAGGCTTGTTTTATGACCAGAATATACCAGAAGATGGTCTATCTTGTTGAATATTTTATAAGCATGTTGAGTGAACATGTATTAAACAATTACTTTTAGAATGTCTAAACATCAATGAGTTCAATGGTGTTGGTCACTATTGTCTTACTGATTTTCTAATTGTTCTATTGAATATTGAGAGAGGCTAACAGGTATACAAGACAGTGTTCAACATTACTAGTCATCAGTGAAATGCAAATCAAACCCACAATGAGATAGCACCTCAGTCTTGTTAGAATACTTATTATCAAAATCAAAACAACAACAAAAACAAGAAAGAGGTGTTGACAAGGGTGTGGAGAAAAGTAGATTCTGGTATATTGTTGGTGCAAATGTACATTGGTGCAGGCAAAATGGAAAACAATATAGCTATTACTAGAAAAACTAAAAATTACCACATCACCTGACACTCCCTCTGGTATATATCCAAAGGAATGAAAGCAGTGCCTCATAGAGCTATATGCACTACAGTGTTCATGGTAGCATCATTCACCGTAGCCAAGATATGGAAACAAAGTTGCAATCAGAAGATGCATGGATAATAAAATTATGGCACACACACACATGCATACATACATGCAAATATTATTCAGCCTTGGAAAAGGAGATCCTGCCATCTGGGACAACATGGATGAATCCAGAGGACATTATACTATGTGAAATAAGCGTAGCACAGAAAGAAAAATACTGCATGATCTCTCCTATATATGGGATTCAAAAGATGAATGAATAGAAACAGAGTAAAAATCAAATTACCAGGGTGAGAGAAGGAGTAAGAAGGAAATGGGAACTAGTGAGTCAAAGGATACAAAGTGGTAGTTATGAATAAGTCTAAAGATATAATGTATAACACAGGGAACTATAGTTAACAATGTTGCAGCCTATGCTGAAACTTGGCTAAGACAGACTTCAGGTGTTCTTAAGACACACACACACACACACACACACACACACACACACTATACATAAAAGGGGAGTTAAAATGTAAGCATATGGATATGTGAATTTGTTTGATTCTAGTAATGACCATTTCACTATGTATATCAAAACATACATCAGAAACATACACAAGAAAAACTAAAATTATTGGAGAGACACGCCAAAGTCTCCAATTAGAATTATACATTTGTGAATTGTTTATTTTTTTTTTAAAAAGGTTTTTTAGTTGTAGATGGACATGACACCTTTATTTAATTTATTTATTTATATGTGGTGCTGAGGATCAAACCCAGTGCCTCACACATGCTAGGCAAGTGCTCTGCCACTGAGCTATAGCCCCAGCTCTTGTCAATTGTTTATTGTTCAATCGATTTATAGTTAATCTATTTTGAAGCTCTGTTAATTGCATGCACGTGCATGATTTTTTTTAATGAATTGACCACATTTTCCATATTTATTATTGGTATATTATAGTTGCACATAATGCTGAGATTCGTTGTTACACATTTACACATGCACACATTGTAAAAATCTAATTTAGCCAATATTATTCCCCACTATTTTCCCTTTCTCTCCCTTTTGCCTTCTCCTCTTCCTTTCCTCTAATCTATTGATTTCTCTTCAATTTTCATGAGTTCCCCCTCCACCTTTCTTTTCCCTTTTCTTCTCCAGCATCCATATATGAGAGAAAACATATAACTCTTGATTTTCTGTGTTTAGCTTACTTTGTTTAGGATGATGTCAAGTTACATCCTTTCCTGCAAATGACATGATTTCATTTTTCTTTATGACTGAATAAAACTCCATCACATGTATATGCCATGTTTCTTTATTCATTCATGTGTTGATGGACACCTAGACTTGTTCTATAGTTTTGCTATTGTGAATTGTGCTTCTATAAATATGGGTATGCATGTATTGCTATAGTATTATGGCTTTAATTCTTCAGGAGAAACATCAAGGAGTGGTATAGTTGGGTCATATGGTAGTTGCATTAGTCTTTTGAGGAAACTTTGTACTACTTTCTATAGTATTTGTATTAATTTACCATCCCACCAACAGTATAGAAGTGTTCCTTTTGCTCCACATCCTCTCCAGGATTTAATAGTTTGTATTTTTTTCTTTTTTACAATAATTTTTTACTAGTGCATTATATTACACATAATATTGTGGTTCGTTTTGACATAATTCAAGTTTGACGTAATTCATTTTGACATACACTCAGGTTTGAATCCAGGGTTGCTTAACCAGTGAGGCAAACCACACCATGCCAGTCTTTTTTCTTTTCTCTTTTTTAAAAGCAGGATCTCACTAAATTGCTGAGGCTGGCCTTGAACTTGCAATTCTCTTACCTCCTCAGCCTCTAGAGTCACTGGGATTATAGGCATGTGTCATCATACCCTAATAAGATTTTTTTTAAATTAGTGTTTTATAGACATACATAAAGATGAAACTCACTATGGCATATTCATATATGTATATAGGGTAGTTTGATTGATTTCATTGTATAGTTCCTCCCATTTCCAGTCCCTCCTTTTCCCTCCATCCCTTTTCTCTGCTCCATTGATCTCTCTTCTAGTTTCATGTAATCCTCCCTTTCCCCCTTATTTTGGTCTAGCTTCTTCATATGAGAGAAAACATTCAATCCTTGATTTTCTAAGTCTGATTTAGTTCACTTAGCATGGCAATCTCCATTTTCATCCATTTACCAGCCAATACCATAATTTCATACTTTTCAATGACTGAGTAATACTCCATTGTGTGTGTGTGTGTGTGTGTGTGTGTGTGTGTGTGTATGTGTATATATATCACGTTTTCTTTAATCATTTATCTGCTGACTGACATCTGGCCTGGACTGGTCCCATAACTTGGTTAATGTGAATTGGGGTTGCCATAAACATTGATGTGGCTGTATCCCTACAATACGCTGATTTTAGTTCTTTTGGATAAATACGGAGGAGCAAGAGAGCTGGTTTACATGGTGGTTCCATTTTAGTTTTTTGAGGAATCTCCATACTGCTTTCCAGAGTGGTTGTACTAATTCACAGTCCCACCAATTAAGTATGAGTGTACTTTTGCCTACACATCCCCACTAGCATTTATTATTGTTTATATTCTTGATGGTTGCCATTCTGACTGGAGTGATATGAGATCCCAGTGTAGTTTTTTAAAAATTTATCTGTATCTTTCTTTTTATACTTTTATTTTATGTATTTATTTTTATGTGGTGCTGAAGATCAAACCCAGTACCTTGCACATGCTAGGTGAGTGCTCTGCCGCTGAGCCACAATCCCAAGTGTAGTTCCAATTTGCCTTTTTCTAATTGTTAATTATGTTGAACATTTTTTTTCATGTATTTATTAGCCATTTATATTTCTTCTATTGAGGAGTATCTTTTTAGTTCATTTTCCCATTTAATAATTAGATTATTTGGTGTGGTTTTTATTGTTGTTGTTGTTTGTTTGTTTTGGTGTTATGTTATTTTAGTTCTTTATATATTCTGAATATTAATCCTCTGTCAGGAAAGTAGCTAGTAAAAGTTCTCTCTCTCTCTCTCTTTGTATTTGAGATCAAACCCAGAGGGACACTTTACTATTGAGCTACATCCCCAGCCCTTTTTGTTTTTTGTTTTGATACAGGGTCTCACTTAATTGCTTAGGGCCTCACTAAATTGCTAAGGCTGCCCTTGAACCTGTGGTCCTCCTGCCTCAGCCTCCAGAGCTGCTAGGATGACAGACGTATGCCACTATTCCCAGCTCTCTTCACAGTCTTAATTTTTTTTTCTTTCCTATGCAGAAGCTTTTTAATTTGATGCCATCCATTTATTAATTCTTTCCACTATTTCCTGAGCTTTAGGGGTCCTATTGCGACTGTGCCTGTGTCTCAGCGTTTGACCCTAAGTTTCTTTTAGAAGTTTGTTTCTATTATTTTCTAGTCGAATTCCTAGGTCTTTGATCTATTTTGAGTTAACTTTTGTCCAGGGTGAAAGATAAGTTTCTAGAATTGACCATTTTGTCATTATCTAACGTCTTTTTGTTTGTTTTGTGGTCCTAGGGATTGAAGCCAGGGCCTTATGCATGCTAAATAAGTCTCCTACAACTGAGCTATACCCTGACCCCTTAATTTTTTTTTTGAATTAAATTTTGTGGCAGGTTCTTACTAAATTGCACTTGAACTTGTGATCCTCCTACCTCAGCTGCCTGAGTAGTTAGCATTTCTGGCATATGCTACTACACCCAACTGGGTCTTCTTTTTAAAATCCAATCTGATACTCTTTGAATTTTAGTTAGGCTTCAGGTATATCCAAACCACTGAGATGGGCCTCTCTCTGGTTGCTCACATTTCTCTGATCATTCTCATGAGCAACTGCTAGAGGCTAGTAGAAAGGAGCTCTAAATGAGGGTAAACACCTCTCCTCTCTGGTGATCCTATCCACAGCACACCAACATGCCAGCCCTCACTGGCTTTTAAGAATAAGCTAAAATTGTAGATATTTTCTTTCTCCCGCTGGTACGGCAGTCACCTCTTCATTCCTTTTGCTGCCAAACATGAAACAATGCTTTCACCCCATCTCCTCTCACAGGGCTTGCCAATTTTTGGAATTCAACTTATATGGTTGCCTTGTGACCTCAGATCTCTGATGAGCTCAAAGAAAAGTCATGATTTTGTAGCTTGTCTGCTATTTCCTGGTTGTGGGGGGAGCTATGTTCTCTTAATGCTTTCTACAACCTAAGTGGAAGCGGAAACTCCCTGCAGGGCTTTAAGCAGCAGAGCCTATTAAATGATTCACGTTTTCAATGTTGCCCCTGGTTGCTTTGTGGATGCTTCATTTTCCAGTGGGGTGGTAGTGGTATTAAGATTAGAAGTAGGGAGACCATTGAAGGGGCTAGCAAGCCAGTGTAGTCAGGAGAGCAGGGTAGCCTGGGCTGAGATGGTGCCAGAGGAGACGGGGGGCATTTGGGACATATTTCAGAAGGAAACTAAGAGGACTTGACATTGGACTGAAAGAGGAGAATGAGGGGTGATGAAGGATGACTCCTGAGCAATGGAATGAATGTGTTGGTACCTCTTACTGATTGGAAACAGATCTGGGAGGAAAGTCAAGAGGTCTAGAAGTGACATGTAAAGTTCTAGATCAAATTGAGGCATCAGGTCAGCAGTTGGATTTGCAAGTCCAGGGCACAGAAAAGAATTCCAATGCCAGCCTTGGGATTGGATGGCATGACCGAGGGAAAAGATGTAGATAAGAAGCTGCCCATGACTAAGCCTCAGGCCATTCTAATATTTGATATAAGGTGGAGGAGGAAGAGGAGGGAGGATACAGAGAAGCAGTGGCCAAAGGAACAGAAAAAAAAAGACTTAAATGGTCCCCTGAAGGGAGGGTTTTAATCTAGATCTGGGAGAAATCCATAAATCCCAAAACACTACATTTCATTCAAGTTAAACTTGAGATTTTAAAACTCTATTAACTCTTTGATGATTAAGCGAATTGGACTACCAATTGCTTCTGAAATCTTAGACCTAAGAAGTTTCTTTGATGTTCAGCAGAGCATCAGAACAGCTGTAAGGCCAGCTCTTATCCTGAAAAGTTAAATTTCTTGAGAAAGAAATCCTGTTCCTAAGCCCACAGAATGAGAATGGACCCTAATTTGGAGGTGGGTGACAAGATGTCGTGTAATATTCCCGGATGCCCTATTGCAACTTCATTAAGCTTTACAGATTCGTGCAAGGTGTCAGAAGCTTGCTGTTCCTGTTGCTGCTTCTCCCTCGGAGGCAAATGCTCCCTGGTCCGATGGTAGTAGCTGCATTACACAGATTCCTTCTTTGGTCTTTGCATGTGTTATTGTGAAATCAGCTTGTTCTTCAGAGGAGATTCGCTCTGTTGAATAAGAGAAATGTGGCTGAAGAAACACTAATGAGACTGATTAGATGCTTTTATTGGTTGTGACCTCTCTACTTAACCCTGAAAATGTGTTGTTGTTCTTCATTTTAAAAATAAATCATAAGTCTCACATTTCTTTCATTTGGCCTCTGAATTGCACTTATAGACTTATTATACTCTGTAGGAGGGTTTAAATGTTTTAACAAATCTTAGTAGGATTGAATTCCCCCTCCTCCCCAGGCCATTGATTGAGAGAAAATGAGACAAGCTCAAGCCGCATGGGGGAGGGCTAGTTTTTGACTGGGGGCAGCAAATACCTTTGGTTCTATTTCCGTTTCCTAGCAAGTATAAAAAGGTCTCTGGTTTCAACATACACCTAACATACCACAGTCTGATCTGATCATCTGTCAAGAAAACCTTTAGAAATGAATTTTGTTGGGCTACGGGGTACTGCTCAGTTCCCAAAATGATCATTTTTCTCCTTTCCTAAGATACATACATTTGAAACCCATCTTGATCTTTATCCCCTTTCTTGGCATCAAGAATACCATTTAGATTCAGATCACCATTTTTCCTTAGTTCAGGCATTTCTATCATCTTGTCCAGTCTTAAGGATCCTGGTTCCCTCTACTAAGCTCAGGGAATGGGCTACAGGGTGACCCTACGGTGGGTGGCCCTCACGCCAGCAGTATCCCAGAAAGGCTCTTCTCCCTTCCTCCCCCCATCCCTGCCTGGGAGAGCTGCCGCTGAGCCCAGGAGCACTGCAGCCTCATTTGTAAGTGAGACATGATGCATGCTGTACTTAATATAGCAGCCCTGGCTGTGGACCACCTGGGACCACGCTGGGAGGTGTTTTCCACGTTTGCCCTTGTACATCCAGTTCCATCACTCATTCTCTTTGAACACTGCCTCTCTAAGTGTTTTATTTTGTTCTGGTTTATTTGTTCTGGTTTTCTTCATTTGAAAGAGGAGTATGAGTAACTAGAAGCCAGCTGTGATCACTAGCAAAGCTTCTCCACCTAGTTCTGCTTCTAAGTGGGTTCGTTGAAGCAGTCTGTGAATTTAAAAGAAAGAAAAAAAAATAGTTTTGGTTTTTATGGGACTCAGATGTCCAGCTTGGTGGGGAGTGGGATGGAGGTGAGGTATGTTATTCTCCCTTCCTGTCTCTTAGAGCTCCTTGAATTTGGCCTAAATGTATTGCTCATCCCAAAGCTGTGCCAATTCCTGGAAAGGAAAAAGGAATACTCATTTTCATGGTGCATCTAGCTCCACAGTTTGCCTTTTATCTAGCAGGAGTTCATCCCGGGCAGCCTAGAGGACTGGGAGACCCTATTGCTCTTTAATTCTTCCCTGGATTAGTTCTGCCTCATGCCCGATAGCTAAAAACATCACATTCCCAAGCCATCACTGAATGGCAAGATATAATAACTGCTTAGAGGTTGGTTTGGGGCAGAAAAGGAATTTTTCCCCCCAATGATTTTATTTTTATCCTTATTTTAGCATTAATTTAAACGGATGATATTAGCAAAACTTTCTGAGTGCCTGCTATGCCAGGGCCCTGTATTAAGTTCAGCATGCATCATGTCTCACTTACAGATGAGGAAATTTCAGTTTAAGTGTGGTTCACAATTGGTTAGGGGTGTAGCTCAATGGTAGAGTGTTTTCCTAGCAAGTGTAAGCCCTGGGTTCCATCCCTAGCACTGCAAAATAAAAATGACTATTCATTGGGTGTCAACCTACTTTATATACAAACGGAAATATGAAAAAATTGTGTATATATATATATATGTAATAAGAATTGTAATGCAAAAAAGTACATGTATAAAGACATGAATTGATGTGAACATACTTATATACAAAGATATGAAAAATTTTGCTCTATATGTATAATAAGAATTGAAATGCAATACGTAAGTAAAATCAATTAAATTTAAAAAAAAATGACTGTTCATAAGGTCACACAGCTGTTTAATCCTAAAGTTGAGATTAACTCCCAAGAGTAACTATCTGACTCCAAACTATTAACTCTAGGGCTGGGAGGCAGGTAGCTCAGTGGTAGATCTCTTGCCTAGAATGCATGAGGTTTGATCCACAGCACCATAAGGAAGGAGAGGGGGAGGGAGTTTCACTCTAAAAGGTGAAAGACCTAGAGAGAGAGGAATTGTCAACTCCTAGTCAATAAGCCAGGCTGACTGTGACCATGTGCCAGTGTTCTGTTGGACTTATTCCCACAACAAATTTGTGACTTCGGTAAAGTCTTAGCAATTCTATCACATTGCAGTATCTCCACTTACCTGTGTGGAATATATTCCAAATCTCTCAGTGGATGCCTGAAACCATGGATAGTATCAAACCCTACATGTTCTGTTTTTTCCTATATACACACACATACACTTATTTAATGTATTTTCCTTCTTAATTAAGTACTTATGCATAGTGGCTATAACTTTTGCTGTTTGAGGTGTGACAGCAAAACTAATACACATTTCTTTTTCTTTTTCATAATTTCATGGATAGAAGATTTGCTCTTAGCATAGATCCTAATAACTTCAGCATACCATTTTTTTCTTTCCTTTTTAAGTCAAGAACATTCACCTTTTTACTTAAAGGAAGCACTTTATGGATCCTCATTGACACAGCTTAAATGGTTTTGCACTGTTGAAACATTAAATAAAATAAGCGTTCCCTAAACACAACCACAGAAGTACCCTGACAGTGGATCCAATAACAGTGACAGCTACTAAGTGAAAAATGGGAGAATTGTATTACAGTGTGGATACGCTGGAC
The DNA here is from genome assembly GCF_048772815.1 of Callospermophilus lateralis. Lineage (NCBI taxonomy): Eukaryota > Metazoa > Chordata > Mammalia > Rodentia > Sciuridae > Callospermophilus > Callospermophilus lateralis. The sequence continues at coordinate 34,094,002 of NC_135320.1, read as the reverse complement.
AGAAGGATGATTCACAACCCAGGCAGGGCTGGGTGAGACTTCATAGTGCTGCTCAGAATGCTGAGAAATTGAAAACTTATGAGGGAGGGGCTTATTATTGTGGGAAAGTGGGTGAAGGGCTCTGTACCATTTTTGCAACTTCTCTGAATCTCCAATAATTTCAAAAGGGGGAAAAAAAGTAAAAGAATGAGAAATTCCATAATTTGACTCCACAGAAATCACAACCATTAATATTGCAATATGCGTCTTTGGTTACACAACTGTGTCTGTATAATTTGTTGTAATTAACAAAGAACAATAAATTGAATGACACCTATTACAGAGTAGAGCTGGTCATTCTCATTAAATGTTTTATATCTTTGTAACATCACAATTCTTCTGTGTACAGCCAAATAGAGCTCTGGATTGAGAAGACCCCATTTGCCATTAAAGTACAAATTCTGTTGCCACAAATGGACAAAACTCCCAAGAGCAGCCACAAATACAGTTATGAGTCAAGAGTGTTTATTTTTTTTCTGGGTGAATCTTAGTTTTCCCCAGAAAATATCCTTGCACTGAGGGGTTCAGAAGCTTGCTGATGAGGTGGGAATCTATTCTATGTGAAAGCAACTGGCATTGCCAATGAAGGATGATACAGCAGGAAGAACCAGATAGAGAAAGGTATTGAGGAGAGATCCATATCCTCAACACAGAAGATGAAAAGGAGGGAGAGGGGTGTTGGGGTGAATGCAGTCAGTGCCTAGAAGGTTTGCAGTTTCTGAAGGTGAATGAAGAACTCTCAAGGTTGTGTTGGGAGTGGGGGCAAAGAGGAAGAAACTGGGGGCTGGGGTTGTGGCTCAGCGGTAGAGTGCTTGCCTAGCACGTGCGAGGCCCTGGGTTCGATTTTCAGCACCACATATAAATCAATAAAATAAAGATATTGTGTCCAACTACAACTAAAAAATAAATATTAAAAAAAAAAAGAGGAAGAAACTGGCAACTTTTGCTTACCTCCAATCTTCAGGTGGGGAATCAAAGCAGAAAGACCTTGGTTGTAAAGTCTTGTATTCATAGAACATCTAAAAAAAAAAAAAAAAAAAAAAAAATATATATATATATATATATATATATATATATATATATATATATTATATATAATCCTGTAGATATTTATTTATTTCCCCCTGCTTGAAGGAGTAGTACAGCTCTCCATTTTGTCCTGGCCTGTCACCACCACCCAGGAGTGCATGGGTAATAAAATGTCCAAACCCTCTCAGTTGAGGCATCCAAGTTCTTTCTTTGGGATCAGAAAAGAATACAGAACATTGAGGCTTTTGCAGCCCTGGGGTTGAACATGTGGTACAGGGTGTGTGTTAAGGGCTTAAAATTAAGACCCAATATTACACGCTGCTTTGACTTCTGAGGCCAGAATGGCATCACTGGAAGTTCCCCTTCCCACTCTGCTGCTGTGGATAAGGTCCCTCAGGCCAAATAACCCTCTGCATCAGGGAACCGGCACAGTTCCCGCTTGTCCCTGAGTATCGGGCTTCTGTTCGCTGCCGACCCACGCAATTCTTCCAAGGAGCCCATCCCAACCTCCAATGGGAACCAGGGCACCCCACCCTCTTGCCAGAGGAGTCCTGCCTCCCACACACAGTCCTTGTTGGTTCTCTCTGTTCCCAGGTGCAACCCTCGTGTGGCCCTGCAGGGCATGTGGTCCTCATCGCCTGGGCTGTGAGTCTATGTGACTAATGAGCTGGTGTGGATTTCATCTGTCCAGTGTCCGGGGATTTCGTGTCCAGCTGTCCCCAGAAGCTAGGGCGGGACTCCCTCCATCACCAACTGCGGGAAGAGGAGGTGATCAAAACAGGGTGGGGTGCAGAGTCCCCAGCCGGAGCCTTGCTGGTTCAAGAGCCTGGTGGCCCTGGGCAAAGTGCTTCTTCATCTGCCTGCTTCATCTTTATGTGTTCCAAGTCCTAAAGCAGAAGGTTGAGTCACTTCTGTTTGCCTTGATTTACTTACATTTCCTCCCTTTGTTGAGTAAATGTCAACAAGTCAGGATTTGCACTCCAGGGATTGCTCTGCTCTGTGGGAAGGACAGCCCTGCAGCTGTGGGGTACAAGGTGGCACCGCTGATGGCTGAGCACAGCTGGGCTTCAGGACCTGAGGGCTGCCCCACTGCTTTGCAACCCCTGGAGAGAGGAGGCTCCTTACCCCTGTGCGTTCCTGTGTGCTTGTTCACGAGGGTTTTCCACTTTAAATGTGTAAAAGGACATCATCCTAAGCATGTTGTTGGGTTCTAGGCATATTTGAGTAATTCAGAACAGGCTTTTAATATCCAAAGGGGCAAACAAAAGGAAAGGCTAGCAAAACAAGCTCCTGAGATTATCTTCCCTTCAGGAACCAAAGGAATGAGAGTAAATAACTTCATTAAACAAGAAAGGCTCCTCTGCTCGGTTGTGGATCATTATTCCTATCTGTCCTTTCAAAGACCTTTGTTCTTATTAAAATGGTATTTCATCCCCCCCCCCCTTTCTTTTTGTCTCTCTGTGTTCGCAATAATCGCATGAAGTATAGCAGCAACACAATTTGTTTGAAGACAGGAACAGGCAATGCAGTCTCATTCTTCTTTTCAGTAGCAGAGAAGTTAGTGGCCTAATCAGATGGGACAAGAGCTCATATTCCTTGCAACTTTCATATTGCAAGGGATACAGGTGTTGTAGCTTGAGAAAACTTGGGAGGAAATAGAATGGATTTTTTGAGGGGAGCTCAGAACATTTTGTTTTGAAAAAAAAAAAAAATCCGCTATAACGTTTTCCATGTAACATTTTACTTTGAAAACACTTCAATTTACACAAATGTTAAAAACAAAACAAAAACATTTCAGTGACTACCTATATTTTTTTCACTTAGATTTTTCTGTTGATATTATTTTGAGACATTACCTCTCACTCTTTCTCTATGTTTCTCTTTTTTCTTTGGGGAGGGGTGTTTTTGTTTATTTATTTTCTGGATCATGTAGAAGAACAAATAAATAACATGATACTTCATTTCTAAGAACTTCATCAGGGATCTTTTAAAGCACAAGGCCGTTTTTCTAAGATATATCATTATCACAACCAAAAAACTTGATATCCTAATTTCAGATTTGTCTTTTTCTTTTGTAAGAAATGCAGTATTACTGATAGAGAGAGAGAGAGAGAGAGAGAGAGAGAGAGAGAGAGAGAGAGAGAGAGAGACTGTATTACCAACATTGTTGAAGGTCCAGTGATGTTATTGGATAGTAAAAAATATATGTCAAAGACACCAGATCTAAATATGATTCAGAAGAATCAGACATTGAATATTAGGAAATTTTAGGATTATTGTAGCCACTTCATTTCAGTTAAATTTTCTTTTAATATATGCACAAGGTTTGGTGTAGGATAAACTCTATATCCAAATAAGCTTAAAATAGTCTAAGAGACTAAAAGTTGAAGTGATAAGAAATCATTTTGTTATAGGGTAATTGGTACTATTGTTTTTCTTTGTAGTCTATAAAATAATAGCTCGTATTACATGTGATGAAACACTTTAAGCATCTGGGGCTTCAGAACCAACAAGAAAACATGCTGGTACATGAACTTAATTGAGTGTCCTAAAGCGTGACTCTGCTTGGCGGGCTCCACGTCTTGGATATGTCTGACTGGAGAGCCTCCCTTCCTTCTCAGGACTCTAAGCAACCTCCGCAACCCTGGTCTGTTGTAAGGTACATGCAACCCCAAAATGTGCCACTTTGCCATGAGGATTATTTGAGCTGAAGGTAACTGAGAGGAAGCAGATGCAAGAAAAGCTCTCTGCCCTCCCTTTATTTACCTAAAATCATGACACAAATATACAAAGGTCTAAGTCTCCCTTTTCCCCTCTCTACCAGGGAGGACAAAGAAGATTCCTGAAGATGACTTTAGACCCTATCAGTGGAAATGGCGCCAGAGAAATCCATATGACAGACTCCCATTAAGGTGCCTTCCTACAAGTTGCCATCCTAGAGACTAAAATAAGTGTCTTGTCACTTCCTTAAGACTTGACTGTTCTTTGTTGAAGTTTCTATATAAGCCAAGAGTCCTAAGCCAGTTCTTTGAGAATTACTCATTTCCTGGTATTTACCAAGCATATATGAAATACACATGTCAATAAACTTGTTTGTTTTTCTCTTGTTAATCTGTCTTTTGTTACAGGGGGCCAACCCAGCTAAGAGCTTGGAGGGTAGAGAGTTCATTATTTTCCTCCCCTATACTGTGGTCACCTTCTTTCTTCAAATTGTTACAATTAATTTCAGTTGCACTTTCACTCTGCTTAGCTATTCCTAAATCATCTTTGAGCCCTTTCTTTAGACCCTTCTCTCAATTATCTTGCTGGCTAATCTTGGCCATTTTGAGTCCACCCCCCCCCCCCCCCGCATCCTCTCCTTCCCCCTTCTTCTTCCTCTCCCCCTTCTTCTTTTTCCTCTTCCTCTTCCTCGTTTTCTTTTCTTTCTCATTGACTCTTGTAGGACAGTAGAATTTCTGCTTTCCGGAACCACCTTCTAAGCATCTCTACCGTTTCTGCCAAGTTGCCCTGGATTCAGTGTGAATCTTCTTGAGGTTAACTTGGAACCTCCCTAATTTGTACCAATGGATAGCCCAGGGAAGCCCTGAGCCAGTAGCATTTGGACTATTTTCTTTCTTTCTTTTTTTTCCACCTTTTTTTTTATTAGTGTATCATAGTTGTACAAAATGATGGGATTTGTTGTTTCCCATTTGTACGTGCACACAATATAACAATGTAATGTAGCTGATTTCACTCCCCAGCACTTTGGTCTTATTTTCAAGAAAAATTTCAAAACAAGTTGCATTTGCTTTTGACATCTTCTCACCTCCTACCTATAAGTGACTTCCTCTTCCTTTCTCTGGAAACCCCTAAGGGCTCTCCCTTTTCTTTTGTCTTCCTATCTAATGCCAAACTTCCCACCCCTACCAAAGGTCTTCTGACTAATTAGCCTATGCATGAGTATGAGTAGTTGTCTTTTATTAGTTGTTTGGTTTGGGTGTAATCTGTATTAAGTGGAGGAAGGAAGTTTTTAATTTCTAGAAATACTCAAAAACTTTAGAAATCTTTGCCAGAAAAATGAGAACTTCTTCTTGCTTCATCAATACAGGGTGGGGGGGGCCCTTTAGTGGGACCCTAGGAATGGCTTAAAAATACCTACCATATGAGTGGATAAGTGTATGCCTTCATTGGGCAAAGTAATATAAGTTTGGTTATTTAACTAGAATTTTTTTTTTTTAACCAATTGTAGGTTACATAGCTATTGTTTTTGTTTTCTAACAAATTTTCTTCTGTCTCCCTCTTTTGGGGTAGCAGAATCCCAATAGCATGGGTACATGGTGTGGGCCAGCAAACTAAAGAATCCCATTCCTCTAGAGACTGACCCAACTGGGGTTAATTAAAAACTCTCCTGTGGGGGTCAGTCCTGTCCCCATGATGGTGGCAGAGAGAGGTCTGTTTTCCAGGGGGTGGCTGAATTTGGATTATGTAGGTACAGGGATGCTAGCAATCATCTTCCAAGAAAAAGAGAACTTTCAGCAAAATAAAGCCAGCAATAGAGAGAGAGAGAGAGAGACCATACACAGAGACTAGGTCCGCTGGGGTACTAGGTCTGCTGTCTCTGAAGGCTGGATTTACAGAAGCTCTTCCTTTGATACTGAGGCAGATCCCCCCCTCCCCCTCACCCCTTGATAGCCTAATTTGAGTTGGGTTTCTGCCACTCGCAAACAAAAGCATCCCAAGTAATGCAGCCACTGTACCCATTCACCAAGTTACGCAATGGCCCCCGAACAAAACGTCAGGGAAACTTGGCTGTACTTTTTGATTACACACTGTATTTTTTTTTGTTTCCAAAGATTTTCACTAACAAAATACATTCGCTTCCTAGGAACTGAAAAGATGAAAGGGAACTCTGCTTCTAGCCTGTGTTCTTTCCATTTTACCTCATTGTGGTCATACCTCATTGACAGGTACAGGTACAGTTTGCCTCCTACACACACACCACACACACACACACACACACACACACACACACACACACACATCCCAGTTATAGAACAAAGATTTCAAACTCAAATAATTACAGGGTGAAGCAGGTAATGCGAAATGATTGAGGAGGTGCAGGTATTATGGTAATATGATAGGGCGTAGAAGGGGCTGAGGCAAGTTGAAGATAATATGCTCTGTCTAAAGGCAACCACATTCAAATTAAAACGACAGCAGCAACAGCTGCCTGGGACAGAGCAGACATATCTGTGCTCTCCCCTGGATGCTCCTCCTGGCCTAGTTGGCTAGTCCAGGATCCTTTGGTTTCTTAAGAACATAGTTCTACTTGAGCTGCTCAAGTAAAGGACCATCACCTCTAAGTGTATAAAAGGTGATTTTGCTTGAACATAAATACAAAGAACAAGCACGATACATAACAGGAATAGGTCACAGTTAGGAGCCAGGCATTCTCCATCGGATCACGGTGTCGCTATTGAACTTCAGGGTTTTGAGAGAAAGTTGACTAGGGACTGGCCAGTGGGTCAGACCTTCACTCCTTGTGAATGGGCATATGCTGGAGATGGACTCATATCCATATATGGCCACCTACGCTCATCTCATCAGCAAAGATTTGCATGGGGGCGTAGTGGGTGTGGGCTGAGCAGTAATTGTAGCCTTGTGCGGGCATTGCTACTCCAAATATTGTTGCCTCCAAAAGTCATTCAGATTAAGGGACTTTGTGAACCTCACATATTTACTTTTAATTTTTTTTTTTCTGATCTGATAGAAGATGTGTGACTTTGAACTGAGTCTGTGTGTTCTGAGCATGTATCTACAACTTGACATTAGTGAACATTCTTTTGACCTCAATTGGGTCATCTCTTACAGGATCTTTCCTCTGGCTCTATGGTGAGTGCCCATCTCTCTCTTCAAAGCTCGCTCATTTATTTCCACAGCAACAAGCCTGCCTCATATTCAGAATAGATTAGTATAAAATATATATAGTTTCTTCTACTTTAGGGTAATCCTGAAAATCATTTCCCAATTAGTTGTTCCAAAGTGCCATTGTCATTGTATTGCTTTTCTCCTGGGAACCTGACATGGCTTCCTATTGGTTTTGTGTGCTGGAAAAATGAACGTCTCTTTATCTTGCATAAGAGTGTAACATAGTACAATATCTGTCTTGCAGGACTGGTCAGGGCTAGAGACAATTTCCAAAAGTGTCTGGAATGCTGCCTGGCAAGGTATATAATAAATGTACAATAAAAGTAAATATTTATACCTCAGATTTTGGCAATGTGTCCTGAGTCTACATCCTTCCCACTGAGATCCCAAACTCTTTCAGAATGTGCCCCCCATTTTTCCTGGATTCTCCCCAGTCCTCTAAGTCAATCTGGTCTCAGCACATGCTCAGTAAGGCTTGTGCAGAGAAACTGAAAACTGAAGTCTGGCACTGAGGAGATGCAGACCTGGCTTTGCTGTCTTGAAACAGTTCATTCCTCATATGCTCATCTCTTTGTAGTCTCTGGAGCTTACTAGGGTGGGAGCCTACTGTTTGCCTGCACCTTCAAATTGTCTGCTAGATTCCTAGGCTGCTGTTTTCTTGAGCCTGCTCAGGGCATTTCTATCACCCAGAGATGAGGACTTATGGACCCTATAGCTTTTGTCTATGAGTAACTAGACTAGAAAACCTCATATGGGAACATTAAAAGACAGTCTGTAAAACACAGATGAATCTGAGTTTCTGGGTTTTCATCCATGAATCCTCCAGTGCAGCTGGGTACCAGTGCATGTTCATTACCCTTCTCAGGTTACAAGGAGCAGCAGTTGTACTTGCTTGATGTAAATGGTCCATCTTGATGTAAGTGGTCTATCTTGATGTAAATAGTCTAGGCTAAAGCCTTCACTTTGGAGCAGGGCATTCAAGACTCATAGGCCTGGGTTCTCCCGGACTCTGTTGTTCCATTTCTTTCTCCTTTACCAGCACTCCCCTTGACAACCACAGCACACACTTATACACCTACACACATTGTACGTGTCTAGATGCATTATGATCTAACCATGTGCAACTTTTGGAGTTCCCTTTACTTACCATACTTTCCCATGTGTGGACTCTCCAGAGGACTTTTCTCCAGTCTTCTGATTGACTCCAACTCACTGTTTGGGGTTCAGTGTCAGTTTTTAGGGAAACCTTGCTCCACCTTCCAGCACTGACTCAGAAGCCTCTGTCATGCACCCATAGCATGTGGACCCACCCAACAAGCTCATCACACCTTAATGGTGGATGTCTTCTTTTCTCCATTGGATGGCAAACTCACTGGGGCTATATTTTATGCCCAGTAAAATTATATTTTGTTGGAGCTCAATTTTTTTTTTAAATAAATGCATTTCTCCCCAAATGGGTTCCTGGTGCAGAAGCATTGAAATGAAATTAAGAACATGAACTTTAGTGCTTTGGGTCCCAGCTCTGTCACTTACTAGCTAGATAATTGTTAACCTCCTTGGGTCCTGCATGGATTTTGGGGAGGGGGGATGGCAGGAGGTGCTTCTCCCTTGGTTCAAGATCCACCAAACCTGCATCCACAGGAGGCCACCATTAAGGGACTAGACTGAACTGTGAGGCTCAGCAGAGCAGGTCACCAAGCAGAGGGACAAGAATTTCCTTCTCACTGAAAAACTTCTGCTGTTTAAATAGGACTGCCAAATGGCTGCTAAAACAGATGATGTCTTGACAGAGTTTATGCTCTCTGATTGGCCTAAATAGAGGAAGGCTTAAATTCTGTAATGTTGGAAGTTTCAAAAAGGGAGAGCAATGAGTATCTGCTTATGTGACGAAACATGCCTGTGCTGTAGCCCTTCCTCCTGGCTCCCTTGTTTTTTGGAATCATGTTAGATCTTTCCTATTTGAATTCTCTTCTTGATTTGTTTTGCCATAGAAACATTAAGTGGTCTAAGACAAATAGTGTCCCAGAGATTTTATTTTTTCTAACATTAATAATATGCAATTTTCGAGGACGATATGATAAATCCATCAGTTGAAGATTTTGCACTCTGGACAAGACACAGTGGAACTCGCCCATCACCCTCCCAATGGTTCTTATGTCCGTTGCCAGAATGCAATGAACTGGGGCCTACGTGAGGGATTTCAGTTGTTGACTTCAAGCCCATTATCTTTCAAGTTTAACGCTGGCCCACTTGGCCACTGTGGCCAGGAACTTTGCATAGAAAAATAAAGGCGAGGTGGATTATTGTCCTCCAAGCACCCCTCAAAGGCAAGCCTGGCTTTTGATTGGGTTTTTATGTGGATACTCTCTCCCCATTATGGTGTTCATACCCCTTGCCCTGCATGCCAGAGCTGAGTTATTGGTGGGGGAGTGATTACTTGCCTTCTGGGGATAAGCTTTTAATCACCTACAAAGAGTAGTTGGCCTCCTCTAAAAATACTTCAATAAAGTAGGATTCAGCCCTTGTCAGCCTCAGGTTTCTTTGTGCCAAGATGTGTTGAAGCCAGAAACAGAGGTCAAAAAGTTACTAAGCACCGACCCAGCTTGCTGGCTGGCTGATTTGACATATCCTTATTAAAATATAGGTGAATGTTGGCTAGCTTCTTTCTCATTATTATAAATACTGTCGCATCCATTTTCATTCCTTTCTTCTCTGCCTGGGTTTGCCAGTCTGACTGCAAGGGAGGATGGGCAGGCTGAACACAGTCATTCAGCTGTCGGCTCATAAGAGGGATTCCCGGTGTCTCAGATGATTAGAGCCGATGATGCACATCAAAGGGATGGAGTTATGAGATCATCTGGGAGCTGGCTGGATGCATCAGGACAGTTAAGGCTATAAACCCTCCCCTCCAGCAGTTCTGAGAGGGCCTCCACTGGCTACTGAACTCCACTCCATCTAGTGTCCACTAGATGGCACAGTGACATAGGTACATTCCATGAGCCTCCCGGGTTCCTGCAGACCCCTGTCCTGACTTGATCTTCCCTGAACAAAACCTGGGGCCTAGTGGAAGCAGGGAGCTGAGGACAGGCTCTCAGAAGCTCTCTGAGTTAGATCTGTTTCTCGAACTCTCCATAGACATTTTGTAAAATTGCATGGAATTTACAGAACCCTGGACAATAATCAATGACAAGAAAATATAAAACTGCAAAAATAACCCTTGATTAGGTAGGAAGCATACCATTAAAAGTGGATCTAACCACCTCTGATACTTAGAAAATGAGTCTTACTATTTGGGGCAAAACGTATGTCTTCATTTCATACATTTCTGCTATGCCTGCACCTTTTGTGTGCTTTATCTACATTAATTCATTTAACCCTTATAATAACCTACAGGGTAAGCACTATTAATATGTAATTGTCTCTCAGTATCTATGGGGGATTGTTTCCAGAACCCCCCACAGATGCTCAATCCAGATTGCACTATTTGCATATAACCCATGTACATCTTCCTCTGTACTTTAAATAACATCTAGATTGCTTAAAACATCTAATACAATGTAAATACTATTTTACATTTCTAATAAATATTTGTTATACTATATTGTTTAAGTATTTTTGTTATAATATATTGTTTATTTTTGTTATATTGTTTAAGCTCTAAAGACAAGGAGGGGAAAAGTCTGTACATGTTCAAAGTAGAGTCAATCTTCAAAAACCACTTTTAATCCAACATTGATGGAATCTGAGGATGCAGAACCTGTGATATGAAGAGTTGACTGTACTAATTTTACATATAGAAAAATTGAGTTATAAAGAAGTTAATTTCTTAGTTCAAAATCACAGAGCCAGTGAATGTTGAGGCTGAGTCTCAAGCTTCCAGAGTTTAGCTCCTAAGTCCCTGCTAAAATATAGAAGTCTGAGGAGCTCTGCGTGGATGTAAAGGACTTTTTGCTTCTTCATCACAAAGGAAACAGCTTAGAGCCAGATACAGTGGCACATGCCTGTAATGCCAGGGGCTCAGGAGGCTGAGGCAAATTTGAAGCCAGCCTCAGCAACTTAGTGAGAACCTAAGCAACCTGGCAAGAGCCTGTCTCAAAATAAAAAGGACTGGAATGTGGCTCAGTGGTACAGTGCCCCTCCGTTAAATCTCTGATAACAAAAAAAAAAAAAAAAAAAAGAAAAAGAAAAAAGCTTAGGTTTCAGATAATAGCTCCCACCCCCTTTATAGTACCCCACGGGGATGTTGGTGCTTTATATCCATATTGTCAGAATCCTCCGTTCCAGTTCTGTAACAAATGCCATTATCACTCCATAAGTAATAATGCTGTGTTACCATCATTTCCCTCTCATTTTAGAATAACTTTTTAAAAAAAATCTGCCTTACTGATTCTCATTCTGATTTTCATTTATAGAAAGGAAAATTAATGTACTACGTCATTCATTCACTTAAGGATACACTGGCTATGGCTGGAGAGCTTGCTCTTCCACCTCCCATTTATTCATATTTACAGGAAATAGGCCATGTGTCTGGCCCTGAGGACAGAGAGAACTCAGGATGACCTTCCTTTCACTTGCACTTTGCTAGAAAAGCCAAACACATCTCTAAAACCTGTGCCATGGGGGCTGAAATGGGACTTTAAGTCAGAGCAGGGGCTGCCTAACTCTGCTCAAGGGTCAGGGCAGCCTTCAGAGCAAGCAAGATCCTAGGGCTGGGTCCCCAGGTAAACACAGGGAAAAGGAACATAGAACATTCAAAATGGTAGAGTTTGGAGTGGTGGTTGGCTTTAGCTGGGAGAGTTGTGAATGATCAACCGGGAAGATTCACGATGGCCAGTCACAGAGGTCTTGGTTTTTTTTGAGTTTTATTCTATAGTCCAGGGAAAACACAGCAGACTTTTCTAGAAGGAAGTGATATCCTTAGATTCATGTTTAGGAAGAGGACTCTGGCCAAAAGCAGGGCCTATGACAGGCCAGGAGGGCAGCAGCTACACTGGATGCCAAGTCCAGATGAACCAAGGCAATCAGGGTGGGGACGCAGAGTGGAATGAGGGAAGAAGTTTTAGGGAAATTTTAGGAATACTATAAATAGGACCAAATAGGACCTTTATATCTTTGGATGTGAATTACTTATCACTAGCTTTATCCCACAAAGTGTTTGCAGACAGCACCACTGGGTTTGGACAACCCGATGAATCCACTTTCCTGCTTGGATAACTGGGAGCATGAGGTCGCAGGTAATGAAGGGAAAGGAGTCAGTGTTCAGAAAGATATCCAAAATTTAATTTCCAACATTAAGACTGAAGTGTTGTGGACGATAGAGTGGGTATAAGGGTCTGTACCTTGTGAGAAAAGTCAAGGTTGGAAATGCAGAATTCGGAATCATCACAGTATTGGTGAGGCTAGATTATGAGGTTAGATGTGGATGTCATGACAGCCTCTGATGAAAGCCTGAACCACTGAGTGCTTTCCAAATATTTGTCAGTTTAGTGCCTCACAGATCGGACTCATCCAGACAGCTCTCATGAAAGACAGCACAACTCGTCCGAGGTGATGACACAGCGTGTAATCTCAGTGACTCAGGAGGCTGAGGCAGGAGGATAACGAGCCTGAGGCCAGCCTTGGCCACCTGATGAGACTCAGTCTCAAAATTAAAAATAAAAAGAGCTGGGAATGTAACTCTGTGGTAGAGCATCCCTGGGTCCAATACAACAAACAAATAAGCAAATAAAACAAACCCCCAGGAATGAAAACAACAACAACAACAACAAAAACACATAGTAGAACTGAATAAAGAACAGAGCGTTACTTTTTCTTGTGTTCCAGATGCTATGCACATTTTACATTCAAGGGTCTTCCCCAAATAAAATGAAGACTGGCGTGGAAGGAAAAGTCCTTGAGAATCCAGGCAGATCACTGGCAGATTCTAGCCAACACTCCTCCCTCCAGCACCCAAATAATTCTGGCTTCTTGAAGGATTGGAGAAAGCCTGGCAGGTGAAGAAATGGAGGGGACTGGAGCCAGAGCAGGCTTGTATTTATTTTTAAACTACATAAATGTTTAAAATATGATATGTAAACTTGCTGTCAGGCCACTTTTCAGTTTAAGGAGCCTTGACAGTTTGCCGTTAGGTTTCTCTGGGGCAGAAGAGGCTCTCTGGGTGTTCTTGGGGAAGACAGAGAAAAGACTGCTTTCTAGAAGGTATGGGGCAAGGTAGACTGCTAGCCATCTGCTCTCAGCTTTGGGAAATTCAAGGCATCAAAGGCAGCTGTGCCAGCACTTCATTGAAATTAAATAGGAGAAGCCTTGATCTTCCAGTGTCAGGGCTTTGGCTCTGGCAACCGACTCTGGAATTCCACTGGTTTACAGTAAACTTTCATTTCTCCATCATATTACTTGAGAGAAGCAGATGACCATAGCTCTGTTCTGGGCCATAGACTGACTGCTTCTTGCAGTTTCTTGTTCTGGAACTCAGGCTGAAGGAGCAGCCCTTACCTGCAACATGCAGTCTGGTTGCAAGAACAGGAGCACACAAGGCCAACCCAGGCCACACAATCACACTTCAGTCTTCCCCTCAGGTGTGCCTGTAACAGATCCACCTGCATCCCTTTGGCCACAGCAGGTAACATGGCCAAGCCCAAAGTCATTGGGGACAAGAGTAGAAAGTAAACCCTCAAGCCTAGTAATACCAACCACCATTACGCGTTCATTCCATGAGTATTTGTTGTGCTAGAAATTGATCTACAGAAATAGATCTCTTCCCTGTCTTCATAGAGCTTACGATCCACATTGGATGATGTTATAATTAAGGCTGAACCTAGTCCCAGATTTCAGAACCCTAACAAGAGTCTGGAGACAGCAGAGCATGGAATGACCACCATGAACATGTAAGGATAAATTTCAAAATGCTACCCTCTCAAGGACTGAAAAATATTCTTCCATAGAAGAATGGAAGCAGTGGGAGGATTCTGTCCTTGAAAATTGTACTCAGGGTCCTAGTCTCCTGGGAATGCTTATTGACTGCTTTACTGGGATAGGGGTCAGGCCTGTTGTGCTATCTTCCTTGACATCCTCCATTCCACCTGTCACCTGCAAACCTAGCAGCACCCCACTTCTCAGTTTGGTCATATCCTGAAATCAGTAAGAACTTTAACAGACCCAGCTATCAGTTAGGGGGGGCCAGAGGATCAAGTTACCTTTGAGTATTTGTCACCAGCTATCCCACTTTTGAAAATGGGATTTCTGCTGCATTGCCAACTTTCTCTATAACTTCCCAAACTCCTCTACTGCCCTGACCAACTCTCCCCAGGGTCTCACCACCACCACTAATATCCTTTACACTTCTTGGGTTTCTAGTTTCAGGGCTAATAAACTCCATCCCTCCCAGCACATCTTCACAGGAGGCCGTCTCTCACAAGCCTCTTCCCTGGAGATGCCCTTCTCCTCCAGCTCTCTTGAACTCAGAACCAGGAGACTTCCATCCCTAGTGTGATACACTGCACTCCCTTGAAAGGAGAAATTCTTGGGTACATATATATGTGTGTGGGGATGGCCCCACTGGTGTTCAGGGAAGCTGGTGGTAGAAGGTGTATGTCTCTGTGTTCTAAACTCACTGCTTAGTATCAGGAAGTGGATCCATGCCAGGCATGGTGGCACACATGTGTAATCCCAGGGACTCAGGAGGCTGAGGCAGGAGTATCATGAGTTCAAATCCAGCCTCAGTAACTTAGTGAGGTCTTAAGAAACTTACGGATCTGTCTCAAAAAAAAAAAAAAAAAAAAAAAGGATTAAATGTGGCTCAATGGTAAACCGTCCCTGGGTTCAATCCCTGGTATCAAAAAAACAAAGGAAGTTGGTAGTGAGTAAGTGAGTCCATGCTGATGAGCTGATCATGGCCAGGGAGGGGATGGTGTGAAATATAGCAGACTGAGAGTTTCTGTGAATGACTGGTTCACATAGCTCTTGGTATTAAGAATGGTGACCCTGGATATCAGGGTCCAGGGTCACAGGTGAATAAAAATACACACAGAAATTCTAGAGATGTTTACGCAGGGCCTGGCTAAGGCTGAAAGCCAGCCAGCCAAGTGGGGAAATCGCTCAAGAGCCCCTGTCTGCAAAGCTTTACTAAGATTTATTCAGAAAGTTATAGTCTTTCCCAAAATGAATCCACAGATTGCCTTACACTGATTACAAGAAGAACCTTTCGGTCTTTATTAATAGTCATCATTGGATCCCTTCTCTCCTTAAGGAGATTAATTAGGTAAATTTCATTACAGTAACACCAACTTTCTTGGAAAGAAACCATCTAACTTGAGAATGACTTTGAGTTTATATCTGGAAACGAAGCAATGTTAATGTTTACAGTGGAGAATGTAAAATGTTAGGTTTTAATAGATGTTGATGTCATTCTTGGCATCCTGCAAATGATATAAACTACTCTGTGAAGAGGTAACACATTGTTAAATGTAACCAAAATGCAAAGAAAGAAGTGAAATGTATACATACACTGTTCAACCCTGCCTCCCACTTACCCACCACACATTCACTGTCTGAGCTGAACCGGAGAGTGGCTGTTCATATGCCCCCATTCATCACAGATGTCTAGACAGAGAGATGGGGGCATCTCTAATACTGATGCTCTAGGATTTACAAGGCGGGTGGGGGCAAAAAGGTCAAAGTCAGAGAGCACTGGTGATGCCAATTCCTGTCTGACCTTGGAATGTCACTCTGATTGGACCTCAGTTTCTCCATGTGTGTGTTAAGTAGTCTAGATTCATTGGCTTCCTGTGACCAGCATAAAACTTTGCTTAGAGAATAATTTCTTCACCATTTGGGTAAATTGTCTAATATGATGTCTTTTGACAACCTTCCATTCTATCCCTGAGGGAATCTGGAAATTTGGGTGAGCCGACTCCTTAAACAAGCCCAGGTGAGTCTTTCAGTTGTGAACTGGCCTTGGGCCTTAGTGATGGTCAGGGGCTGGGACAGTTCTGAGACTTCCTCAGAGACAGAGCTGTGTAAAAACTCTTACCTTGGACCCTCTCCTTCTCTCTGTTCTTCTCCTACCTGGACAGTTTTCAAAGAGTCCCACTCTATATTTTCTCAGGTGGACAGGCAAGATTCTTAAGCTGAATTGCTAAATGAAGCCCTAATGAATTGAAATTAGGTCACAGTGTAGAATTTCTTCCAGTGTCCTAGGGAGAGAGGCATCTCTAATTTTTAGTGTCCCCTAAAATAATTCCCTACAGCAGCCTCAGATAATTGGATTGCTTTGGTAAGAGTTTGACAATTCCCAGAATGTCCTATTCATATCAGCTCCCCTAATAGTTAATTTGATCCACTCTGGGAATTTTAAGACTGAGTCAACCACTTAGTTGTCTTCTAAACCACCGGGTACTAAACTGGACTAGTACAAGTACTAAACTGGACTTTCCACTTAAGAAGTTTAAGGGTAAGGCCAGATACAGTAGCATACTTTTGTAATCCTGGCTATTTAGGAGGCTGAGGGAGAAGGATTGCAATTTTGAGGCCTGTCTGGTCAACTTAGCTAAACCTGTCTCAAATTGAAAAAAAAAAAAAAATAATAATAAGGCGGCAGGTACAGGGAGAAGGCTGAGGAGTAGTTTCAGTGGTAGAATACTTGCTTGGCATCTACAAGGCCATGGGTTAAAAAAAAAATAGTTACAGGGTATATCTCTGAGGTCTTTCAACCACCTTTAATCTAAAGTGTTGTGTGGCTGAGACTTGAACCACCGAAGGCATATTTAAGATTCCAAGGGCCTCAGAACTGATTTGCTCCAGCCCAGGGAGTCAGGAGATCCTGGCATGCACTGGGAAGTTTGGACCTTCCAAGGAAGCAGGAATGTTGGGCGTTTTTACTGCACAAACCTTCAGAATATTGTGCTTTGTTATAGTCTCCACAGTTGAAGAGTGAAGGGAAAAAAAATAATATGAAAACTCAAAGGTGATCCTTGAAGATGATACATAGATTAGAAAGTGTTATTTTTACTTGGAAATGGAAAGCCTGGGGTGAGTGCACTTTAGGGAGGATTGGCAATAATCTTCAAACACATAGAGGTTATTTTACAAAGATTGGAGGCCATTCACCCTCCATGAAGGAGAGAATGGGGAGGCCAAGTGACCTCAAGGAGTGTGGTGGGGAGTAGGGGACTGGCCTGACAGAGTGGCTAGACCCTGGAATGAGTTTAAGGAAATGGTAAAATGGCCTTCCCTGGCACCCCTGTAGGCAAGTGGCATTCCCTTCTTGCTCATGAGGTTTATGAGTTGAATTTCCTGACAGCAGCAGGCCTGGGGATTGGGGGCTGGGTGGGGGGCACAATCAGATCAGACATGACCATTAGCATTTGCCCTGGCAGTTCTAGCTTTTCACTCAAAGCCAAATAAAATCCACCCACAGCTTTATAGAAAACAGCATTAAGAGAGAAAGAATGTCAGAGAACAAGGAAAATATTTTAACTGTCAACGCCTGGCATTGTGAGCATGAGAGCCAGGATACGGGACTGGTGCCCGGGAGCCTGCCAATGCCCAGCGTGGCTCCCTCCCCACTTCTGAAACTATTTACAGGATTGATCGAGCCGCTCTTTCAAGTTTCCAGGATTCTGGGGTCATATTAGTGCTTTTTAAAAAAAGCATTTTGGAAAAAAAAATTAAAAAGAGTGTTTTTGAACTTAAACTATAAAGTTTAAGTTCATAAACTATATAGAAACGAATCACTCTGTTTCATTGGTCACTCTGGAAATGAAAAAAGAAGCAGCGAGAATTGGCCAACAGTGAGACTGGATTTTGCTGAGTTACCCGACTTGCAAAATGGATAATGAGTTTTCGTGTGTTCCTTTGTGTGTGCAAATAACAAATGATGCTACTTTAAGCTGTGTTTCTTATTATAGGGTCGGCTCCTGGCAGCTTGTGTCATGGGTCACATAACAAAGCATGGTGGAATGGGCAATGAATCAGAACTCCTTGGTATGTGTACAATCACCCTTCAGTATCTAGTATACATGGGAGATTGATTCCAGGTCCCCCACGAATGCTGAAATCCATGGATACTGAAGTCCTTTATATAAAGTGATGTGGATTTGCTTGTAACCTACATACATCCTCCTGTGTACTTTAAATTATCTGTTGATTACTTACAACACCTAATATAATGTACAGGATATATAGTGGTTATTCTACCTTGCTTAGAGGATGATGGAAAGAGTCTGCATATGTTCAGTACAGATGAAACTATTTTTTCTGAATATTTTCAATCTGCATCTGCAGATACAGGACCCATAGATACAAACAGCTGACTATACTTGCCTCACGTTCATCCCTAGTAACTACATAATCCTAGACATTTAACTTTCAGAGTTCTGGCTTCCCCATCTATAAGATAAGGCCTTTCTTTAGAATAGACTTAAATGCCATCCCAATGGTCATTAAATATTTTTTTTCTACCCCTGTACTTTGATGTTGACATTTTTTCATTACATGAGCACCTTTTGAACTATACACATTTATTTAAGAGGTAATTTACATCTTACCATACAAAAGCTACACTGCTTTCCATAAATAAAAAAAGCAAATGCAAAAGTAAGTTCAACAAAAACAGAACTATGTTATTAAGTTCTAGCTGGTTGCCAAAGGTTCTGAGCCTGAGGCTTGGTTGCTCTTTATTAAAGGGAGAGATTAGCAGTGTTAGAAAAGTGTTAAAGATATATTATTCCCAAATTGATACTTTCTCTTTGACATAATCACGAGTTGAAAGAAACTTGAAAGACTGGCTAACTCTTTCATAGGAATCTTTGTTTTGTTTTGTTTTGAAATGATTTCAGACTTATACAATAAGGACTGTATAAAAGAACTCCAGTAATTTTTTTAAATCTGACTTTATCAGGGGGTTTTGTTTTGTTTTCTCAACAGTAAGCCAAAACAAGCCATCTTTTGCAGCAGTTAGGATCAAGTTTCTGCACCAGAGACGGACAGACAGCCATAAGGCCAGGAATCTGTGGCCAGTGATAATAAGCCAAAGCTTGGATGCTGGGAGTCAGACACAGAAGGGCTTTCCCATTCTTCCCACAGTCCCCTTCAACCCTTAAATACAACTTAGGTTCACAAGCCAGGATATCTTTTAGAATCCTGATCACCTAAAATTGGGTGAGTTTTTTTGTTTTTATCACATGCAATATGTTCTTTGGAGATAACAAAGCAATGATAGAATCGCTAAACTGAGCTACATAACATATGCATTACCTTGCATACCTGTCATTATTTCCTAGTGACACCACTTAAAATCATCTGGGTCATTTTCAAGAATTTAATACATTGTTATTAACTATGGTGACCATACCACACAACAGATCTCTTGAATTTATTTATTCTATTTTTGTATCCTTTGACCAACATATCCCAAACTCCCCTTCTTCCAGCCATTGGTAACCATGTTCTACTTCCTTCTCCTTTGAATTCAACTTTTTTGTATTGCACATGTGGGCGAGATCATACAGTATTTGTCCTTCTATGCCTGGCTTATGTCACTTAACATTGTGTGTTCTAGGTTCCTCAGTGTTGTCCCAAATGACAGAATTTCTGTCTTTGTTTAAGGTTGAGCAGTATTTCATTATGTATATATCACCTTTTCTTCATCCATTCATCAGTTGACGTACACTTAGGTTGGTTCCATTTCTTGGCTACTGTGAACAGTGT